>NC_142588.1:52036770-52750103 GCF_965207765.1 Zootoca vivipara | reverse complement strand
GTCTACTGAGACTTAGTCTGTATACCCACCATTCATTTAAGCACATCCTCTTCCCTGCTCCAAAAGAATTCACAGAGTTACAATCCCAACACTCTTAACAAATTAGTTTCTAGGATTCTTTGGCCGGGGTTGGTGGTGATGTGCTTTAAACGTATGCTGTGTATGCAGCCTAGATCCCAGCCAGCTGTGCAGAAATGACATCTAAAGATGTAGCCTTTAACTTGATTGTCTTTACTATTACCATGTCAGCAAGTTCCAGAAGTGGACTTGCTTGGGGTCTCCTACTGTGGCTGAGTACAGGCTAGATCCCCAGCACTCAAGGTCCAAGTACAGCACTCCAACCTAGGAAAGAAATTCACTGACCTCATACTGGGTTTTGGATTAACTTGGAAGTGGCAAAATAGATTCTGGTAGCTTCTTAGTCCTCCTGTACTCAACAGAGGACTTTGGGGCTTGCCATCCCACACAAAGCCAAGAAACCCTACTGAGTTCTCTGTGAGGTGTAGAGAACTCAAAGAAGAGACAGAGTTTCTTCTTCCTGCATGCTCACAAACCTAATTACCAGGAAGAGATTTCTGGTTCCTGATGATGACATGGCAAATATATTTCCCTTCTATACACCCTCCCTCTTTGTTAACAGGTAGCAGGTAGGAGGTACCAGGCACTATACTGTAGATCCCAAGGCTGCCTCTGGTGGATTCAGGATTCTGCTTGAGTTCCCTCCATAGCTGCCAAGTTATCCCTTTTTTACAGGGATTTTCCCTTATGCTGAATAGGCTTCCTCGCGAGAAAAGGGAAAACTTGGCAGCTATGGTTCCCTCATTTTCCATTAGGGCAGTTTCCATGGTTAGTAAACAGCAGACTCCAAACAAAGGACTGTGAATGTGCAACATGTAATTTACTTTTCTTTTTACACCTGCTTTCAGTGATCTACAGTATTGCTTGTTTCCACCTCTCAGTAATTTATTTCCACCATCAATCTGTAGCTTTGTTTTCTATTCAGGCATCTTACTTGTTACCACCATCAGCTCTGCCCATAGAAAATAATCCCTTTAAGTTGTTATAACTTTCCCACATTTTCTTTTTCCCTCCCCCCCCCTTGCACTACCATGGTCTGCTCTTTATCTTATAAGGGCTCTCCCTAAAACTGCCTCTGTTTCTCAACTCTCATAATTACACTGCTTTTATTTACTCTACTTTCTTGTTCCCTTTCTTCTGCTTCCCTAAAAGCCCTGTTAGTAGGTACTGATTGATTCGGGCAAAAGGTTATTCAGAAAGAGATTGATTCTGTTATTAAACTAACCCAGCACAGGAAAGGCTATATTTGCAAGTCAATATTTGAGTGGTGAAAGCAAAAGGCTGGATAATTCATTCTCCCAGAAACGGGGATAAGAATCTAAGCTAGGTTTATAATGTGTGCACAGTCTGGGGAGACTTGAATATAGAAGATAGCTCCCTGGTGCTGGAAGCCCTTTAGTACAGGGTGAGAAACCTGTTGCTCTCCAGATGTTGGATTTCCAACTGCCTTTACCCCTAGCCAGCATAACCAGTGGTCAGAGGATGAAGAGAGTTATAGTCCAGCCACATCTGGATGGGCAAAGGTACCGCAGTCCAGCTTCAAGCAGGTACTCCAGGACATCTTTTTGTTTTGTAGTCATGAAGGCTAGTGAAGATGGAGGAATTGCAGCCTAATATAACAGAAGCCCTCCTTGCTAATACCTATTTTCCCGAATAAGAGACATCTCCACCCCCATCGTTCTGCCCGGACACTGAGTTCCAGCGCCGAGGTCCTTCTGGCGATTTCCTCACTGCGAGCAGCAAAGCTACAGGGAACCAGGCAGAGGGCCTTCTTGGTAGTGGTGCCCACCCTGTGGAACACCCTCCCATCGGAGGTCAAGGAGATAAACAACTACCTGACATTTAGAAAACATCTGAAGGCAGCCCAGTTTAGGGAAGTTTTTAATCTGTGACATTTAATTGTATTTTAATCTTTGCTGGAAACTGCCCAGAGTGGCTGGGGAGACCCAGCTGGATGGGTGGGGTACAAATATAAATCATCATTATTTATTTATTTATTTATTTATTTATTTATTTATTTATTTATGTCAAGTGTCTTCAAGCCTGAAAGCTAATTAACTGTTTTTGGGGTAGACAATACCAACTCTTTGGAAAGATAAGGGGAAGGTTATTATTTTTGTTTTCATGCTAGGTGCCAAGGATTGATTCACATATGTGAAGGCCTTTGTTTGAAGTCTCAGGACTACCCTCCTTCTCATGTAATTATTTACATTATGCACAGTACTCCAAAGAGCAGCTTAGGAGTTCTTAGGAACTATAGTACAGTATTTTGAAAAGGAAAGTATGTGCAGAATTGGAAGGGGGATCCTGTCCCTCACTTGAAAATACAGGTGTTGAGAACTAGGCACACAATGTGAAAATGATGGGTTTTTTCTGGATTCCTTTCTGCATTTTGCCCCTTTAAACACTGTAGCTCTCACCCTCCAGCCCAGATGAAAGAAGTCTAATCAGATTATGCTCAGTCCTTTTGAATTTACATTGACTTTTCATATGTCAACACATGATTTCAAAACCTTCCTGATCAGCTTTTATCCTCTGATGGGTGTAAGCTCTGCTTGATTTCCCTTGAACTGAAAACATACCTTGTGCTTTATGCTTGGTCACTTATCATCAACAACCTTCTCCTGAAACAGATATTACCTAGGAGATAGGCTTGTTAAACTGAGCCCCAAAACTCAGAACTTATGTGATTTGTTCATCAGCCTTCATCATCTGAAGATAAATTCCAACCTCCTTCTTAAATACCGCAATAGCTGTTTAGTGTCACATTTAATTGTATTTCTATTATTTTGATTTATTTGATTTCTTTATTTAAAAGCATTTCTAAACCGCTTGATATTTTAAAATCTCTTAAGTGTTATAAACTAACAATAAACTGTATATAATAAAAGCAGCATTATAAAAACAGATAAAAACAGACAGGTAGAAACAGAAATTTAGATATAACAGGTTCCAATATTGGAAAAAGCCTGGGCAAAAAGGTTGTGTCTTCGGAAGGCACTTTTGAAGCAAGTAATAGATGATGTTTCACACATGGCAGAAGGAAGAGCACCCAACACTGCAAGGGCTATGGCAGAAAATGACTGTTTTGGGATGACTGCCCTGTTATAGTCTGTAGGACAGGCATAGGCAAACTCGGCCCTCCAGATGTTTTGGGACTACAACTCCCATGATCGCTAGCTAACAGGACCAGTGGTCAGGGATGATGGGAGTTGTAGTCCCAAAACATGCCTGCTGTAGGATATGATGCCACAAGTAAAAGTTTCCCATGTGCTCTAAATGATCTCATGTTTTAAGCTGTTTGCTTGTATTTAACTGTTGCCATTCTATTTTTCAAATATATTCTACAAAGTTGCTTTGTCTTTCTTTCCGTGTAAAGCGTTTAAACTCTTCCTCTTTGAAGAAAAGCAAGGACACTTGGAGCGAGCACCACATGCCATTTTCTCCCAGGTTCATGGTGCGAACCACATGTAAATTTACTTAAGTGGTAGATAATGTAAGAGAAATCAAGGTTGCATTTTTTAAAAAATTATATACCGCTTGATTGTGTGTGTGTGTGTGTGTGGGGGACCTCTAAGCAGATTTACCATATGAAATGCAAGCTGTTTTAAATAAGAGAATGTCTCCAAATGGTCACATCTCCCTGTTATTCTGCTGTCACTGTTCATTCTTTTAAATGCATTCCTGCATATTCTGCTTGAAGTACCTGTACAACCATAAGAAACAACTGGTGGGGATATCTTAGTTTCTTCACCTCCTCTGGCATATTCCTAAGATTATAAATCCCTCCCATGTGATCTCCTCCTCCTTCAGGGTAGGAAAGCCTTGCTAACCCTGGTTCTAAGGTTCTCTTCTTTACATGTTACAGAATAAGTGGACACCACAGGTTCACTTGGCTTCACTTTGTTGTCACCTGGGAAGAAGCTATGATTGGCCATAGCTTTTCGGTGTGTGTATGATACATGTTCACAGTGCTTTCCCCCCTAAAAATGTTTAGGAATACTCTCATTTTCCTACCCATATTGAAATACTGCCCCCCCCATGAAGCCAAACTTAGATTCACAAAATGTTTAGGGGTATGTGTACCCCTGTGCCCCCTCAGAAAAAAGGCACTGCATGTACATATGGCAAAACAGATTGTGTAGATCTTTCAGATATAATCAAATAGATACCCATTTGTTTAGCATACACTTGCTTCTTTAATATAACTTCTGACAAAATTAGGCAGTGCTTGGTGGGTCATTTTAGGGGCAGGATCTGGCCTGCAAGCCGGAGGTTCATCTTCCCTGCTTTAAAAGGTTAGAATGTTGCACATATAGAAGTATTGAAATGTAGCCAAGATGAGCACTTTAAAGAAAACTCTAGGGTAGAAATATTAATAATGTATGCATTATTGATAGAGTGTTCCTAAGGGGGAAATGTCTGGAAACAAAAGGGTTTTGTGATACAGAAGGAATTTTTTGTATGTCTTTTTGCTTTTATGCTACATAGGCAGTCAGCCTAGAGGGCTAAAAATAGCCTTGTTATCTAATCTTCCAACCTGGAATATTACAAGAGGGTTATGAGGAAAAAACAGTTCCGTATAGCTTTCAGCTATATTTCTAATGCTTGCTTTCCTTAGCTTGCCTCTTCTAGTGTGTCACTATTTGGTCGCCTTGTAATTCATAAGAAGGCAGCATTCAAGTGTGTAAAACATCATTGGGAAGAAAAGAGTAGAGATACATGCTAAACATGAGATGAGATTTATGACACATTTGAGATAAGGCCCTGTGGCAGTAGAGAGAAAGATTTGGTGCTAATTTACAGTCTAGCAACGGCAACATTTTCTCACAGCATAGTGAGCATTTAATGATGCCAGAGGCACAGAGTGGAGTCATGTAATAAGATATTTTTAATATCCAGATGCAAGCAGAAGTAATTTCCTTTCTGCAAAGATATCTGAGGCCTGTTAGTCACCATCAACTGAATCTGAACTGAGCTGAGGCCACTTCACAGGGTACCAACATAACTGTATATGCAGACAAATTTGACATAGTTTGCCAATATGTCTAAACAAGGTCAATGTGGAGCTGTGTGGCTGTGGCTTCCAATACAAACCCTGGATATAAAATGGTTGCCACCAGGCAACATGTATTTTCAGGGCATGGATAATGTTTGCCACATACCGTAGTAGGAAATCACGTCTAAACCTAGCACATGCATCTATATAAAAAATATACACCTATATGACCTAAATAGTTGAAAGCATGTTTTGTTACAAGAATGTAATGAGCCTTGGGCTTATGTTCACACTCCCTTTCCCACCAGGCAAGGAAGTTTAACATTTCCTTTTTAAGATTTGGAACAAACTTCTCTTTCTACATTGTCCAAATACAGGATAGTTTGTTCAAACCATAGCTTGTTAACAAACTAGAAAACCATGGTCTGGTTCACACATAATGCTGAACCATGGTTTAACATTCCAGCCGCAGGTAGGAAGAGGCTGCTATGAGCTTCCCCTTACACCCTCCTCTTTTAGCTTGGAAGAGGGCTTTGATAGAGTTTAATGTTACTTTCAATGGATCCTGGCTTGTTATGTATAAACCAGATATAATTATATAAGGAAAAACTCTGACCCATTTCTAAATAAGACAGTTTTAAACCTTGCATTATTATGCTGCCTTGTTTAACTAACCAGAGTTTGTTTTAAGCTTCCTTTATTTGGAGTTCCTCCCCTCCCACCATGAAAATCACTTTTGATTTTGAGAGAACTTTTAATATCTTTTAATTTCTGCCTGCATTTGGTTAATGGGTTATGCTTGGAAAAAAGTGTTAGTTTCTGCTGGCTTTGGAGTTGGTGTTTTTTTAAAAAAAATTGTAATCAGTATTTTTTATGAAGTTTCTGTGTGTTTTTATTTCCTCCCTGTAAACTGCCTTGTGGGGATTCTGAAAGAGTTAGATCCTGATGATGAATCCCATCTGATGCATTATTCTGATGTATTTTTATACAAGTGAAATGAACAATTGTGTTGTTGAGACATATTCCAAAATGCAAGAGAAGTGTCCAGGGCCTTGGGAGGTACTCATTTTTTCACAGTTCCAGAGGCCTCACAAGATCTTTAGGTGATGTTGATAGAAAGCATCACCTGGACGATAAAATGCTATAATGGATATTGTTGCTTAATGTCTGCAGCTTCTTATATATTTCAGGATAATAAAAATCTCCTGCTATAGATGAAGAATACAGTAAAGAGGATCTAAGCAAAGTGAATATTAAATGGAATGGAACTAATGAGCTTTTTAAAGATGTTTTCCAGGAGTTGGGTGACATCATCAACATTTCTGAGATGATAGTCACCTTTGATCTTGTTTCCCTTGGGAAGTTAAAGGGGGTGGTTGAAGACTAGAGATTAAAGGGGGAAAACATCCTCTTATACTCATTATTCTCAAGAAGATGAAAGAAGGCACAATCTATTGGCAACTTTTATACTACTATTGAAATGAATCTGATATGCACAAAATATTTTCCATACCAATCACAGGAGAACTTCCTTTGTAAAAATTATTTAGAAGCATTCTCTCCCCTCTCCTGCATCTCCAAACCAAGAAAAAATTCACGTGTTGATTTTCTGCTTTTCATGTAGCTGATGAAGGCACAGGAGCTGTGGCAGAGAAACGTGGCATTGCTGTTCTTCATGTCTTTTGCAGTGACTACTGGTAAATCCATTCTTATCTGCAGCAGAGCAATCTGTAGTAACTTGATTTTAGACCTGAGTCTTCTGATGTACCAAAGGGTACATCATGTTAAGCATGTGCTTACTATCATGTTAAGCATGTGCTTACAACTATTTTTGTGTTTTGTTTTGTTTTTTACAAAATCAGCTGCGGTAATCCACAGAACTTAAAAAACCTTCAAGAACCCTCAATTTCTTCCTTTGTCGTTTTCCTGCTAAAAATTTCCTCTTGACACTGTTAGTTGCCCCTAGAGGTGGCATATACAGTATATCTTGACTTTACAAGAGACCAAGCCCACTTATAGGCTTTATATGTTATTTATGCATTTTCCAATATCAAGGATCCGAAGCATTAATTAACATTAAGCAAAACAAAGCTGATGAACAGAAAGCATATTATAGGTTGTTGACACTGTTCTAAAGAAGCCTTTGTATGCATTTCTGATGGTTGGGTAGTTTTACTAGTGGGTGCCAAAGATTAACTGTCCTTGTATGAGCCGACCTAATATAATTAAATTGTGTTAAGCTTGAGCTGTCTTGGGATAGGTATAAGGCAAAATAACACAAAAATCAAATCAATGGGGTCTTGTGATATAGTAGGACTAGTTTTCCAGTGATCTGTGTTGCTAAAAGGGACCTGGATGGGGTGACCTGGGACCTGGGCAAACTCTACCGTAGTAAATTATTTAATGGCCAGAATAGCTTTCCTTCCTGTTTTGCTAAATAGAAATACTAGTGTGTAGGAGACTTGATCCATTTTGTGCCTAATATTTGCTTAAGAGGCCTAGTTTGTTGTTGTTTAGTCGTGTCCGACTCTTCGTGACCCCATGGACCAGAGCACGCCAGGCACTCCTGTCTTCCACTGCCTCCCGCAGTTTGGTCAGACTCATGTTGGTAGCTTCGAGAACACTGTCCAACCATCTCGTCCTCTGTCGTCCCCTTCTCCTTGTGCCCTCAATCTTTCCCAACATCAGAGTCTTTTCCAGGACCTAGTTTATTTATTTAATTTATATTCCACTAAGCTGCTCAAAGTAGTGCATGTGGTTCTCCCACTCACAGGGGCGGAGCTAGGGGGGCCTCGGGGGTGGGCCGCCCCGGGTTCCACTATGGGGGGTGACAGTCGGTGCCCCACCCAGCGACTTCCAAGGTGAGCCCCTCCAGCCTCCCGGTAAAAGCCCGCATGGCACGGCACGGCACGGCACACAGTGGGCTATCTACCTGGAGCCTGGATGCTCTGTTTAGGCTCTGTTTAGAAGTTGCGGGGGGGGGGGGACGCAACTCTACGTAGCACGCATGCCTCATTACGTAGCGACGCATGCATCGTTACGTAGCGACGCCTCACCCCCCGGGTGCATGGCAATTTGCCGCCCTGGGTGTCGCGGCGGCTCGCTACGCCCCTGCCCACTCACACACATTATTATATTCACAACAGTCCCGTAAGGTAGATTAGTCTGAGAAATAGTGACGGATCCAAATGTCACCCAGCAAACTTCATGGCTGAGAGGGTTTTTAAACCTGGGTCTCCTCAATCCTAGTCTGGCACTCAAACCACTATGCCACACTGGCTCAGTTGTGGCAGCTGGAACTGTAGGTGAAATCCAGACACACTGCAAGCTGACAAAATACTGACTTTTTGCTAGAGCAGGTTGCTGAAGGACTCTGCACAGAAACAGAACTAGAAACAGGATGGCATCACTTGCACGGTGTGAACCAAGTCATCTTCCACTCATCACTCACTGCTCAGTGTTGGTAGTGGTGAGCGAGTGCATGGGACCTTCCTCTTCCTTGGCTACAGCTTGGTAGTGGTCAAGAATTGAACCATGCACTGCCCAACAGAATGCAGCAGGCAATAACTTAAATACCAAAATCAAAGAAAGAGATTACAACAAAGTTCAGGGGTCACCATTGTCGTGTCTGTGGCTGGAATAATTTCCCTGTGGTCTTCCCCTAGTGCCCATGAAGCCTCTGAGCCCCCACTCTATTCTATGATTCTATGGTAGGAACCCTTTTTTCTCTTAAAAAGTACATAGACCTGAAGGAGAAATTTGGAAGACTGTATTTCCCACTATCTCTGAGTATCAACTCTATGTGCTTTTCAAGGCTCAAATAAATTTTACTGGAATTAACGGGGGGGGGGGGGACACACATGACATTCACTCAAAAATCCAAATGTACTTACAGGCCCCCAAAAGTTGATGACCCTTGTAATAGTTTAAAAACTGTGAATTATGAATGAAGCCAAGAGAAGCAAAATCTAGCAAGATGCTCAAGGGATGTGTATCTGAAGAAGCAAGCTTGAACCTGGTTTGTGAACTGTTTATGTTCCAATCAGAGATAATGAGATGCACATGGAGAAAAAAACTAGGCCCATTTCTATTCAGCATTTGGTAAATAGACACATCCAGTAGATTTTAATGCTGTGACAGTTTAATTTTCTTACAAGTACAAATGCAGTACATGAAGACTTGGTGCCTAATTTAGTCATGTTGCTTTAGCAACACCATGTGGGATGCGAAATGATCTCCTTGGTAACGTTTCCTATCAGTTCAATGAGTGACCGTCATAAACATGGAAGCAAATTGTAAAAACAGCCAGACTCATGGCGGGATCTTTTTATAGCTGCAGAGGTTATGATTTGGTAAAAGAGAGCTGGGAAACTTGTTTAAAGAAGTAATTTTTTACTCAATGAACTAAAGCCATTGTAGGATTTTTTGAATGATGTTTACTATGTGACAGAGCCCTGAGGTCATGTATTTACAATGATTGCCTATTCCTATTTAAATCTGCCTGTAGCTTGGTATCCTTGAGATATGAATTTGTTTCCTTCGTCCTTGTTTCCAGCCACTCCACTTGCTTGACTAAGTTTCATCTGATTTTGCACAGCCGCGCCTCTCTGCTTGTGTCACAAAAGCAATGGCAACATATAGGATTGGGCTCCCCATATTTGCCTTATATGCAGATGCTGGAGAGCATGTGACTAGCTTTTATGCATGTGTTTAGGTGTCACATTCTCCTTGTCCTGCAGCAATTCAACTAGATTTCAGTTTTGCTTCTAGGTTCAAATCAAGAAAATTTAAAGGAGTGGTGGGCAGGGGGTGGGAGAGTGGAAAGAGAAGGGGAACTTGAGGTACAGATACTTGAAATGATGCTTATTCCAGGACTAACACACTTGGAACAAATCTTTCTTTAGGTGCAAGTTTTTTTTAGCAGAAGTTCACAGCAAATGAGTGGGACAGTGTAAAAATGTGTTGCTGATATATATCCCCAGGCAGATATATATCCCCAGAGCTTGTCTAAGGCCTAGGGTGGGAGACTTTGTTAGAAATGTTATAAACTCAAACAAAAACCAGCCAGTCCCTGGCTGCCCCTCCCTCTGCATGGACCTGCCCCCAGGAAATACCCCCCCCTCCAAATGCATAGGACATGGCATAAGTTCATGTCATTTCATACACCTGGAGTTGTTGTTGATTTCTCTCCCCACCTCTATGCTGTTCACCATGCTGGGGGCGGGGACACTTTAAGATGCTTTCCTCTAGGCTACTTCCTGTAGCAGAATGGAAGAGGAGGGCTGAGAGGAAAGCAGGTGAGCACAGCAAGGTAAGGTAGAGGAAGAGGGGCTGGATTACACTCTCTTCTCCTTGTGCTCATATTAAAATAAAAAGTAGTCCCTCCCCAGCAAGCCTGTGTCTCATAAGCTAAACACACAAGTCTGGTTTGGCCCAAATTGGGTGCTGAAGAAGGTCTCTCCCCCCCCCAATTATGTGTAACTCCATTGCTTCAAGGAACTCTTTTGTGTAACTCCATTGCTTCAAGGAAGACAGCCATTCGGCATCCCCGCTACATAGATTTTGCTATCATTTGAACGCTTCATTTTTGGAAGGCCCTGGTGGGGTTTGTTGAAATGCAGCCATTCTGTGTTTTTTATGTCGCAGTTGAAATTAGTTTTTAGTTCTGCTTTCAACTTGAGGGCTTAAAGACTCTGATTAGAGGTCTCCTTGGGTGTTCAGTACTGAGTTGGAAAGGCATATGGTAATTATTGTATATATAAAAATATGTATATATATATACCCTCTCTTTTAGTGATACTTCTTTGCAGAGATGATGTTTTGCTGTTAATTGCTCAGGGAAAAGCACCACAGACTTTGCCTGTTTACTTCTTTCCAGAGTTCTCAAGTAATGCTGTTAATTGCTGCGCATCTCATGGAAATGTTCTTAATTTTTTCCTGTTTAGACAGGCTTCTGACAGCTAGCATTAAGTTGGCAGGAGGTGGGGACATTTTAGTACTTTAAGCTGCTTTTAATTGACATATTTTATACACTTGTTTCCAGTTGCAATACCATGCATTGACCTTGGGCTTGGGATGGGTTACAGATTAAAGTAAATCTGTGAAGACTGGCGATATTATAGGTCTCAAGAGGAGTGCAATAGGGTGTAGCCCATTGTGAAAGGGAAGGAAGGCAAGCAATCAGTTCCTCCTCCTTTTTTTAACTTTACTGCTGCCACCAAGTGGATATCTTTATTTTTTTCTGACTGCCTCCGCTCAACTCTGGACTTTTAAGTGGTTAAGCCTACTCAGAAGACCTCAAACCATATCCCTCCCAAAACAAACTATGCTTTAATCTAAAGGTTTTAGTAAGTAACAATTTAAACAGTTTTTTGAGAACATTATTTTAGAACAAAGGTAATTTGACATTTTGAGCAGTTATCCATAAGACCATATTAAAAATACAGTTGTGCCTTGGGTTATGAACACCTTGGGTTATGAACTCCGCAAACCCAGAAGTTTTTTTGCCACGCGCGTGATCTGCGCATGTGCAGAAGAGGCGTGCACGGTTTGCGCATGTGCAAAGTGCGACAATTGCGCTTTGCGCATGCGTAAAATGGCGCTTTGGGTTATAACCATTTTGGGTTACAAACTGCGTCCCGGAATGGATCATGTTCGTAACCCGAGGTACCACTGTAAGCAGAGTTAAATGCACCTAGCTATACCTATTCTAAACTGTTTCCTTATCTAAGTCAATACTGTACTTGCCAATCTGCATCCCCCAGTTCAGCTTATGGTTCCTTTTTGGTCTATCTCTTAGCTTCCTATGCATCCAGGCTCTCTGACACACTCCAGCTCCCTTACAGTGGTCCAGCCCCCTTTCACTCTTGTTCATCTCTTCAGGTTTCTGACCCCAAACCTTTCAAGCTTTTTTGCTTTTCCAGTTAGCTACCTTGTTTTCTAACTTAGCTTATATGTATACATTTTTACTTTCCCCACCACCTGTCATTGCTGGACCCCAAAGCCATTTTCCTCAAACCATGCCCAGGTCAGCTGATAGGTGGGATGGTGGGGTTCAATCTTCACTGGTGAAGCACATCCCTGCAGCTTACAGGACTGCATTTTCTACTCACTACCTGGTGAGTGGAGAGATCAACCCCGCTGTGGTTTGCTTTGCTAGAGCATTACATGTAGGGAACACACTGGTGAGGCAGACCCCTTCAGCCATCTTCTCTCTTCTTAATGAGTGCTTATCCTATGCTACTTGATGTACCTGTTAGGACCATTTAACTGCTGATGAAGAGTTACTATCAAAACAGTTCATCATCTGGGAGAACTGTTCTGTTTTCTATGATTTGGAGCATCCATTGTCGCACGGTCACAGGATTGTGACTGTTGAAAGGCTTGTTTGCCTCTTTGACACTTATGGCATAGCTGCCAAGTCTCCCGTTTTTTGCAGGAAACCCCCGGATTTTAATCCGTTTCCCGCTGTTATCCCAAATAGAAAAAAACCCCATAAATCCCCCAATTTCCTACCTGCCAGGGAGGCTCCTTCTGCGCATGTCTGGACATGCGCAGAACCAATTTTGGGTGCCGCTCTGCCCATGTCTGGGCACCAGAAATTGGGCAGCGCTGGCACCGGAAGTTGTTTCTACGCATGTCCAGGCATGCGTAGAAGCGACTTCTGGTGCTGCGCCGCTGCTGATCCCGGATTTTTCAACGGGAGACTTGGCAGCTATGACTTATGGACTATATTGCCTTATGTTGGGCATGCAACAAGATAGACTTTCATTATCTGTGATTCTATTACATACTTTCTGTTTAAGAATTGCTACACTTGGAGCTTCCATTATTGCATGGTTACAGTATTGTGACTGTTGAAAGGCTTGTTTGCCTCTGTGACTCCATTATATATTTCCTGTTTAAGAATTGTGAAATAATACATGTTACAATGATTTTGGTTAAAAAATTGTTAGCCGCGTGTTGCCTGTGATTGTTTATAGTTAGTCTGTTGTTGCAACACGGGGTTTCCAGTGTCAGGATGCTGTCAGCGGCTCACGGCTGGTTGCCCAGGAAAGTATAAAGGCAAGGAAAAGTTTCTTGCCATCCTTTTTTATTTCAAACTTTACAAAGAGAGGTTATAGCCAGCAGTAGTTTTCTGGGACATTGTGGTGCATTTAAATGGCAGCTCAGACTTTCATTGTGGGTTAATAAAATGACAGCAATACCGCTGTCTCCCACTGCTGCCAATTTGCTGTGCTGCCAGCTAGACCCTCTGAGTATACTTTTTGAGGGCCCTTCTCAAACCTGGAGCTAGCCCTATATAGTACTCAGTATCCACGTTGCAGATGTTCAGAGTGCTTCATATGCATTTTCTCAGTAATCCTACAAGCCTGTATGAAAACTCAATAGTGGGGGTCTGAGGCTGAAGCAATCATAGCTTGCCATTTACCACTTACTGATTCATGGCTGAGGTGAGATTTGAACTAAGAATGTTCCGGATCACAAGCTACGCTTGGAGCTAGGTAATGTCAGTTCTGTAATAAGATAAAGTCACTTCTCTCTTTAAGGTAAAGGGACCCCTGACCATTAGGTCCAGTTGTGACCGACTCTGGGGTTGCGGTGCTCATATCGCATTACTGGCCGAGGGAGCCGATGTACAGCTTCCAGGTCATGTGGCCAGCATGACAAAGCTGCTTCTGGCGAACCAGAGCAACGCACGGAAACGCTGTTTACCTTCCCGCTTGGAGCAGTACCTATTTATCTACTTGCACTTTGACGTGCTTTCAAACTGCTAGGTTGTCAGGAGCTGGGACCGAGCAATGGGAGCTCACCCTGTCGCAGGGATTCGAACTGCCGACCTTCTGATCAGCAAGCCCTAGGCTCTGTGGTTTAACCCACAGTGCCACCTGTGTTGATAGGAGTGTGTAAAAAGAAAATAACAATACAATTTCCACCCACACATTAAAAATAATTTACAATGTGCTTCTTGGGTGGGGCTGTATTGGTCACCCAGTAGGTGATCTCAGAAGCCCACTCTACAATAACTTGGAGCAGGGTTTTTAGTGTGGCTGCCCCTGTTCTGTGGAATAGCATTCCCATCAAGATATGACAGGTGTCCACTACCTGCGCTTTCTGGAAACAATTGAAGACTTTTTGTTTTGTTTTGTTCTGACAGTGTTTCCCTTCTAGATAAATGGGTTTTTACCATGAGTACTTTGTTAGGCTTTTAGTCTTGTTTTAAATGTATTTGCTTTTTTGTGATCTTTACTGTTTTTAACTATCCTATGCATAAATCGACTTGAGTCAGTTGTTTAAAACAACAACAACAACAACAACAACAACAACAACAACAACAAGCTGTTCTAGCCCATTGTCATGGTTCTGCAATGTAGTGTCAGCACGACCCTTAGTTTGATTAAGATAATGGATACTGTGGGTAATGGAGTTGCAGTAAGCATTTGCTATGACAACCTTGTTTTGGAAGGAAAACAGATGGCCTTATTTGCTTTAAATTGGGGTGCTCAGCTCAGTTTCTCCTTTTGTTGATTTGATCGCTCAGTTTGTATTCTGACTAATTGCCTGACTACATGAGCCAGAGGTAAACCAACTCCTTTGAGTGTGAGCCTGCCTGTTCATGTGTAAAGAAGGGTGTGTGCGCATGCAGTTGAAAAGTTCAAAGGGGTGAATGGGCTGGAGTTGCTGAATGGGCTGGAGATGCCTCTTGCTTTTACCTGCTTCAGGTGCTTGTCAGGCCCAGTATCAGAAGTTAACTTGGCAAAGAGAGAGGTGATGGGGAAGAGGTAGCAGAAGAAAATGGGAGAGATGAGAGAAGATTCAGCCCCCCCCCTTCACACCCACACCTACCCACCCAGCCCAAGCCACCCAGCTAGGTCCAAACTACACATGATAGTAGCAGACACCTGTAATTTAAAAAGTATTTTAAATTGCATATACACTTTATCTGTCTAATCCCAGACATTTTATGGTTTCAATGAACTATTATTTCTGATGAGCATTTGTTCTCAGAGTTTTTGTATATGCGTGCTGGCAATATTTTATGTATCTTTGTTTGCTGGATGTTGTGCTTGGCATGGTTAATTTTTTTTATTTCTTCTTTCTATTATTATGCTCTAAAGTTTGTATTATATTGGATATTGACTTAGGTTCCCTTGAAGCAATTCATCTGTGTAAGATGTCTGTGGAATTCAGTAAATAATTATAGTATCTTTTTGTCATAATCTTATTTTATAACAATTAATTTTCATAGAACAGAATATGTTTTCCCCTTCCAAAACTATTGCAAACAACTCCTGGGCTTTAAAATACTTTTAAAGGAGCAAACAGGGCCTTTAATTCACAGTAAGGCTATTCCCTCCAGAAGTAATGCTCACTCTCTTTCTTATTACTTTGATGGTTATCAAGCCAATAAGTGTGGATTGGAGCAGAACGCAGGAAATTGCTCTGAAAATTTTACAACTGTATACATTAGTTGCTTAGGTGCTTTTGGTTGGCCTGGCTCTTAGTTCAACGGTAGGGAGAGTTATGGGATTCAAGCAAGCAACAAAATCTGATTCTAGCCACTGTCTTGCTGTTAACACAAATGTACCAGTCGGGTTTTATGATATTTCGAGAGATCACAGGAAAAATCCTTTTGAATGTACTATCTGATCTATCTATCTACCATATCTATCTACCGTATCTCTCCGTCCTTGTGTTTTGCATGTCAGTGCTAATTCATTATAATGCTTAACCTCTTCCTCATATATTTTAAAATGTTTGGAAAGTACAATTAATGGATCTGTCTTGAGAGATCAAAACACCAATGGCTTCAGCTTTCCAGAGCAAATTGCTGCAGCTTTATTCCTTTTGCGTGATGTGAAAGGAGAGGCTAGGGTAAATCCTGTAAAAACAACATTAAATTGCAACATTGATTAATAGAGGCCTTGTTTACACTTCTTATCCACTAACGGCTTCACCATTCACCTTACCGATCAGACACAAAGCCGTATTTTTTTTATTGATTCATATTTTTTTTACCTCCCCCTCCTTTGTGTTCCTTTTTACATTACAACATTACATAAATATAACTCTTCCGCTCTGTTCCCTCAGTGAAAATTCTTCACCTCTCCCCTTGACTGTTACAGTCTTCCTCTCTCTGATCTTCCATTGTTTCCCCTTTGTCTAGTCATGTCCATCCAGCACTCTGTTAATATTGTCCACCTCTCTCATTTCTCTGACCATGTGACATCTCACCTTCAACTCTTCTGCTGGCTTGTCCTTCAAAGCCTTGCCCCAATTTAACTCTGCACTCTTACATCCTGACCTTTGCTCACCCAACTCCAGAGTAACTGTGTTCTTTGCTGTCCCGTATGCCTGGAACTTCTTTTGTTCAGCCACTTCCCTTACTCCCTTCAAGTCTTTCCGCAAAAGTCACATTTTCCAGGAAGCTTTTGGAACATTCCCCTGGTCCCAAATGCCATATTGTAAGTAGGAGAAGATACGTGAGATACGTATTCATGTCTGCTTGCCTCCACCCCATCTTTCTCTGATGTTTTCCTGTGTTTGTTTAAGATAGCAAACCCTGGGAGTAGGCATTTGCCAAACCTGTTCTTTGTAAAGCACCATGTACAAAGATGCAATGGCAGACTTTGGGGTGTCAAATTTCAGCCGCACCCTGTGCGACACTAAAATTTGGTGCCCCATGTCTTGCACTGTATTCTACAGCATGGTTGTGGTGCCCCCTGCAATGCGGCAACCAGTGCGGCCACACCGGTTGGGCTTCCTTAAAACTCTGCTAGATGGTGTTATAATAAAAATAATAATGAAGATGCAAATGCAGGGATCATCCAAGGTGATCATAGCCCAATGTTTGTAAGCACCACAAGATGTGACAGTGGCTTGGACTGGAAAATTTATATGGGAGAAATTAGAGATTACAGCTATCTCTTAGATCAGGTGTCAGCAACCGGCTGTGGGCTGGAGCATTCCCACGGACTACTGTCTGTGGGCCGGACATGCACAGAAGTGATTTCTGGCGCCATGCTGCTCATGTCCGGGGCGCCAGAAATAGCTTCTGCGCATGTCGGCAGCGCCGGAAACCGCTTCCGCGGTTGCGCAAACACCGAAAATCACGCCTGCGCAAAAGCGATTTTTGGCATCTGCACAGGCGCAGATGCGATTTCCAGCGCCTGCGCAGGTGCAGGGGCCATTTCTGGCACCGCTTGGCAAGTCCCCGTGCCGTGCTGTGCCGGTTTAGCACAGCACGCGGGGGACTTGCCAAGCAGGTGGCTCGGTGACTGGGTGGCTTGTGGGCCGGATAAACAGCCTCCGTGGGCCACATCCAGCCCATGGGCCGGAGGTTGCCAACCTCTGTCTTAGATCCTCATGTGCTTCCCTTTTCAGTACTGGTGCTTTTATAAGCATATTGCTCAACTATTCATTGAAGCCAATGAGCTACCAAATCGCTTAACAGAAATCCTGCTTCGATCATGTATGCATGTTTCTTGCTTTGTTTTGCTCACAGTGTGACTTTCCCTGGTCCATAGAAATAACACTAAGCATCTTGAGATCTAATCCTCGGATTTGCCTGTGATGGTGGTTCCCTTCACATTCTGTTTTTTTTGTTTTTCCTGCCTTTCTTTTGATCTTAAGAAGATTTATTTTAGAAGCCCAGAAAATCCCAGTGCTTTTGAGACTGTAGGCCTTTTCAGATGGAAAAAATTCTCAAAATACAATACCAAATTAATTATAAAAGACCATATACTACTACTACTACTACTTAATAATAATAGTAATAAGTTGTTACCTAAAAGTTCTTTATGTGACTTACAATTCAATTTTTAAAAAAATGTGTCGGGATTCTTCTTACTTTTTTGTGTCCTCCTGACACTGGCTTGGAAGGTGCACAAATCTGGTACCACAGATTTTAAAAAGTCTCATTTCTATTATTGCTCTGTGGTGCCAAATTTGCACATGCAGCAGATTATCAATATGGTTCAACCACAAGCTTTTTCTAGGGAACTGCCTGCTAGATCACAGTTGCATAAAGAGCACAGCAGCTGACATAATTATTCTTTTGCACCCCTGTTGGACATAATTGTCTCCCTTTCAGTTCCACCTTTCCTTAATTTGCACCAGGATATGTGAATAGCTGTACTTGTTGTACAAGCCAAACACTTTCTGATGCCATTGGCAACCTTTTGCTGTAAATATGACTTCATTGCTTAGATAATCTTTTGCAACATACTCAAATCATTGCACAGGGCAGCTCTCTAGTGTTTTCCTGAATGCAAAAGACCAACCTGTTTAATCTCTAATGGAACACTAATGAAATTGTTTCCGATTGCTTTTAAGCTTTGCAGTTGGGAGCAATAATTTCAGCTAACACACTAGCAATACGTGGGATTGATGTTCATTTAAACACCCTTCATACAATAGCTGGTACTGCATGGGAAAAGGGGACATTTTGGGTAAAAATGAAGGAATCAATCCATTTAATACCAACACAGTGTGGATTACAAATTCTACCTGATTAGGGAACTGACATTTAAATGTTCATTGCAGTGACTCTCCCCTTATGTAACAAGCTGCTTAGAAGCTTCTTTGAGATGAAACCTCAAGGCAACAGATCAATGTGCACAAGGGTTGACTTGCATGGTGTAGCATAAGAAATTTCCAACAGATTTTCTGCAGTGCACTACTGAGTATACTTCTCAGTGGTGAAATCATATACGTAATTATAATGTATTTGCTGCCATGTGTGGAACAGCCCTTGATTGCCAGTAACTATGGTGTTGTCATTGGACTGCAAGCTTTGCTCTGCATCCTGAATTTAGGAGATAGGGCTCAATGCACTGGACTTAATTCATACTTCCTTCAGAGGAAATCAGCTCTTTTATAGTGCATCATTAATCCCATGGAATAAAACCACATTTGTTGCCCTTTCTACTTCTTCATAGCTTGTGACTTCTTTCATTACAGTAGCTCCCAGTACAGCACAGTACTATCTCTGTAAACTAAGTCAAGCAATTTCCCTATGTAGGATTCTCTGGAAGATACGGAAGGGCTGCTTCCACTGAGCTCTGTCAAAGGGCTATTGTGTGAGCTGTTCCATAAAATAAAAATGTCACAGGGGTGGCTGGGGGAGAGGGGGGGGCAGAAACAACATGTCTTTCTATCCGCCTTTCTGTCTTGTGTTCATTTCTTCTCCAGTACACTGGATCAGTTAGATTCGCCTTGCATATTTCATTAAGATTTCTTGAGGCTTGAATGGTCTGATTATAGTGAGCTGGCATGAGTTCCTGCAGCAGGAATACTAGGACAGGTGTTAACCAAGAATTTCTTCCAAGAAACATGCAGAAGGCAAGTGGGAGAATGACACACTCACAACTTGATATGGGGAGACCTTAATGTTTAGGTCAGGAAAATATTTTAAATCAGTGTGATAATGCGTCATTGGTAAAAGTAAGTTTTGCTCATGACTGACAAATGCAAAGATGCCAAATACAAATTGCCACAATAAGACGAAAGAGCATGGCATGTTTCCTTAGTTCTGGCTTTGATGTCATTGGAACACAAGGGGTGGGGGAAGTGAATTGGACAAGCCCAGCCTCATGCATTCATGGTAAGATATGAAAGAGCCTCTGCACATAGAAAGGAGCTTTCCAAGTAATTGGAAAATCCAAAAAAGTAGGTTTTGTTATCCTGTAGTGCATATGCTCTGTGCATACAGTTGGATATACAGTCATACCTCGGTTTAAGTACGCTTCGGTTTGAGTACTTTCAGTTTAAGTACTCTGCGGAACCATCTGGAACAGATTAATCTACTTTCCATTACTTTCAATGGGAAAGTTTGCTTCAGGTTAAGTACACTTCAGGTTGAGTACTCCGCGGACCCGTCTGGAACTGATTAATCCACTTTCCATTACTTTCAATGGGGAAATTCGCTTCAGGTTAAGTAGGCTTCAGGTTAAGTACAGACCTCCGGAACCAATTGTGTACTTAAACCGAAGTACCACTGTACAGCAGCTCTTTCAGACCTTATGATGAATAGTGATCAGATGCATATGATCCTGTTACCACCCTATCGCCCATTCTAATAGTGTCTGGGGGGGTGGGAAAACCAGATTGGAACTCCTTCCTTCAATGTAAAGTTAGAGTGTTGTTGCTTTTTAGTTTAGGGAGGAAGAAGCCTACTAAGGGTGGGAGCTGAAAGAACTTATGGCAGAAATCCTATCCATGCTTACCTGGGAATAAGTCTCAGTTTTCTTTCTGAGTAGGTGTATACAGGGTTGCGCCATAAGAAAATTATGAATGATTCAGAGTGTGTGAGAGTGAATGAACACACTTTCCTAATCATACTAGAACAAATGAAGTCACCCTTAATTGGTTTATAGTGGTGTTTGACTTGCTCTCTCCAATATGTGTTTATTGAGTTCATGAATTTGTTGTATATTGTATTTTTACAAACTTTGCAAGCCACTCTAGAGTTGTTCAAAATAAATATTATACAATCAGGATAGATGAAATAATTGCTTCAGGAATTTTCTACGACAAGATGTATTGAATGGCAGCAAATCTGATTTCTTTCTTTCTTTTTTTTAAAGAAGACATGGAGAATTGATCAGGCAATAGCTACCTCTCATCTGTGATGCCTACTTTGAAACCTCTGGTACAGAGGCAATATATGCTATTTCTTCCTGCACTGTTTTCTCTATCAAAACTGTGTCTCTGAGCTGGTGTTTGCCCCAGGGTAAATACATGTTCTCTATCCTCTCCTGGACAAATAGATGTTTAGGAGTCACTTTTTTTTACTGGGAAAATAGAACAAAGCAGAGGGATGACTATCCCCAACTGATCTGAATAAGTGAGCAGCCACCCAAAGTTACCTATTAGTTAAAAGAAGCAAAAAGAAAGCAAGGGATTGATCACAGAATTTCCACAGAAATATTCTTAGCCATAACATTACAGAAACACCTACATTTGATGGCATTCATGCCAACAGAAAAGTAGTTTATTCTTGTTTGCATAAAACTATTAATTGAATAACACATTTCGTATGCTGCCCAATACCAAAGTGATCTGAGCGGCTTGCAATACCCAACCCTTCTCTCTGTCTCTTTCCTTTGCCAATGTGAACCATCTTAAGAGTCCCTCCCCAGTGTTTCTTATCTGGAAGGCATTTCTGAATAAATGGAACTAATTAGATTGATAAGGACAATATTATTCACAGCTTTCTTGAAAGTATCAGAATGAGCATATTTAAAAGGGGGCTGAGATATATTTGGCAGCACCCTTTGAAACCCTAGCTGTGTTAACTGGGCTATGTTAACAGTAAGACAGTCTGGCGGTCCTGTTAGAATCCTGGATGTGCATTGCTATGGATCTCAACAAATACTGCTGTCTTTCATGTCTTTCTCCTTTGTCAAGCCTTAAATCCCCAAAATCTGAGCCCGACTCTTCAAAGCTTCTCTCTGAGAAAGCAGCTGTTCCTATTTAGCTTGAAGATTATTTTGATACTAGGATCTCACCTCTCATTTTACTGAGGTTTTGGACAAATTTGTGGAGGGTAAGGTTATCAGTGGCTCGCAATCATGGCAGCTATTGTCCTACCTCCCAAGTTCAGTTTTTGGAAAACAACAGAAGGAGAGGGCTTGTGGGTTTCCCATGGGCATCTTCTTAGCCAGTGGGGGATGTTGGAGTAGAATCATAGATTTGGAAGAGACCACAAGGGCCATCCTGTCCAACCCCCTGTCAAGCAGGAAACACCATCAAAGCATTCCTGACAGATGGCTGTCAAGCCTCCGCTTAGTAGATAGGCTTTTGGTCTGGTCCAGTAGGTCTCATATGTTCTTTTGAGTTCTGTCAGCTGGCTGGAATGTTATCACATGATGTTACTTTCCCTCTCCCATCCTGCTTCTTATTCCAGATTGATTCTGTTCCCTTCATACTCACCCAACCTCCAGACTTTGAATATTGATATGTTCTGGACATGCTGCAGAATGGCAGAATCAATCTTTGTGCTCTTTGTACCGGTACTTAGGTGATCTGTTGATGCAGATGTGGAAAGCTGATGGTGGTAATGGCACCAATTGCACATGCTTTGCCAATGGAAACATTTTGTGAGCACCATTTTGATATAGAAGAACTCGCAGTTGACTCTCCTGAGAAAGACACTCATCAAAATGCTTTGGGCAATTTAATTACATCAATACACTTTTTTGGCACCTGTTTGAAGTTCACCTTGTCTCTTAGCTTTGTGGTTAATTACTCCTGAGCCACTTTCTCTTGCAGACTACTGAAATACCAAAGAAAACCATTTTCTTATTTTCTCTGTAAATGTGCACTTCGGGCTAATTTCTTTCACAACATTTATTCATTGCTTTGACTTTCTGTTCTTGGCATCCTCCTAAGGGAAATACACTTCTTGATTTGCTTTTGTTTCAGCTGCCTCTAGTGGGAGGAACAGTAACGGGGGGAAAATATATATAATAACAGCAGTGAACAAATCCTCATTTTGCTTAGCTCTGTTGGTTACCAACTGAGTACACTGAGTACACATGGGGAAAACTTAATATCTCCAAAATCCAGAGGGGTACCTTTCCAGACAGAGTGATAAGGGAGAGATGGAGAATAATATGAAGTTTTGTCAAAAGGTAAAAAATCCAATTAAAATTGGCTTTTTGTTCCATTTGTTTGCCAGCTAATGTGTTTTCAAAATGCAGATCTAGATTAGACAAAATGAATGGAAAAGGGCTAGATGAAGGTTAATGCTAACCTTTGTTTCTTTTGCTGTGATTTAAAATACATGGGGCTATTATTTTGGCATGTAATTGTGGAATATACCATACAGTAAAACTTCCCCAATTGATCTAAATGAGTTACAGACTGGCAAAATATACAAGAGAGAGAAAAAAAACTTGCATGAAATTGATTTTGCACTGCCACCTCAAATGGTTAGAGCAGGGGCTGCCAAGGATATTTTGCCTACCTAGACAAAGGAGAAGATGGTATTCCCTTCAATATACCAACCAGACTTGCAAAAGTACAGTGTCTGCAACCTTGGCTGAGGGCAGCAAGCTAGCTTAGGGGATGCAGGACAGGCCACATGGCATGCACATCTCTACCCCCAATACTTTGCCAATACTCCCTTGTCCCCAGTATTTGCTGCTACCCAAGATAGCAGCTTCATTCTGCCTAAACGTAGGTCTGGCCTTATGGGTGTGGCAACATTTTCTGAGACCAATGGTATACTTACCTAAAAGTGAGATTGTGCTATGTCTTTAAAGGTGTTTCATGCCATGTTATGTCCTTATCAAAGTTTGAGAAATATCTCTTTAAATTACTCAGGCTATAATGAAAGTGGATTACGAGAGACAGAATTAATAGAGTCAGAGTGGTGTACAGTGGATACAGTTTGGAACTAAGACTGAACTGAGTTGAAATCTACACTCAGTTATGGTGCTCACTTAGAGACATTGGAACAATAATTATTTCTTAGCCTAACCTACTTCATATAATAATAATAATAATAATAATAATAATAATAATAATAATAATAATAATTTATTATTTATACCCCGCCCATCTGGCCGGGTTCCCCCAGCCACTCTGGGCGGCTTCCAACAAAACAGAAATTCTAAAATACAGAAATCCATCAAACATTAAAATACAGAAATCCATCAAACATTAAAAGCTTCCCTAAACAGGGCTGCCTTGAGATGCCTTCTAAAGGTCATAGGGCTGTTGTGAGCAGGGCTACACCCGCCACACTGGGAAACGGGGGGGCAGAGGCATCTTCGCACCATGGCGCCAGATATGCTTAAGACGGCCCTGGTTGTGAGGATAACAGAGGTTGGGGAAAAATAGGCTGTGTATGTTGCCCCGAGCTCCCTGGAGGAAGGATGAGATGAAAAAAGAAAGAGAAAACGCAATAATTGTAAAAAAAAAAAGTTCAAAAACACTTATATTTTCACCCATCTAGTTTTAGAATTTAGGGATTGAAAGTGATGACAGTGTGTGAAACAGCCATCACAGCTTTCATATCACCTTGCATCACTTCGGACACAACACTTTCTAGTGGTTTCACAGATTCAACTGCAAGTCATTGGAAGACGTATTATCCCCTAGTGATGTACATGCATGAATCAGCCCCCAGAAGTGGCTATATTCTGTAACACCTGTTATTTGTCATCCCAATAATGTGCGTATGGTTTGTTTGTTTGTTTGCCCAAGGGTGTATGTCATTTATTTTGAGACGCAAAAGAATGAAATTATCTAGAGGGGTAAGGTTGAGTCACATTTATAAGTCATTAACAGAAGGGGGAGGAGATTTTATTTTATGACTCAACAGCAGAAGTTGTACCTTTTGCTCCTCTACTGGTACGGAAATGGTTGCAACATATCTCAGGTACTGTTTTAACTTCAGGTGGTGAAGTTAAGCAGGTGGAATTGCCAGACGGCCCTCAGAGCTGGACCTCTGTGTCTGGGTTGTACAATAGGGGTGGAGATGGGGGTTTGTGATCCTCTGTGAATAGATATTGGTATTCCCTGAATTTGACTGACCCAGGGTTAAGAGTTGCTACTGTGGACCTGTGATGGAAAGTGGATTAATCCGTTCCAGACGGGTCCGCAGAGTACTTAAACTGAAGCGTACTTAACCCAAAGCATGGGTGTAATTGGTTCCGGAAGTCTGTTCATAAACTGAAGCGTTCATAAACTGAAGCAAACTTTCCCATTGAAAGTAATGAAAAATGAATTAATCCGTTCCAGATGGGTCCGTGGCGTTCATAAACCGAAAATTCATAAACCGAGGTGTTCATAAACTGACGTTCCACTGTAGTTAAATAGTAGGTCCATCTTCAATGCACTCCCATAGCTGCCACTAGATGTCAGGGTTGTGCTACCAATTTTTTTTTTCCTGCTACGATTAAGTTTAGGTTAAATTTATACGTATATCACTACCCACGAAAAAGTCCTGAAGCAATTTGCAACCAAGGAAAAAGGAAAACAACAGTGCTAAATCACATAAACATATTAAAAGCAGATTTAACAATGCAATATGTCACTGGCATTGCTCAAATACTTGGTGCTGAAACAATATCAAGGTTGATGCCACATGGGCCTCTTTCGGGAGAGCATTCCATAACCAGGGGCTACTACAGAAAACTTTTCTCTCATCACCTCTCAGCCTCTCAATGGTACTCCCATCGCCTGAGGAGGAGCTTCTCAACATCTTCCAGGGATGCCAACTTGAATAAAATATTGGGAGGGTGGGAAGAGCCAGGTAAGCCCTGCCCTGAAAAATTGATCACAAGACATGGCACACACCCACACCATTTGAATGACAATGCCTATCAAATTTGGGGAGGCCAGCAACCCTCAAATATATTATTGGAGGCGGGGCTGGAGGAACCTCATCCCCTAGTTGGCTCCTATGGCATCTTCCAAGGTGCAACTCTTTAGAACACACTTGCTAAGAACCAGTAACAACTTTTAAGATAAAATTAAAGGATAAGAAGATCTAATAACAGCTGTGGCATGTATAGTTCCAAAATTTTGAATGCACTGGTAAATTAATTTGTGTGTTTCCCCTCTTTTCATTTTAAGCCTGAATTTTCGTGTCATAGGCTTCCTTCTAGCCCATTCATTCCCTGCATCAACAAAATCTTGTTAACCTATGAGTGAGCACTACAGTAAAAGCTTCATCAAGCTACAGTTAAAAATACACTCAGTGCTCTAGATGGGAAAGCGCAAGATTTTAAACTCATGTCAACTGGTCCCAAGAAAACGAGAGTGTGTGAAATTAACCTGACATATTATTTTCATGTTTTATATATGCACAAGTCTGTCACTTGAATCCAAATAATCCTCAAACTTCTGATACTTGATTGGATTGGATCAGCCTGGTATTATTGGGATTAAATCTTAATTTTTATGGAGATTAGGTTGCCGCACAAGAACATCTGAAGTGGAGCCTGGTTTTAGACATCAGTTTTAAGAGATCACTGGTGGTGCTCTCTTTATTGGACCACATTCTGCTCATAGTGTGAATCAGAAATAATTCTACTGGAATCCACAAAGCAGTTCTGGTCTGATCTTACAACAGGGGTCAGGGAAAACAGTATTTGAGTCTGTATGTTTTAGAGTCTGTACGTTTTATTATTCCAGAAGAAGTGGGGAGAAGCTAAAGCTTTCATCCGTTTAGGTTAGATCCTGTGCTGCTTTTAATCAATAAATTTCTAAGTGGAAAGTGAGGGATCAGCAAAGGATCAACAGATGGGCAATTCTGTCACAGACCTTTTCATGTTTATGCACTTTTCCAGGAAGTTGTGTTTTAGGGCTTCAAAATTATCCTGCTTGGTTCCTCGCCATATTTGGAACACTGATTAAAACTGGGAGAAATTGCAGGAAATGTGTAAAGATGCCAGGCTAGAAATGGGATGTCCAGTCTTATTGGGGGGCCGGGGGGCGGAATAGCTGATCTGTAAGCCTTGTTTCTGCTTTTTTAAAAAAACCTATGATCCATCTCTACCCCACTCATGTCCTTAAAAGTTGATCCTTTGTTAGGAATTCTGTGAAACTATGTGAAAAGATTATCTATGTACATTCCACTTGCACTCCTGTTCCTTTGGATAACTAGAACTAGCAGTGATTCAGAAGCTTTGAGTGTGATATCAGGTTACCTTCATAATCTTGAGAAACTTGAGGGTTTGGTACTTTGCTGTTCACAGTGAGCTAGCTTGCCATAGTGCTAAGGCAAACCATGGTTTACCCTGAATATGTGAATGTGAGGGTCCACAGAAAGGAGATCCATGATACACTATGACCCCAGGATCAGAATATATGCTAAGCCAAACCATGTAGCAGTAGCAGAAGGTCCAGGGAGGATCACAGCAGCTGCAATCTCTTTTCTGGGATCCCACAGGATTGCATGCTCATGCAAAGCCAAAGTTATGTGTTCAGTATGTTGCTGGTAATTATATGGGCTTGATATGTTGTTTGTGATAAAATTCACAGCTCTAACCCTTTACAACCCCGAGGGGGTCAATTATGGTTATAGCCATTTGAAAAATCTTGCTGTAATATGAGAGACATGGGGATCAGCAGCAATTTCCACCCTAGGGGAAAAAAAGAAAAGCTTTTTGTGGGAGGGGGAGAGATTTTGTTCTCAATGTTGTATTGGAGGGAAGGTTAATCCCCCTCCATCCAGATTGGGTGGAGGGGGTGACCTGTGGCTACTATTTTTTTTAAAAAAAACACACGTGCAAGTGCAAATTCACTTTTAATTACAATATTTTCCCCAACCCCCCTTTTTCCACCTTGAGCTAATTCACATTGCATCTCTGCACATGGAGAGCTGCATGTAACCCCAGTTCAGGCTGCTCCTTGAATTCAGAGGAACCTAGGAAGCTGCCATATGCTGTGTCAAACCGCTGGTCCATCTAGCTCAGTATTGGCCACATAGACCAGCAGCAACTGTCCAAGGTTTCAGGCATACTTGGAGACAACTGAGATTGAACATGGGATCTTCTGTATGCAAAGTTAGGGCTCTGCCACTTAGCTATGATCCTTCTATAGTGCAATAAATGATCTGAATAATATTCCAGAAACAGCTGTTTGAGAGGGGCAGTATGGTACCCTGTTTCTCATATTTTAAGACATACGCATAAAATAAGCCATAGCAGGATTTTTAAGCATTCAAGGAATATAAGACATACCCCGAAAATAAGACATAGTGATAGGTGCAGCAGCAATGCCGGCCACAGCAGGAGAAGGAAGAAAAAAATAAGACATCCCTTGAAAATAAGCCATAGTGTGTTTTTTTGAGGAAAAAATAAATATAAGACATGTCTTATAATATGAGAAACACGGTATAGTGGCTAGAGTTAGTTCACTCAGCCATGAAACTCATTGTGTGACCTTGGGCCTGTTAGGATATCTTAGGTTAGCATACCTCAGGGGGGTTGCTGCTGTGGTAAAAGAAAGTTGGGGTGGGGTTGGGAAGGCCAGAACCATATGCATCACCCTGAACTCCATGAAGAAGTGGCTGAATTAAGAAAATAATATACTTTTCACAATATGCAAACACTGTCAGCATGTGTGGGAAATGGTGAGAATATACACACAGTCAGGGCTTTTTAAAGGGGGAACTCACAGTGCCATTGCAATTCCAAGAGAAAGAGGGAGGTTTTTATGGTGTGTTCCAGCACCTCTTTTTCTATGAAAATAGCACTGCACACAGTATACAGTGGTCCCTCGACTTACGAACTTAATCCGTTCCGAATACACATTCGTAGGTCGAAAAGTTCAGAAGTCGAAACGCAGTTTCCCATAGGAAAAAAAATATTTGAAAAAATTCGTAAGTCGAAAAAACTGCATTTAAAGCCGCCAACAGTTTCCATTCAGATGTAGAAAAATTCGTAAGCGTGCGGCCATTTGTCCCGTTCGTAAGTCAAAACCTACGGATGTCGAGTAATTCGTAAATCGAGGGGCCACTGTACTATAAATTTGCCTTTAACTGAAGAAAGTATATGCACGTGTACTTTAACAAACTGGAGAAAGAAGAGCTAAAGGAAAAGTACAAAACCTCTAAAAACTAAAGTTTTGGAGACAAAAACACCGGGCCAGTTCACATGATGATTTTGTGTGACTGATTGTGTTTTCTCCACCCCCAGTCGAGATGATACCTCATACAAGGCAAATGGGACTGAATCATTCTTTCCCTCTAGCTTGTCCTAAATTAATTGCTGAAATTGTGACGGGGGGGGGGGAGTCACTTGTTTTTACATGACTGTACTTTGCTGTGCTTTTGCACTGAGCCCACAGGAGAGGGCAGGTGATGCATATAAACATGAGTACGACTCAAAGTCCCACCAATTGGTGTGCCGGAGGAAGTTTTGCCAATAGTGCATCAAATAGCCATTTGTGTTGACAAGGAAAAGTGAGTCTTGTGATACCTTAAAAGACTAGCTGATTTATTCCCTGTGGTATAAACTTTCATGGATTAGCTTTGTCCATGAAAGCTTATGCCACAAATGAAAGTCTGTTGGGGTTGAATTCGATTGTGACCTTCTAGTGTGTTAATGTGTTAATGGTGTGTTCACCTTAGTCCTGGAGCTTCCACTGTTACTTTCCACATTGTTTTGAAGGGCCATTGATTTTGAGTGGGTGGGTAGTTGCAAGGATAAGTGGCAAAAATGGCCTCTCCTCTTGTTCTGTTAACGGAGCTGCCTGCTGGATCAAGGACTCTTCTGCAGATGGAAGGACATCTGCAGAAGAGCACACCTGGACACAATCCTTAGTACTGTTAAGTGCGTCAAGACTACTGCTTTTGTGTTTGCTGTAATATATCAATGTGGGTACTGCTCTGAAATGGTTGAGATAGTTAGTTGTACAGTATTGGGCTTGAGAGGGAAATGCAGCTGTCAGTGCTCAGGGTGGCCCATGTGAATTGGCTGACGCTGAAACAAAAAGGGAGAAGGAGGGAAAATCGGACTCCCACCAGTGTGAGATCAACTCACTTTTCCCTCCTCCTCTGTTTTTGCCAAATTGAATCTATCTGAGTCACTTCTAGGAGAAACCCAGTCGGTTGAATGCTGAAGCACTACAGTGTAGGTTCCAGAAGGAGCTGCTGACTGAATAGAACTTTTTCATCCATCCCCCCCCCCATCCATCCATCCACCCATCCTGGAAACAAACAAACAAACAACTTTTCACTTTTAATGGTTAATACTGAAAATATGAAGGTCTGTTTAGTCTTGTCTCCCTAACATAAACCAGCCAGAACAAGGCAGCTTTGAAGGACGTTTTCAGCAAGTTCCCTTATTTGGAGTAAGAATCATTGTTTGAATGTAACTGGTGTGACTCTCATGATAGGGAGGGCAAGATCTTGGACAAGATCTTACTCTGCTCAAGGAACTGTGATAAGCAAGGGAAGCGAGAGGAGAAAATGCTACTGAGCGCTGAATATTTTTAGAAATAGGAGCAAAATGGACCCCATAGCCTTTTGCGTCAATTTGTTGTGTTTTGCTAGAATTGTCTTGGTGATTATTTTTTTAAAAATTCTTATTCATATATTCTGTTCTAGGGAAGTGTAGGCATCTTGCGGGGTAGCAAAAGGATGATAGCAGAAGAGGGTACTTTATAAAGGACTTAAGGCCTCAACACATCTGGTCTACTTGCTACTTTCACCAGAGGATGCTGGAAATGACCTTTGTATGCTAGCTATTCCAAGGCAAAAATGTAGTGTGATTCTTCTGCCTTTTGTGGTGAGTTTTGCACCCAGTGTCACCCATTCCAAACCTGTTGGAAGATCCATGTGATGTTCCCATTGCTTCTTCTGGGCAATGAACTTAACAGTACTCAGTTTTGTTGGAAATAGTACATGAGTAGAGCCTTCCTGGATCAAACCAAAGCTCCAGCCACATCAGCATCCTATTCTCAGAGTGGCCAACCAGGTACCCATGGAAAATCTGTAAGTAGGACATGAACACAACAGTACTCTCCTACTCATGGTTCACAGCAACTGGTATTCAGAGGAATGCCACCTCCAGCCCTGGAGAAAACACACAGCCACCATGAGTAGTAGCCATTGATTGCCTTATCTTTAATGGAGTTGCCCAATCCCCTTTCAAAATGGTCCATGTGATAGTACGTTTTTGTGGCAATGAGTTCCATAAGATGTAGCTATGCTCTCACAAAGGGCAGCATCAGAGAGGACTGCATAAAAATGGTTTCAGCAGTCTTGGTCCCCTGGACCCTTCTCCCTTGTGCTTTCCCCAGGCTCCCTTCTGATATTAGAGCTCAACTGGGAGAAAATAGATCTCTGGGGACAAGACTGCAGGGATGAGATGAGTGGGTAGGCAGATGCTTCAGCATCTCCCACTTGTGCACCCATACTGATCTTTAAATAAAACCTTCCAGTTTTGACATGCTTAGGAAAGTTCTGTGTTTGAAGATGCAGATTGTCATGTATAATTTGATCCCCAAGTCTTTTCAGGGGGTCAAGGAAAAGGTCTATAGACTCTGTTTCTAAATGGGGGAAGGGAGGAGAACAGCTAGGGGTTAGCAGACGAATGTTTCAAGCACTCATGAACCCAAAAGTTTATGCTGTACAGTGGCTCTTTTACAAATAAGTTAGAGCTTCCAGGAGGCCCTATTATCATGTAAACATTACAGCAAAATGAAGCCAGAGTTACACCACAATGCTTTTATTTATAGCCTATGATGTGAGATCTCTAGCTGACTGGCTCCATGATACGAGGAAGTTCAATTCTTCAACCTTAAGGGCATGTTTTTATTTATTTATGAGTCATCAACTGGTGGCAGTAATATTGTGATTGAGAGTTGCAATAAAGAACCATTCCCTTGTTTGTTCCTGCATAGGCTAAAAAGAAGCAACCAACTACAGGCATGGGGTGACTGGTGTATAAGTGGAAACTGAAACCTGAAGTGGCAAATTGCTACTCAGTGCCTCTGATTCTGGGGGACCTGTCCATGCTTTGGTGACGAATGTTAATCTGCTAAAGGAGAGCACTCAGCATGTGAGGGAGCAGATTAGGAATCTGTTTTTGGCATTTCATAGTTAAGCCGCACACAGCCTCTGCCATCTGTCGCATGTCATCCAAGTCTTCTGGCTGCCTACACTATGAAGCAAGGAAGAGAAGAGTTGGAAGTGATTCTGTACTGCACTGCCTTTCCCCATCACATTTATTTATCTGCAGGGAGAGGATCGTTCTCTAAATAGATGGCAGTAGTCAAAATATGTCTGCTTGACCTAAGTTTTAGAGTGGTGGTTCTCAAATATTTTTGGGTGTGTTTGCAACTGCATAGTGGTGCCAGGTAGACACGGATCAATGGTTCTGATGTCAGATCTCTCCATTTTCTCTATACAGGCTAAGGGAAAGCATACACCTGTATTGACATTTAGGGTCTTCAGTAATGGGGTTTTAGATCAAATCTATTTCAGGGTTCTACCCACATCCTCTGGATGGATCACAGGGCAAAGGCAGATTTAGGGGAGCATAACCAATTTGGTTGCACAGAGCCTTGGAGGCATCACAACTATGAGATCGAATGGAAGGCAAGAAGGGGGTGAGACTTTGGCATCGCACAGGGCACCTCTTATATTTGAGATCCCAAGGTCTGCCACTGACCAGGATGTGTGTATATGGCCCTCCATCGACAGTTCTTCTTTATCTTCTTACTCCTACTTTGGCAATATTCTGCCACTCATGTCTCCCTGTTGTTTCATGTCTCATTTCTTCTTGATTGTCTCCGCATCTGCTTTGCCCCTATGCTGAAAGGCACTCACTTTTTTGTATATGTCTACATCAGTGCGCTAGTCTTCCATTTCTTTTCATTTTAGTTTCCCTTATTTTTCTGGCATCTCTTCGGGCTGAATATGTGCCACTGCAGCAATTTGTCTACTTACTAATATTGATTTATAAATGTGTGTTTGCTATTCTCTCCAATTCCCCACCCCCACCCCATAATACACACCAGGAGCCGTCAATCTTTTTAGACTAACAGTTTGAATTTTGAGAGGGTGCTGAGTCTGGTGACTGAGCTCCTTAGGAACATAGGAAGTTGCCTTATGCTGAGATAGACCCACTGGGCATGGGGGGGACAGAGGGAGCAGCTTCCTCCCCATCAAGTAAATAAATAAAAATACTTAACTAACTAATACTTAACCTACTGGAGATGCTGGGGATTGAATCTGGGACCTTCTGCATGCAAGACCATTCTGTTTCAAGTCATCGCCCATTGACTTGGCCTTCTTGGGCTTACTCTTTGCAAAGTCCTGTGGATCTGTTTACCTTGTGTCGTCTGGCTGCCCCTCTTTTTGCCAATCTCTTCGCACTACAGTTGTTGCTGGATTGTCTTTCTTTTGAAGCCCATTCTAGATAGATAGTCTCTTTTCTCTTTCTTTCATGTATGTGTGTTTGTTTGTGTATGTGCATGCTTGCAGTTCTTTCTCACAGCAGGAAGATGCACTGAACATGAGTGACTACCACCAAGAAGTCCTCAAGCTCCACATCATGGGCTTCTCTTGTGTGACGTGGATCTTCCAGTGGATACTTGGGAAGGGTGTGGCCTGCAGGGACATACATGTTGCAATGATCATGTCAGGAGCTGTTCTAATATACCCAATAGAGAAAAGGATAGCTCACTTTATGTGTGGTATCTAATTAACCCCACTTTTGCTGAGGAAGACAGAAGATGAATCCATATGGTTCCATGGCTGCTGGGAGAGCTCAGCAGTGGAGAAAACCAGGGTTTTGATTTGCAGCTGGCAATTGTAATGCGAAGATATGGTAACTTACTGGAGTGGGCAACATCTTGTGTTTGGTATATGTATCAATGTGTTTTCAAAGATCATGCGCTTCACAATAATTTAATAGCATTACTGCTTCTCCAATCAACTTCTAGACAAATCTATGTTTCTAATGTAGAATTCAGCTAAACTTGGCAACATTCCCAAAAAGGGCTTTCCTACCATTATTTCTAGGTTGTTTTTTTTGAAAGAAACGTTCTCTACAAAGGGAGGCTTTTTCCCTCAGCACAAAAAAAATTCAAAGATTATATCTTCAAAGACATTTTAATGGTGAGCTCAGGCTCCGAGCAGAAATTACTATACACTGAGCCTGTATTGTATTTTCAAATCTCCTATTGGACAAGTGAATCCTGCCTTGTGGGCATGAAAAATGCTAAGCAGAAGCCGAACTAGCCATAAAAGCCACAGATGTTCCCATTGACAACACTTGGAATAACTTTGAAGTAATCATGCCTTTAAGATGATAGCTAGGAGGGCATTTGGCTATGCTGTGGCAAGGAAGTTTCTGTTCTCAGCTTTGCCTTGTTGCACCTTTCATTCAGCCTACCAACTTCTATATAAGAGTCTTTCTCAGATTGGTTACAGTGTTCTAACAGGTCTTCCAAAGCAGGTAGGAATAGGAATCTCCTGATAGGTTTGTTTAGATTTCCTTTGCAAAGGTCTTACTCCACTTTGTGGTGAAGCTTGTCTGGCTTATCAGTTCAGTAGGGCTAGGGTTCATAACAGTGTAGCTCAGGGTTTTGTTTGTTTGTTTTTGATTGCCAACCCATGCATTTAGTGATAATAACTGGGAAGGCACCATATAATTATAGAATTGTGAGGGCCCTGAGGGTCATCTAGTCTATCCCCCACTGCAATGCAGGAATCTCATCTAAAGCATCCATGACAGATGTCCACCCAACCTCTGCTTAAAAACCTCCAATGAATGAGAGTCAGCCACGTTCTGAGGGAGTCTATTCCACTGTTGAAGAATTCTCACTGTCAGGAGGTTCTTCCTGATATTTAGTTGGTATTTCATTTCTTGTAATTTGAATCCAGAGCACCTCCACAAAGAATCATAGGGACTGTAGTTTGCTAACAGTTCCCAGGAGTCTTCTGGGGGTGGTACTTTAAATATATGGAGTGTCTGCTGCAAAATATACCTCTATAAATCAAGATTCTTATAAGTACAGATGACTTCCGCATCCAAAGTTCACCCTTTATCTCATAACGAGTGATGGTGATTGGTAATGGTAGAGCTAGTGTGCTTGTGCCCCCTTCCTTTTGCATGTTTACTTAACTTAGAAGAAGAAGAAGAAGAATATACAAAGAGGTCTTGTTATGAAGGCAGCCCTGTTTAGGGAGGCTTTTAATGTTTAATTGATTATTTTATTTTATTTTTCTGTTGGAAGCCGCCCAGAGTGGCTGGGAAAACCCAGCCAGATGGGTGGGGTATAAATAATAAATTGTTGTTGTTTGTTTGTTATTACCTTCCAGCATACCCAAGGAATTGAATAAATGCTCATTCACCACAGCAATATTTGGTCTTTGAAATAATGTAAAGGTACATAAACATTGTTCCCCAACAGAGTGTTTAACTACCATACTCTCTCCAGTATAGGCTGGGAAAGCCTATACTGTATTCTGACAGCATTAATTTGCAAGAAATGTCAGATTTCTTAAAGAGGTAGAGTCTGAACCCACGAAATGGGTGCTTCCCTATACTGCATGGCCTGAAGGCCATGACATTAGAAACCAGAGGGGACCTTTAGCACTGGGCCTCTTGCAAACTTGGGACCCTGTTCTTTACAATAACTTTTGTTTACAATAACTCTTCATTCCCCAAAGGGAGTCAGACTAGCCACAGACTTAGTGATGGACCTGTTCTGAGTATTGGCATTAACATGGCTGCTATTCTGGAGTGCAGTATGAAGATTTTGTAAATTTCACAGCATCTGCAACTTTATCTGAAAATCTCTTCCACTTGCCTTTAATTGTTCACATTGCTCTAAGCAGTTGTTTTGTTTTTGTTTTTGTGGTGGGGGAAGGATGGAATACAAAGTAATAAATAATTTTTTTCCTGAACATTTGCAAAGGTTTTTCTCCCTCAGACATGATGGGAATAAGTTTGTTTTTAAAGCAAATGGGAGATTCTCTGGATAAGTGGTAATGTTTCAGAAACAGTATTTCATGCTTTGCTGCTTTCCAGTTTCTCAAAACTACAAAGAATGAAAATTAAATATTTTTTGAAAGGACACATGTATAAGCAGCATCATAATTTATAAAGTAATTGGCACAGAAAACTGAAGGCTTCATATAGATGTGTGCAAGTATCTGGCAGGAGATAGCTTAGAAGATCTTTGTTATGAGAAAGGAAAAGATATGTGAGATACAAAATTAAAGAATTGCAAAGAACTAAAGCGATCAGAGGTAGCGCAGATCGCCCTCAGCCAGCTGGTTTCTAAGCTGTCTTAATCATATTCTGAGCGAAATCCTCTTTGACTGTAGTAGTATTACAGTCTTCTCTTTGACAGGTGGTCTGCGGCTTGTCTTCTGTCATCTGCTTTCTGGACTATTTGTATTCCTAGTAGAAAAGAGTGTGTAGGCCAGGAGGGAGAAAAAGGAATAGTATATACAGGTGCTCTGAGAAGAGCACAAGAAACGTGATCAGCCTATCGGATTAGAAGGGCTACAGGGAGACTCACTGAATAATACATCACGTCCAAAGGACAAACACCTGTGTTTGGAGCCCTTCCTTAGGTGGTTTTGTCTTTAAGTCTTACGAGTTGTAGCTCTTCTAACATGCAAAGCACTTGATAAGCCTTCTCTAATTAATCCTGTTTTGTGTTTTGCATCAGGACTCTGCAGCTTGCAGATAGAAATAGTGGCAGATTAAGAGGAAAACAATTGCAAGCAAATAATGCTCTTTTAAGAGTTACTGTTTTCCTTTCATTCACCCCCTCAGTGCTGGGTTCGGCTGTTGGAACATTGACAGGATCAGATTTTATTGCTAAATATGGCAATAGGACACAAGTTCAAAGCAGAAACCATTTAGATAGGAGCTTGCAGCCAGCATACAGTACAATACTGTACTGGCCTCACCAAGAATATTACCGTAAGTATCCATAATATATTCAGAGAACTGCAAATGAGGTACAGCTAACAGATCTAAGGTTGCAATCCTATGCACACTTGAAAGTAAGCAGCACTTTGCGCATGTACACACACACACACACTTCATTCCTGTGTGGATGTAAAGGATGTAAAGAAACTAGTACCTTTCTGAACAGCACCCATAGTTTGTAGCTTAACAACAACAACAAAACAAGCAAAACCTGACTTTTGTCATGAGAGCTTACTCAAGTTTGCTTAATGACTCAAATAGGAAAGCTATTCATGAATGCATTTCCTACAGATCAAGTTCATTAAATATAAAAAAGTAAAAAGATAAAGGACCCCTGGACGGTTAAATCCAGTCAAAGGTGACTCTGGGGTGCGGCACTCATCTCACTTCAGGCCGAGGGAGCTAACCTAGCAGTTTGAAAGCACACTAGTGCAAGTAGATAAATAGGTACCGCTGCGGCGGGAAGGTAAACAGTGTTGAATTAAATATATTAATATACTGAGTCTACATGCTTAGTTTAAAAAACCCTGCAACTAGTCTTGTACTAGGCATTTAACTTTTACTTCATCTTTGCAAATACATTACTGTTTACTCCTCAGTTGACTTACCTTGTCCTATCCATTCCTCCTCTGCTCCATTCAGCCTATGGCTGCCACCATCTTCTTTTTTTAATGACCTCACTCCTAAACCTTTATCAGGCAGACCAGAAATTAAACAGGCAAAGCTTCCACTTCATCTCTGTGCCAGGAAAAGCTTCATTTGCTAAAATTCTGCAACTCAGGAAACTATGAAAAGCATAAGAGCAGGGCCAGTAAAAAGTTAGCGCAGTTACCCTTCTTCTCATAATATATATTTAACACTTCAGCTGTTGCTTCTGTTTTAACAAGTGTCCTTCCCTGAACTAGAATGAGCTCGGCAGCCCCTTTTCATTCTTCCTTTTGACCCTATAAAAGTGACAGAACCACTCCTCAAGCCCTTAGTTGTGCTCTGCAATATACTAATAGCCATGTAGCTCGAAAGGCATCATCCACACAAGAGAATGAGGTATTAAGAGTCTTATTCAAGTCTTTGAACCATTGGATTTCTCTGAACTAAGAAGGACAACATGTCACCAGATGAGGATGTAACATTTGACAGTGATTTTACTGGTAAGAAGAGAATTGCTCCACATTTTTCTTCATGTAATCGACATCGACATCTGGCCCTTGGCTATATCGGCAATGAGTTCTAGGTCTCCCATCTTTGTTGAAAACATGTTGATTTAAACATTCCCCCCCCCTCTTAATTACATAAGCATGGCTGCTAGGCATTATTCTTCCTAGTTAAGCCAAAAATAAATAAATCCTGTTTTGACATTTAACAGCTGGACATTCTAGGAGTGTTTCCACAACAACCTGGGCAATTTGTGTTTAGAACATAACATTTTTGGAAGAAAATGCAGAAGCTCAGCTGGAAGCCAATATATCTGAAAATAAATATCAGTTGAAAGTTCCAAACCTTGGTGCAAAGCTCCCTCCCACCCCGTTTTAAATGAGCAAAGGGAAGCCAGCACTCACCTGAAAGTTTGTTATATTTGCCTCCACAATAAACAAGACCCCTCCTCCACTTTCATGGCAGATGAATGGTCAAATGAAAGTGGAGATAGCCTTAGTAAGCACCATCTGCCTCTAGATGTAAAACTGCTTGGTCAGCTATTTTTCTAAAGTTTTGGTGTCGTACAGCCCTTTCCCAAGAAGGCTACCTAATTCAAGGGATAATCTCTTTTTTTATAAGACATAATGTTTCCATGGCTTTAGCAGAAAATGCAACACACCTTAACTGGAGAGCTGCTTCTGCGACTTTAAAATCGTACATAATCTTGGGCAGTTTGTTTCCTCCTCCTCTCCAGTGTGGTGTGAGAATGGTGGTGACATTATGGGTGTTACTGGCTCATTCTGCAGAGTTCGTGCAAAGTTCAGTCTATTAGCAGTTACTTAGCTTATCTGTATATGTTCCTATTGGAAGGCAACTGTTCATTCTCATCTAAGAGCTCTGTAAACTAGTACCTCCTTCCTGCGATTCTCACAGTTCTCTTGCATTCCCCTCCAACCCACATTTCTCTCTCTTTTTAAAAATCATTGGTTTTCCAATACAAACAGCCAATTATAATATTCCAAATACAATATTCCAATTAAAAACAATAAACTAAAAAAGAAAAGAAAAGAAAGGACAAATTGTAGTCCAAATTGTAAATTATTAATTTTTTCCAGACTCCCCATACTGTAGTCTGGACCTCTGAAGCATATTCCGATGTCTCTGCAAACAAATGCTCTGTATTTTATCTCAAATTATTGTCTCGATTCACTGCAAAGTCAGCCAACAAGCACCTCCCACTTCCCTCAAAACAGGGAGAAATTTTAATTTTTCTGTTTTTGCTGCGTCACAGGTGCCATCTTAATTCTTCTTTGCTTTATCAAGTCTTTCAAACCAAACAAAGTTGCGCAGTTAAGTGCCCAATTATGAATAGAAGTCCATCTGTACTCCTCAAAATAAATTACGGTAGGTTTCTTTTTTAAATTTATCAATATTAAACCAATACAATTCACCAATACTACAATCATCTACATTTCCCCCCTTTCCCCCGTCCCCTCCCTCCCCCTCCCCAGACTTCCTTCAGTTCCCTTATCTGATTTATTTTTTCATATTGTTTCTGCGTGTTATAAAATTGTACATTTCCCTTCCCTGATTATTCCCATTGTTCTAATAGATAGCGTATGTTTATTCAGAAATAAATTAGGTTTCTCAATGAGGCTTGGAATAGAAAACCAATTGTAAGTGTTGAGAAGAAGAAAAAACCAAAACATACTGTCCTCCGTAATCCAAACTCTGTGACTGAGAATCTCTTTGAAGTCTTTTTGAAATCTGAGATGAAATGTCAGGGACTGTACAATTCTGCAGGTTTTTTCTCAGTCTTCTTCGGTCCAGACTATGTCTGTTTATTGTTCAAATCTAATTATTTTATCTAAGCAGATATCCCCGCTATGGGAGTAGCATCGGAAAGTGCCAGCCATGTCGTGCTCTGTGACCCAGCGTCCTGCCTCTTGCGCAATGCAAGCTGGCAATCTCGGACAATCTGTGGGTCTTTGAGACAGTCGTCCCCCATCCTGGGGAGTCTGCCAGGGCTAATTAACCCCATATCAGCGCTGAATTCCTGGCATGGCTGGGGTCTGATCGTATGGGAGCCAGCCATTTCTCACCGCCGGAAACAGGAAGTCCTCAACCCACATTTCTCCTTCACACATTTCTCCTTCACATCTTGCCATCTTTCATTTCCTTGACTTTAAAAAACAATACAAAAACAGATGTTAATCATGGCTGTTTAAATCAGTATTTACTTATTTCATTAAACTGTAGTAATGTCTTATCAGAAAAGTTATAATAGCACCCAATCATAGTACATAGTAGCATGCAGTCATTCAGCTATCAGTAAACATTTGTACTGGTTGTTGGGAGTCTTTTCAGCAAGAGAGCAGCATCTCCTAGTAGACCGGGTTTTTTTGGGGGGGGGAGGGGAGCACTTTCTAGTGGTGGGTGAGGCAAGTAGAAGTGATTCTTATCTTTGAACAGTAGGCTACACTTTGGCCACACAAAAGTCAGAGGTTCCTACATGTACATATCCCCATTGAGTAGGTCTGGCCAAAGACACTTTGCTGCCTGAGATGAACCAGAAAATGGTGTCTCTCTGGGAGCTGTAGTTTATTAAGGGTGCTGGTTTAGAGCATGGATAGGGAATATCAGCCTCGTGGAGGTCGGATTTGCCACCCCTCTCAGGTTTCCAGAGTCTGCTGCCCTGAGGCAACTGCCTCACCTCACCTCACCTCATGGTCCTGCCATTGAGGCAGGTAAGAGGCATTATTACACTTCAAGGACACATCTCAGTTAGGGAAAAGGAGGGCTGTGGAGCAGAGTCCTGAGTTAAAGGGAGAAACTTATTTTAACAGGAGAGAAGCATATGAAAAACTTCATGGATTTCAGCTGCATTGCTTGAGTTTGAATCATAACTATGGGCAGTATTCAACTACCATGTCCACTTGCACAGTTGAACTCCCCCCCTCCTCCCACATGCCCTATGACCTGTCCATATCTGTTCTAGAGGGTTGGGAACAGATTTAAGGGATGTGCAGGGGGAAGAGAATGTTCTATTGCACAAGGAGAAAGCCTTATGCTAATGGAATGACAAGCTTGGAGCTATGCTGAATTCCAACCTATACACTGCAATATCCCATGTTCTCCTTATACGTGAGTATTTTGTGGTTTCCTCCCTTTCCCCTTTTCAATTATGTGCTTTCTGTCTGTGGGTTAAGAGGCTGGCTCATTTAACCAGCCTGGCTGAGAAGCAGGAAGGAGGATAGGGTGTGCATTTGTTGCTCTTAAACTTGGGTACACAATCTCCCTGAGGGGACCATGCTCCTTCAGGACCTCTATGGCTACAGCGTTACAATGGCAAGAAGTAACCCATATGAATCTTAAATTATGGACTTTGAGCAATAGATGACGCATGTAGAGAATATTATTTAAAAGAGCAGGAGCAAAAAGGAAAAGAAATACGTGCCTTGACACATATCCAAGTTATTCAGTTCTGTTCAAGGAATGCCAGTGCAAGTAGTAAACAGTTCACTTGTGACTAGACAGATTTTAAAGTTTCCAGTTTAACAAATCTGTTTCATGCAGTATAGAGCAAAGGAAAATATCAGAGCGTCTCCAGTTGCCTCTAATTTAGATTATGAGACTGAGGCAGCTGTACTTTGTCAACTCACCCAATCTGTGTATTATTGGCTCTAGGGTTTGCAAGTTACAGCTTGCAAGTTTTAAGCTTTAATTGATTCATTTGGTAGGCTAATCAAATAAAATTTTAGTTGATTGATTGGTGAGACCCAACTTAGTTGATATGGAAATTTATTGTGATTATAATTTTTAAAAGGCTATTTTGTTCGGTTATGTTGCTGCAATAGCAACGGGAAAGAAAATATTAACGATGGCTTCTGCTTCTAACCATGGCTTTTAGTTTGTCAAGTTATAAGTTATCTGACATTTCCATCAATGTCTTGGAACAGCATCTATTTTGAGGATTTGGTAATATTTAAATGTATTTAAATTAAACCAATCAAACCGCAGATGGTTAATCAAAACAATAGCCCTAGTTGGAGACTATAATCCGATACCCTGAATTTGGTGGGGTTTGAGAGAGAATAAAAAGGGTAGTAGCAGGCGGGCCGGGGGTGGTGGTGGTTGTGAATGCTGAAGCAGGCCAGAAAAATGGTAAGCCACTTTTCCAAGTGGAGGCAAAATTGATGACACAGTCTGATTCCAGTTGTCCTAAATCTAGAATCCTTTGGAAACAATATTCAAAAGATGAGAAGGCAAAAGCTTGAGAATCTGCCAGCAGCCAAGGATCATCTGACAGCAGAACAAACTCAACTTGGCTTGAAAGCTTTACGCTCAAGATAGTCCTGTTTTCTGAAAATAAGTTTTCTTCTTCTTCTTCATAAAGTATTCACAGAGAATATGAAGAACTTAATGCAGCTTCCTAATGCAGCTCTATCAACAAGTCAAATGTGTTTATTCCCAAGACAACACAGGAACATTCCCCCCCCAAATAAAAATAAAAACCCTACCTAAACAGGTGTACTAATTTTGCTTAATTAATTATTTTGGACCTTGTCCATTGATCCAAAGAAGGTGACCTACATAAACATACAAAACAAAAGTAAAGACATTAACATTTCAAACTAAAATCCAAAGCCCTATACACACCTAAATGTTCAGCCAAAATCACCAATTAGGAATTAACCCTAATTTATTGCTCTATTTTGGTTTATAAATTTTGAACTCAATCTACTATAATGTCATGAATGTAAATAAGTCTGGTGGCAGCAACAAGCAGCTCCGGCTCGCCCAGTCCTACCCATTGCCATCCCACCACTGCACTTACCTGACCTGGGGATTCTGGATCGTGGGTTCTGCTGTTCAAAAAGGGAGCCCCAGCGATTGCCCTCTCCTGCCGGAAACCAACCAGGACTGCTCCAAGAAAATGCATGTGGGGGAAAATAGCGCTGGGTGGGCCGCCCCCTTACCCACTTGTGATTGGCCAAGCGGATAGCCAGCCAATCAGGATTTTTCTTCTTCACTTCTCACTTCCCTCTGTGGCCCCCTAGCCTCATTCTGTGCCCCCCTTTATGCAATACCCGGGGGGGGGCAGGGGGTCATATGGTACCTGGTTGTGAAACACTGCTCTAGACCATTAGCTTTTTGTGTATGCACATGCACACAAGTATTAGCAAACTTGCATGTCTCCTGATACTGAAGCTCTTTTGTTTTCTCTTCAAGCTGTATGTGTTTCATGTGATTTAGGAAATTGCCCTATCAAAGGATATCAGCTAGTAAATTCTTTGTATGTAAACGGCAGCCTCCAGGCACAACAATTTAAAAATAAAAATGAAAATTCTTTCATGTCTTTAAGCATGTTTCTTTGCATGAATCCTTAATGTTTATTGAATCTAAAGAGACCAGCAAGGTAAGGCTGTCCTCACATCAGCTCCCCTCCTCTTTTACAACTCCACGCATTCCAGACCACATTGTACCATGAGAGTAGGAGACTACCACTGCGAGATTTGTGACTCAAGGAGATAGAACAATAAGTAATATCTCTTAACATCTGGGCTGAGATGGATGTGGGATAGTAACTATTCTAGTACTAGCAGTATGTCCAACCAAAAATATGGTATTATATATGGAAACAGGACCAAAAAAGATGGAGAGGTAACTGGATGAGTGCCAGTCCTAACTTGCCCTCTTAGTCACCTGTGCAGCCTCACTTTTCTTTTCTGTGACTTCTGTTCCTTTCCTCTCTCTATCCATTGCGATTTTTGTAATTTCACCGCTTCATTCATAGGCTTACCTTGGGTCACTGCCTCTTCCCTCTTTTCCTTTTTGCCCTGTTCTGCTGTAGACCAATCCTGTGCCTTTGTGACAGTAGCAGCCTTTGCACTATCCCATGCTGTTGCCCCAGGCCTCTTTGCTCCTTCCCTTGAGGTGTGATGTTTGGCAGGTATGCAGTGAAGACTGTTAAATTTGGTTTGGGGGTGATAACTACCAATGTTACAAAAAACCCCACCAAAAACACAACCCCTTCTTTTTTAAAAAACACAGGGAAGATTTCCTATTCTTCTATACATTTTGTAGGGAAGAGGAATATTGATGTGTGTGTGTGTGTGAGAGAGAGAGAGAGAACTTTATTTTGTGTGAAAAGGTATACAGTACTGTATGTTGGTGTAATTTGGAAAAATGAGTGAAATTGCACTAAGTGCTGGAGCCATGTCTTGAGCAGCCTATTCCCCATGTCTGGATTTGGTTTAAAGTTAGCACACCAGCTACACTGGGTGGCTTAGAAACAGTCCAAGGCTAAATGCCTTGTTCATCCACTGTACTTTCTGATTCTCTAAGGGATGTGTGCGTGTACAGAGGCAGGTATAAAGCCAAGGTTGCATTCAGTAGCATTGGCAGGAGTGTGAGGTATTCACTGAGAAGAGGTTTTGCTCAGTGCAAGGGATCAGCAGAGACGCTGAAGGTTACCTGTCGTATAACATGGTGAGCTAGCATGATAAAGTGCTAGAGGATCTCTCTGTAAACTTGTATCTTCCTGGCAACCCTGAGATCACTGGTTTTACTGTAACTGCTTTTATATGTTTTATTTGTGATTGTTTTTAGAATGTTGTAGCTCTATTAGATTGCTTTTGCTTTGCTTTTGTTTTAAATTGTGTATTTGTTTGCCTCTCTGAGCTCCTTGGGGAGAAGAGGCCAAGAGATAAATGTATTATTATTCTCAATAAAAAGACCTCACCATAGCCTTATTTGGAAATTGTAATCATGTTGGAGCAGTGGGGCTGACTGTGTGCACTGGCTCTGCTGCCTCCATGCATAATCTTGCAACGTTCACTGGCAAGGTATGAAGAGGGCTTGTAAGCATGTTCACATGAATACACTTCAAGCCTTCCCGTGATCAAGAACCCTGCTTTATCATGGTTTCCAATCGGAGGCATCAGGGGTGGGGTCAGCATGTTCAAGCAAAAATGCCCTTGTTGGCAAATGTAGCATGTGGCGCTTTTAACATTTCATGAAAGGCATTCTGTACTCTTGAGCATTTGCAGGTTTGCAGAACACAATGGATATCCCCCTTCCCCACCCCCCAGAACTCTTTTACATCTCAAACCCCCACAGAAACAGATCCTTCAGCTGCATTGGGTCCCATGTTTTTATATTGTTATTCTGGCAAATTTGGTCTATTCCAAGGATTTTCTGGTGGAACCAATTTAGTCCAAGCTCTCTGTCAGTCTTGCATGAGTCAGTATGAGGAGCCAGCAGGATTGGGACAAGTCAGGCCAGCAAAAAGAAGTTTCCTCCAATCTGTTAACGTTTACACCACACATTGCTGGTTCTCATGTTTGATTAGAAAACATTTGGCTTGTTGCATTTAGCGTGGAAGGCAGAACATAAAGACTCAGGGTGGACAGGGGTACAGAGTTCTGGTGGAAGCTTTATCAAGTCCCTTGGTTGTGATAGTCTTTCTTCAGTGAGTTTGACCCCTCTCTCTGTTACCTCTAGTGGATAGTGCAGGTTTATTCATACTGAGTTTAACCATTAACAGGAAAAAGCATCCTTTTCTATGTTTTCCCTCTGTTGTAAAACATGATGAACAATGGGGAGCTACCGTATTTTTCACTAATTCATATTTGTTTTGTGTAAGGTAATATAAAAATGTTCCAACAGTAGATTGTCTTGGGGAGGCTCATAGGACAGAGAATAACTTGTCACAGTGTTTTTGTTGTTGTTGTCTGGGTAGTTGCTTTAAACATAGAGTTGGTTTCATATTCTACCTGGAATTCTTGTATTGTCCTGCAAGGAAGTTTTATGAAAAATACTGGTTTTCAAATAATGTGGTGATGTTCCAAGAGCAAGGGACCTTTTTTGTTCTTTTCCTATGTTAATTTCCTTTCTTGATAACCATACATACTTGCTGGGTGACCTTGAATGTTCAGGGCTTTAAAATAGGTTCACTGCAGACCTTAACAGTTATGGCAATCTGACGAAGTAAGCTTGTGTGCAATTAGATGAAGGCTTGTTCAGCTCTCTTGCCTTAGAAATCCTTTTAACTGCTTATCTCAACACTAGTTTACTTCATTCTTCTTTACTCTTTTATCAGCTATGCAGATGGTACCCCAGTAATGGATAAAATAAAGCAATGTTAAGGGTAGGACTTCCAGTATTTGGTGAGAGCGTGATGAAACAATCACACATACCGGTATATTTTTCTTTTAAGAACAGTTTCTACAGGTCAGCAGGAGCCTTGGATAAGTAAGCGGGATAATAGGTCTGATTTTCTGTCCTGTGTGCCTACAGTCACTTTACACACTGCTTTTTAGGCTTATGAGCATAAGAAGCATGTGTTTGTAAAAACAGGTGTATCATGAAGGTATACTAGCAATGGTGCCATGCTCCCTGTGAAGTGACCATTTGGCAAAACTAATCCCAGATTGTGTCAGGCTGCTGAAGCTGCTGATTTCATTTTACTCTGTCTTTGGTTTTAAAGTAGAATAGATGAATTAGGATGTTGAATAGTCCACACGACAGTTTTAGGAACCAAACAAGGTTATCAATGGGTAAATCCCGGAATCAGGTATTTGCGCTGCCAGTTGGTCTCCAACTCTCTTTGCTTTGATACAAAGTGAAAATTCCACTGTACTAGAAACAATGTACTTTTCCATTAACCAGATCACACAATGGTGGTAAAAGAGTAGATATAAAAATAAAATGTAGACAGCTGATGCCCTTATTACCATTTATTCAAACAAATATTTGCAGCTGAGGCACATGCCATTTGCACTGCAAAACCAAATGAAACTGGCATCAGGTTTTTACCAAGTACAAATACCACAAAGATAATTGCTAGCAAAGATTTTCTACCCTTAACTTACCCCATTGTCCCTGTTAATTGATACCTGCTAAGCTCAGTTTCCAACAGCAATTGTTCAGATTTTCCTAATGCATTACCTCCAGAAAAATGGATTGCATTAGCTGACAACTCTATCCTTAAAAGCCTTCCTTTCTAATTCTCCAATACATCTTCTTCATTCCCTTATTGCGCAGACATCTTCTCAATATTTTCTCATCATCCCTTAACCTTTCAGTTGCCCTAGTTGAAGATGGCAGTATCCTGCCACACAGTCATGCTATCTCTAACTCTACTGCTTGATTCACACGTACAATGGGCAAGGAGGATAAATGTGCATGATGGGTAACAGGTTTGCAGCAGCAGACCCCGCCTCTGATGGTTCATACATACTTTTGCAGTGTCCTCAGTCAAGCACACAAGCTTAGGTACATAATAATAATAACAATAACAATAACAATAATGATAATAATAATAATAATAATAATTTATTATTTATACCCCGCCCATCTGGCCAGGTTCCCCCAGCCACTCTGGGCGGCTTCCAAAAAAACAGAAATTCTAAAATACAGAAATCCATCAGACATTAAAAGCTTCCCTAAACAGGGCTGCCTTGAGATGCCTTCTAAAGGTCTGGTAATTGTTCTCTTTGACCTCTAGTGGGAGGGCATTCCACAGGGTGGGTGCCACTACCGAGAAGGCCCTCTGCCTGGTTCCCTGTAACTTGGCTTCTCGTAATGAGGGAACCGCCAGAAGGCCCTCGGAGCTGGACCTCAGTGTCCGGGCAGAACGATGGGGGTGGAGACGCTCCTTCAGGTATACCGGACCGAGGCCGTTTAGGGCTTTAAAGGTCAACACCAACACTTTGAATTGTGCTCGGAAACGTACTGGGAGCCAATGTAGGTCTTTTAGGACCGGTGTAATGTGATCTCGGCGGCCGCTCCCAGTCACCAGTCTAGCTGCTGCATTCTGGATTAGTTGTAGTTTCCGGGTCACCTTCAAAGGTAGCCCCACGTAGAGCGCATTGCAGTAGTCCAAGCGAGAGATAACTAGAGCATGCACCACTCTGGAGAGACAGTCAGTGGGCAGCCTGCGTACCAGGTACATACAGTTTGTATGCATGTAGGCCTGTTGCAGATGTGCAGACACATACATGCATGGCAGGGGGTGGGGCTTGCTGCCCTCATCCTGCTCCCCTTTAGCTTGTTCATTGTGCGGTAGAAGGATTGTGTGAAAGACACTTATATGTGACCAAATTTCATCATTTAGGTATGATTGAGCATACCGTTTTCATCCTTCTGATTCCCACTGCCCAAGCAAGCATAAGAACATAAGAAAAGGCTTGTTGGATCAGACCAAATATCTGTCTAGTTTAGTGGCCAACCTGATCACCCCAGGAAGTGTACAAGCAGGGCTTGAAGGTGGTGCATCTCTCCCACAGTAGCTCCTTAGGAAGAGGTTATCAGCAATGATTAGCCCTAATTATATATTCACTTTGCTTTTATGGGATACTTTGCTCCTCTGAGCAGACAAAATGGAGGTTAATGGAAGGCCATTAGCTGTGGACCCAACTGAGAACTCTGGTATGACTTGAGCTGCTTTGGTCTAGTTCAGAAACGGCAGGTAATGCTCCAGGAAGCATTAACTGTATGTACCTAAGAGCCTCATGAAGATGTTCAGGCTTGAAAAATGAACTTGCTGAGGGTGGTGGAAGAGTCTGCCGACATGATGCTACTTCCTCCAACCATGTGCGATTCCATTCACTGTTTGGAGGAGCCTCCACATGTCTGAATGAGAGTGAAGATGAGACTACTTAGGAAGAAATGAAATCCTTAGGGAAGCAGTAGGAGTTTGGCAGCCACTGGGCCTGTACGTGACTACTTTTCATCTCACATCCGCAGACAGGTATGACCAGGCAAGGAATGGATTCCCTTAATTGCTAACAAAACAAAGATGGAATAATGGGGGCAGGCAATAATTTATGTTGCCTACACATTCCCAAATATTTACCCTTCTGAAATGGGCCCTCTAATGACCAGGATATCCTGCTGTTATCTTTTGGTGAAACACCACAGCATCGTCTCCAGCTCATATGCTCCTCTATGTTATCTTGTTGTCTTAGGTTGTGCGAAGATGCAGAGAGGAAGCTGGGGTTCAGCTGGCAGATGGAGGAAAGAGGGGGTTTCTGGGTTTGGCCAAGTATAAATCTTATAAAGCTTGTTTAAGTCTTGAATAAATCTTGGCCAAGTATAAATCTGATGAAGCTTTAAACAAAACTTGAAATCGGAACATTTTGTGCGAAAATCACATCAGTTTTACTTGAAAGAAACGAGCACACAAAATGGCTTAGTGTGGTGTCAAGAATAAAGCTTAGGAAAGGCATCAAGGCGGCAAAGCAACAATATAACCTCAAGGTTGAGAACTGCTTAGCTGAGAACAATACGAAACAAGTGTGGCAAGGATTGCAGCACCTAACCAACTATAAAGGCAATATGAAGAATATGGTCATGGCCAATGATATGTTGGCAGAGGAGCTGAATATCTACTTCGCCCGCTATGAGGTAAAAAGAGCAGATATTTCGGCTCCTGTCTGCCAGCCTACAAACTCACAGCCACTTGTTTTATATGACCATCAAGTGAAAGCTGCATTGCGGGCGGTGAATCCCAGCAAAGCTGCTGGCCCAGATGGGGTGCTGGGAATAGTGGTAAAAAAATTGCACCGATCAATTTGCAGGGGTCTTGATGAGGATTTTTAACAGCTCTCTGCAAACTGCTTGTGTTCCATCATGTTTGAAAGCGGCTACCATTATCCCAGTCCCAAAGAAAACAGCAATTAACTGCCTAAATGACTATAGACCCAATGCATTAACAACAGTAGTGATGAAATGCTTTGAGAGATTGGTCCTTCAACATCTTAGAACATGTTTTCCACCGGACCTTGATAAACACCAGTTTGCCTATAGGAGAAATAGGTCAATAGATGATGCCATTGCTGCAGCTTTTCACCTTGCAGCGAGTCATTTGGAGAGACCAGGGAATTATGTCAGAATGCTGTTTATTGATTATAGCTCGGCTTTCAATACCATCTTTCCAGACATTCTCATCGGAAAGTTAAGGGACCTGGACCTTTCTTCTAACATCTGTGATTGGATTAAAGACTTTCTGAGAGACTGGACACAAAGAGTGAGGATTGGGCCTGTTACATCTACCTCCCTGAAGCTCAGCACTGGCACTCCACAGGGATGCGTGCTAAGTCCATACCTGTATTCGTTGTATACGTATGATTGCATTGCATCTGACCCATCTACTGCAATTATTAAGTTTGCTGATGACACCACCATAATGGGTTTAATTACAGGCGGAGACGAGTCTGCGCACAGGGGGGAGGTACAAAAGGTACCCACATGGTACTCAGAGAACAATCTGCACCTAAACATTGGCAAAACAAAGGAGATGGGGTTGGACTTTTGGAGGAAGAGGGGAGCTAGCCCCATTGTATATTGGGGGGGGGAGCTCTGTGGAGAGAGTCTCTTCCTTTAAATTCCTGGGAGTCCATCTTAGTGAAGACCTAACTTGGAATGTCAATACAGCCCAGGTGGTTAAGAAGGCCCAACAGAGACTTCATTTCCTTAGGCTCTTGCGAAAGAACAATGTTGGACAACAACTGATGATTTCCTTCTATCGGTCCATGATAGAAAGTGTTCTCTCATACTGTATTACTGTATTATGGTGTGGTACGCTGGTTTGACAGCCATGGACAGAAAGTTCCTACAAAGGGTGTTGAAGACAGCACTGTGGCGAACCTATTTAGGAAGAAGGTTGAGCAAGTAAGGGGTTAAGTTTGGAACCTTAGAACCCTCAGGGGCAGGGTATAAAAAACCCCATTGGCAGTTAGGGCAATTGATGGGAGTTGCAGTTGGGGTTGGAGTTGGAGGTGGGGGAATTGTGGAAGAGAGGTGGAGGTGTCAGTGGGAGTCAGAGAACTAGGTGGATTGTTGGGGGAAAGGAACACACAGGATAGGAGATTGAGGTGAAACTGGTGGCGTGGATTAATTAGAGGTATAGGCTGGTAATTAATTTAGCAGGTATAGGCCGGTATAGGGTAATAGTTATAAGTTTATGTATGACTTTATGCTTTCAGTAACCACATGCTTCTGTACCAACAAATAAAACACACTTGTTATTTAAAACCTATCCTGGTCTGTGTTATCTGAATAAAGTGCAAGCAGCCAGCTGGCAGCCTGAGGGAAACTGCAGCTGCGGATACAAAGTGTCATTGGTGCAGCATCAATCGATCGTAAAACATCCAGTGGTGCTGTACAGGTCCATGCAGGACCGTGACAAGCACATGATACCATGGGCTGACCCCTGAGTCCGCTAGATGTCATCGCGGGAGACCGTTGCCTCAGAAGAGTGAGTGAGGAACATTCTCAGGGATGACTCACACCCTGGCCAACACCTTTTTAATCTCCTGCCCTTGGGCAGAAGATATAGAAGCATGATGGAAGACAGCAACATTGCAGCTGACGTTCGGGGATGTGAGCCAGGAAGTACCTAACTAAAATCTCTGAATTATTTATTTCATAAAATGTATGCACCTCTTGATTGTAAAACAAACAAACAAACAAACAAACAAAACGCAAAGCAGTTTACAAAAAAGATATAACACTAAAATTATCAATTGAAAAATTAACAATTATTGAAAACTCAAAAAAATAGAATAACAATAGACTAATAGGTGTGTGTGTGTGTGTAGAATCATAGAATCATAGAGTTGGAAGGGGCCCCGGGGGTTATCTAGTCCAACCCCCTGCAATGCAGGAATCTCAACTAAAGAATCCATGCCAGATGGCCATCCAACCTCTGCTTAAAAACCTCCACAACCTCACAAGGGAGTCTGTTCCACTGTCAAACAGTTCTTACTGTCAGAAAGTTCATAAATAGATATATATTTCTTTTATAAGGGGAAAATCAGTTATCACTGTATAGTTAGGGGTGATGTCCAATATCAGCCATGAAATTAATGGGCATGATTTTAATGGGTCTGCTCTGAATATGACTTAGTTGGACATCACCCTAGGTATCCTAAATGCTGAAGTTGAAATCTGTGAGCCTGAAGGCATACCGTATGTGCTTAACAAGCCCTCTGTGGGTGACTTTAATAGCTGTCATAAATATTGCTAGTTGTCCTCGTGCTTTCACGAGGGGCTTCTCAAAGAACAGAAGCCTTAAGGAAAACCCAGCGAATGGCGTAATGGGACCAGTTCGAAGAGCAGGGGAAACAAAAAGTTACAAACAAGTGAGAAAGTTAACAGCCAAAGTTGGTACCTTTAAAAATAATTACACTAGTAGTATTGGAGAGAAAAGAAACCCATTAGTAAGTGAGGAAGGAGCAAACTCAGGTTGCTAATTACTCTGGATGTTAAAAGCTAACCTTGAAGCAAATTATTAAATTGCATCCATTGGATAATTGCTTTAATTACTTTACTTAAGAGCTTAGAAAAGTTAGATGTGAACATGGAAAAAGAGAATGGTTGTGTTTGTGAGGAGGAGGCAAAACATTGCATTGTGCATGGCATGCCACCCAATCTCCAAGCAGTGTGAGATTCCAGGGGGTTGAGGTGCTTTCCCAGAGTTTGATTTTCTTGTAATGAGAAACAGCAGAGGCTGTGTTGTCATTACGATATTTGGTTTATTTACACACATATATACAATCCAAGCCTACGACGGCAGGGCTCACAGCATTAACACACCAAGACGTCTTTTCTTCTCCCGTAATCACAGCCTTGGTTTTAAGCAGAAATCAAGCATGGCTGTCACTTTCTGGCTTCTGCCGGCTTCCATTCCAGCTCATGGATGCTCCATCCCAGCTTTTGTCTTTCTCACTACCAGCCAGGTGAGGGAGAGGGCCCACTCATTTATTTATTTATTTTTTAAAAAGGAGTGAAAGGGAAATAGAACTGCTTACAATGTGTATATGCTGATTTATATGTATAGAGTGAAAACATGATTACTGTAATTTAAGTCGAAATAAAATACATTGCACCATAGTGATTAAGACTGACAAGGTGTCTGCTGCCCAGGTGCCCATTCATTCAGCTGCTAGTCATCAATCATGCAGAATTCTGTGATGTACATAAAGGTTTGGTTATTGCTTATAAAATGCCTTTTAATAAACTACTGCAGTGGTAATCTAGTGCTTCTGTACAAGCAAATGTCCACCGAAACATACTTAATTATTTCACATTTTATTATTATTAAAAAATATAGGCAATTTAATTGTGTGTTTAAGGACAGGGAGTTCTTCTTTTACAGATTACCCAGGTTCAGCCTTTGTACTGAAATTTGCTGCTGAGTCTGCAGCTTCAGCAATGCAGCTACAGCACTGCTCTTGCAGTATTGCTAGAAATGCAGCAGCAGAATTAAGCAGGCGCTCTGACTGCCAAGAAACTGCTGCAAAAATGCAAACTGCAGAAGGGAGAGAGTTTCAGGACATATATCTATTACTGGTTCATGAAGAGTAAAGTTATCTCAGGGCTTTTAACGCTAGGAACTATTGCAGCTTCTTAACGTTAGCACCCTGCCTTATTTTCGCAGTGTTTTATAGGGAATGGAATGTGGTAGGGATAGAGAACCTCCATTTGGAATGCAATCCCTCCCAGATGGAGGGAGAATCTGTGACCAGTAGTGTAAATGATTGTCTTAGGACAAGAAACTTCATTTTTTAGGTGCGGAGAAATAGATTTAAGATTAGGGAAGCAGTTAAAAACTCAAACAAGTTGCCCAGGAAGGTTATAGGATCTTTTTTTCTTGGAAGTATCACCATCACCATCATCAATAACAGCAACAGCAGCTGGTCAATTGTCAATGATTTTTTTAAATCCTGGAGTAAAGAGTATTCTGCATATTCTAAAGAGGATTTGTAGCAGCCCTGCATGAATTGAAAAGCTTGCGCAGAAAATGATTTAACCTGATCATATTTCAAACTCATTTTATTCTACAATGCAGAAGATATCTTCAACTCAGGGGCTAAGGAATTGCTTCAGCTGCCACTGACTTTATCAAATAATTGCATGACCGGAAGGCAATTGAAGATGACCTAGTATCACCATCTCAGGAATTTCTATAGCTAAGGATTCCATCCTACCTTAGTGATTTCCAAATTGTTGGCTGTTAGATTATCATCCAGAAGTATGGAGGTCATTTGGTAAGGTGCTTTCGAGGTTGGGTCAAGATGGGTGAGGTAACTACTACAATAGCAAATTGGTTCTTATTACAAAATATCACCCTTACACAAGCAGAGATCAGGATCAACCAAGACTGCACAATGCCAAAAGTATATGTGTAAAGGAATTTAGGCTGTGAACCCCTACCCATTTATCTTGCACTAAGCTCCATTGAATTCAATGGGACTTGTTTCAGAGTTGGCATTTATAGGAGTGCCTCATTCATTATTGCTGTGGCTTAACCAAGCAACCCATTTTGGGGTGATAATGCAAGTTCTTCTTGTTTACACATAATTTATTGTCTGATGCACAGACATTCCACATTTTCCTGGGAGAATTCGTATCTCCTTCAGTCAAGGCATTCTGCTTCCTGCTTCATTACCCAACTCTCCAGATTGCACCTGTTAAATGTGTTCTCCCTCATATTGTTTAATCTAACTCTTCTCTGCCTATACTATCTTATACCTGTGAAGAAACTGGTTGTTACTTGCACTGTCTGCATAACCATGGTTTGACTGTAACCCTTTCTTAGCTAGAGTGTAGGTGGCAAAACACTGTGCTTGTTCTGCAACTTGAAACTTCAGTGTAAAGTTAGTTTGATTTTATGTTCTGGTAGAGCTAGGTTCTCATTTTGTTAATAGAGGTGGGGAAGGTTAACATTCTTACCCCAATGCATTGAGGGGCAGAATGGGGGTTCATGCCTTTGAGCCCTGCCCCGCACCCTGCCCACACCAGCCTGCCTCCACAACTCAGTGCTTTTAATAACGCTCACTGCAGTCAATCAGTGGAGGTAATGGACTGAAGAGCAGGCTGCATTGTGTCTGAGCTGAGCCTGCAGTCATGCCACAAAAGCTAGTCTGAGGGGGGTGGGTGGAGGGTTTTTTCCCCTTGCTATTACAGTCCAGGGGGAACCATTCTGCATTTCAGACACTTCTCCCTTGCTCTTAAATAATTAATAATTAACCAGCAGAGGAATCTGGGCCAATGATTTCTGGTAATGCAACTATTTCAGTTTGGGTTTCTGCCTGCCATACCCACAGATATATGCAGGAGCGATGTACTGAATGGAAGCATTTCTCTTTTTCAAGAAACTTCATTTTTATATTTAAATTGCATAATGATGGAGGTGAAAAGCAAGCTTCATTGACAGCTGGACTCAAGATTTCTAAATAAATCTGTTTTGTGTTTGCAGTGAAATTCACAGAGACAAAGGCTTTGTTTTGCTTACAAGCAAGGGTACCTTGGGGTTTAGAAACAGGCAGGCAGCCACTGCTTTCAACAGCTAAGAAATCAACGATATTTTTCCTAACAATTTATCAGAGTTGCAACCCCAGATTAGAGAAACCAGAATAAAGGCTGAAGGACAGGGCATGTTTAGGTGCCCTTGAGTTTCTTTGGTGCTGCGATACTGTATATGTCTGTAAAATGCTTTGAGTTTTCTCTAGCTATTTTGGAGTCACAAGTCTCCTCCTTATGTAAATAATCATGACATATGCCTCTGCTCATTGCTGAGCCTGTGAGGGTTGGAAAGTGGGTGGAGGCTGATTTCAGGCTTCTGTTGTGTGTTCATGAGTGTGTTATTTATGTGAGAGTCATTAAATCCCTCTGTGTCGGAGTGTGTCTGTGTCTTGCGTGCTGACAATGATCGCACACTTAGAGTTCTGCATCTCTGCCCAGTGAGAGGAGAAACTGCAAGGTAGCCAAGCCACCTTGCGCAGTACGATGGGGGGACAGCTAACCAGAAGCACACTATACGGTAAGGAGCTGGCCAGCAGCACTGATGTTTAGACAGCAAATTCTTAATGTTGGGTAGATTTCATGCCCTTTGCCTAACCCTTCTGCAGCAGGGGACAATATGGCTCAGAAAGGTAAGCGAGCTACAGCAAAGAATCTGTAGTCTCTCCTAACTGATTCTCACTTGGTGCCTTTTCCTTTAAAGAGAATCTTCTTGCTGGAGATGTTTTTTAAAAAAATGCAGAATCGTTAGACGGCTCTGTGTGTGTGTTTTATCTGATCTAATTCCATATGTCGCTTTTGTTTTATTGCTTCGGCCAAATATTTGTCTGCAGAGCACTGCTTCCTGCTCTAACTGATGCCCTGTAGGGAAAAAGACAGAGAGAGAGAGAGAGAGAGAGAGAGAGAGAGAACGAACAGTTTGTGGCGTTGACATGAAGGCAAGACAGTTTGCAAGGCTTTCAGAGGAAACATTCATTTGAGAAAATGGATCAGGGTTTCATCTTTTTAAGATTCCTCCGATAGTGGGATTTTGCACTCTGTGTGTAAAACTGTATTTGCTTTACGGCACAGCTGGAGGCTTGGAAAAGCTGCTTCATTGTAAATCCATTTGGTACAGTACGCTGCATGTCTTTGTAGGATAATGACTGGAATGCATAGGAGAAGAGGGTGCAGTATTGCAGCGTTCCAAGCAGGTTAATGCAGAGAATGTAAAACTTTAGGATGTGGGACAAAATCATATAGCGCCTGCATGCTTTTATATGATTCAGCAAAGGGAACCTATATGGGTGCTATCATGGGCATGATGCTACCATAATTTCAGACACATTGATTTCAGTGAAAGAGTTAAGCGAACGCCTAACTTATTTTCATCAAAGTTGATGGGGACAGACAGGGCTTAACTGTGACTGGATAGTGCATAATAGGGTTCATACAAAACCTCTTTATTCCTTTGGGTTATTATTTCTCTTCAAACTTTTTTATGTTGCGTGATAAAGTGCTTTTTATCTAAAGTATTTGTTCATGGGGGCCCATAACTCAGTTTCAAAACAGGAAAATAACAGAGTTGGTTTATATTGAAACTGCGCCTTTGTACAGAAGTTGTGACAGTGCATATGATATATAATTTTGTTTTCCAATATGAGATGTTGGTAGGATTGTTTTCATTTGTTGTGTTTCCATACTTCATTAGAGTCTTCAAACAGTAAACCAGCCTACTAACTTATTTATTTATCACTTGCAGTGGATTCTGACGACAGTTTTAATAGTTTTGCTTTTCGTTGTCCAACCACGTTTCTGCCCTTTCCCCCCAGTGTATCACATGTCACGTATTGTTTGCAAAATAACGTTTACGTATTGTCATAACAAAAATGAGGAATCCAGCAAGAAGGGTTGGGTTTTCTTCTGCTGTTTAAAACTATTAATCTGTTAGTGAACTTTGCAGGGTGGGGGAATCTTGACTGAATAAATACTCCCACGGGTCCATGTAAATGTATATGATTCTACTTGGATGCAGCAGTCAGTGGCTACTTCTGTGTAGTGTAGTCACCCAACAACTGCACTGCTTTCATTCTCTTGGCTTTATTCATTCTGGGGAGGGGGAAAAACTTAGCTTAGGAAATAGGAGGTACAGAGACATACTAAATCTACCATCATAGAGGAGAAAGAACTATAAAGAAATCTACATACACAAGAAACGATAGCTACAAACTGACCACTTATGGAAAACCATGCTAGAAATAAAAAAACAAGAACTTTTAAGAGTCTTACAGAAGCAAGAGAATGAAGAACCTCACTGGGTTCAAGTTGGATATGTTTCTGAAGGGGGCATCTTTCTTTGGGGCATAAGATACTGCTACAGTTTGAGATAGGAGGTTGGTTGCATGGCATAGAGTGGTGCCCAGCTACAATTGTTTTTCATGGAAGACTCAATAGATAAAATTTACTGGCTGATTTTCATATCTTGGATCAGGAAGAGATTTCCACTAGACTTCATTGCTTTGTAAGTCTGGATTTTGGGGACATGGAGGCTTGCTTTTCCATGTATTTGGGCCTGTGTACTCACTCAATTCATATGGAGCTATCTGTGCTGCAGGAATCTTCCTGCAATGCATCTGCTTTCTGCTTGATTTACAGTACGTTCTGGATTACACAGACTAATCCACTGGGTTAGATGTTGTCCTGGTTTGCCTTTTTCAACTTATCTTGTCTCCTTAACTAATGTTCTGGCACAGAATCCTAGCCCCGGTGCACTCTTTCTTGCGGAACTTACACAGAAGTAGAGCTATAAAATAAGTTCTTCTAGAGCATTGTCACCTACAAAGAAGTAAACAGTGTCCCAAATTTCAGCCATCTTCCAGTTACTAGAAGCAAAAAAAGTCACCTCAAACTTAAACAAAAATACAAAGAAATCTTACTGATTTTTGCCATTGGGTGCTTTTTTGTCCCAGCCAATGGGAAATGTTGGGGTAAAACTAAAAGAGCATGGGACATTTTAAAGAAACCCAAGAAATCTATTTATCTTTGTCAGCGGGGTGCTTTTTTTTTGTCTCAGCCAGTCAGTGGAAAGTCCCTTGGGTTTTTTAAAAGAGAACTTGATTGAAGAAAGTGGATAAGTGACTCTTTTCTTCTGACACCACTAAACGATGCATTTTGCTACTATGAGATACACCTACATTCTGGCAATGGTAGTAAAATATCCCCCAGTTTGTGCTATGTTTCTTTGCAGTGTTGCATAATCAAGAACAGGAATATAGTGGATACTGTACATTAATTTTTTCAGGGTACTCTGGGGCTCCCCTTGTGTTTGACTCAGAAACTGCAGTTAGTTTAGAATGCTGCAAAACAACTGCTAACAGGTGTGAGTCCGTGTCAACATATAACACCTGTGGTCAGATATCTGTACTGTTTGCCGATTTAATACCAAGCCAAATTCAAGCTGCTGATGTTAGTATCTAAAGCCCTTAACTTGGGTCCAGCAAGATTTTACCTGCAAGATTGCCTTACCCCATATATGCCCGCTTGACTGTTTAAATCTGCGGAACTGGCATTGTTACAGGTACGACATAATACCCATTCAGCATTTGTAACAAATCAATCTTTGGAACTCCCTGCTTATTGATATCAGCCAGGCACCTTCACTGTACTCTTTTTGGCATCTGCTAAAAACTTTTTTGTTCAAACAATTTCCCCTGGATATGTAGAATATTGAATTTTGTTTCCAGTTTTCCATTGATTTTAATTATTTTTGGAATGTGACTAGAATAGATCAGGAAGACAGGAGGCGTATTTCAAAAAACCAAAATGCACGACGAAAGGAACACCATGATAATGAAAGGAGTCGGGGCTGATTCTTTTGAACAGCATGAACTTTTGTATCGATATTCAAAAAAAAGAGTTCAACTATATTCAGTAAGGAGTATTCCCTTAGTAAGTATGTTTAGGACTGCTGCCTAAGCCTTGGATCTTGTCATCATATACAGAATAGGTGCACAACAGGCAGAAACTGTTCAGACTATCGCAGGCTAAACTTGGTGCAAACAGTGGTGATGCTTTGCATATGGAAAGTGGAGGAATATCACACGGTATATCATCCGCTAGGGGAACATATACCATTTGTGGAATGGATTGCTCCTCTCCTTGAAGTCCTTACACACCTGAAATCTACTCTGGAGGGTTGTAGGCCCCAATGGAGCAGACTGGGGAGGGGGGCAGAGACTGCCAAGGGGAAGAGAAGAATGGGAAGCCCACTTGCTCAGTGCTGATTATCAAACACTGTTTTTTAAATGCTCAGTCTAAATTACCTAAATAACCTGAACATGACATGGATTTGAAACACAACATACCTACATGAGCATACAATTTGAATATATTGAAATGAGCCTAAGTACATTAGTACGTATGTTACAGCAGCCGTCTTACCAATCACTGATAAACGTAAATCATTTAACTACAAATGAGTGTGCTTTCTGCCTCTTGTCTAATGCTCTTAAAGCAAGTTATTTTGGGCTATAGTTGCATGTTCAAACAACTTTTGTTCCCATTTAAAAAAAATGTGGACAATATGGGGGTTTTGTATATCATGTACTTATGTGTGCTATTTTGCCCTATGTTTCGTTGGAATATACTTGGTGTAAGTAAGAAGAAATAATCAAGGAACTGTTCCCCCCACCCCACTTAGTCCTATCGTATAACTGATTTGGGTTCAGTAAGTAATTGCGGTAGGGTGTATTCATTATGATAGTTTTTTTTTAAAAGGTACCTATATATTTGCACTTCCAATATTAGGGGTAATAGTAAACTTTATCATCTGAAGTTCACTGAAGGTGATCTATTATCCCAATAATAGTTCTTCTTCGGGAGTAGAAGGAGTGGCTGTGACTATGTTTTTAGTAAATTCCCAGTGATGGAATAACATTGGGCTTCTTGTTAGGGTAGACACATTTCCTAATTTGCAGGCGACAATCCTATTTCAAAGGCTTTTAGAAAACGGTCCTCTCTTTGAAGGTGGCCTCTATTTGAAGTCCAAGTCTAGCTTAAAAATAAGGAAACATAAGAAGGTTAATTCATCCCATCAAGAGTTAGCACCTTGACAGCAGGCTTCCCTGCTATGCTGAGATGTATTATATTTCTAATTAAACTATAGTCTTCATTTCTGAATGTGTGCATAAATCAGCACATTAAATATTATGCAAATTGGTGCCTTTTTTGGTGATTGGCTGCCCCTTTTTTGGTGATGCGCAAGTGACCACCTTCGTGTTGTAACTGTGTGGATGAGGCCAAACATGGTAACCAGCTGGAGGAACAAAATGAAGTTGCCCAATAATTGTTTTATGAATAACCCTTTTTTGGATGGTAGAGGAGACTATTTACCTTAACGTGAGATCAGGCGGAAGCAATAGCCATTAGTAGAGTGGAAAGCAGATGACTTGTTTCCCACCCTATAAGCTAACATTTGGTCTTGTAGGGAGGCACACGGTACTGCAATTATACCATTTATGGTAGCGGGTTAAAAGTTATTGTCTAGTATAACAGCTGTTCATAGTAAACATACACTTTATAACATACACTTTCATTGCAGTGCAATGATATTGAAAATAACATACAAGGGAAATGCAGCCAGTCTTCAGCAGAGCCGGGAACAGACACCAAGGGTCTTGTTTCCCAGTTCTGTGTTTCTGATCACAAGACTGTAACATTTCTCTCTGAGTTTAAAAAAATAAGAATCTTTTAAGTACAGTCATACCTCAGTTTAAGTACACCTCGGTTTGAGTACTTTCAGTTTAAGTACTCCGCGGACCCGTCTGGAACAGATTAATCCACTTTCCATTACTTTCAATAGGAAAGTTCACTTCAGGTTAAGTACAGACTTCTGGAACCAATTGTGTACTTAAACTGAGGTACCACTGTATTAGATGTTTCTCTCATTGCATAGGGCACTCCATTTTATGTGTGCTTATTTTGGATGTCTTGTTTTTTTACCAATAAAAAAAATCGGGTAACTATTTTCCACAGAGATTTCTGCTTGCATGACTCTTCATAACATGAAAACAAGCAACAAGACAACCAACCTTTGTGATCAATGTTTCCTGTACAAATTACCTCTCACCTGTGCATAGCATAGTCATTTTGTTTCTACTGGCCAAAAGGATACAAGTGCTCCTATTTCCATCAATTACCATATGCAGAAGCCATGTCAGAATTCCAACAACTCTGTTTGGAGGAAGTATTCTCTCACAATCTGAACACATAAAAAAATTCCTTCAGTAGCACCTTAAAGACCAACTAAGTTTATATTTTGGTATGAGCTTTCGTGTGCATGCACACTTCTTCAGACCAACACTTCTTCAGACCAACACGGCTACCTGATCTGAACACATGTGGGAGATTACCTTGGGACATTTTAAAATCATCACCATATAGAGGTCTTGTGCAAGACCTGCTTATCAGAATTTCACTATAGCAAAATGTCAGTCTTGCCCAAGGCCTCTGTATTGAAGAAACCCACATGCTTCCGTTTTGGCCATTGTGAAACACAATTACGGCAGTCTTGCGTTCTTGTGCACTTCTTGTGTGGTTTTTTGTTTTGTTTTAAGTATGTGGACATAGGTACAAGAATACCTTAGTGCATGCCCAGAATGGTGAAAGGGTGAGGGGGTGACAGTGGAGAGCGAGGGGGGGGGCAGTTATTCAACAGAGAGGCCAGAAAACATCATAGACCTCTGGCTGATGTGCATTGGGGGTGTGTGTCTAAGACTAAAAGTGGAATGTGTAGTTGATCACATGTCAATCATGCACAGAGAGAAACTTGGTCTGAATGACACATTTGCAACATAAAGCCCCTGTATGTAAGCTTCCATAGAATCATAATATTATGGTTAAGGTTTATTTCTAATAAATCTTACATGGGAAACCAAAGAACTTGCTGAATCAGACCCATCTAGTCTACCATCTTGTTTCCAACAGTTGGGAAGCCAGGACTCTTTCTTTTGTCCCCCAGCAACTAATATTCAGAGGCACAGTGTCTTTGATCCTGGAGTTAGGACCCAGCCACGATGACCAGCAGCCTTATGCTTCATGAATTTGTCTAATCACATTTTTAAACCATATGGCCATCACTACATCTTATACTGGCATGTTTCATGGTTTAACTTGGTGCTGTGTGAAGTAAACTGTCCTGAGTCTTCCAGTGTCCAGTTTCATTGGATAAACCCCAGTTCCTTGTATTATAAGAAAGGGAGACCAGCTTCTCTATATATCCACATTCTCCTCACCAAGCATAATTTCATACCTCTCGGTCATATCCCTCCTTACTCACCTTTTCTCTAAACTAAAAGAGCCCCAAACATTGTAATTGTTCCTCATAAGGGAGTTGCTCCAGTCCCCTCATTTTGGCTTCCCTTTTCTGTACCTTTCTCAGCTCTACAGTCTTACATTTGAGATGTGGGGATCAGGGCTTTGCACAGTATTCCAAGTGTGGAATACCACATTCTACAACAAACCAGCCTTTTAGTTTGTTTGCAGAGACATCACAAGACTCCACATAGTGATGATTGAAATGTATACAGCAAACTCTGCCTGGGTAGGGAGCTGCCAAAAGCTACGTTTTGCCATGATCTTTATAACTATGTGAATAGGCCCTCTGGGTTGACTTATGAAGCTTGTAGCAACATTTTAAATGCCACAGTTGGACTGTTGATGTTTTGTTGTCTGAAATAGACAAGAAATCATTTCCCTTCCTACCCCTTTATTAGTTTAGGTAGGAAAAAGCTGCAGCAATATGCATGTATGGATGTGAATAACTTGCACATATCTTCCGGGGATTTTCTTGCCGGTCATGGTTCACAATGAATTAAGATTCTGACAGCAGTGCAATTGGGCATGCATATCCTTCCCACTTGAGCATTAACCTCACTCTGTAAACATGATATCCAGCAACAAAGTATTGGTGACAAACAGCAGATTTTGTTTTTCAGCTACGTTACCAGTTATATCAAACACCTCATTTACAGTTTGGAAACCTATCATTAACAGCAGAAAATCAGTGTACGTGGGGGATGGGGTGGAGGGACGGGACCCCAGGCCAAATTCAGCCCACCAAGGGCAGATGCACACCATACATTGAAAGTGCAGTCAACACTCATTTAAAACACATGATTTCCCCCAAAGGATTCTGGGAACTGTAGTTTGTTAAGGGTGCTGGGAATTGTAGCTCTGTGAAGGGGATACCACATTCCCCGGGATTCTGTGGGGGATGTAATGTGCTTTAAATGTGCACTGGAGATGCTTTATGGTGTGGATCTGCCCCAAGTTTTTCTTTTTTGCTCTCAGGGTCAAATCTCTCTCTAGAACACATACTCTACCCTTACCCCCCAGGCCACATTTAATCTGTTGTGTTTTATTCCCAGCTGCTTTGTGTCTTGCAATTTTTTCCATCTTTCATGTTTGTTACATCATAATATCCTAACCTTTCTGGATTTAAACTGATCCCCATTCCTATTTATTTCAGCATTTGTAGCTCAGACCCCAATTGTCTGCATATTTGTCCACCTCCGAGGCACATTTTCCTAATAATTTGACTTGCAAATGTCTAAAAAGGGAACCACCCAAGTTCAAAACACTGCCTCATTAAAATGAATAATAATAGCTTGATAATGCCAAATGTTAACCTCACTACTGTGGAGATGCAGTTATTTTGCTCTGAATGGGTAAATAATCTACAAACAGAGGACAGCTGAAATAGAGCAATATATATTGTTTCTAGATGCTGCTGCAAATGTGCCAGGATCATCCCTCCCCCCCCCACACACATTTGGTCCACTGAGTGTTGCTGTGAGATGAAGATGCCAAGGCTTTTCTTTAATATCTATATACAGCATGGCCTTTATATAGTCTGAAAGATGGTATTTGTTTGCTTTTCTAAAATCAGTCCATCTTAGGGCTGGATTAACTGATACAGAATACCCTGGGAAGAATGTTAACGTTTACTAAAAAGGGGGTTACCAGTGTTATGCTATAATCCTGTGACTTTGGCAGATTTCAAGTGAACATCTGAGGTTACTTTGAGTTGAATAGTAGAAGCTGCTGGGGGGGGAAGTGTTATGCTGTCCTTGTTTTACTATATATATATACAGAAGGAGTTTACATGCATGTGGTGGTGTTAAAAACCATACTTTATCCGAATGGTTATCAAATATACTTTATTTTGAATACTTGCTGTAATTTAGGGCATATCTGCACACATGTATTTGAAAGTTCCACTCCATTAAATGACTACTATGAGAGGAGAGAAACTCCTTTTGATATTGCAGATGCACAGTTCCCATTTGCTTCCCCAAGCAGCAAGAAGTTCCAGCGATTCTGCTGCCTGCATCTGGCTTCCTTTTGCAGGAAGAGATCACTAGAGACTTTGGTAATTTATAGTATTGAATGTCTCCACAAATATGCAGGTGGAACACAAGTGGGAGGCAAGCACCATGGCCTTTCTAGCAGGCACCAGTCCCTAATACCCCAACACCAGTTCCCTGGAGCAGGGATTAGCCAAGGTGGCACTTCCATACATTGCTGGACTTCCAACTCCCAGCAGTGTCAGCTAGCATGGCCCAATGGTCAGGGATGACAGAGTCAGTCCTACAATACACCACAGAGGCACCCTGAGATCCTTTCATCAGCAGCTCAGCCATCACTCTGTGCATCTCAAAAAAAAGGACAGGTTTTTCACATACAAACCTTCTGACAGCCCCTACCTTCAGTTGTGGGGGATGGAGGGAAATAAAAAACACCTCCTCCAAATAGCTCTCACATTCCTGGGATGTGTGTCAATTCACTATCTAACAACTAGTTCCCAGAAAGATATATGTACCAGTCATCTTGAGCCATTTACCTGGAAATCCCCAGCTAAAGGGGTGGCTGGCTTTACTTGGCCAGTGTTCATAACAATACTTGCACTGTTTTAGTGGGAGAAAGCAGTCTGAGAATCATTTTGAATTGTGGGAACGACTGGGGAGAAACAAACTATCAGGCTCCAGATCAGAAAAGTCCTAAGCTTCTTCCTCCTCCTCTTTGGGCTGTCTTCTGCCAGAGGAGATGCTGTAGAGATTGCTGGGGGAATGGGCTCCCACTATTCCTGCCACCAAGCTTTCCAAACAGAGAGGAAAGGAAGCAAGGAGGGGAAAATGATGTTCTTCTTGTAGGCATAACACACACCTCTCCCAAACACTGCTTCCTTTCCCTTTTCTTCGCTATGTTTGCTGTGTAAATGATGCTATGAATTGCTTTGCTGTTTGTTGTGGTTGCCCTTTGTTTTCAGGAAACAAGTTGAAAGTACTGGGCTGTGCCCCACACCAGTTAATTCTACAGCAAGCTTGTTCTAGTACAGGCTAATCTAGTGATTCTTTAGAGAGAAACTTTAAATAATGTCCGAACCATGACTCTTATGAGGTTCTGGGCATCATATGCACTTTTGTATGAAGCTCTAGGCAACATTGTTTCTTGACTACAGTATTCACATTTTGCACTCACTAACCAAGCTTCTTCTAGAGTATATCAATTCCCAGGTATCGAACGAGGAAGAAGAGAAATTAATAATTACAGCAAGTGAAGTTCTGGCTTCAGACAAGCCCAGTGATTGCACATGGACATAAGGACTCTGCTTATTAATTACCCGATTAGGAAACTAATTGCCAAGGCAATGCAATTTGTCTCAAAATACTTAAAATCAATTGCTTTGGAAATTAACCAGGTGTAACTGTTAATGCAGTATATCACTTCTGAAAGGTGGGAATGGTAAAGCTGGGCATTAGCCACGGCCCCAATTCTAGTAGAAGACCACTCACCAGTTGAGAATCCTGCCATTCCCAGTTTGCATGAAGTATCCATTAAGACTGGATACAAGTTAAGAGAGTTCCTAGTTTCATGTCCTAATTTTTCCAGGTAAGTGGGGCCCCACTGAAGGTACTGTATCAAGGGCACCCCAAATAATGCAGCCAGCACTGACTGTACAACAGGGACTATTTGCTGAGCTTATAGGATGGTGTAGCACACACAGGTTGTGTGTTTATTTTCGCTACACAGGAAAAGCACAGAGGATGTGTGCTGGCAACAATTTGAGAATGGTCAGGTACATTTCTGTTTTACTGCTGGAACACACATCTGGCTTCTATCAGAACTGTGACAATAGATGGCATCTTGACAGAAAAAAAGAAGCATATTCAGCTATTCTGAAGTTTCAGCAGCCAGCCTCTGACCTTCACTTCTCATGACACTGGCCTCAGTTCTTGAATTGGAGAAAAGCACAATCTGCAAGATATTCCATTTGTGCTTCATGTATAGTTTCCTCTTGCTTGCAGCTCATTTGCATTTAATCATGAGAGGGTTGTCCTTTGGGGACGTGAAGGTGGTGTTAATGTTTGCACGCCTTTCAAACATCTTGATCAGTCTCTGGGTTTTTGATCTCTCATGCCATAGCAAAGAAACTGAGCACATGCAAAGCAACCCATATAAAACAAATGAACAAAGGTAGAAGAAAGGAATGAACCAGGAACAGGAGGACACAAGCATATAGTGGGCAGCAGTCACAATTCCTAATGCATTCTTTCAGTGCACAGTAAGGTGAAGCAGGAAAATTGTAGCAATGCCACATCCAAATCAGTTCCTAAGTGCTTTCAGTGGAGAGGCAAGCTGGATGTGTTCTACACATTGCCACTGAGCTGCATTGAATTGTGGATGTAGACATAGCCTGACACCCTTCTTCTTTGAGTGTTTTTTCGGTCTGTCTAAAGATTATGTAGGCTGGGTGAAAGCAGGTGCCATCCCACCCCGTCTTCTAATTCAGTTAAATCCACTAAGGGATAAGTCCTAAGGACTTGTGAAAGGCAGCTAAGGTGCTGTTGGATTCCGTCAATCTCCCTCTCTGCAAATGGAGAAGGAAGTCTGCCATCAGAAGCCTCCATGGTGGTGTTGGAAAGTTCCACCACGCTTCTGCTGTTGACTCTGATGTTAGTATGAAATGAAAAGGCTGTGTTGGGAGAGGATTGGGGGGTGGGGTGGGGTGGGGGGTGGACCTTGAATCCACACAGGGTTCAAAGCCTTCTGGTTTTCCTGCCACACCCTTGCAAAGGGAGTAAAACTGCAGTAGCTCTGGGGCTAGCCTAGTTTTCCCCCCTCCCCATTGACACCAATGTGAGGGATGGGGAAAGAATGATCACTAAGTACAAAAAAAAGGGTGAGGAAAGAAACTGCTCCTACCTTCTGCCCAAGCTGGGATGAGCTGCTTTTGATAGTGCCACCCTACTGCTCACCACCTCAACCTGTGTCCACCACTCCTGTCCCTTCTGGGCACCTTGTTAAGGCACCTTCCTCCCACCAGCAGGGCCTTTCTCCAGGTGAGGTAGTAGGGGTGGGGAGCATGTGCCTGCAGGCTGGAACTGGCCCTGGCAATGCAGCTGAGGCTGAGTGTAGAAAATTTGTTTGCCCTCTCTGGGTGTGCTGAAGGAGGAAGGGTGAGTCGTTTGTGGGTCCTGATGGCAGGCTTCTTGCTCAGGAGGGTGCTGCTGAGAGCTGTCTGGGAAGAGTGGAACCTCCATGTTCTGGAGCAGTCTACCTAAACTGGGCTGTGGGCCATGGGTTAGGGGGCTTCAGAAGGGAGCTGTAATAATAACTGAAAACAAGTTTGAGCACCTTGGGGTGAACCATCACTGCTTCTGCCATTAGCCAGAAATCACTGTTTATTGACTGACTGTTTTTTTAAAAAATTTTTTAAAAAAAGCAATATGTTCCTCAAATTCTTTCCCCACTTGCCTTACTTGTTTTGCCAGAGTTTGTGTTCCTTTTTGTTCTCCTCATTTGGACAAGATGTCCATTATTTTTAAAAAAGAATAATTTTATTGAAACTTTTTGTGACTGTTAAAATGCAAAACAAGCAAACCCACAAGGAATCCTCCTTGCCTTTTATAGTTGCCTCGACTGTGTCTTCATTAACCACACTGGCACCCTCTTGGATTTTTTGCTGTTGCTTTCCTAATCTGCGATCTATCTTAGTTTATATTTCTGTGGTTTTCAATAATCTCCAAGCATCCTGAAAAGATTCACCCCTGTTGACTCTCCCTTTCAGTTGTGTTTCATGTCTCATCCCACAGTATCCCAAAGCAGCATCTCCCCCTGCTCCCTGCTGGCTTTTTCTTGACTTTCAGCTAAACCATACGATTCGGTATGGCTAACTTAAACCAACACACCCTCATGCACAAACCAAGCCCACTGCAGCCAACCAAAGGCAGTCAAACAACCCCTCACCCACCCCAACCTCTCTCACCACGGAGGAAACATAAAAAGCGAATAGAAAGGGAACCTACCCAAGTGATGCCAACACAACCCCCCCACACACTAAGTAAAAAAAGAAAGTTTTACCACCACACCCCCTCTCTCCTGTCCCCCTCTTTCTTCCCAACCCTATACTGCATAGAGCACCAATGTCTCACAACAAATGTAACTGATCTGTAGAAAACACAACCTGAAGATAGAGACAATGCATGTGCTTTTGTAAATGAGGAAAAGCTTTAATAAAAACAAACAGACAGAAAACTCCACAGTTTCTTTTAGGTCAAAAGCATTGTTTTCTTTAGTTAAAGTTGATACTATTGGGGTGCAGGTTCTGCATGGATACAGAGTACCCATAGACCTGCTTATGGAATTGGCCATGGGCTGCTAACTTGCCATGGTGGAAAGTTTTCATCCTTTAACATCACACAACACTCTCTACTTATGTGAAAAGCTGAACCTTTTAAGAGACTGTAGCAGAATTCCTCATAGTTCGTTTCCAGTGACTGAGGGGGAAAAGAAAAGAAGAATCTGCCCTGAAGTGAAGGTTGCACTCACAGGCCAACATACTGATCTCATAAGTGGGAAAAGTCAGGGACCAATGTAATTCTACTTTAATGAGCCAGTGCTTTCTGTGTGGCCCATAACACAAGAAACACCACAATGATTCACAACTGTTCCTGCCCTTTAATCCATTGATATTGCCTTGTGTCATTCACACCCACTGAATTTTAACCATTGTTTTAATTCTTACGATGGTTCCGTATTACTCATTTATTATTCCTGTTCTGACTGTTCCCAGTTTTTTCCAGCTTTTTTGCATATTCAAAAGGCTTGGCTTTTAACAGCTCTGCACCTAATTCTGTCTCATACTCTTACTGGAATTTAATAGGATAGATTCCAAGTTACTGCAGTGTGCATGGAAAATGTGCCCAGGATAGGCTTTCCATTAAAATGTATTTAAACTGGAAGAGAATGCTGGCAGGTTTACAAGTATTCCAGAACTAGATCCCCAAATACTATGACTAGCATTTCTTCTTTCTTTCTTCCAAAAGATTAACTGCTGGTTTATATTTAGCAGCAGGAATGGTTTTTTTAAAGAAGTGTACTCTATCTGAGGCCCACTGAAGGAGAGCAAACAACTTTTACGTTGATTTGTAGACCATGGAAATAAAACATGGCCGTAAAATATTCACAGCTGGAATCTCCTTTTACACAACTGGTGTTTGAAGTGTGAATTGCTATTTACACTCAGTCAGCATGCAATTCTGGTGAAAGCTGCATGTTTAGTATGTCTATATTAAATTTCATTACTCTATATGACAGGAACTGTAGACAAGTATTGATATTCTTCTTTCAAACATACCCTCCATCTTGAATGAAAATAGCATCCAATTGTAACTAAACATAGAGGAAGGTCTGTTTCTTGATTTCAGGGACCATCAAGCAAAATTTGGTTATGATATCTTAAGAGGTATGTGAATGCAGAGGGGAAGAGGTGCAAGGCCAAGAAATATTGCTGTCCAAAGCAGGGCACAGATGGTATCCCTTCCCTAGGGCCAGCACTTTAAAAAGTATTGCTGCACCACTCCGACATCAACTCCTGCCTTCATCTGTGCTGTCCTCATGGTGCCACCTGAGCAGGCCATCTCACTCAGCTGCCTCTGCCACTTTCAAGGTGCAAATATTTATTAATCTATTGTGGAATAAGCTTTTGTGAACTAGTTCCTCAGATGCTTTTGAAGCGTTATCCTCAGTTGACATGTCCTAGTTTGGAGCTTACTGTCAGGTGCCAAATTGTGTAGAACAGTGATTGGCATCTAGGTGTTGGTGAACTCCAACTTCCACGGACAGCAGTCAGTGTGGCTAATGGTCAGGGTTGATGGGAGACATAGTTCAGCAACATCTGGAGGATCACAGGCTCCCCACCACAATGTAGAAAGTTCTTTATATGGGGTTCCCAATGTGAGAGTCCATTCTTAATGGTTTTCCGCCTGCTAAACAGGACCAAATGGAAACTCTTTTCCTTAATGCAGTAAGCAACTGCAGATGAAACCCTAAATGCACTTTTTAGGGCGTAAGCCCCATTTAACAGAATGAAAACTTACCTCCGAGTAGGCATGCATAGAATTGCCCCGAATCTTTACCAGCATTCGTATGATAAACTTTAACCATAGCTCACTGAAGCTGCAGCTCAGTCAGTGAAAATGTTGGCCCAATGTGCAGCTTGCTGTGAAAAGTGTGAATTCTATGTTGGGGATTATTAGGAAAGCAATCAAATTTAAAACTGCCAATATCCTAATAATTTCGTATAAATCTATGATGCAGCCGCACTTGAGTACTATGTACAGTTCTGGTCACTGCATCTCAAAAAGGATATTGTAGAAATGAAAAAGGAGCAGAAAAGGGCAAGCAAAATGATCAGAGAGCTGGAACGACTCCTCAATAAAATTATTGTATAATGTTTGGGGCCTTTTAATTCAGAAAAAAGGCAAATAAAAAGGGAAACATGATACAGGTGTATTAAATTGTGCATGTTGTGGAGAAAGTGGGGAGACAAATGCTTTCTCCTGTTCTCAAAATATTTGTATCTAATGTGCTCTTGTCCTGTTGTGGGCTTCCCATATAGGCATCTGGTCAATGGAGAACCAGCATGGCCTAGATAGGCTTTTGGTCTGATCCAGCAGGGCCCTGCCTTCTTACGTTCTTACATTTTGATATTTGAAAAGGTGATGGTTAGAGTACCGTAATGGCAATTCCTCCTCCTCTCTTTCATAAATTCCTTCTCTCCCCGCACTCCTAAATCGGGAAAACACAGGAATAGAGTAGGATATAACAAAGTCATAGATCAAATTTATGAATGAAAAGTATTTTAGAACACACACACTGCAGTCCTTTGTTATGTTTACTCAGAAGTAGGTATGACTGTGCTTACTGCCAGGGAATTTTGCGCATAGGATTTTATCCTGAATAGTGGAACAGGGAAGGCTAATATAGGGTCTGCTTACAATCTTTAAATCGAGTACTGTTGATATTATATGAGATCATAAGAACAGTTCTGATGGATCAGTGAGGCTCTATTTTAGCCTAGCATTCTTACAAGCATTTGCTGATATCTTTAAGTTATTTCAAATTGTAACATAATTTGTGGATGGACAGCAATAGTTTAAAAGGAGCCTTTGCAGCCTTTCAGAAGAATCGTAAAGCTTGTGTTTGGAAGGTTGCTGAATTGTTGAATTCATCCATTCATTAACAAACTACTGCTCTCTCTTTTTTTATTTCTTTATGCAGTATCTGGTTTTCTGGAAACTATCTCCATACAGCCACTATCTTTTTTGCATCCATGTGGTTAACTACTTTCTGTCATAAAATGATTGTTTTGCATTGCAGCTACTTTGTGTAGCATATTATATGAAGCCTGATCTAGGTAACTGCCTGGAAATGTCAAGAATTGAATCTGGCCCCTTTTGCATGCAAAGCATATATTCTGCCACTGGCTTATGACCTTTCCCCATGGGGAGGTTACACTATGAGCAACACAACAGAGCACCAGGTACAGGGTTATAGACCAAAGCTAAGGCATCCATGTAAGTGATTAAAATGAATAATCAGATAACCAAGAAAGCTATTTAACTGATCTGCACTGAAGTAGGTTTCCTATTAAATCTCTTTGATATATTTGCTTATTTGGTCTTTTCAAAATCTTCAGTGAAGGAGATCCCATAGCTTCTCTCAAAACCTTTAACCATTGTTCCCTTACAAATTTCCCACAGCATTTTAAACCAATACATATCAGCTGGTAATTCAAGGCAATAGCCAATTGCCTACTATTGTTCATTTTAAAAAAGAGATTCAGTTGCTACCTTCCATATTCATATTTGAAGGTTAAAAGCCCTACATGAATGCATAGGGAAGCTGTGTGCAGTGGGAATTTTATTTGTAGCCTTCATCTGTGACCTCCCAAAGTCATAGAAGGCAAACTGCTATTCAGTTTTGGAGTATGAGCTTTGTTCTGCCCTTCATTACTTCCCCCCTCTTTGGCCAAACTGACTCAGTTTCTTCAGGATTGCTTGTACAATTTCTTCCTGCATATGTCCCAAAGTTCTAAATGGGTTTGCAGGACTGTAGATTTAAATGATCTATGTAAAGTGTTTGAAGGAGGTTTTGATGCTACCCCACAGGTCTCTTGTATATTAGTCTCACGGCAGAGCAATAGTAGATTTCATTTTAGGAATTTCATCAGATTTTTTTCCTTTTTAAAGCTCAGTTTCTCTCTTTTTCCTTTCTATCTCAGACCCCATAGGTGGACCATTTCCTGCTTCATCTCACCGATGCCACCACAAGCAAAAGCATTGTCTGCCCATCCCACAGTGTGGAACTCTCTCTGTCAGCCCACTGCTTTTCCACCCCCATACCAAGGGGTCACAGATCATCATGGACACCACACAGAAGGCAGTCAAGCGTCAGGCTAGCTTCTGTAATGCCATCACCTTTAGCAACAGGGCAGTTGTTATCTATGAGCAAGTCAGGCTCAAGGTGAGTTGATGCCTTTCCCATTCACTTCTTTGTAAGAACCGCAATTTGTACAGCATACCAGGACCTCGCAATGGGAGTGTTTGTATGGAGCACAAAACTATGGCTTAGCATTATGCACATGAACTTCTGTAAGCCTGGGTAAAGTGTTCCCCTGCCCTCCTATCATCTCCCCACGTGATCAGGAGGATGAATAAACCAGAATTCAGTTTTGCATTTGGTGGTTCCTGGCTTCTCACTATGTGCAAACCAGGAACCATAAGCTTGTTTGTTAGTTTGAAATTAACACACCTAATCTGCAAGTGAGGACAAGCCGGGAAGTGGCAAAAGTGAAATTGTACCCTGGTTTATTCCTTTTGGGGAGCACATGAGTGTTGTACTATACAGTCTCCTCTCTGCTTGTGCAAACCATAGTTTAGCATTACATGCAAACATAGTCAATGTATTTCCAGGTGTATTTAAATAAACACTCAACTACTTTCTCTGAAGACCCAGAATACAGGTTGAGAATATACCCCAGGGGTCTCTCTGGCACAGCAGAATCCTCTGGCTTATGCTTTTGCTTTGTGCGGTGTTTTCCCTTCCTGTCCTCCAGGGCCCTGTCCTGTGTTGCTTTGCAGGAGTAATAGCTGGAGTGCCTTGTGTGCTGCATTGTTTGAACATTTAACTGGCTATCTCATACAGTTAGTGTAAAGTACAGATAAAATGGTACAAAACCAATAATGATGAAGTACCATTTATCTCCTTCCCATGAGCTCCCGCAGTTCTGCAATAAAATTGCTATGATGAATAATCCCACAGTTTAAAAAAAAAGTGATTAATGAGGCTACTATTATTGCTTCCTTATTACACATTCAGTACAGTTAGCTTGTTTTACTGCATTTTGTTGCAACTTTGAGGATGTGATAGTCTGACAAGTGGTGCGGAGGCAAGTGTGGCTTTTACTATAGCAAGCCTGGACAGTGTCTGTGGAGGTCCTGGAGTGACCAGAAGACAAGACCCCACTCTTCACCTCACTGACGTGGTCCAAAGGAAAGGAAAGGAAAGCAATACCTTTGGCACCACCTTGGCTGTAGCAGTTGATAGAAGCAGGCTTGCAAGATGCCATCCAACCACTTTAGCAAGAGAACTAACCACTTGGAACTCACGTCCTTAAATAAACTGCTTTTAATACCAGTCTTTAGAACTTTTGTAAGGATGAGGGTTGCAAGGATAAGCATAACAGAATCAAAGAACTGTAGAGTTGGAAGAGATTCAAAGGGTCATCTAGTCCAGCCCCCTGCAACTCCCTGCAATATGCAAGCATCACATCTAAGACAAGGTACCAAGGATAAAGGTGGAAAAAGGTAAAGGTAAAGGGACCCCTGACCATTAGGTCCAGTCTTGCATTATTGGTCGAGGGAGCCGGCATACAGCTTCCAGGTCTTATGGCCAGCATGACAAAGCTGCTTCTGGCGAACCAGAGCAGCACACAGAAACGCCGTTTACCTTCCCGCTTGCACTTTGACGTGCCTTCGAACTGGTAGGTGGGCAGGAGCTGGGACTGAGCAATGGGAGCTCACCCCGTCGCAGGGATTCGAATGGCTGACCTTCTGATCGGCAAGCCCTAGGCTCTGTGGTTTAACCCACAGCGCCACCAGCGTCCCTATCCACTATATCCCTATAAAGGTGGATACAGATATGTAATTATCTGAAGAAACAACCCCAATCTGCTTAAATACCAGCAAGTTACTTGTAGCTTCCGCTGGATATCTTTACTGTTAAACTTTATTTTTGCCTTTGAACATTGCTGTTATTGCAGCTATATTCAGAGGAGCCTTAAATCACAAAGATACTGGTGTAGTCTTGCTCCTGTCTTCAAAACTTTACTGCTAGATTTTATTTTATTTTACTGTGATTTTATTTCAGTATTGCATTCCCTTGCACACATACAGAGTGCATGCAGTTTTTCTTTGTAGTAGCCCCCGATTATGGAATTTGTTCCCCTGGAAGAGTGGCTGACACCTATATTACTGGGCTTCTGGTATCCTATAAAGGCCCATCTGTTTACCCGGAAATTTGATGGAAATTCAGTGGTGATGATTTGCTGCTGTATGATATTGTAATGGTTTATATTTTAAATTCCTGATTATTGTTTAAATGCCTTATTTAATCAGTGTGCTGTTGGTTGTATATTTGAATGTTGTTATTATATCTGACCTATTGTAAACCACTTCATTTTAATTGAGGAAAGATGGTTCCATGAGTAATTCAGAGAATGAATAAATGTCACCATTTCCAGGCCTAGAGCTTCTACAATATCTCCTGTTTAGTCTCCAGCCAGCTTTCTGGCGTTGCTTACTTCACAATGGGTTTTAATGCCTTGATTTGTGTAGAGAGTTTGTGTAAAGCTTACTTATTTTACTTATTTTAATCCATTCATCTTTGGAATGATCTATCTAATTGAACTGAATCAAAGAATAGAGACGAAAGAGTACAGCAGAAATCACGTATTCATGTTTGTTACTGCAATCATGAGAATAGGCTACATGGGTGCCTGTTCAGGGACAGTCAGAGTGGTTCATTGTAGACAAAAAATCATTATGTGATCTGGTTGCAGATAACATTGATTCTCCAAGTAATTGCCATCACTTATAACCTTGTGGGGTGAGGATCCCTACACAATATACTGTTGCGTATTTAGGAGTGTTTCCTCACTCCTTCCACCGCTTGCAAAGCAATCATATAGTTCCTAATGCAACCCCTTTTTCTAAAACCCATTAATATCCCGTACCGCTGGAAGCCTCCAACTCCTCCCTCCTCCACATAAATTCAAGCGCTCGTCCCCATCAGCTCAGTAATGCTATTTTTTTTATTCTCCATTTACACATTCTCTATTTACACATTTATTCTCCATCCCTTTAACAATGGCACATTGCTAATGAAAAATTCAAATTGTGCTGATTATGTTGCTGTTCTTCCCCCTCTTCAGATCACAAAGAAGCAGTGCTGTTGGAGTGGGGCTCTTCGGCTCGGATTTACCTCTAAGGACCCCTCTAGGATTAACCCAGAAACCCTGCCCAAGTATGCATGTCCAGACCTCGTTTCTCAGAGTGGATTCTGGGCCAAGGCCCTCCCGGAAGAATTTGCAAATGAGGGAAACATCATCGCGTTCTGGGTGGACAAAAAGGGACGTGTGTTTTACCGGGTTAATAACTCTGCTGCCATGTTGTTCTTCAGTGGAGTGAGGACCACTGAGCCATTGTGGGCTTTGATTGACGTCTATGGACTCACACGTGGAGTGCAGCTGCTAGGTAGGTCCATTTCTGGAAAATATGCTTTGTCATGGGAGGGTAAATTGCCTTATTGCTGAAAGCAAAAGTTTCTATTCTCTGGACACATCTTACCCGGATCAATCCATTATACCTTTTGTTTCTGGTAAAGCCATTTTCTGAAATATGTATGTCACAGTTCCTTATCTCTTTCTAAATATCGTATGTCAGAAAGACCTAGGGTTAAGCTGCTTTGCTTGCGCTGTGATAAATGCTCATCTTTCTTAAGGCCAATAGTTGTACATTCTACAAACAGTATTACAACAAAGGGTCTTGCGACACCTTAAAAACGAACAATTTTTTTGTAGTATAAGCTTTTTATGTGATAGTGTCATGTGTGTGTGAGAGAGAGTGATTTTGTTTATCTTGTGCTTTTATATAGAATTGTCACAGACTGATCATTGCATGTCATTGCCATTTGGCCTCATGTCATCTAGGGACATAGGAACTAGCCCAAGATTGTCCACTATAACTGGCAGCAATTATCCAGTGTTTCAGGCAGACGACTTCCACATTTCTTAATTTATTTATTTTCAATATTTGCACATGGCCCTGTTGCAAAGGAAGCTTGCAAATAAAAAACAGATCACATTCTACTGTTATTGAATTAATTTTTAACCTGCCCTTCATCTAACAAGTGATACCAGAGTAGGCTGCATAATATATAAAATCAACTAACAATACAACAGTACAACATTGAAAGCATAAAAACCAATATAACATTGACATCTTTTTATCTGGAGATGCCAAGGATTAAACCTGGGACTTTCTACATTCAAAGCATGTGCTTTACAACTGAGTCACCTATAATAAATCTGTACATTTCTAAGGTGTCACAGGACTCTCTTGTTTTTGCTGCAACATATAGCTGTCCCTTTGGAAAAAAAATAAAAAAAATCCTTCAGTAGCACCTTAAAGACCAACTAAGTTTTTATTTTGGTATGAGCTTTCATGTGCATGCACACTTCTTCAGATACCAAAATAAAAACTTAGTTGGTCTTTAAGGTGCTACTGAAGGAATTTTTTTATTTTGCTTCGACTACCTACCTGTAACTAGAACCTTTGCTTCGGCTACCTACCTGTAACTAGAACCTTTGGAAACAGTACAACCCTCTGGAAACAGCACAACATGAATAAAGGTTGTGTTCACTACTTTATTATCCAGTCTTGAACAGGATGCAAATGGTAGAAAGAGACTCAGTTCATATGTTTAGTAATCTCAGCCTTAAAATATCTTCTACCTTTGTCCTTTAATTAATAAGCCTGGGCAAAGCTGGAGTGCTAAACAAATTCCAATGGAGTTTCACCCATGAGTTTCACCCATGTCTACATAGCAGAACAAGAATCAGACGACGTTTGTTGTTAGAAAGTGTGCTTGATGCCACCCATGTAAACCTTACATTCCTCACTCTTGTTCATAAGGACGTCAAAGACCAAGCAAACAAAGTGGGGCTGGAAGTAATAAATCATGATGAAAATAAATATCATTAATAGAAGAATTTTGTTATGACAGACTATTGGTGCACATTTTGAAGCATGGAATGCACTCCATAAAAGTTCCCCATTATCTTATTTAACTCTCTTACATCTGACATGGGTAAATGCATTTCGTAGTTTATGCATGGCTCACGTTTTACCTGAAAGAAGGAGTTGCTGGTTGTTACTTCTATTTAAATGAAATCGTTCTTATTAAAAATATTAGGTTTAGAAAATGAAATATGTTTCCTGGGCTCTAGGAGAATCCTTAGTAGATCATTTTATTACGCAATAAAAGTACAGTTATGAAAAATCATTTTATTGTGCTTTAAAAGCTCTGTTGTGAGAGTTCCTGGTGAGCTGAGAGTTCCTGAGCACTTGCACGGCAAAGGTCCAGAATAAATGGAAGTTCAGCTGTGAGGTTCAACTAAAATTCAAGACCAATTAACACAACAATCCTTTTTACACTGAGTTGACATACTTCGCGATTACATGAGTTGTCATACTTAGCAGCTTTTGCATAAGGAGTATTCAAGTGTATGACAGATATCTGTGATATTACTGGTGCTTCATGTAACATTTAAGGTTTATTGAAATCTTTAAGTGAGTTGAAGTTAGTGTAACTGTTCACAAGATTGCTTTAAAATGATCCTCCATTAGAGAAGGTCACATTGTGGTATCTTTAATGTATACAAAATGATGGTATGAATGGCTTATATTCTGATAGAAAGATCAGAATATTGCTGATAAACTAATATTTGTGTTATAGTGTAAACAATGTGTCTAGCATTATATGTGAATTGTTCTGGATTTTTACCCATTTTAGCAAGGCAGGGAAGAAGAGGGCTAATGTACGTCATTGAACTTTGAAGTTATGTGCAATATTCTCATAGCTAACCTTGGCATTAAAATGCAGTTAGCAGAAATAATTTTGAAATCAGTCCCCGGGTTTGAAAGTGGATGGAAGGAATGAATTGTTACATTATTTTAAGGAATGATATTTGAGAGGGAAACATATGGAATTCTCAACCTTGTTAAGTTTGCTAGCAATGCTAACATCTAGTGGACTCATTAGCTCTTCATCCATTTACAGATGTTAAAGTTCCATCAACCTTCCCTAGACCTAAATTCTCTTTGAATTCGAAACATCTCACAGCAAGTTACCTACTTTCGTTATCTTCCTTTCCTTCAGAAAGAGTTAAACCAGGCATCCCCATACTCAGCCCTCCAGATGTTTTGGGACTACAATTCCCATAATCCCTGACCACTGGTCCTGTTAGCTAGGGGTGATGGGAGTTGTAGTCCCAAAATATCTGGAGGGCCGAGTTTGGAGGTGCCTGAGTTAAACTTTTTACTCTGCTACATTACGAGAGCTAACAGACAGAAGTGTCCTGCAGATATCTTGTCTCTGCCAATTAGCTAAATGCAGTTAGTACAAAGCAGCGTAACCAGCACAGAGAGGCACCTGCCACCAGGATTCAGATTCCCCTGCCGCTTAGAATGAGTTTATGCAATTGACATTAATGCTCAGACCTTTTATTTATAGCATGTTCCAATTGCCTTTGGCAGGCTTAATCTTGGCAATTGTCTTGAAGCCTCTTAATCTTGTTTCTTACGCATCTCCATTCTGTATTATGTGGTGTCAAAGCTCAGGTGGTTGTTGACATATAATTCTTCATCATTTCTACACTCGCTTTGGGGCTGCACTCCTGTACCCACCTACCTGGGAGTAAGTCCTATTGAACTTGGTAGGACTTACCTCTGAGTAGACATGCATACAATTGTGGTATTTCTCACCTTTCCTTGTGAATTTTAATCAAAGGCATTGGATGGGAAAACGACAAAAATTAGAGTGGAGGTTCAGGAGTTGTGTTCTGAGAACATTTGGTTGTTTGCTTCTAAAAATAAGCTGAAATAACTACTGAGATATAAATCTAAAACCTGTTCTACACATACTCACTTTTAATGATTGACCTGCTGTTTCTCCAATCTCGCAAAGGATTTTTTTAAAAATAAAAGAAATCAAGATAATGGAGTCAGACATCAACTAGAAAACATTGGCTACTAAAAACAGATTAAATAGGATTACTTTCCTAGTACAGAGAAGTCAACATTGTGAAATCAAATATACAGATGCCATTGAAAATTAAGGGAATGGGCATTTTATTACATTGTTTAGAGGAAAAGGTACATCATCTTAATTGATGGTTATGTAATGTATTTTATTTTGGATGTCATTGTTCCCATTATGATTTCTTAAACCAAGAGCAAAAGTAAACAAAAGGGTTGAAATGCAAATATTCTATTATGGGAATTAATATTTGCAATCTGCCTTAATACTTTTCAAATGATTAAGCAGAGTAGTTTGACCTCAAGAGGTTGCTTTTACCAGCTAAACATGCACTTCTCTACATTTCTTATATATATTGAAACAAACAAACCTGGAAATCACAGTCATGTGAGCAATTTTCTGTTTCAAAGTTTTGACCATTGGTTAGCTCAGCATTCAAGCCTTTTTGTGCCCATTTTTGAGTGGTGTGAATTCATTGGACAGTGTTGCCTGAGGGACTGGATCAACCAGCTCTGCAGGAGGCAGGATAGTGATTCCCCCTTCCAATTACAACTTGGCTCCTCCTTTCCTATAATTGCGTGTGGAGGTCCCCAAACCACCCTTAAATAAATCACAACGGAGACAAGGATTAAGTTTAATGGTTTTTGGCATGAATTTGGCCACAACTTTATTAAATCCAAAACAATGTGAGTGGTTGCGTAGGCATTGGTTCCCAACTGTCACCTAAGGACAGAACTAATAATTGAATAATAACTTGCCTTGTCAACACGGGGAAATCCCCACAGGGAGAGACGGGGACCGGGTGTACAGAACTCTCCCCTCTCCCTTCAGGCTCCCAGAGGCTTCAATATGCTGTCCTGGCCCCTGCCTAGGGGTTACGGACACAGCATAGAGCCACTGAATTCCTGACCAGGACTTCCCCACCACTCAGGCATAAACTTGGGTCCAACTAATCTTTAAAACCCTTAATACAAACAACATAACCAATGCCTAACCGCCAACCTTACAAGTTGTGACTATTTGCTATGCAGTAGGCGAAAACCCAAATGGCAACAGCCAATCAGCCAGATGGGAAAAATTCCTACCGGCCCCTGAATACAGGCGACCAAGAAAAGTCATAGCAATGTCAACACAGAGGCCTAACAAACAGGGAGGGGGGGTGGGGATCAGAAACGCAGCCAAAGAACAGGGTAAGAAGAAATTCAACGTTTCAGCTTAAATACCCCCAAGATTTGATTTACAAAACGATACAAGCAAATATGCCCAACAACAGCCCATATCCAATCAACAGTGGCCACTCATGCCCCCACCTTTGCCCCAGGCGTGGTTTGCCAGCCCCCACCGCAAATCGTGCTCTCTGTAATGGAGAACCCGTCTTGTCTTGTGCTGTGGCCATTTTACTTGATGTGTTTATTTTCTTTTCTCGCCCATGCCCTTTTGTACCATGCCTAATGAGTTGTAACCCTGAATTGTAAACTTGAACATTTCTGAAAAAAAGAATATAGATAAGTAAAAACATATGGGACCTAGAAATGAATTTTGCCTGATGCAGTGTGAAGTACTCCTGTTCAAGATGAAAGATATTCCAGAATACTCCACTCTGCGCCCTCTTTCTATACTCACCTGTTTTCCCTCCCTACCCAGCTGTCAGCCAGCATTTTATGACTACTACTGAGCATGCCCAGTCTTCCTCAGACCCGCCCTCCCATCTGCTCTTCCATCCTAAAGATTTTTTTTTTTTTGCACTTCTGCAAATCTTGGAGTCAATAACATCCAAATCTTAAAGTTTACATCCCTCTTGTGCTAGGATGGCACAGGTCAGGGAAGTGGCTGCCTGGATCTCCCTTGACAATTAATTCCAGAATTTGTGTAGTGCTATTAAAAAGACCTAGGCACACTTCCCTTCTTTCTGCATCTTATTAAGTGGAGGGATGCGTAATAGAGCCTTTCCGTCGGCTGCAGTATTCCTGTAGATTCATGCAGGGAGTGATGTTGTTTCAGATATCCAGGTACCAAACCACAGAGGGCTTAAAATGCAAGATCTAACACCTTGAATTGGGTCAGGAAACATTTTGGGATCTTGATATAATACTAATATACGGTGACATGGCTCCTCTCAGTTGCCACATTTTGTGCTAGTGGTGGTTTCCAAATACTTTTCAAGGGTAGCTCTAGGCAGAATGAATTATAGAAGGAACCAAGGCATTTGTAACTCCATCAACATCAGCCTTATAATGTGCTGAGGGTTTTCTCTTACTTCCCAGTGATGGGGATGGCTCATAGGGTCTTCTCCCACTCTTTCAATAGCCCTATGTATTGTTCAGACAAAAATAAGTCCCTCCCCCATTTATCTATCTTCATAGAACCCACTTTTTATTACTGTATTGCTTTCAGCTTTTCAGTTGGTGGGACAGTACATCTAGGCAGGTCAGATTCAAACATGGATGCTAATTAACTCCAGATATTTTAATTTGTGTTAGTGGATGAAGAAATTAACAACACTAAGAATGTTTACACCAGCAAGCAAACACAACTGACTGGAACGATTCCCTTCACACTAGTTCTATATGTCTATGTAAATAAGCCTTCAGTGTGAACAGATGTGGTATGGTCTTCTTGAAAATGAAGAGAGCCTGAGAAAATATGTTTAGGAATATTGCATGTGCAGTGTCTTGAACTAGATGCTGTGTGTTATTGGACTCTGCAACTTTTTAGCAGTGAGAAGAATGGGAACGGAGGGAAAGTTTATCACTTACCCACCATCAACTCCTAGTAAACCACAGCAACCCTCAAAGTATTACTGATGGTCGCCGTAGAGGAAGGTGGTGACAGACCCTGGACATTGTGAGGCACTTCCACACTAGCGAGATAGGTGGTCCTGCCCTGTGGTGGGCTGTCACCAAAGGGAATTGCCCTTTGGCTCACCATGAGGACAAGAGTGTCATTGCCTTTTCAGTCTGTGTTTGAAGTGAGGGTGGCATGTTTCATGGGTGCTCCTGGGTGAAAGTATCCCTACTCTTGCTGGGCTGCACTGGTGCCCTAAGTAAGAGCTAGGATACCAGGGTGCACAAGGTGAGATAAGAGGCCAACTAGTGACTGCATACCCAGTATTGAGTGTTCGAGAATGAGGATGGTGTGTTTCAGGGGTGCTGCTGGGTTCCCAGTGGTTGATACTGGGGCTTTACTGAGAGCTAGGATACTAGGGGTGTAATATGATTTTGTGAGTGATGGGACAGTGGAGTTGTGCCATCGATACTGGGTGGGTGCTGAGGCTTATCATTTAGATTAGGTTGGTGCCAGAAGTTGTTAAATGGCTCCAGTTTATATAGGTATCTACCGGATTAATATAAACTGGTAATTGGTTGAAGTGGATGCATAATATATATGATAGTGGATGTTTGGATGACTGGTGCTGAGAGTGCCTGGGTGAGTGGAATATCGGTCTAGTGTTTGTCTGGGTGATTGCAGCAGAGGAGCGATCACTAGATGTGCCCCAATATCAGTGGTAACCGGCAGGAGGAATTATAGCATTGGAGCCGAATGAGATATTGATGGAGTAGGGACACTGCATGCATGCTGTACCCCCTTCTATCTCTCCATCTTATCTGATATTTGGTAGCTCGGTTGAAATGTTCCCCAGTCTGGTGGCACTGTTATTTAACATGAAGTCTGTATGCAGTAAGACCATATCTGGTGGGCAAGCTGGCTGGAGTGGATTCGACCCAACTGTGCCTGCCTAGGAATTTGGTGCAGCTTTTCCCATCTGGGTATTGTTGCAGTGATATGTTTAAAAGTGCAGTGAGAGGCGTAACTTGCCATGTTTATCTCCAAGGGCTCTAAGCATAGGATGATCATGGCAGCTTCAGTAGCAATGGTGTTCTTAATCACTCTACTATAAACAACTGGCAGGCTATAGTCCAAACAGTTCCTGTACCTCTACATTCCACTAAATGCCTTTGGACGAAAACATACGTTTAGTTCTTTTGAAAATAATATTTTAATCTTTTAAAATCTTCTTTGTCACAGTTGCTGCTTTCCTGAAAACACTCTCTCCAATTGGCCTATATATCTATATCTATATCTATAATCTGTGGGTGTGAGTGGGTGTGAAGTTGGGAGGCATTTTTCACTACTGGGATGCTTCTTCCTTGTTAATAGGCTGCAGAGACAACTTATAAGTCACTTCCTGGGAAGGAGGGACCTTCCAAGGTCAACAGAGTGATCATGACCTTGGCAGGGTGTGCCTAGGCTTCTGATTTCAAGGTGGGCCCAGTCCTTCATTACAGCCCTAGCAAAAAGTCTCTTCCTGTTTGTTCCACAATTCCAAAAATCTCTGACCTGCCTCCACAGCCTCGTCAACAGGGGCAAGAGCCCATTTCACCTTTCATAGTCCATAGACTATGAAAACTTGAATCCTGTTTGTATCCTAGGTTAACTCACTTCTTAGTCTAACCATAAGTGTGTAAACAAAGAATTTGCCCGAAGCCTGAAGGGTATTGAGAAAAGGAACCTAGGCATAATGACAGAAATTTGTGCAGATTCATGGACACCAGGAACTAGATTGTTGTGTCAGGGGCATGAAGAGTGTGGATCAGATCTGTAGCCCAAGAGTTCCTAGAACAGCTATAAGTGTGGGATAGGTCCTAGGAAAGATGTATTCCTGCTTGGCAGTAAACTAGTCGCAGCTGAGTCCCTTCCACACCAAAGGTTTTTGTTGTTGCTCCAAACTAAGATAAAGCTAAGTGGGCAAATGTGCCACCAACTGATAGACTCCATTTAGTAGTGGAATGAGGAGGACTGGTTTCAGCTGGGTATTCCACTGCCAGAGTTTCCAAGTGCTTACCTAGCTAGGAAGCCCACAACCTGTCCTAGAGCCTAATAGCTTAGAATTAGTGGTCCTCATTGAAGCAAAGCACAATTATCAGCTGGCATTCCTGCAGTTGAAAAACAGACTTCTACAAAAGTATGTTAGGGTGTTCACAAGTAATGCCAAAGTAAAGGTTTGCATCTAATGATGAGGAGTGGTAATGTTTTTAGCTGCTCACAAGGAAATGATAAGCATCATGAAGTAGATTCTAGGCAGAATGACACCTCTAGTATCTAAGAGTACAACATATGACTATAGTAGAAAATACCATGGCTGACTATCTTGACTGCCAAAACATAGATGAAGATGTAGAACTGACCCGTATTCATCCAAAATAAATACTATGCCATCACAAGAATCGTGGAGGCTACCAGTGCATACAGAACACTTTTCTTTTAATCAGAATGGGTTCTGTGGGACAGAAAGTTTCCTAGGCCATTATTACAATGTGACTTTGCAAGTAATATAGAAGCTTATCAGACGCAGCACATCCATCCTTTTTGGAGTGGTGGTCATTCCTTTTGGTAAAGAGCACCAGTGAGGGAGACAAGCAGAATGGCCACAGACCTTTATGCACACGCCCTCCAAATCCTATTAAGTTGCCTTCTTTGCCTTGCTGGAGGATCCTAAAGGAAATGCTACAGCATAACTAGGCCAGGAGTACCCTATCCAGCTTGGTGGGGGTGGAGGTGGAGTAACTTTTCTTGAAATGCAATTGCTGGAGAATGTCTTGTCACCTCATGGGAGACTAACATTTTCTTTACTTTTAATGTTCATTTCAGGTTGGTGTATGGGGAAGAACGTTAGTCCTGTCCTTGCTCTTCTTTCTCTCCCTCTCCCTCTCTCCCCCTTTCAGTTACTCTGTTAATAGTGGATTTTGTTTCCTTCTGTAACGCTTTTATTTAGCAAAGTCATAGAGAGATCCAAGGAGAGAACATCCTCACCTGCCCCCCACTCTTCAAGAAGTAACTTCTAATTTGACTGTCTCTTGTGTTTTTGATGGAAGGGCATCCCAGTGGTGAAGAATGCTCTCATTCTACATCTTGGAATGAAAATTCATTGCATGGAGAACATTACTTTCTGTAGTTTCAGAGCCTTTCCAGTTTTATGCTCAGAATCAATTCATCTTGCTGCGGCCATGAAAATTGGATTTCTTTCCTTTCTGTGTACTTTTAAAGGATATTTATTGATACCTCAGTTGGAGTCCTTGAAACAAAATGAGCATGAGTCAGAAATTTACTGGAATACTATTTTCTCAGGAAGGGGGATCGCTATATAGCCTGCAGATTTAATATCCTTTCTGTGTATCTATGATCAGCCCTTGTGCACAATATCTCCGCTCTTTCGCTTGTGGGTGGTCTGGCTGAGGAGAGAACTGTATGTGAGACCATTTTATACTATTCCAGCCTCATCGTTGCATTTCTCAAAACCCTTGCTGCTGAATACTCAGCAATGTACCAAGATTATCCTGAATGTCTTAGTGTTCAGGAATTGAACATGCAGATAACCAAGCAATCTCATCTTCCAGGTGAATAAATTATTTTTTTTCTGGTAGGGTTTCTCTCAGCTCTGGTTCAGGCATTTGACCCCATGATAGTGTCCTTCACCTGTTGGGAACTGGCCGTGGCAGCAAGGGCATATGTTGCTGCCATCTGACAAATGACACTCTGTGCAAGGTTGACAAGTATATGTGCAATTCACCCAATATATGTCTTCCTCCTACACCTATTGGAAGGGGAAAGGAACATGCAAATCTAGCTGTATGTTAATGATAGCTTAGCTCACATACAGGGCACATTCACCGCCACTGTTTTTTGGGTGGAATTCAATCACATACTGGCAAATTTAGATAGCACTATTATAGTTGATTAGGAGGTCTTGTGCAATAAACCCAAAGATAAAGAAAGGGACAGAGAAATGTGTTGGAAATTGTGGGAAAGCACTTGTTTTGATGAAACATTGTCTAAACTCCCTGCAAAGAAAGCAGGATAAATGCTCAATAAACGGGTCATCTGGAAGTGGCCACATGGTGTTGGGCACATGCTCTGTAATAAAAAGGATATTTGTTGTTTAGTCGTTTAGTCGTGTCCGACTCTTCGTGACCCCATGGACCATAGCACGCCAGGCACTCCTGTCTTGCACTGCCTCCCGCAGTTTGGTCAAACTCATGTTCGTAGCTTCGAGAACACTGTCCAACCATCTTGTCCTCTGACGTCCCCTTCTCCTAGTGCCCTCAATCTTTCCCAACATCAGGGTCTTTTCCAAGGATTCTTCTCTTCTCATGAGGTGGCCAAAGTATTGGAGCCTCAGCTTCACGATCTGTCCTTCCAGGGAGCAGATATTACCATGGGCTGAATGTCTGAATTGGATCTAGTGAAACATTCCAACATTCTCTCCTTAATACAGAAACTGGCACACTAATTCTGCAGTTCTCATCTATGGGAGCCAAGAACATATTGGATGGTATTGTTCCTCTAGGCAGAGGGGAGTGAGAAATATAGGGCAAGAGTGTATTATATAGTATCGGAGGCTGACCCTCCCTCTCCTTTGGCCCTCCAATCAATACTTGCCTAGGGATTGTAGGGGAAAGCCTCATGTATTCTGTGCTGCTGCCTGCTACAAATTGACTCATCTACACTCCTAAAACTGTGTGTGGGTACATCATAATGTTAAAATACTTTGTTTATTGCAAAGCTCATTCGTTAACATGATTTGAACTTGACAGGGTATGTCAAGACCCTGGAGTAATCAGGTCTGATATTTTAAAAATAGTGTATTATGAATAATGGAAGATTCTATTTAACATCGGCAAAAAATGAATAAACAGATTCACAAGCTGTCAGATCTGCAACAGTGATATCTCGGAAAGTTAATTGGACTGTGGCAAAAATATTCATCCCATTGAAATGATAAAACATATTAATGGCTGTGGCTTGTGCAGACTTGTGTGTTTAGCTGTCCCTGATGGATTTTCTTGTCCATTATGAGTGCTGAATTATAGTCACTTAAAGTGAGGCTTATGTAAAACATTAAATCATTATCCTCTTCTCAGTCAAGGAACTACAGAAGAGCAATTCACTCTGTTTAGAAACTAATCAGAATAATGGCTTTCATATGCCTGAAATATGCACCCCTAATCTACAGCATCTAATATGTTTTTTATCAAAACGATTCTAAAACAGGTTTTACATTGTTTACTAAAATCATCTGTCTCCAATGGCTATTTGGTATGTACTGAATGGCTGAAAGGCTGAAAGGCTAATTTCCATAACTTTTGGAAATACTATCAGTGTGATGTTATCCACCTCTCTGTCCTAAGGAAAATCCAGTTTGTTGATAAGAGAGCAATTTATCATGGCACAAAGGCAGGGAATGAGGAATGCTAGTTGACAAAATGGTACCCAGCCAAATTGATGGGCCGAAATGCACAGTTAGCTTTAAAAAAAGATGGAAATAAGTTGAACAACCCATCCAATGGACTCATCTACTTTACTTCTAGTTAGTGAAGAGCTAAAGTTGCACATGCAGCCCTTTTCACGAGTGCCTTTTTGAAATGCTGCAGTGTAGAGGCTGTTCATAGAAAGCAAGGGCATATGTTTATGTGTTTATGTAAACTTAAAGCAACTGCCCATACTATTTCTGCAGTTGTCATCATACCTTCATAGAACAGCTTTTATCGGTGGTGATGGTGTGGGGGAGGGAGCTGTGATGCTATGTGAACATTGTCATAACTGCACAGGGAATTTCTTCAATAATAATAATATAATACAAAATTGCCCTTAGACCTGCGGGGTATAGGGCAGTATAATAATAATAATAATAATAATAATAATAATAATAATAATAATAATAATAATGTGCTTCAAGCACCTGTCTTCCTGACAGGTGACCGGATATATGAATTGGACTTTACTCTGTAAAGCAGAAAATGACCTGGAAATCACTGTGAATGTGTGAATGTTTTCCTGCCATATACAGAAAACTAGAATTCAGCTGACATGCTGATGGGTATGCATATCCAACAAACTGCATGTGGCATGACATAACGATTATCATTAGAGCTGACACGAAGTATTGTCATGCTTAGGTGTCTAACATGATGGATTCTTGAAGTGGCAAAGTCACAACCATAGAGGTGAGGGGTATTTTTGTTCATCCTGTGCTTAGTTCCAGTATTCAGGAATGTAGATGGAATATAGCAACCTTTGCATTTTGCTCTTTGGCATTGATATCCCAAGGTTTTTATGTCTGCCTTTCATGAATTCTTCATATCCTCAGTTTTCCATTTGATCATCTATTTTGCTGTACTGCCAGATTGCAGGACACATAGCAGTTGTGCTACTCTGTCATTATCTCAATGGGTATTGTAACTTGAGCTGGTTTCTCCTCTTTCTGGACTTACTAGGTTGGCATATGCAACCATAGCATCATCATTTCCCCCTTTCAGGCCTGGCAGCTGTATCTTCACTTCCCAACACTAAAACATCATTACAGCCAAACAGTGCTTTGTCTTGCTCAGTGCAGTTTCTTGACAGAATGAGTAGGTATGGCTCAAGAAGCCATGACAGAGGCCTGAGGATTTTGCTGCAGCACATAATTTCCTGGCTTTAACTCAGAAGTGCTTACATTCTTACTTCCTACCACCTAAAAAGTCAAAAGAGCATAGATTGTCCTCAGAAATCCTGACTACCTAATACCCAGGTATGCATGCTTATTCTTCCTAGTGGTAGAAAAAAAGCACATGATCACGATTACTCAAGACAGTAGCATGTTCTTACCTCATTGCTGTTCATATCTGAAAATAGTCCAGAATCCTACCAATGTGTGCAACTACAAAGTAGTCAAGCAGCATCATGAGTTCCTTGCTGTAGACTCCTGACCTACAAGAGCTCAGTTACGTGGGTACTTGTTTCATATGTTACTTTTTCCCAACGTATGTTACTTTTCCCCAACATTAATCCTGCAGTTGGTATAAGTATTCTTCCTAGAGTCCTTGAAGGGATGAGATTTTTCAAAAGCTGCTCAAAATGACTTTGAGGGTTAAGGTTTCTGTTGTAGTATCAGTGTCTATTGATGAGGCTGTAAAACACTGTCTTCAGCTTTTGATGCTCATTCCCTTGGTATACTAAATAGCAGCAGCTACAAGTTATTTGCAAATTCTCCAAAATGCTTAAAACCCATTACTGGATGTTGTTGGTGAATTATTTAATGGGTAATCTAGTAACAAGAGTATAACAATGCAAGAGCTCATAAGGTGCCTTGAATCCACAGCCCATGGGGGATGGGGAAGACTATGAGTTGGATCCAGGCTTAGCTACCGTAGTTGAACCTGGGTTCCACTGAAATCATTGGGACAAGTTAGGAATGACTCAATTTCCATTGATTCCAACAGGGTCCCGATCCAACCCTATGCATTTATTAATTGTTTAAAGTACTTTCCTGTAAGCAAGCCCAGCAACAGCAGCTATATTTTTTAACTTTTCTTTCATACATTTTCTATTTTTTTTTCATACATTGAAAGTGAAATGATCTACAGGATCCTGCAATCAGTCCATGTACTACATGGTGATGCAGCCCACTGCAAGGACAATAAATGCATTGATTCACCTCCATCTAAAAATTAAAGATTGAATTACTTGGTCATTCAGGGGCAAGGTAGTTATTCTTGCACACTGCTACTAATATGGGAGGAATAGTAACATTCTAAAGTGGTGCCTAATGTACGTAGTTTTATGTTCACTGTGAGAGAGGGTGTAGATTTCATACTCTTTGTATCTGGAGCACTTTGCATATTGCACCTTCCCCCCTCCCCCAATAAAGTGGTTGTACAGTGGACACTCGGGTTGTGAACGTGATCCATGCGGGATGCACATTCACAACCCACACCTGCACTCGTGTGGAGTGCAACCCAAAAAGATGTAACCTGCAGCGGACGTAACATGAGGTATGTCTGTAATGGGAATCAGTTCGGGTGGGGGCATTTAAAGAGAAAGAGATCCAATATGTCTGTGATGATTGTCACCGCTAACTGCTTCTGACTTATGCAGCAACTGCTTCTGTTTTAAGGAGGCAAGATGTCACAAGCCAGTGACTCTTAAACATTGTTCCTAAGGTGACGTGTCAGTGGAATGTTGTGGTGGTTCCAGTTGGCTGGGTCAGAACTTTTACCTGGTAAATTTTACCCCCTTCTGACAGTTACAAAATCCATTGCAGCCACAAGGTTACTAGAATTCACTCAAATGTGTTTTTGTGTCTGAATAGTGTAAGGATCGGAGGTGGGGGCAGGGGGAATCCAACTTTTAAAAAGTTTTAACAGTCATGAAAATGGTTGTGGGTGTTCCCAGGTGAAGCAGGTGGTTCTTTAATGTCCAGTATGCTGTGGAGAAGGCGGTTGTTTCTGATCGCCCACTGTTTGAAACAGAGTACTGGACTGGGTAGCCTGTGGTTTTATTCTGCAGCTATACGTCATCTGCTTGAGTTCACAACTGCATGGAGGGGGGGGGAGCTTCACCTTTTGGTTGATACTGGCATCATGTCCTGTTACAGTGATGGAGACGAATCTGCAGATTCAGTTTCATTCTGTCTGTCTCTCTCTCCCTCTCCCCAGAGCTTTCAGGAGACTAGTGAAACACAAGTAGGACCCACAACAAAATGGTACCATGTGGCGGGGCTTGCTCATGTTCAGGGTTACAGCCAACCAATCTGCCAGGAAACTCCCTTCCCTTCTCCCAATCCCACTTTCTGTTTCTCAACCAATAGCTCTCAGCATTCTGTGGACACTGAGTTATCATTGTGCTTAAAAAAATTACCTCCCACCCCATATTTTGCATACTTCTGCAAATCTTGGTATTCTCCCAAGCTTTCTGGTACCCGATGTGTGTGGATGATGTTTTTATTTTATTTTATTTTCAATGCAAAATTACAACAAAAATTACAAACATAAAATCCAAATATAAAACAAATATACAAACTAAAAACCAAGCAGAACAGACAAAACCAAAAGAAAAAAAGAAAAAAACCTACAAAGAAAACCATACTGTCATTATAATCTTTACATACATAAACACATATTGACTCCCTTCCTCTATTTTGAGACCTCAAAATTTCTAATCATTCTGAGTTGTTGTGTCTACTGTGAATTACCTCTATTTTTACATCTTTTTGACCACTTTTCAATTTCTTGAACCCTGCAAAGCTTCATTCGTGACATACCGATATGGTTACTCCAGAACAATGCTTTTTCCTATATTCTTTAACACAATCCCATTCTTTTGCTAGTTTTTGGTCCGATTGTCCCCTTAAGAATGCTGTGAGTCTTGCCAAGTTTATATATTCACAAAGTTTACTTTGCCATTCTTTTATTGATGGGATTTTTCCCCTTTCCAGTTTTTTGCTATAAGCAACCTGGCAGCTGTTGTTGCATAAAGGAATACTTTCCTTTGGTTGCCAGGAATATCTTTTGTAATTATACCTAGAAGTAATGCCTCAGGTTTTTTTTTACTAAAAGTTATTTTGAACATCTTCTTAATTTCTTCATAGATTTCATTCCAAAATTGTTTAATAATTCGGCATTCCCACCACATATGAAACGTGGGGGGGGGTGACAAAAAAATTCCACACCGGGTACCACCTGGGCTTGCTACGCCTCTGCTTATAGCCCATATCCATGAATGGGAGCACTCTTACTGCAGCAGAGCGCTTTCCCTGACCCGTCGCCTGAGCGCACCATGCTGGGAAGTAGTGTGTGGATGATGTTATTGTGTCTATTGGTATTCAGAGAATGAGCTCCTTAATAGTAGATAGGACTGACAGTAGACTGAAGTATTGAAATCGTGATCATTTTATGCCCTTGTTATGTCCTTAACCTTTTCTGACAGATGGCACACACAAAATAATAATTTAAATTGAGTGCAGGTTAATAATTTTTCATAAAGACACCAGTTTGGTATCAAGAAAGGAAAGAATGAAACAATCCCCTTTCCTTTTACATTTTTAGAAACTGGATTTGAAGGGTTAGCCCTAACTATAGTGCAATGCTCACATACCTCATTCTTGCACATGAGCATTAAGAACTTTCTTATTTATTATGAAGTGGTTTACAGTGTAAACAAATTAACAAGTTCCAAGACCCTCTCCTGGCTGCCAGATGGACTTCACATGGAGGATGCTTATGAATTCTGTAAATAATTTCTTAGCACAATATAAATAGGACATTTTTAGAAATCAAGGAATGATGGCATAATGTTTATGCTATTCTTAAGAACATGATTCTTCTAGAACATGAGAAAGAAAACAAATGGTATTTCAGTCATTTTATTGGCTTAATGAAAAATGTTTCCTGAGGAAACTTGTATCAGCTTACTCCTAGGAAACTGTGCATGGGATTGCAGTCATACTGATAATCATAAACTGGATTTTATGCATTGTACCACTGCTCTTTGAGTAGTGTATAATAATGGATCAACATAACACTTCATTTTATGGACTCTCTTGGAGGTATGATGAACTCCTGGGCTCCAGAATTTACCACTACACCACTGATTCTGCTCTTAATTGCCACTTGAGAGAGCAGTATGTCCAAGTGCAGTAGAACTACTATGCTGTTTCTAGTCAGTAATCCTGTGCTTCTGACTCTCCTGTGGACATAACTATTTGTCACACCTAATACAGTGGTACCTCTGGTTAAGAACTTAATTCGTTCTTAACCTGAAACTGTTCTTAACCTGTAGCACCACTTTAGCTAATGGAGCCTCCTGCTGCCACCGGAGCATGATTTCTGTTCTCATCCTGAAGCAAAGTTCTTAACCTGAGGTACTATTTCTGGGTTAGCGGAGTTTGTAACCTGAAGCGTTTGTAACCCGAGGTACCACTGTACTGCTCTGGTCTCCTTGTCGAGAGGCAAATGCCCTTCTACTTGGGTGAATGGGTGGATAGCTAGCAGTAATGTTTTAGTTAATACACTTTTGTGTAAGCAATGCCCCAGTAAGCAAAAGAACTCACATATTTCCAGATCTGTGTTCATGGCAAGGAACTATGTCTCATGCTAAGTTTCACCACTTTGCAAGTTCAACGAAGCTCGGAGTATTATGGTGTTCAACGGTTATGTATCCAGTCACATTCTTCATGCTGACAATTAATACGGGAGTGGGAATCAGCATTCTATTTCACATCAAAAGCAGATACCAACAGTACTTGATAAAAAGTCAGGATTAGTTGCCAAAGAAAGATTTGGGATCACATTTGGGTTGCTGGAGCACATGGAAATCAGCACAGAATAATTGACACCACTTAAAGGATTTCTACTTGCATGATGTTTAATATAATTTTGTACATAGTGTTGGAGCCTCTGGAGGAAAATGGGGGAGTGGGGGAGGATGAATAGCATACTTCAAATACTCTGGCCTTTGATCTGTTTCCATCGTACTGGGATGAGGGAAGCAAACAGCAAATATCAACAGAAGCTATAGGCTGTGTAAATTTGTGCACCAGTGCACTTGAGTCATCTCAGATTCCTGTGTCACACTCTCCATAGCAACCTGCTTTCGGCATTAAACTGTCCATCCATCCAAATAGCTATTAGCGTAGATACTTACTCTGCTGGTGCCCAGGAAACCTGACGCTCATGTATAACTGCTACGAACGAGATTTAAAACGTTCTTCAGTTGAAAAACAAGACAATCAAAAGGCTGGTTCCTACATGGATCACTTCCTTTTGAACAATTCAGAAGTTGAGAATGTGCACACTTGATTTTGTTTGTGCTTTACAACTCTGGAAATTTCCCATGGTTTGATTGCCAGAAAGGCATTGCAGTGGTGTAGCAGTCCAAAAAATGTTTTACACCTCTAAAGTACTGTTGTTCAGTGAATACATGATGTGCTTTTTCTTCTTGTTCGTTTACCTGTGTATTTCTGGTAGTGGCTATGTGATATTGCTTTTGAAATAAGCTCGCTGATCTGGAAAAATTAAATCTAATGAAGGAATGTAGATTAAGTTGAGTGGAGTTCAAGGTTGCTTATGTCCCTTTCACATGTGACAAGGTGGAGGCATACATCGACATTAGATGTTGATATAACTAACTTTGCAGAAACTTTTACAAACTTAAATATCTGTTCATTGTCATTTTTAATGAAATACAAATATCACAAAATGGGCCATTAGGCAAGAGTGGCCCATCCAGTTATATCAGTCATAGCTCCTGAGGTGGAATTTGATATTTGTTAAGAGGATAAGGGACCCAGGTGCCGCTGTGGGTTAAACCACTGAGCCTAGGGCTTGCCGATCAGAAGGTCAGCGGTTCAAATCCCTGTGACGGGGTGAGTTCCCGTTGCTCGGTCCCAGCTCCTGCCAACCTAGCGGTTCGAAAGCACGTCAAAATGCAAGTAGATAAATAGGAACCACTACAGCGGGAAGGTAAACGGCGTTTCCGTGTGCTGCTCTGGTTCACCAGAAGTGGCTTTGTCATGCTGGCCACATGACCTGGAAGCTGTACGCCGGCTCCCTCGGCCAATAATGCGAGATGAGCGCGCAACCCCAGAGTCGGTCACGACTGGACCTAATGGTCGTCCCTTTACCTTTACCTTTAAGAGGATAAGAGGATGGGGCGTAGGATTTACAAGCAGGTGAGAAGCAAGTTCCCTGGATCACACGTGGCTCTTTCTAATCACTAGATCTACAACTGAGATCAAGCATCTTCATCTGTTTTGAATACATTCCATCATTTTCAAGATAAAAACTGGAAAAGTGCTACAAAATGTTTTCATCTTGAGCATGGGGGTTGGAAGTACAGTTTCTTCAACTACATGTCACCTAGGAGATGGTCTCACAGCACAGCAGGCCACCATCTTGCTGAAGCTAAGCTGGTCTGGGTCTGGTTAGTGCCTGGATGGATGTAGATGAAATCCACATTTCTTCTGCTCAAGTCCCATCTTGAAAGGTTACAAACATAAGAAAATACATAATCACAGCAATTTGCCTCTTGGTTTCCTGCACTTCTGCACTTCTTCAGCCTTTGTATATTTATCCTAGAGGTTTGAAATAGCCAGGTGCCTTTTAGCTAGCTTCACAAAGATTATATTTGGCACTGGGAGTAGCAAGGAAGTAGGGATAAACCCCCAAGAGTGACCTACGCAACCCCAACAGATTCCAATAAATAAATGCATATTTCTGTGTTTTTTGTGTTGTTGTTTTTTAGAACACTATTTTATTTGACAAGTGGGCATGAACTTGATCATTTAGCTCCATTGGCTACCTGAACTGCAGCTGCATGCCCATATTTACTGTACCATGGTGAAAGAAGCTTTATAATGTTACAGGATGCTTTTTATAGATTACGTTCTCACACCCCAGTCTGTGTTAACCAAAATGTGTGAGATTATCCACAAAGAATGAGAACTTGTGACAGCCCTGGCAGGTATCGTATGGACATTAAATATGAATATTAAATAGGATATCAAAATATCAAAATATTTTCACTACATGTTCATATTAGCAAGAAAGGTATTAAAATACAAGCTTAAACAAGTTTCCTTCCCTTTGCAATTTTTTTCAGGAATCAGTCAGGTAAAATACCAATGAACAAATACCTAATTATGTTGGCAAATACAGATTAGAAAACACAGCTAAGTGGAAACATTTGGCTGAGAACCAGGTGGAAAAGGCAAACATGAGAAATCACCTATATTAAGTTGAATTTAATATGAATATAACTCATATTTTCATCCTTCCTCTTAACACTTCTATGAGGTTATAGGCAACAATTCAGTCTGAACATGAAGGAAAGATGACTAAATAGGCCGTTTAGGGGGCAAGAAATTTGCAGACTTAAGTGAACTTGTCCAGCAAGCATTCATGCAGAGGCCTCTGAGTGTACAATCAATCTGTAACAACAAGAGCATGCTTCAAGTGCAGTTCCTGTATCAAAAGTATACATACATACATAATTTTATGTGTATCGCTGATGAACAAAAGTTACCAGCTGGGCCTGTCAAGATTCTCTCTCAAGCACTCATCAGCCCAACATACAATGCAAATTCACCAAATTGTTGAGCTTTTCAGACACATCCTTTTGCCTGGATAGCTATAGATGCCCTTCATTGGTTCCCTTCTGCTTTCAACCAGCCCTTGGAGCTAGAGTTACAGATTAGAGCTGCTGTTTCAGCTATTTGTTTTGCAGCTGTTCCTGATGCAAATAACATTTAAATTGACATTAATAGATAAGACTAGCAAATGATTCATCTTAGGTCTTCAGCATTTTATTTTTTACTTTCCTGTAATATAATTTTTACACATAAGCAAAAAGTGCATATCTTAATATAGTTTCCAAATTTTGACTTGTGCGTTTGCAGTAGGTTTGCCTGGGGAATGAGCACTTATTCGGGCAAAAACTGGTATCACTTAAATTGCTCCTGTTACAAGGAAGACATTCTGGGCCACTTGGCTCATGTCCATGAATGTTAATAATCCGACCATCTCTCTTGTGCTTCCTAGTGAATGCTTTTGAGAGTCTCAGATGGTATCTGCAGAAAAGCATTTAAGCACATGTGCAAACTCATTTATTTGTTCCTGAAATGCAGCCAAATTGGCCAAATGGCATGAAGGAAGCTTGAAAATTATGAACATGCCCTTTGGGTTGACATTGGATGCAGAATAAGACTCCTGAGTTAGAACATTGGCATGGAAAACTTGTGTCTTTGAAGTAGCAGTTTGAATCCTTCCTGGTGCCATTAAAAATAATCAGAAGTGCTCACAAACATTTTGGCAACTGGTGTATCTGTTATGAAATGGAAAGTATTCTGCAGTTATTTATTATAGAAAGTACAGTCACCCAATCAGTAGATAGTTTCTGTACTTTAGATGCCCCCATGCTTGAGTATCAATATATTTGCGGTTGCCCTTTACACAGTCAATCTGGTTATTCTATAATAATTGTATAGTTCTCATTATACCAGATCTGACACAAATTGCCAATAATGCTGTTGAATCTGTTAGTTCTGTCTTGCTTCTTTCTAGTAATCATGGCTTTCAACATTCTGGTGTTACATTTCCCTGCATCATTGCTTTTTCTTGTTGTGCTGTAATGTCTTATCTACATTACCAAGGCATTATTTTAATAATCTCAGTGCAGAAGATTGCTTTGCTCCTCCATACATTCTTGTTAACTGAACTGGTTCAAGACAGGGACAATGTTTTAGAGAGTGGCAGGGTCACAGCTCCATTTCTGCAAAGGTCCCACTGTCTCAGTAGCCCTGCCATTCTCACCTTGCATGCAGAGCACTGCAAGCAAAGGCAGAGGGTCATGCAGGGTGTTAGAATACAGTAATTATAATTGCTCCATTCTGAAGGAAATCAGCCCTGAGTGCTCACTGGAAGATCAGATCCTGAAGCTGAGGCTCCAATACTTTGGCCACCTCATGAGAAGAGAAGACTCCCTGGAAAAGACCCTGATGTTGGGAAAGATTGAGGGCAGAAGGAGAAAGGGGACGACAGAGGACGAGATGGTTGGACAGTGTTCTTGAAGCTACGAACATGAGTTTGACCAAACTGCGGGAGGCAGTGCAAGACAGGAGTGCCTGGCGTGCTCTGGTCCATGGGGTCACGAAGAGTCAGACACAACTAAACGACTAAACAACAACAACAATTATAATTGCATGGTTAGCAACCCCATGTGTTGTTGTTAAGAAAAGTGTGGGGGGTGGTGGTGGTGTAATTTTCATGTGCATGGAGAAGGAAGATTTAACTCTCCCTTGCCCAGGCCGGTGGGTCCAGTGATTTTTACATTAGCATTGGATTTTGAACCAGAGAAGTGGTGTCCTTTCTTCTAGCAACCTGTATGCATGGTGCTTCAGAACTCAAATACTGTCTGAATGTGATGTGGGGTAGACAACAATATGCTTTTTCTAGGTGATCACAATATCAAGTGGTAGGATGTATCCTACCCTTTTAAGATTTCTGTCAGTGCCATTGGAAGCTGCTCGGGCACCCGGAGCGGCAAACATTACGCACCCCTGGGGGCGGGGCGTTGCTATGTAGCGTGCATGCGCAGCGTTGCTACATACGACGCATGCGCCCTATGTGCGACGCCTGCAGCACTATGTAGTGATGCTGTGCATGCGTGCTACATAGCGGGGTGCCGTCGCCACTCGTGCTGCCCCCCAAAACACAGAGCTGGGAGCAGCCCGCCCCCCTTGCCCCCACCTTGCTACGCCCCTGATTTCTATCACTTCTTTCTTACCTCATAAAGTGGGAATGAGATTGTAGAATACTGAGCTGACAAAATGGGCTGTTTTAATTACCGGTAATTCATCTCTAAATTTTTAATTACTGAGTCTTTACCCAAGTTTCTAAACTTCAGGTTACAGGTGAGGGCTGCAACTTTTAAATGTTTCCCCGTGTTTAAAGTCCCTGCCGTTATACAACTAGTGCAACAAGGATAAAAATCAGCCCAACCTAGCTCAGTTCCTGATATTTTACAATTTTCTTTATAAAGAGAGTTTTAAAAAGTATCTTTCAAAAATAGCACCCCCACCCCACTTGAAGCAGAACAATACTCCATGCTGCTACATGTGGAAACCAGGTCTCTGAGTGATTAGCCCCAGTGGAGGCTTTTCTTTCTCCTAAGGCTCATTGCAGAGCGTAAGTGTGTGGAGTTTGGCTGAGGAGGAAGGGGTTAAATTGACCCTCACTGGACACTGCCATTACGGATGAAAACAGACCTGGTATTGGGTTTTTAAAAAACAACAACACCCAAATGTGGTTGCTAACTGTTCAATTAGAACGATGTCTAATTTAGGCTTCAGACAACTTCCCTGAGTTGGATAAGGCAGGTTAATCCAAACTTCATACCAGGGGTGGTGGTGGGGAATTGCTAAGGAATTGTGACAGCTGTCCTTGAATGGCTGCATTCATACTTCTGCTTATAGTGAGCAACAGACTAATTACTTAGCCTTAGGAGTAAACCATAAGCGTGAACAAGCCCTGTAGCTGAAATGTTTTTTTATAAACCAAATCAAAGACAGATGGCTTGCCTGTCAGCACTCACTTGAGACACTTTTGTGGTCCTAAGGGAAGTACTTCAGTGAAACAAAAAGGCTGGCAATACAACAACCCTGGTGAGGTGTCTTGCTGACTTCAGTGAGAAGCCTACAAATCAACTGACATCATAGCACGATGGTGTTAATAGTGTCGTGCCTGCCCTTCATTAAAACATACAGCTAGAAAAGAGGTTTTGCTAATGAAAATATTACTTACACAAATAACCAGGGGTCATAAATGATGTTATAGAATCATAGAATTGTAGAGTTGGCCATTGTAAAGGTTATGGCCCCGCCCACAGCAACTATGCCACACACACTAATGTACATATAACCTAGCAGATTGTATACATAGAAAAAGTACTCCTGAAGTGTGGAATGTCAGTTGCAATTCTGCTGAAATAGTGCCCTCCATATGTTATTGGATAGCACTTTCCATCATCCCTGGCCATTGGCTGGTGGGACGTATCCAACAACTTCAGGAGAACATCACATTGGCTATATGATATTTGCCAGGCTCCATCTTTTTTACTGTTTTAGGAAGCTAGTAAAAAAAAAACTGAGTTACAGTATTTTAAAAAGTCTGTTCAAATTTTTTTCCCATGATTTTCTTTAAAAAAAACTTTTGAAGGTTCTTCATTGCATTCTATATGTAGTGCTTTTTGTTGTCGTTTTTCCTGTGCTAATGTGGGATGATGGTGATGATTTAGTTTTTGCTTATTGCTTTCTGTTACTTTTGCAAATATGACAAGATAAAATAAAAATAAAAAGTAGATAAAATGCATGAGAAACTTTACCTGAAATCCAGATAAAATAATGATCCAATCTCACTATCCTCTGTACTAAACTCTAGAACAAATACAGTCTGAAGTATATTGAGGGGGGAAACACAGAGGACATAACATGTGACGTTCATCTTATTGGAGTCAGTGAGATTTATATTAGCCACAATTGAGTCCCACTCCATTACTTTCAGTTGTACTAATCACAACTCAGTTTTGCTGAATGAATGAATCTGAAATGTTTATTCATTTCTTTTATAAATTAATGAGTTGTGTTCTCTGCCACAATGGCACCCAAATGGAACCGATAACAAAAATTTAAAACTATAATAAAAATGCAGTAAAATACTATTTAAAAAACTGGGTTGGACTGCAACTTAGTCCTGCTTAGAGTAGACCCATTAAAATCAGTTGGACTTAAGTAAGTCATAACTGAATTCCCTCATTGATTTCAGTGGATCTACTCTTAAGCGAGATCGTCTAGATCCAACCCTATGTCCCCAGAAGTCGCGTTGAGTGCCATGGAATTTACTCCCAGGTGGTATAGGATTTCAGCCTATGGACAGCAGTAAATTTAAAAGTACATCAACACTGTAAACAACCACCAGTAAACTAGGCATTTCTCACAACTTCTAAGTGGAGTTAGAGCCATTCTTCTAATCTTGGATATGCATTTGCAAGACCACTTTGTGTGAATCAGTTATCCTTTTATATGGCATAACTCCACTTTCCCCACTCAGCTGGAAAGAAAGAGAAGGTGTTTGGACAAGCATAGCTGTGGATTCACCCTCCTCTTTCCAAAATGCTAAAGCCAAATACCTGCTCAGCTGTCCTTTTCATTTTTACCATGAAACTCATTACTTTTCAGGGCTCTCCAGCAATCTGCCAGTGGTTTCTTGATGGATCCTGCTTATTTACCATCTGATTCATTTTTCCAATTGTTGCCCCCCCCCTCAATATCTGATACTGACTCAGAGAGAGTCTGCCTGAAATGGTACTTGAAATGTTTACAGAGACAATTTCACTGGAAAATGGACTGATCTGACTGTAAAAGGGGAAACATATTGGTAACAGCAAAAGCTTGCATTTCTCATAGAGGAACTGATAATGTAAACTAGACGTTCACATTTTCCTCAGGTGATCTCTTCCCTCTCTTGTTCTGATTTTCAGACAGTGAAATTATTCCTCCAGATTGTCTCCGTCCAAGATCCTTCACGGCTATCCGGCGGCCTTCACTACGCAGGGAGACCGAGGACACCCGTCTGTCCGTGAGCCTTTGCGACCTCAACCTCCAGGAGGAGAACTTCCATGTCATGGCTGCCATGTGTCCCATTCCACAGAATTCCCTCAACTCTCAACATTCCCACCTGCTCCCATCCCAGCTTGAAAGTGACCTCCGTTTCCATCAGCTCAGGGGAGCCCATATTAAAATCCTGGATGACCAGACAGTGGCTCGCCTGGAGCATGCTCGAGAAGAGAGAACTTTGGTTTTCACCAGCAGGCCCCTTAGAATCAACGAGACCATATTTGTCAAGATTAATAAATCCAACACTTCACGTACTGGGACACTCTCTTATGGGGTGACCACTTGTGACCCTAGCACCCTGAGGCCCAGCGACCTTCCTTATAATCCAGAGTCTTTGGTTGACCGGAAAGAGTTCTGGGCAGTTTGTAGGGTGCTGGTGCCTCTCCAGAGTGGAGACATTTTGGGATTCATGGTGAATTCAGAAGGCGAACTGCACTTGAGCCACAATGGAGCAAACGCCGGCATGCAGGTGTGCGTGGACTGTTCCCAGCCACTGTGGATGTTCTTTGGTTTACATGGAGCAGTCATGCAAATCCGTGTCCTGGGTATGTGTGCCTCTTTCCACATGCAGTGTTACATAAATGGGTGGATTGGGCTGAGTGGGCTCGTGGTAGCACTAGAATATAGCACTGGGGTGAGCAAAGAAAAGGCAAAGTAGGTTCTGTGGCAAGTCCTGTCTTGTTTGCACTGGATGTTGGAGGTGAGAGAATGGAGAAAGCAGGGTTGCTTCTCAATACCTGCAGTTCCAGCTAGGGCATCCTATCAAGACTGCCAGTGGTGACTTTCCAATGGGGAAAAGGGTAAGTAATTTTTATTTATTGGGGGTTATGGAGACACTCGCATTCTCTTTTTTCCCTATTACCCACAAAATTGAACAGACTGAAAGAAAATAATATAGCTGACCACTGGCTTCATTTAAACAGCATGTGCAGCCAGCATTTCAGCAAAAAAAGAAAAGAAGCAAATGGCTTTATAACATTAAAATCTCACACATTTAACATTGAGGTACGCCGTGCTATAGTTCATGAGCAAGGCTTGTAAGTGTGATAGCATTTGAAGTAAACAGCCTAACTTTTCCTTATGTTGCTATAAAATGTGAAGTTAAGAATTCAGCCATGCAGTTTAATATATTACATAGAAATACTATTATGAGTATTCATTCTTATGGCTTGTTACCAATGTTTGTCTAATATGACTTGAATTCCAGAAAGTAGTTATTTGCTCTGAGAAATCTAGTCCTTACTGCTTTATAGCTTCTCCCAAACACTAATTTTATGCCAAAAAAAGAACAGAGCTAACAAGTGAACTTGCATTTTGGGAATGGTGAATGGCATGTTGTGATGATGATAATGATTTAGACAGTGTATATACTACTTAGTAAAAAATATCATTAAGTCACCAAATGGAAATGTGCTCCCTAGCACTGTAGAAGTAGAGCACACAGCTTTTAAAGAGCCTTTTAAAAATGAGTTAATAAGGAAAGGAAAAGTGTTCATGAAATGGTGGGCCATTTTTCTGCAAAAGGAGGGGGTATCCTTGGTAATGTCATGTCCCTTTTCCTAAAGTAGTTCTGGGATTTTGAGGAGATTCACCAGATTTCGGGGTCTACATGAATGAATACATTCATTCTGATACGTCTGAGATATCTCAGGAATAGTGAGTTTTTATGCCACAGATCAATTATGAGAAGGTGAAACCTGTGTAGTTTTGTTCATCACAGAAGCAGCTTCATTCCTTATATAAAAAACACCCCTCTTAAGACTTGCAACAATTGTGTTATCTTGGAAAAATGCTGTTAGCCAGCAGCTTAAAATGAATACACCACAAGAGAAGTTTGGCAAATGCAAACAATGAATGCACATAAATGTGCCTAATGGGTCTCTTCCGTTATGTAGCATTTGTTCTGGGGTGCCCCCAAGTTTTGTGAGCCATGTATTTAATTTTGTGTTTAGGAAAATGAACTCATTAAATAGGCAGAAATGTAGCAGGCAGATCATCTGAGGCACTTCGTTGCCTAAAGTATTCAGAAAACTGCAGGGCAGACAGCACTTTAGTGTTTTAATAGAAATATGTTTGGAAGCAGCAGCTTTGGGGTTTCTGGTATATGTCTAAAAACATTTTTTATTTTAAAAAAATGCCTCAAGTGCATCTTAGAAAGGCATTAGCTGTGTTAAATGCTGTGTGAGCCATTCCATCAGGCTCAATTTTATTTTTATTTTTCTTCTCTTGTAAGCTAAGTATACATTAGTAATGAAAATGATTAGCAAGCATTTCCCGAGGGGGTCTAATCATCACCTGCTAAAGGGCTGTGCACTGACATTATATAGTACCCTGAGCAGATCTTCATTTTCAGCATCATTTAAAAGTGAAATTAGTGCAAATTGGAATCTGCCCCTTTACAATTTTTGTGACGATGGGGAGCCTTCCTTGAGGAGAAACATGCAATGTGAAGAGACTTAGGGCTGGCTTCCTCAGTATTTCCATTTCCTTCTTAATGTGTTTCCTTAAATTATGCTAAGAATGCCTTTTCATCTGGAATGTCACTTGTGAATATTGCTAGTAAAGGATAGAATGCAAGAGAGAGAGAGAGAGAGAGAGAGAGAGAGAGAGAGAGAGAGAGAGAGAGAGAGAGAGAGAGAGAGAGAGAGAGAGAGTTGCTGCTTCTAAATTGTTTGGAGAACAATGCTTTTTCTATTCAGAAATGGGTTTAGGTATCACCCCTGGAAACATTCATAGTCAGTGGCATTGAAATAACTAAAGTGGGGATTAACAACCTGTGGCCCTCCAGATGTGGTCACAATTGGCCATTCTGGCTGAGGGTGCTGGGAGCTAGAGTCCAACAATATGTGGTGGGCCACAGATTGCTAATCCCCAGACGGCAGGGAAATAATCGTATTAGGACTCAATCCCTGCAACATCTTTATAGTTTATCTGTTCCAGAGGTTTCAGGGGTGTCGTTTTTCTTTGCCACTCTCTCCATTCCTTGCTTCTGATCCTGATTGTGTTGGTGTCTAGTTGTTCTTTCCCCCTAGATAACCTATCCTCTCAAAATAATGGCCTCAATCCAGCTATAAGTACGGGGCCATCAGTTGCATTTAACAACTATTTGCCTCTGATGGGGATGCACATTCTAAGTCAGTGGTGGCCAAACGTGCCCTTCCAGCTGTTTTTGGACTAACTCCCATGATCCCTAGCTAACAGGACCAGTGGTCAGGGATGATGGGAATTGTAGTCCCAAAACAGCTGGAGGGCCAAGTTTGGCCACCACTGAGCTAAGTACATCTAAACCACAAAGCAGATGGACATGTGACTCAACGATGTGCATGGGAGACTGTTTCCTTGCGTGGGTCTCCCTAGAATATTGAGGAAGAGTCATGTGTGCAGAGACAGGAGAAACCAAAGTCTTGTGGTAGAACATAGTCCAATGGTACTTCCATTGAAAGAATCAGGTGGCATGTGATGGGAAAGACCTCTACTTGAGAATATGGAGTACTAACCCCTCTGGGTCCCTTCCAATTCTACACTTCTGTGATTAAATGATGCCTGTCAGAGCACATTATACTGGACTAGGTGTGCAAACATCACACACTGGTATAAGGAATTTCTTCAATTGCCACCTTTGCAAGTACCTGAGGCTGCTGCATGTGGGTGTGATCTAGAAACTCACCCTCCTATCTGAATTTATCCTTGACCCAGGAATTATTGATCACACCAGCTGGTAGAGCACTCTGCAGATGGGGAGGGGAAAATAAATTCTGGTGCCCCTCCCTGCTTCTAGTTGCCCGTCTGCTTGCAGCTGCATGGATGGTGGACAAAATCCACAAGATGATTGAAATGGGGGAGAAAGTCTGTTCAGTTTTCATTTTAATGCAAACTTACTAACAGATGAACTGTAGCTATTCTTTGAAATTCTCTGAATGTTGTGATTCTGTTCTTCAACCAAATAATGTGTATAGAAATTCAAATATTATATTTAAAAAGTGCATATTCCACTTCTGTGGTAATGTGAAGAACTGAACTTAAGGTTGAAAAAGTTAGAAATGAAGAGAAAGCAGAAATTAACAGATTGAGTTTGACAAACAAAAATGATATGAAGTTATAGTCAAGGGACTTACACACCAGGCATAAACTTTATGTTCTCTACTTCTGTGAGACTGAAAATTAATTGTCTTCTCCATCAGAATAATAAAACAGCTCTGGATGAAATAGGATGTTAGCAATAATTATGTATTAGCTCCCTTATGCCTTTGTATATTGAATAAATTGGAAGCAAGATAGTTTATCATCCTCTCTGAATTTTGATGTGCCTGTTCATGGCAGCCAAAGCCTCCCCATTTCTTGCACAAATGCTGGAATACATTTTTCTGCACACATGCAAGTGACAAAATGGACTAAACTTCCTGGTAACAACCAGGTTGATTCTTCCAGCAAAATCTGCACTAAATTTTAAAGCATCATACTTTTTGATGTGCTGTTAGTGAGTTAGTGAGAGTAAAATTAACTCTGAGCAAAGTGCTAGTCCATCCTGATGTTCTGGCTGTCTTAACCTCCTTGGGCTTGTGTTCGACCTAAGGTGGATGTTCTATTAGTGCAAGGATTTCTCCTTGCACAGCAGAATGTCACCCCTCTCTCCTCCTCCCATGCCCCCCCTCTATCTGTTCTGGGGGCTCCCTCAACCTCAAGAGGAGATTCATGGATAGCATAGGGTGCATGCGGGGTGAGAAGAGGTTGTGTTCTGATCCTACCTATGGGACTGAGTTCAGAAAGTAGTATTGGGAAAGTGCTTGTTAGCCCCCTGACAGTTATGATATGGGATTCTGCAGGGCAATGTTTTAACCCCCCCCCCCTTTGAGACTTATGTGAAAGGTTATCCATACATTAATGCTAATCATAATCACACAGTGCATCCCAGTGAACCTGGTCTTGCCACTGTACCAGTGGATTGAATGCTGCCTCAGCAATCAATCTAGCCCCTTCCTTGTGCTGTCAGCAGGTTTACATCTTTTGCATTGAAAAAAATCATGGCCCAAACATCATGCTTTTAGCCATTCATTCATCTCTTACTAACTTTCTCAAAGTGCAAAGTTAATCCAAGGATGGAGGGTTGGGTGGATATTTTTTGTGACAGTGGACGTGAGAGGCTAGCCACCTTGTACTGTGCATAGCCAAGTTCTTATTCAAGCTTGCAGACCTGGTGTGTGTGTGTGTGTTTTCCATGTTTCCTCCCAGAGTTCCACCCTGGAGAAGATACCTGTTTGGACTGAGAGCACAGAGGCCTCGGTGCTCTAAAAATATTACTTGCACCTTCTTGGCCATCATAAATTCTGCCATCTTGGCAGCTTAAGATCTCTCTGAGCAATCAGCCTGGAGCATGGGTTCCAGCTCTTTGTGTGTTCTGATTTGAAAATGTGAACAAACACTTTGACTGCATTTGTATGAATGTGTACAGTACATCTCTAACTGAATCTCGCCAGAGTCTAGGAGGTATGTTCCTGGCAGCAGTGGCAATCACAGCTGCCACTGAACACCATTTTTTCATGAATGCTAGATCAGGACCATTATGAGAGGCAAAAGAAGGAAGCCCTGCTACCCTCCATGCTAGAGTCCCTTTCTGGGATGGGTGTGGGGGCAGAATCAGCGGTTTCTTTTGGGGAATGTGGGAGTGGTTTGCCCTACCAACCTGACAAAACCCACCACTGAGGCCTGTCCTGGGTCTGGGAATCGCTATATTAATTTGCTAGAATTTCCCCCCCTTTTTTTAGGGGAAATGGGCTGCCATTTTTATTTCCCAGAATGCCCTGAAGCAACAGTACATTGGGAGCATTATGGGGAATTAAAATGGAGGCTCCTTGATTCCACTATGTGAAGCTGCCCAGCATTCCTGCTGCTGCCGTCGCCACAAGATAGGCAAATTGGTATCTCTCTGATGCACGGGTATATCACCCATGCTGCTCCCTGCATATGGAGCCTCATTTAGGTCAAAAATATGAGAGGAAGTCTTTTGTTTTGTATACTTCTTGGCTGCTGTTTAATGTCTCTCTCTTTGTTGTGTGTATATGAGATCTGTTCCCTTGCTAGGATGTTTACAATATACAATACAATTCCCTTCATTTGAACAGATTGGAGGAATGGGTGTGGGGTAGGCTGCCTCCAAGAACATTTAGATAGCAGACACTGGTTATGCACAGGGCTGCAGCAGACCATCCCTTTTAGAGAAGAGACTCTAAAATGACTTAGAAAGCCTTGAGTTTCCTAGAAGCAGTAAGCAGGATGCACAGAGAAAAGAAGGAACTGCAGCACCACAGATTGCCCTGAGCTGACCATACTGTCCCATTGTTTTCGTGGTAGGGCACCTACTTTTCATGCAAAAAGTCTCAGGTTCAATCCCTGGGATCTGTAGGTAGCTCTGGAAAATATCTTTGTCTGAGACCCTGGAGAACTGCTGCCACTCATGCTGAACCATATGGGCCAGTGGCTTCCTGTGTTGCTCCTCCCCGTCCCGACGTATTATGAATTGTGGTAGTCTTCCACATTTGTGGCTTCCACATTTTGCTCTAGGCACCTTCAAGAAAGTACTGCATTGATGGGCCTCTCGGGCACATGCCAAAGACCTTCAATGCTCTGAAGCGCCTGGTTAAAACAACAACAACAACAACAACACTGTTCCATTACATAGAAACATAAGGAGGGGCCTCCTGGATCAGACATCACTGTACCGGAGGACCACCAGACTTGAAAAGTGGAGATCTTTTGCAATGTGGAGCCATAATGGGGCTGCACTGCGTATTTGATGGCCTCTGCTGTGAAAACCGGTAGGCAAAAACACTGCTCCCTTTCTGAATTACTTATGATAAGGTATGCGCTAGCATTATAGAGCTGCTCTCCAGAGGGTTGCTAGGATGCTGTCCCACATGTGTGGCCTCTAAAACAGATTTTAAAAATCTGTTTGTAGTGACCCATTTCTGTGGAGTGCTATCAGACATGTTGAGCTTGGGTGCCTACAAGGGCTCAGTGAAATTTCAGGCCTGTGCTAGACCCTTGGATAATGGCTGCAGCTCAGTGGGAGGTAGCCATGAATGGTTGCTCTGACATTAAAGCATTGTCTATCATAGCCATAGGCAAACTCAGCCCTCCAGATGTTTTGGGACTGCAACTCCCATGATCCCTAGCTAACAGGACCAGTGGTCAGTGATGATGGGAATTGTAGTCCCAAAACTTCTGGAGGGCTGAGTTTGCCTATGCCTGGTCTATCAAGTCATTTTGATCAGGTTGTATGGATGGGACAGTTTTCTTTCTACGCTTTGTTTCTTTTCAATTGGAGCAATACAGAATTCATGTAAGTAGTATTTTTTAATGGAGAGCAACAGTTGCCTTCTAATGAAAACAAAATCTGCCTGTGAACTTGGTTTGGAATGGTCAGCCCTGCTCAGCTTTTGAGCCAGAAGCTATCGCTTCCACCTTCCTCTCTGCCCATCCTGCCCACCCGCTTTTCTGAACTTATGCTAATCAGTACACACACACACACACACACACACACACACACACACACACAGCAGAGCTGCATTGGCTGCCAGAACAAAATAGCCAAGGATTCTGCCATGATTAGCCAAAATCTGACATTGAGTAACGGTCCATTAGAAACAGCTGCCTTTCCTCAGAATGTTGTCCTCAATGACCTTGGCATTTTGCAGTGTTACATGGGAAGCATTACTTATTTTATTGCCATTTCTCCCCTTAAAAATGGCAAAATCAACATAGCACATTGCTAAACCAGCAATGGCAAAGAGTTGAAACAGTTACCATAAAGCCTAATATTGTCATAAGCTTTGTTTCCAAAGAACAAATGTTGGAACACAGCTTGGACCCCGTTGCCTCCCCTGGCCTATAAAGTAGGGTTCAGGAATGGATTTGGGACTGCTGCTTTCAGTTCTCTGTTAGGATTGCCAAGCCCAGACTTTTGAGATGCTTCTTTTCCTTTAAAAGGAGTGTAAAAAGGAGAATTTGAATAAGTTTGGGATTTGTTCCACCATAGTAATGTGTTATTATTATGAGTAGTAATAATAGTATTGGTATTATTAATTTCCTGCCTTTTACGCTAAAGTCCCAGGGTGGGCTACAATTAAAACACATTGTTAGAAACAGTGTAAATCAACTTGCAATCACAGAAAAAGGTGGGTCCCAAAAATATACATCTCAGGTGTCAAAAGCCAAGGTAAAGAGGTGCATCTTCAGCATTCACCAAAAGCTGTATAATGAAGGCAGCAGATATGCCTCTGTGGGGGCAGAGGTCCACGGTTTAGGGGCTGCCACTGAGAATGTATTCTCTTGGGCTGCTACATACCCCATAAACCTCTGGAACAACTAAGAGGGACCCTCTTCTGATCTTAACTCCCAGGGCTTCTGTAGGGAAGATCATTTGCACCTGGTGATAAATTTACCCCATGATGCCTCATATGGTCCAGTTTAACACTCACATCTTAGCTGGCTAAGCTCCTGATGCAAGGACATTAGCCTGTGCATCTCCTTGCTGAGACGGAGGCAAAAACTGTACTTTAGGAACATAGGAAGCTGCCTTATACCTGTGCATCTGGTCCAGCATTGCCTATTTATTCTGCCTGCCAATGGCTTTGCAGGGTCACTGACAGAGATCTTCTTCGCGTTACCTTTCACCTGATCCTTTTAAACTGCAGGTACCAGGGACTGAATTTGACTCTTTCTGCGCAAAGAACTTATGTTCTGCCACTGTGCTTTGGAGCCTTCTCTTTGTCAATGTTTCTTCATCACACCTGATGCCATGCTCATTCTGTTCATTTGACTTTTTTTTAAGTATGCAATTACGTGAGGCTTGTGTCATGGCGATTGTTTCCATGTAAACAGAAATAAGTGAGTGCCGGGCAACAGAAGCACAATGTGTGATTGATGTGTTTAGAGCAAACAGAATGCAGATACTGTTCACAGGGTGTTTTGACGCAAACCTCTGGTCTTCTGAACCTTGGGTATGACAGTTATTTCTCACTCCACAGCTCAGATATCTAGAATAACACGCATCTCAATACTTCCAGTTCCACCAGCCCCCTTGTCCCAGCCACAGGGGCTTCTTGGTAGCCAAAAAAGGAGCTGTGCGAAGCAGCATGGGTGGGTATCTTCCCAAATAATAATGGTGCTAGCAGTTCAAATCCCTAGTTAGGATTCCAGGCTCTTGCCCAGAATTGCAAACTAGCTAATGTCAATGCCAAATCTTACTATTTTATATGTATAATGTGTTGGTTTATTTATAACCCACTTCTTTCTCTGTGTAGGTCAGGGTTGCCAACCGTGTGCCCACGGGTTCCATGGTGTCCAGGAAGGCTTTCACTGGTGCCCCTGGGCAGGTGACCAATACTCTGAGCTTTCAGGAAAAGAAAAGTCTCCTGCCCTCCCAGAAAGAAAGTTATGAGATTAAAAAGTACAAATACTTTCTGAAATGAGTCAGTATAGTGTGGTGACCTTGTGTATTTTTTCCTGATACTGAGGAATGCCCCCTGTTGCGGTTAGACAGCAACAGCCTCCGTGTATGTTTCTCTCTCTCTTTCTGTGCACGTCTAAGTTTTGTGTGATTTCCATAGCCATGACCAGCAGGACATAGCTTCTCTTCCCATGGTAAGCATAAGGTTGTCAGAGCTGGTTGTCTCTCGAATTTTATATTAAGCTATGTTCCACCCCTAGTGTAGCCATTTCATGACTGGCTCTCCCAGCACTCTCTAAACATTCAAAACGTGCCCACTAGTCCAAAAAGGTTGGTGACCTATAGGTGGTTCTCTTTCTCCCACTTTCTCCTAATAATAACCCTGTGAGGTAGGATAGGCTGGGAGAGTGAGTGGCTGGTCCAGAAACAACCAGTGAGTTTGTGGCTGAGCAGTTGTTGTGGCAGGGATTTGAACCTGGGCCTCTCCGATCCCTATGTCACACTACCTCTCAGTAAAAAACTGAAACTATACCAGCATCTCCCTTCCTTCTGCAGGTTCTACTCTTCTGGCTGAGCGACTGGGCCCCTCTGCACCAAGCTCACCCACCTCATCTCCAAACTCTCCCTCCATCCTCTGCAGTGGCATTTCTGATCCCATTCTGAGTACATGTGGATCTGGCCCACTTGGCAGCTCAGTCAGTGGTAAGTACTTCTACAGCACCAGACTATACCCCTTCCAGCCTCAATTACTGCACCTTGTAAGAGCCCTTCCTAAATTCATTTTCCTTTCCTGCGCTTTGTTGTTATAATTTTGTAAGCTTCCGAGAAAGCTGTTCAACAGTGGAATGGATTCTCTCAGGTGGTGGTGGACTCTCCTTCCTTGGAGGTGTTTAAGCAGAGGTTGGATGGCTATCTGTTGTGGATGCTTTGGTTGAGACACAAATCTAGATGCAAGCCATGTTGGTTCTTCCTCCACAGTTGGCAGTTTCTGAATACCAGTTGCGGGAAACTGCTTGCAGGTTTCCCACAGTCATCTGGGTGGCCACTGTGAGAACAGGATGCTGGACTAGATGGGCCCTTGCCCTGATCCAGGAGGCTTTTCTTATGATTGTACCTGAATTTTGATTAGTGGACCCCAGTGATCAGACACACTGCCTGCCTTGTTTATCCCTTGCACATAAACAAGGCCTGACTTACACTAAGCTTGTGCTTAGGCTTCTGTGCATTTGGGACACTGGCAAGCAGGTGTTTGGATCGTGTGAAACCCTATAAATGTGCAGCTCCTCCTTCCTTGCAGTCAACTACACTAATCACATTGACATCTATAAGTAGGGTTAGGCCAAATTCCCAGTGTTCATCACTTTGAAGAGATACCCTCCAACCCAATAGACCAATGAGACAGTTGTCTGGAGATGCAGTTTTGTACTTCTGTTCTTACAGACACGGACAGAGAACCAAATCCACTTATGGGAGAAAAGTAACACTTCTGCAATTGCATGTTTGTGTACAGGTGACACATCCAATTTATATGCCCAACAAGCCCCCAGGCTCTGAGACTAGACTACATTGCTCTAATTTGTGTACACCTCTTTCTTTGGCACAAATGGGTTTTGCTTCCAAGATCCAAGCCATTGGTGACACTGGAATATATAATTTGACACTGACCAAGAGGTGGATGGATGAAAAGACTACAGGAGCTAGGGAAATCTACTAGAAATAGGAGGAGGATGCCACGTTCTGAAGTCCTTATTGAGCTTCTGTACTGGTATTGCAGCATCCTATCGAGTCATGGCTGGCCATCACATTTTAGTAGAAACTGCAAGTGGGGGGGGGATAATCTTGATGTCTGCAGGAAATTGAGTACATTGAGTGACATATAGTGGAACCCATGAACGGTCCATCTGGCACAGTATTGGCCATCCTGATAGTGGTCAGACAGCTGCATCTGGGAGTTACAGAAGTGGGGTGTGAGGTGATGTTCTCTCTCATTGTCTTAACCTCTAGAATATGATGTGTTGGACCAGCAATCTTGTTTTTGATATCCCTGGGTAGAGATGACGACATATAAAAAGAGTGACAGCATTTCTTATATTGCAGGCACAGCTCCAAACTCTCCCATCAGCATGCCAGAGTCCCCCCTTTCCCCCTCCATCTCAGGGTCCTGGAATGACGAGTGCACCATCTGCTATGAGAACATGGTGGATACCGTGATTTACTCCTGTGGACATATGTGTCTGTGCTACACCTGCGGGCTGAAACTCAAGAAGATGGCCAATGCCTGTTGTCCTATCTGCAGACGTGCCATCAAGGACATCATCAAGACCTATCGCAGCACCTAGAGCAGCGTGGCAGGAAAAGGGTAGGGGCAGCAGGGGATATGCTCTCTTAAGACAACTCAACAGAACAGGGTGGGAAGGGGCTGTCCAGCTTGCCAAATTTCCCATCCTTCCCTGTGCAGCTAACTCTGAATGTTGCTACATGTGGGCAAATCCCAGAAATTTGAGGTCTAAACATTTCCTTCCTTCCTTGGCATCTAGCAGAGAGCTACTGACAACAATCTGATGTGCACCCGTCAAGAAAGGTTGAATTGCATTCCTCCTCTTTCCCTAGCTCTGGCTCCACTCACCCACCTTCCTGCAAGGATCAAATGATGCAGAATAATCAGATTTTCTTGGGTATGTTAGCAGTTTCATTATGTGAATGAATTCAGCATTTTGGACATTTAAGTGGAATAGAAAAAGAACAAACCATGTGAGCACGGAAACCACTTGCCAGAGCAAGAGGGATGGCCTCCCCCCATAGAAATATCTCTTGCAAGTGTCTATTCCGATGGGGAGGAACTGCCTCTGCTAGCTTTCCTAGTGGCCACAAATGCACATCAGTGGCAGCTGGATCCCAAGGGAATGTGGCATATGCTGGTGCTAAGGAAGGTGATCTTTGGGTGCTTCTTATTGTACTGTGCTGCACACAGGAGTCTCCCTGTTAACTGACAGCCTTCAAGTTCTACTTTCTATAAATGCTCTCTTCCTTTCCACTCCAGTCTGTTCACCCCACCCTTGGAAGCAGCTGCTGATAGTGCTACAGCATGACACTGCATCCTTTATGAGCATTCCCCCCCCCCCTGCTGCTTTCCCAAACCCACTGGTTTCCTTCTTGTTAAAGCATTGCACCAGGAGGCTTTTTCAATGGGGTGCCTTCACACCTGTTTTCTGCAAATGATGGAGTGCATTTTAGAAGCCATAAGGAAGAAGGCACACAAAGGCCTTTTTATCAGGACACTGAACATCGGTCTCTGCTTTTAAGGAAAGTAAAAGCATCGGTGATTTAATAACCTTTGGCCAAGCTGAATGTGAGACACAGAGCTGCATCTATTTTGTTATCATGAAAAAAGAGAGACCTGAAGCAGTTTGTCTTAGTTTTTAAAAAATGTTTATTTGGTTTTATGAAGGATTTTTAAAGTATTCTTCCCAACATGTGAAGGACAATTGTTTTGGCCTTTCTTGCTCCCAGCACTGTGAATCTACCTGGCTTGACTGAATTCTCGGCGTTTCCCTCCATGCCTTGCTGCAGCTGATTGTGCTGTGATGGACAATAACAAGGCCTCATTCTTCAGCAGATCCACTATCTTCTGTGTTCCATCTGACAAATCCCACATGCATCCAAAACTGCAGCTTATCGTCACTTGCCACCAAGTGAGCTAACTACTTCTGAAATGCCACCCAATACCCCAGCTGGGAGAAACCCACCAGGGCCGGCTCTAGGTAGAGTCCCGGTGGCGCGGGGCACTAGGGCGCCAGGCCGGTAGGCAGGGCGCTGCGCGGCGAAGCCGCATGGAAGCCATGCTGCAGCCTGCAAGGGCGACAGAGCGATCTCCGCCCCTCACCGCCAGGGCGCGCGACCTGCTCGAGACTGCCCTGAAACCCACAGCCTAGTTCATCAGCCTCAGCTCCCTATGAACACCAGAGAGAGTTAGGTAAGGAAAGAGGTAGATTAAGAAAGCATTCTGAAAGGGACAGTGGATTGCTGATGCCTGAGACTCTTCATTTCCCCCAATGAAAAGCGTTTCACTTCACCAACTTAGTGGACAGTTTTGCCCTCATCAGGCTAAATGGACAGGCAATTCCCATGTTGTGTGTGTGCCGTTTTTCGCTGTGGGATGCAGCCCCTGTGCAAATGGAGTGATGCCTGTATAGCATTGAGGCTGTAATGCAATGATGGCCAACTCATATCGGGAAGGCAGAAAGCCCTTTAATACAATGTCCTTAAAAAGACACACAAGAGGATTGGGGCACAACATTTCTAAAAGACCCAGTTCCCTGCAACACCTAGCAGCCGCTGCCTGTAAGGAAAAAGTTAGGAGACTCTTGTTTGAAGTATACCCAGCATGGCAGTACTCCTGGACTGGACTGAATCTTCTAGTACTTGCTGCCTGAGCACTTGGAGTGCTTCATCCTGTGCTGGACCCAGCTAATCCCACAGTTTACAATAGGGATGGGGAAATTGTGGCTCTCTAGCTATCATTCAATTTCCATACATCCCACTGAGCATAGCCAAGGGAGAGAAATGTTGGCAACTGTAGTACAGCATCACCTGGAGAGGCACAAGTTCCCCCACCCTTGGTTTATGGGGATCAGCACAGTGGCTGCTGAACCACCTCATTGACACCTGCCTCATGCAGGTGTGGTCCAAAGAATATAGATAACTGGTTTCTCCCCATCCAGGCATTCCTAGTCAGCTTGCCCCTAGAACTCATGATCTGTAAAGACATTGTGATGTGCAATACTATAAGCAATGACACCTCTTGCCATTTAGTGTCCATGTTGCTGGATGTGCAGAAAAGGCCTCAGTTAAAATTGCCTCTGTTTGGGCATATAATCACCTGCACATGTGGTGTTCAAAAGAAAAGCCTGCCTGGTTTGGTCCTCCGTCCATGCTGGCTTGCATGAACTGGATCCAACTGCTGGAATGTTACTGAAAATGCCACTTTGAATATTTGCACACAGCCAACTCCTCACTGGCTGGGAGCCAGGAAGCACTTTGCAGTTGGTTATCAATCTAAGTAGACCCTTATCAAGGCAATGGATATTGTACCATATGATAGGTTACAGGCACTTCAGGATAAAAAAAAATGCAGGTGGATTGTAGCAAACCCTTGCATAAAGGAAAACTGACTCACCTAATCACAAACCAAAAATAGAAGCTATAGTTCCCAAGGGTTTGCTCACTCGCACTAGTCTTGGCCCACATAAATTAGCATTTTTTTCCCTAAACCAAAAACCACTGTCTTGCTTTTTGTCTTGCCACCTCGAGGTGCTCATCTGTGCTCTCTAACTGCACCCGAATCCCTAAACAGCTTTCCATCCCACTAGTAACTTGCATCTGGCCCTCTGCAGTGTCAACCACTTGCAAAGCATTTTTTTTAATGAGCACAAAGCATAGCCATGACATAAGAGAACCAGATGTAGACGGGACAACCATATGATTTATCTCTGCCTTTGGCAAGTAGGACATGAAAAGTTAATTTATGCCCCTCAAGACAGGAGCCCTTCCCTACTGTGGCACCATAAGATCATTTGAACCAGGATCTGGCAATACTATTCTCTCTCTGTGTGTGTTGTCTTCCATTGAGTTCATTGCATCTGTTCCAGTATAACTTGTGTGAAGAGAACATCTGGTATTACCTTTCATGTCCTATAGCAGAGATGGGAACCTTTGGCTCTTCAGAAGTTGCTTAATTTCCATCAGCCACAGCCACCATGACCAGTCTGGGTTAGGGAAGATCAGAATGACAGTTCAGCAACATTTGGAGATTCCCCACAGCTGCCCAATGGCCATAAGTAGAAAAGAAAAAAGAAAATTACAAACTAAGCCTGTAGTCTTTTTGCACAATCATGGCTAGAAACAGACTGCATTCATTCTGCAAGGTTCCTATCAAATCCAGTCTCCTCTACAGCTACAGTATAAAAAAAAGAGATAACATTTGTTTCAGCAGTTGGGGCAATACATAATATGCAGTAAGATAGGGAAGGGATAGGACTGGCATTGTCTGGAGACTTCATGCAAGACACATTCACCTTGATCTGGTTCTGATTCTTTGTGATCAAGGAGGTCCTCTTCCCTGAATAGTTCCCTCCGTTATCTGAAGGGAGGAAGTAGATCTGCGTGTGCATTTTCTTCTCAATACTGCCTCTACTCCGCTGATTGAGTCAGAGTGTAGGGACAGGAGCCACACATGAGCAGATAAGTGAATATATATAGCTTTGGAACACGGTATTTGTGGCTATACATCTTGCTTTCACATAGTATCTAAAATCAGAGGTGAAGCTTTGCATTGTTGCATCCACAATAGCAATGGAGATATCAAAATATGAATCAAGGTATTTTATATTATTATTATTATTATTATTATTATTATTATTATTATTATTATTATGGCATATCGATAGATGAGAAGGGTGGGGTGAGAGGGAGAAAGCAATTCTTTAAAAATAGAGACAGTGGAGTAGGATAGCCAAAGGCTTAAAGTACTGTAACAACACAAACATCTCCTAGGCTCGGCAGATTTTGCCAGTCAGTTTTCACATTTCCCTAGAATGTATTTTAATATGAGAAGGTGCTCTGGGAAACTTCAGCCCAGGGCTTCATATTTTAGGACACTATGCCATAGAAACTAGCAACTTGTCTTCAAATGATGAATTCATAATTAAAATGCTGTATATAGTTGATGCTGCTATTGTGCATGGGGAAAATATTGCCTCTAGAAAAGATGTTTTCTAGAAAATGCATTTAATAATATCCCTTTGGCATCACTTCTGTGGGGAGCACACTCCTTATTTTACAAACAATTGTGGCTAGTAAAAATTACATTGCACACATTTCTAAACACCTGGGGGGGGTGAGGAATAGTTTTGTTTTTTGGTTCATTGTCACTTTTAGTGTTTCTTTTGTTTAATTTTCTATTTGTTTCCCCATTGCTTTCAGTAGAAGACCCAGGCAGTTTTCTGTGTTAACTTGGATGTTTTCTATCCAATTTGTATGCAATCTACTACCTCCCCAGGGCATTAGACCTACTGAATGGGTTCCCATTTTATAGATTCTTAGAAGCATGCTGAGGCACAGGCTAGATCAGGCATCCCCAAACAGCCCTCCAGTTGTTTTGGCCTACAACTCCCATGATCCCAAGCTAACAGGACCAGTGGTCAGGGAAGATGGGAATTGTAGTCCAAAACATCTGGAGGGCCACAGTTTAGGGGTGCCTGGGCTAGATGCTCTGTGAACTGAACACAGCTTTCACTGGTCTCTCTCTTTCCCCCTTACTGTGACATTTCTCTGAACTGTGCATAGACTTCTTCAATGCAAAAGCAATGCCTCTAAAGCAATGCAGCTGAAAACAAAGGAAGAACTTTAGTTTAATTTTCATTCAAATTCCCATTTACCATAAAAACAGATGAGTAAATGAGGGTCGTTTAATTTTTCATTCATGTTTCAAATGACTGCACACACTTATCTAGTAAATTAAATGTCATTAATTTCTGAATAGATGGGTCCTAATCCAGAAATGCACATGTTCAACAGTGGACTTCAGTCACGTGCTGTTCAGGTGAGGAGCTAGAGTAATCAATTTTGTGTTCAAGTCCCGCTTTGGGCAAAAGATTCCTGCACTGCAGGAGGTCGGACTAGATGACCCTTGTGGTCCCTTCCAACTCTACAGTTCTATGGTTGCCCAAATAACCTGTTTGAAATATGAGGCCTGAATTTATTCATTCCATTTTTCCCTTTTGGGAAAGCAAAACTCTGAGCCTGCAGATGTCAGTCACTGGTTGAGAGGAAGTTCACATACAACTCTGAATGTAAGGCTTTTAAAAGGTGAGCCATACTTACAGTCACCTTTTGTGCTTCTGCTGGAATGGGCTCTTGTCTGAAATGCTGTATTCCTTACTGAGTCATTCCTATGAAGTGTCAAAGTAGGGGTAAGGAACTTGTTCAGATTGCAGTGCCTGCTGCTTTATATTCTCCACTTTTAAAATTAATCCTCCCCATGTTAATGAGTAGGAATATTTTGAAGTCGATAAAAAAATGCTTCCTTCATCGCAGCCTATTAAAACAAATAATGGATCTAATTTATGTCCCCTAATAAAGGGCTTGCCTTGACAAAGAATGGTTGGTTGTTGTTGTTTTGCCTAATCTGTTATTGATTGTGATAAACCAAAGTAGCTAAATTACATGCGTTCCTAAGGTGTTGCTAATTTGCAGGAGCTGTATTCTGACACCATAATAATTGGACTGTGGGTGGAAGGAAATATTTTTGTTTTGACTTGAAAATATTCCCCCTCATTAGCTTTTTGGCAACCAGAGAAGTTGGTTCCACTCCAGTAAGGAAAACTGGACCGAAGTGTCTCAAAAGAGAACCCCACACTGTACAAGGGTCGAAAGAGGGTGGATGTCCATACTAATGGGATACATAGTTGTCTGCAAAGTTTTAACTTAAAAACAAAAGCTTTTGGCAACATGTGCTAAGAGCACATAACTAAGGTCAACCATACTCATTGCCAGAGGCAAGCTGTTTCTTTTATCCAAGTAAGCCAAGGGCCCAATTCAAATCCTTACACAACAGCTGAAGAGAAAATCAAATTATGTTGCTGCCAGCTTTGACTTGCTCAGGGTTGTGTCCACGTGTACCTGAGCCAGCTCCTTCCACCTCAAGAGATATTCAGTACTCCCCCTCCCCTCCCCTAGCAGCAGCACCCTTTTGCACATGCAAGTTCAAAGCTTGAAGGCCAATCTGTGCACAAAAATATATTTGGGCATACAGAAATCTGGCTGAAGATGGAATCAAGGGAAGGAAGAGTGTGAAAGGGAGAACATTCTCCTTCCACTCAGTTAGTGTGGGGATATGTATGTATTTATTGAGGACCAAAGATGGAAGTGGCTTACAGAAGCTGAAAAAGAAGTGCAAGGCAGTTTATGCAGAAGAACATTTCAATGGGAGCATTATCACAATCGGTTTCATTTTCCTCTGTAGTTTTGTGTCAGGATCCAGAATTCATGTGAAACAATGTCATGGAAATGAGAATTTTATCTTTTAATTGCTTTATTTAAAAACAAATTTTGTGTTTTCTGTGTGTGTGTGAGAGAGAGAGAGAGAGAGTGTGTGTGTGTACACACACACACACACACAAAATATAAAAAAGACTATTCCATTCAGTGTGAGAATTGGATAACAGTGATTGTGAATAAAGTTGATTTAGGTATGCCATGGAGGTGCTGGTGTGGGATGCTTACATTTTTTTGGCGGGCACAGGAGTCAGTGAAGTATGTGGATCTATTTTCACTTATTGAAAGAAATGCCACTAACCTAAGCACACATAACTTGGAAGCTTGTCTTATTGAACACAGGGGAGCCTTTTCTGCTAGGTAAACTGTCTCAGATCATGCATGAACAAGACATTCCTTCACACAGAATGACATTTCTTAGTGAGAAACTTCTTGGTCCAAAGGGACAGGAAGTAACTGGTCAGCTACATCAGAGTTATTTTCTGTAGAAGCTCAACTGCCCTTCTACCACAAGCTCCTTGGGAATCAGAGGCAGAAGGAGGTGGTCGTAACCAAGTTTTATATATATGCTGGAAGCCACTCAGAGTGGCTGGGACAACCCGAGTTGGGGTACAAATAATAAATTATTATTATTTCACTTCCTTCAATACCTCACGGGTAAATGGCCAGCTATTTATGGGTGAGGCATTCTGTTCTTTTGTCGTGGTATAATCTCCCCCTCTTCTTTAGTTAGCAGGCAGTCTGCATTCTCCAGGGCAGCCTTGTTTTGGACTCTCGTCAGCTCTAGTCAGTATGGCCAATGGTCAGGGCTGACGCAGTGCAACATCTGTAGCACACTAGGTTGAGCAAGCCTGCTCCAGGGTATCAAACACATCTCCACCACCTGTGTTTATGAAAGTACTACCAGAAACACAGCACCCTTTGTGAGTTATTTAGAACCTACCTTTCTCTCCTGAAGCTCACTGCAGCGCATGGAGTTCCCAGGTGGTCTTCCATCCAGGCACTGACCAGTCAGTTACAGACCTGCATAGTTTCAAGAGTTTTGCTGCATTATGTGCCTTCTGACCACATTCCCTCAGAGTTTCTCTTGATCTAGGAAAATTACTGCTCTTATCCTACATGCTGAAATCACCAGGACTGACTGCTCTCCTTTGGACACTTTTAAGGATCGGGGTAGATTTAATTCTGCCATTTAATTGTTGCAGAAACACACCCACCGACTTGACCTCTTTGAAATTCAGTGCCCTGAATGCTTCCTGGAATTAAGTGCAGCCTGTGAAAACAGCCCGACTGGGAAATCAAGCTACAGTAGTGAGAAACTGAGACTAAAACATTAGTGATGGATCATCACCACCACCTAGTGGCTAGTTTAGCAACTGGCACCCTCTACAACCATTGAAGGGTGAAGGGCAAAAAATAAGTGTTGCAAGGGACACCCATAAACATACCAGAAACCAAGGACTGTGTCAGAAGTATACATTACCCTAAAGCTTTACCGGTATATTTTACAAAAAGTGCATTGTGTTTATCAACACCTATTCAAATGAATTCACAACTGTGCACTTTTAGAGAGCACTCTTGATCTCAAGTGCCCATCACATATTACAAACCATATTACTCATACGACACTGATGGGAGTCTTACAAATCTCTTAAATGAAGGGTTGTAGGTCAATGGTGCGGAACATGCTTTGCATGCAAAACAGAACAGGTTCAATCTCCAGCCTTTCTAGGTAGGGCTGGGAATGCCCTGTCTAGAATCTGGGAAGCCAATGGACAATGGCTTGTTTGAGCCTAAAGCAGATTCCCCTCTTTCCACTTCTTCTGCTTATCTCACATTCCAACCCAGAAAAGGCAGTTCTTAAATCATGAGTTCTGGAGTTACCTGAATTACTTAAAAACCAGTGTGCACTGGGTTTTGTTTTGTTTTAAGGATTTCTACCCTTTCTGCCTTAATAGTTTCCTTTCCATATTTATACCTTCATGATAATTCCTTATTTCCTTACCTCCTTTAGTTTCATGGATACAACAAGACCAACATAAGTACTTCTTTTTAAAAAAATAAAATCATTGGGAATTTATTTTTGTGAGGATGCTGACCATTCTGTCCATAAGGGACCACTGTTGTCCTTGCAAGGAAGGACAAGATATGCTGTGCAGACAAGAAGCTACAGTAGAAAGCTGCATATTCAGCAGTTGGCTGAAATAAAGGTTGGTTGTTGAAGCCTACACTCCAGGGATGCCAATTTTAACTGCTTTGGGGTTTCTTTTTCTTTTTCTTCTTAAAATAATGTGGCATATATTTTTTTATGAACTACAATACAATAAATAAAATACAAACTCAATAAAAAGAAACTAAGCAACAATTGGAACACAATTAAAAAGATCAAAAACTTTATTATTTTTTCATAGGACATAGAAGAGACCATGTAAACAAATGGAAATTTAAAAAGCAACAACTTACAATTTGCAAGCATTTGAAGATAAGAGTATCCTTTACCCTTCTCCAAATGTACAATGTCTGAATCCCAAAGGTATTTTGTGGGTTTTTGAAGTGTCTGATGCCCTGGATAAGATCTTTTTAGTTTAACAGGACACTTGCATCTTTGATTTAACACATACACACTAAAAACCCAACAACAACAACATAAATATAAAAATTAAAGTTCATATTATTAGCACCACCTTTGGTCCAAGCAATGAGTAAACTGGGAGATGACTGTGAGGTACAGTTAGTTATCAAGTCCTCTCTGCCTGAGACATTGAATATTATATTGCGGTTTCACATTGCAAAAACCTGGGAGTAAAACAGGCTGCAGCCTAGTCTCTCTTGGCAGTCCCTAAAACAAACATAAAAAGCCTCTGACTAATAATTGGTATGTGTCCCCATATGAGAGTGCGCTTAGAGTGGCAAAATCCCTCAATTCCCTTCCAAGTGTAAGCACTGCGTAGTCCCAAGGATATCTGCTCCACAATGGCTAAGAGTGGTGAGCAGTTTTGTGCTGCTTCACAGGATCTGCCCCAACATGTTCTGGGACATAGTAAGGGATCTTAGGAGAACACATCTCCCTTTGCATGTTGCCCACCTGGCGCTTAAAAAAAGCATCATTAGCCAAAGTGAAAACTTGAGCCCCAACTGTATATTGACAAGCTGTACACACTTAGAACTGTTTTCACTGTATAGAATCTTGCACATCACACAGACATTCTCCTAGTCAGGGGTTCTGATTCAGCCTAATATTAGTACAAAGGCGGACCAGATGGAATTTCAAAAAAGGAACTGCTATTTCCATGGTCATTCTGCTATGCCATCATCTAAGGCACACAGATTCCAACAAGACTGAAGTGAGCACAAGGAGCCTATAGCAGAGAGAGAGCCATAAAATAGAGGACTGCTGGGCCAAAACATGTACAAAGATTTAGTTTCTATATTTAGGGATCAGTTTATCAAGAATCATTAATAGCAGATGGTTGCTGGTGGGGGAAAAAACTGAATATGGAGCAATACGCCTTAAGAGTCTTTACATCTTTTAGTCAAGTATATAGATGACAACTATGCAAGAATCCCGTGCAGCACTCACCTCTCAAATTCCAATGCCAAGAACTCATAAAATCTCCTTATAAAACCTAGATATAAAATGCTCCATCTGGATGGATCTACATTACAAGTGAAACAGTACAATACCTTTTTCCAAATCACATTTCAGAAGATCCAGTTGCCATAACAAAGACAGACAAATCTGTAGAATTTCAGAATTTGAATATCTCAAGAGTGGGACCATAAATCATTATCAGATGAGTTGTGATCATAAAACCACTCTGAATTTGACTACCAGGCCACCTTCTGACTGCACTGCCATCATGACTCCCACTTTACTAACCCCGGTGGGCACCAGACTGAATATTCACATACTTTCATTCTGGCAAAACCTTTTATTCAAACAAGGTGAAACCATGATGGCCAAGAAGGCCATCAACAGTGTAACATGGCCTCAAGTTTTGAAATGAAATCTGGAAATGGCAAAAATCTAACCAGCACACAAATTCTCATTCAATATCACAGGTTACATGAAAAGGCCAACTGTTGTTTTAAATTACTTGACCAAAAATAGTTTTTTTGTTTAAATATAAGAAGGTAATTTACTGCATATAACCTTTAGTTTCCTCTTGTGAATTTGATTGCTGGGACATTCCAAAATCAGTTTAAGAGGGGACCAAGTTAGATCAAACAGTTGCCATCCTTCGTTGTGCTTGTTTTGTACAGAGACTACTAATGTGATATTTTAAAGGTTAACTGTGTTTCTCCAGTCACTATTAAAGAAATGGTGATGTGAGCTAAGGTAATTTCACCACAGTTGTTCTCTGTTGCGAGATGATTTAAGCAAAACTAATACTTGCCCCAAATGGTTTTTGTGAATGTGGCCAACATCCCTTTGCAGAAACCATTTTACTATGCAAACAGATTTATATTATTCCTATAAACTTACTGTCATCTTTGATAATGAGCACAATAACAGTAAAATGCAACAGCTAGTTTTGTTTAACTTCTGCTTTATTCTATTCCATATTTATTAGAGATCCACTAAAGGTCACATGCAACTTTTAACAATAGTGGTCATCTAGGGGTGGAGTAAAAAACACACCCCATTTTTGTTAACAGTACTTAACATTCAACAGTTTGAACAGCTTAGCTAGAGGAAAAATAAATGGACAAGGAATACCCAAATCTATCATAGGACTCTTTATCTTCTCTTTCTCCAAAGTTTGATTCCCTCCTGGATTCTTTCTTATAACAAATCCAACCACAAAAAGATTCAATCTTCAACTTGCTCTCCCAACAGTAACCAGTCCACCTTCAATAATAATAAACCTTCTGAAGAAAACAAACCAAACCAAACCAAAAGCAAACTCTGCTCCCCATCTCTATCACACAGCCCAAGAACCAACCACACATCCCACATCATCTCCTCACCAACATACTCTCTCAGACTTTTGACAATTACATTCACCTTTATGTTAAATAACCATTTCAAGAGGATAATTGAAAGAACAATACTCAGTATCAACTACTTGGAAGATTGGTAACAATCACAAGGCATTCAAATTCTGCTTCACTGTCCTGACTGTTTCTTGCAAAAATGAAACCTTAATCCTTTTTATTGATAACTCTTTTTTTTTAGATTTCAGGCAAAACAGTAATTTGCTGCCTACTTTTGGTTTTCTGCACAGGTCCCTTAATTTCAAACTCATAAACAAGTCTCCAGTTAACTTTTTGCATAGTAAAAGGCTGCGGTTAGAACTTGCTGCACACAATCCCCAATAAAGTTCTGGCTCAAAAGGTGTAGGTGAAGCTTTGCCAAACCAAAAATGCTGAGATGGCAAGTTTAAAAATGCTGCAGAAATGAGATCACCAGCTGGCTCCATCTTTCATTCCTCATCAACAATTGGCTGTTTAAGTGAAGTAGAGCCACTCAGATTAAAGCCGGCTTAAAAACACAACTTGACTATGCTGCCATGCCAGCTCCAGTCATTTCATGAACCTCTAGACTACTTGATATAGAAAACATTACTGCTTCAGATTACGAACTTCAGGATACAGATTCATATATTGCAATAAGTGAATCTGAGCTTTTGGCAATAATGGGAGACACAGATGAAACACAGAGGAGTGATGTATGTTCATGCACAAAGACACAAAAAGCACCCAGAATGTCAGACCAGGCATAAATATATAATTTTTTTAAAAAAAAATGGAAATCCAATCTATTTCTCCTCAGTCATAATCCAGTTACCTCTTTCGACTGTTACCAAAAGATTACAGCCTCCCCTGCCCAGCCAATTTGGTTTAATAGCAAACAGGAGTCTCAGCACAGGACAATAGTGGGAAACGTGTTAAAACGACAGTGTGAAACTTTCAGTCAATTTGGTTTTAAAGAAAGGGGAAATTGCACTCATCAACCATCTAACATACTGCTGTGTGGGGCCAGCCCACCCTGTAAACCTAGACTGAAAGGGGCCCACTTTTACTTGGTCATGTTGGGCCTAAGAGATCTTATCACAATTTAGGAGGAGAAAACCCTGAAAACAGAAATCTGATTCCAAATAGGAGTCTTACTCAAAGCAGGCTTGCAATACCTTCATGGATACAAACCCCACCACACACACCACACTTCCACTTTAACATACACACATGCATACTCAAGCACTCACCATTATTATTATTATTTTTAAAAACCCTTTAAAAAAGTAAAAAGAGGGATCTCTTAAATTGTTATTCCAGAAGGCTCTATACAGTGTTGCAGAGACTTGAGCAACAGCAATTGAAGGGCTGGCTCAAGGAGCTCCAATTACTGACCTCTAAGGATGCTGGGCAAGGTCACATGTACAGTACTTGATTCAAATATCACAAAAATTTAAATTAAAAATAACAACAACCTGTGAACAGATATGGTAAAGGAATTGACCAAGACGCTAACAGGAACCTTGAAGCAAGGACATAAAGCCCATGAGATCACTTTAGGACCCACCTAATGAGTTTTCCGTGTATTTGTCAATGATCTCTACACATCTACAAAAAAATAAAAAAATACCCACATCCTTTAAAAATGCACATATTTACAAAAAAACTAAAAAAAACTTCAGCTCTCCCAATCCGTACCTGCTAAATGCTTAGTTTATGTACAGTACCCCTGATTTAGCTGCAAACGTGTATGCCTAGAGTCTCAAAAAGGAGGCTTAGATTACGCCAGATGGATTATGACTATTTAGCAGCAGAAATCCAGTTGTGATTTAAAATGTATTACAGTCAGCAGTGTAGTTCTTCCTGCCAACTTTGTGTGTGCATGCACAGAGTTCAAATTTCATGAAACTAAACACTGAGACAAGAACCAGGGTCTCCTAAAGCCAAATGCAAATTTATGTTGCTCTCCTGGACTCAGTTGCTTTTTTCTTTTTTCTTTTAAGAACACTGGAGGCGTAAAAGTCACCAAATAATGCTCCTGCACAAGATCCACTGGGATCTGGGAGTAAGTCCCATGGAACACAATAAGGCTTCGCTCCAAATAGGCATATATAGGAATGTGCCATGGGCATAGCCAAGGGGGGCAGGGAGGGGCAGCTGCCCCCTAAACCAATAATATTCAATAATAATACATAGCAAACTGAGGTTCTGCCGCCCCCCCCCCCCCACAAAAAGCCTGGCTACGTCCATGGAATGTGCTGAAAGAGCATTTTATTCTCATGAACATTTAAGCAATATCGCTGTGGAACTGCCTCATCGTGAGTTCAAAGGCTTGAGTACTTGAGTACAAGTGCCCAGCACAAAGATGAAGAGCCTGATCTTGGGCTGCTAAAGGTAGGGACCTTTCCTGTTCTTATCAGTGGAAAGAGATACAGCAGGGCATGCACCAACAAGCACATCTTTTCTTGCAAATGGCCTGATTCTGAAAGGCATGGAGCACTAAGGGATCATGAGGTAGAGATTGATTTGACATGCTGTGCTTCAAGCATACAATTAATCCTCATGTTGTCTCATGAGTGATTTCCCCCCTCAACACATCTATTCCAAGCTCCAGCATGTATTCCATGCTAACTAAAAGCACCCAGCGGCACAACCCTATACATGTCTACTCGGAAGTAAGCCCCACTGACTTGCATGGGACTTCCTCCTAGGTTGAGTATAAGAAAGCAGCCTTAGCTGAACAAACTGAATTCTGTAAGGAATAAAAAAATGTGTATTAGAAAGAAAAAGGGTGTTGAAGAGTCACTGTAACACACACAAACAAGTCACACTTCTATTCAAGTGTGATGCACTTGTGTAACAACCACTGCACTCAGCCACCACAGTAAATTCACACTTACAATCCATTTATACTAGAATTTTTCTGCTGCCTCCTCTCTTTCTCTCAATGGTTCCCTTCCTCTCATTCCTCATTTTCCCCCAAAGAGTGCATGACTGGATAATGACAAGACTTCTAAAAATCACACTGTGCGTTCCACTTTAAATCCTGGATGAGGGGCCTGTTTCATCTCTTTCAATATTGCACATATCCTCCAATGGATTTTATCTTGAAAATGCAAAAAAAGGGGGGGGGACATAACCCAAAAACCCAAACCCAACAACACAACATACACATGAGAAAAATGTAAATGAGCAAACTAGCTAATGAGATCTAAACTTAAATACTAGTATTTCTATTCTGTAAATGCTAGTAGTATGAAACCCAGATTCCCTTCGGTTTCTCATAAATGATAGAAAGCACGTTAACACATTTCTAAACAGAGAAAAGCAATGAGTATAATTTTACAATAAAATATGCCACACTAATATTTGAAAGTAGTTTAAACAAACAATTCTATAATGCCTTCGTCAAAATGTTCAGTGTTGCTACTGAAAGAAACTTTTTTGGAAATTGCTCATCATCAGGGATAAATGCGGACGTTGATACTGCATTGCAAACTCGAAACACGAATGCACTTGTTTGCCTACCTCAGAATCTAGTCCTGAATTAGCCAGTCTGTAATGTTCCTTGCCAGTTACCTGTACAAATGAGCATTTTAAAGAAGAAGTCCCACCCAAATTATTTTGTATTCAATTGGGGCCATGACCCTAAGCAACACTTGTACTGGAGTCAATGGGGTTTAATTCCCTGTAAGGAGTAAGTGCTATTTTTTTCGCACAGAGGGGCTGTTTTGACAAGGACAGCAGTCACTGGAAAGTTGGGCCAGAATCCAAAAAGGGTTTGAAGCTAGTTCCATCAGTCCACGGAACTTTATGCTCATGATTTCAGCAACACCCCTCCCCATATCGGCCCACTGCTACATACCAAAACAGTTCAGAAATTTGGTACTTTCATAAGCTGTTAGTGATATGGCTGGGAGTGGTGTGGTGGTCAAATTCTTGGCTGGTAAAAGCCCCTCACATGAGCCCAGGTGGCTCCAAATTGATATTTTGATCTACGTTAACCAGGCATTCAAATTTTCAGTGAGGCCTATTTCTCAAGAAACAGCCAGGCGGTAAACCTTTATCTGAACTGAACCACTTCAGACTGCAGATAGGGAAATATCTGATTGAAATATCTGCCTCAGAAAAACAAAACAGAACAAAAACAAAAGAATTCCTGCATATAGAAAACAAAATGTTAAGGAAATGGCTTCAAGGCTACACCTTACCTGGCCTGTGCAGGTAAGTTTGTGGATGTGATGGATCATTCAAGCATGGAAGCATCCTTTGCAGACACATGTTTGCTACCTCATCAGAAAAAAAACTAAGTCTCAGCTTGAAAGAAATTACAATAGGCAACAGGTATATGCAGGAAGAGTCAAAGAGAAATAGTGTTCACTAGAATTTAAAAACAAAACAAAACAGAAAGAGTATCTTTTCAGGCATTATATAAAACCGCAATAACGAACTCAGAAGTGCTCATTATTATTAAAGTTGCAGTATACAGCAGAACAAAAAAGTTTCAATTTTTTGTTTTCAAAAAAGATGGTTGGTTGTTGGCTTTTTTTTTTTTACTTTTGCTATCTCAGTCATTCCCATTTCACATATTTTTTTTGAAAGCATGGATGACCAAGGTAATCTCAAATAATCAGGAAAATAACTAGAAAGCCGCTCCTCCTTCCACAAGAGGGCACTCTGACTTCAAAATATTTTTATTCAGTAGCTCCCTGGAGAATTTAAAAAGTGAATTAGTTAACTCTGAAAGTATAATTATTATTAAATTGCAACTTGATTTTTTGATTAGTTTTTAGAAGTATTGTACAAAATACTTTTTTCCAAAAAAAATGCTGCAGGTATTTTACAGACATTTGAATGGGACTATAGTGTTTGTGCAGTGAGATCATGCAGACTTGTCACAAGTAATTGTGAATAGGCCTGGTGCTGCATTTTAATTTTCCAATTCTGAAAATGTTTCCTAGATATGACCTATCAGCTAAAGTGGGAAACGTAAATTGCATACCAGTAACAGTGAAACGGACTAAAGGTGCTTTCTAGTGTCCTTTATTCCACCCCTTTCATACATCATGAAATCGCCTCCAAGCTTGTCCAACACATGTGTGCACGCACAAGCTATATCTTGTGTGCACAAGCATACAAATATATTTGTGTGTGTGTGTGTTGCAGAAAGCACAACATCAGGAACAGCAAGTAGATGCAAAGCTGAGAGCAGCTCAGAAGTTAACTTTGCTACTTGCTCAGAACCTCATCACCATAATCACATATATTATAAAATTGGCTACTGGACCACCTCTGTTGGGCAACTGAGTATTGCTTTCCTTTTTTTATGCACAATACATCCTACTCCTCAAATATTTGTAGACATCTTTCAGTAATTATTGATGAGCAAACTCATCTCATAAAAAGGAGACCTCTGCAAGAAAACAGGGCTTATAGATGCCATGCCTGCTCTGTATCATATTGCTAGCAAATAGATATTGTTTTTGTGGGTAGCAGTTTCCCTTACTGAAATAGTGGACAAGCCACATGCTTAATATGCAGTAAGAAAGGCATATGTCCTCAGGAGAACTTTGCAAAAGCATATTTAGAACAATTTAGCACACAGTGATCTTCTGGACATGGGACTGGAGAATGGTCAACAGTCATCCCTTAAGCACTGGGTGCTAGCAGAATATATTGAAGACATCTAGGGAATCTGGGGGTGGGATGGGGGATTGTTCAATTACTACTTCAGCTCAGCTCCTCACATTTACTCAGGGCTGCATACGTTTAAGGAATATAACTAGCTGATCCACTGCTCTCCAAATCTGAAATATATGTCCCTTTTCCTTAGCAGAAAGTTGACACTTGCTAACTGAATCTACTGTATTTTGAGAGTCCAATGGCTCAATGTAGAAAAGTTGGGAGCTGCACATTTAGCTTTCCCAGGAGATGATGGCATCTTTAGAACAAAACTGTATAGTACAATTTTTAAATAATCATAAATTATTTTAATAAATAGGTGAACTTTTAAAAAAATGACAATTTATACTGCACCTTTAAATAATGCACTTGGTTTTTCTGCATTTTGGTTTAAATTGTTAAAGTGCATTAATTCAAAAATAATGAACCACTTCCTTATCATTATTGTTAAAATATAAATCATAAACATTAATATGAGTTGCTAAATCACTACTATTAGTACTGCAATCTAGCAGATTACTTTATGGTTTTGCTCTATTTAATACTGTCCAGCAGAAGAACATAATACTTCTATTTATAATCTCACAGCAGCTCTGGCAGTTCTTTTAACAATGGCTGCTAAGGTTTCAGCAGACTTTTAAAATGAAGAGAAACTTCTAAGAGGCAGAGCTGCTAGGCCTTAGGAAGAAAAGCTCAGGACAAACAGCTACACCATTTTACTTTGCAGTGTAGTTTATGACCTGCTCTCCATGGGCTCTTCCACTGAGCGCGTCACAGGCCTCTCCATTCCTCCCTGTTTCGCACAAGCCAACCCTTCTTCCATGCTTATTTATCCAATATAAAGCAATAGTATGGAAGGTGGTGGCAGCCAAACTTTAATGGTGTCTCAATCGATCAAACTGAAAGGACAATTGGCACATGAGCTGCAGAAATCAACCCCTCCCCCAACATTTCTCATTGATTCAAGACACGTAACACCAATTTTTTGTTTAAAGAGAAAGAGAAGAATCAAGTGAGAATTATGTAATGTTTCCCAAAGACCAAACATCTCCCCATTATATATTTGATTTTGAATCCTTTGGAAGAAATGTATCCTTTCAGTTCCTTCAAATCTTCCCATTCTTTTATCTTTCACCTAGTGGAAGGCATGAAGTGTTGCTGGAAGATGAAAGAGTTATTCATATTATTTATTCTTGCACAGTAACACAAACACAGCTGGTTTTCTTCTCTTGACACACAAAATGCTGGGCCTCAGGACAGAGACATCAAACTCTCATCTGAGAGTCGGTATTCTTAAGCAAAGGCCTTCTGGTGTTTCCTTTTTTACAATTACAAAGTTTATTTAAGGGCTGGTGTTGAGGCCACGGGGAGGGGATACACTTTGCACCCAAGCCTTTCCCCCCCCGGTGGCTTTTCATTTTTTCCATGCTCTCCCACAAATGTTATATCTTTGAAGTTTCATGATTATAAATATCAAGGGTGGGGTGGTGGTGGGGCGGGGTAGAAACAGAAATGGAGAGATTGCCCATGTGTGCAGGTGCTTGAACAGGTACATTCTCCACTCAATAGTGTTCTCATTCAATTGCTTTGCAGGTTTTGAAAGTATCAGGTGCTTCTCTCCCAACACCAAGTAATGTTCAAGTGAATACAGCAGAAGAGTGATTCCTACTGCTTGCTCTTAAAAAGGGGGAAATAAGAAGTTTAGGACACAGATGGTTCAAAAATAAAAATCACCCCACAAATACACAAATTAAAAACAATTGTGCAGACAGTAAAATGCATGGCTTTTTTTCTCTCTCTCCCCTGCCCAAGCTTTGTAAACACAGATGCTTCTCTGCTGGCTGAGAATGGGCATTCATATCTGGAAGCAACACTTAAATACAGACTGTATGGGTCTCCTTGCTTTGTTTTCATTTGAGGCATTGCCACATGCAATCAGTATTCTTGATCTTAAGCACTGTGAGTGTTCTGACATGCATGCACAATTTCTGCACTGGCACTGTCTGCCTCATTTCCACATGAGGGTGACTCTGACCATGTGCAATGAGGATGCACATGGGGTATCACCCCACTATCAATGAAGAGCATGCAGAAGAGCATGGACACGCAGAAGCTCCATGTTTACATGGACCCGCACCTCAAGTAGCACCTGGAGTGGGCAATCGGCTGTGGTGCAGTGGCTTCAAGGTATCCCTGATACTCCTTACAGAAAAGTAACTCCTCACTCTCTTCTACTGGCAAGGAAATGTTTTTACATCGTGAACAATAGAGAGATCCAATCCCTGTGAACACGAATAGGACATAATGGAAAGCCCCTGCAAAACAAAGGCACATTATGTGGAAGCAAATCCCCTCCACTCAGGGCCAACTCATCTACTTTAAGTTTTCCCAAAGGGATTGGCAGGTGGATCCATGCAGATGACTCTGGAGAAGCCATCACCACTGTGTTACATGACTCATTGGCCTGGTTTTCAAGCCACAGGAGGCCACTGTGCGGCCACCAGAGCTGAAGCCTTGTGGGGCTTTGGGATGGGAGCAGAGTGCATGCACAACTTAAGGAGCTGTGCAGAAGCACTGGTGGAAGCAAGCCTGGTAATTCTGACCTGGGCAAAATGAAGAGGAAGGGAAGAGTTCTTGAGAAATCCCTTTCCCTCTAGCAAAGGCTTATGGATGGCCAAGGAGCCAAACCCATGATGGTCTATGAGCCAACAAATGGGGCTTTGTGGAACAGCAGATTCACCTTTTAAGCTACAGACAACTAATATTCCCTGCATTCAGATGAAACTTTTCTGCTTCATAGTCCAATATGGGGCTCTGGATAGCAAAGTATGTGACAAACCCCTTCAATGGTTGTTCAGAAGACCCTCAAAACAAACATTAAATTTTGAGACCAATAAGTTTGCACAAGAGGTGTGATGCAAACACATAATTTTAGTGTGCATACAAACACCTAGGAGCCACATTAAAGTTTGACTACACATCTAATTCCAATAATAATAGTAAAAAAAAACAAAAAAACTTGACCCCTTCCCCAAACAGTTGACACAGAGATCACCACAGGACAGAAGCATGACCAATGCGATGCCATTGGGGGAAACTGACAATATGCACTTAATGTCAGGTACTAGCAATGCACAGTGAAAAAGCTCCAAGTCTCCAATCTGGAGGCAAGAATGTGATAGCCAAGGGCCAGCACTGGATTTCTTGAGTTTCCACATTTGCTCTGCTGACTTAAAGATATCTTGCTGGTGGTGGAGATTCATCCACAGCTTGGAAATACTTTCACACACTCCATGTGGAAGAAATGAACAAGCTGATTTTTTAACATGTCCAGGCTGGCACCAAACTCCCCACCATTCACAAGCGGATGCGCAGGTCCAAACTATACTGTGGAAGGCACACATTTGGTTTCCTTTTATGACAACCAGGATGGTGGAATAATGAACCGCGTTGCACTCAAAATTATGAAAGTCTTCACCGAAACAGAAAGAGAATGCCATTAGTTCCAGCTGCCTTTTTCCTTGATATTTGCTGAACAAGCCAATTCCTTCACACACCCTCAAAGACGGCAGACTTGCTGGTCATAGCAAAGGTCAGATCAACAGTCCCTTGTATATTAGACAGAATAAAAAGGGAATAAAATCATTGTATTTTCCCCTTCCTTCCGTATGTACACAGTATAAAAGTATAAATAATGGAATTAAAAGACTCTAATTCTTTTTCTCCAAATAATTTGAGGGCACCCAGCCTTTAAATGGTTTCCCTCCATCCATGATCTGACAGTACCACCAACCATTTGGGTTCTTTTCCAGGACCTCCATGCAGACACCTTCCTGAAACCCAGCAGTTTCTTCGTCCCCCTCATAATCTGCAATGGAGATGTAGATATCCTTAAGGTTATTGTGAATGAACTGGGATTTTTCAATGGGCTTGGGCCTGACTGTGGACACTGGGATTCCATTGCGCTCAGAAGGTACGTAGGAACTTGTCTCAGACCCCTCAGAACCCAGCCGATCAGTGTGCTTTATCTTAGAATCACTAGTCTGAGATTGGGCAGTGCTGAAAGAAGAGTTGCGGCGTACTGCCTTCAGGTGGTCTGTGGCAGTAAGAGACTCATTCCTACGCAGGGAACAAGGCAAGTTATTATCCTTGGGTGGTGGGGAGACAAACACTGACTGTGGCCTCACTGCTAGTTGCCTAACCCCATTCCGCAATTTGACAGATGTTTTAGAGAAGCCACCAGGTGGTTTGCTGGGAATGGGAGGTGTTGCTCTCTTGCTCTGGTTGATGGTGTTGAGTGCTTGGACCTTCTTCTCTATCTTCTCCAAGCTGTTGGATTTGTTTTCATTCCTTCTGTTCTTGGCCACTGAGATGTTAGCCTCATTCGAAGTGGTTTCCCGTTGCTGGTTATCAGACAGTACCAGATAGTGAGAAGGAGCCCAGCCTTCTGTGTCTCCGTATCTCAAATACCACCACCCACTTGTTTGCTTTTCGAGAACTTCCACTGTTATCCCTGCTGGGAAGCTGATCTCAGAATCTTGAACTTTCTGGTAAGAATCAGTAGTTACATAGATACATTTTGAGGAGTTGTTTTCATTCTCTGCCTTGTTTGGCTGGCTGGAGTAGAATATGGCATGGGAATGAGTGGGGATGAGATCTGCAGAGCTTCTTCTGAATGACTCGTCTCGGTTTCCAGAAGCTGTCCGAGGTGGACTTTCAGAATCTTCACTTCTTGAACCTTTAAGTCCACCTCTCAGCTGTCCAGTTGGCCTCAGCTGGTGACGTAAAGTGCTGATGTCCATCCTTTCTTGGCTTTGGGAGTCTCCTTTGTTCAGGAAAGGTTTTGGTCTCACCATTGGTTTTGCCCTGCTAGACACTGTATCCCCAATATCTCTCTTTGGGCCAGTTTTGGGCATGCTACTTAAACCAACGTCTGAAGCAGACCTTGGCTTTGTCTCCTCATTCCGGGTGTAGTGCGACTTCCCAAGGTTTGGCTGAATGCTCTTGTCGCTTTTGGGCTTCAGGAGGGAAGACTTGGGAGAAACAGAACACGGAGAATTTCTTTGGATCAGAGACAGTGATGAACTTCTTTGAGAATCAGAGTCCCCACTAGATTCTTTGCTTGACAGAGCATCTTCTATGTATGGCCTGAAGCCTTCATTTTCATAGATGCTCTCCTCTTCATGTGCTACATCTTCAGATGACTCTCCAACTCGGAATTTTGCCCTTTGGAGGGATGACACAGGGGAAGGCTTGAGTAGATGGAACATGCCTCTCTCCAAGCTGCCATCTTCCCCTTGGCTCAGCTCAGACTCAGAGTCAGCACCAAAGGCAGGCACATCATACTCTGGCTCCTCATACGTTTGCTTGTCCTGGGCAACTCCTGAAGATATGGTTCCAGCAACTGTTCCTTCTTCAGAGTCCTTTGATTTATTGGGAGGTGCTGGGGGAGGAACTTTGGGTCTGGTTAAAGTACTTGTTCGCCTGTTTAAATTTGGCTTCTTCCTTTTGTCAATGTATGATGCTGGAGCCCAGCCTTCCTTTTCACCAATCTGCACATACCACCAGCCACCAGAATTCTTGTCAATAACCTGGAGAGGGATTAACATAGAGATTAGTTTGGGAGGAAAAAGACAAAACAATAGCACATTATTTTTTCATCTATGCTACCGCCACATTTCTGCCTAAGGTTTAGCAGCTACCCATCACTCATTAGCTCGTTTCCCTTTCTAGGCTTACCTCCGCCTTTTGTCCCCCATGAAAGCTGATCCCATCAGAGATACAAGACTGGAACTCTGCAATGGTGTAGTATTCAACTTCCACTGATGGTGGCTCAGGAGGTTTAGGCAGCTGGAAGCCCTGCAGTGAGAAAAAGCGATAAGTAGAGTAGTTAAAAGTTGCACTAGGGTGCGGAGGGAAAGAGTGAAAGTTAAGGTTTTATTTTATTTTAAGAAAGCTGCTTGCGTTTTAAGCAAGGAAGTGAGATGAATAAATGTAAGCCCAGATATTAAAAGCTCATAAGCCATTGCATCAGGGGTAGCTACGATGTGGCCCTCCAGATATTGCTGGACTACAATTTCCATCAGATCCAGCCAATATGGCCAATCACCAAGGATAATGGGAACTGCAGTCCAGCTATCCCTTAAACCTGGTGGCCAATCAAGGGGAATGGGTGTTATCAGTGATGCAGCTCTCAGTCAGTTTTACACTTCCTCAATTCAAATACACTAGTGAGATTTCCAGTTGCAATGGGATGGGATGGTGGGAAGAGGAAAACCATTGAAGCTGGAAGACCTGCTGCGCTACCATCTCCATTCCCTGTTTTTAAATGACTGGATAATGTGGATGGATGCACAGGAGCTTAAAACTCACAAGCCTTAAACAACTTCAAATATTAAGTGGGAAATTGCTTCGTAGTAGAAATCCTACAGCAGAGGTGGCTAGGTTTTTGGGTTGTTGTTTTTTTACATTAAGGGCAACACTGAGGGTTCACCCCAGTAATAGTTATAATCACTCAAGCAAGATTGTAAGACCTGAGGGAGGTAGGACGCAGAGAAAACATTCAAATACATACAATGAAAGAATCTATATTCAACCGAACCTTTTAACTATTGCTTAAACCATAAATATGCATGCTTTTGACAGTGTATATTTCTTCTCCCACCTTTTCTTGTGAAGGGAAAAAAGGGCAGATGAGAGAAACAGGATGAAGAGCCTTTCTTCATCAGACAGTTTATATTTGTCGAGATTAAATGCTTTACAAAATGGCATGCCACTGAAATGAGCAAATCCAGGCCTGCATTTGATAGAAGTGGGTGTGGCAGGAAAATAGGTATTTTAAGGACAAACTTGGTCTAGTACATTAAAGAAGTGGAAGCTTGCACGTACATATTCACCACTGTAACCCATGTATGGTACGGTACAACTCAAAATGAAGAGACGGGAGTATGGGGGGGGGAATGGAATAAAACTCAGTTCTATAATACAGCTGTAGCTCATGGATCACTAATAGCTCCAAACAACTTTTGACAAGTTAGAAAGGCTACATCCACAACATATATTTAAGGTACTCAGATATCACTTTTTAAAAGCCACTGCTTTCCCCCCAAGAATCTTGGGAACTGAAGTTTTTAAGGGTGCTGAGAGTTTTTGGAGATTCCCTCAAAGAGCTACAATTCTGAGAGTGGTTTAACGTTCTATCGTTCTTCCCAGGAAACTCTGGAAACTGTAGCTCTGTGAAGGGAATAGGGGCCTCCTAATAACTCTCAGTACCCTTATTAAACTAAACTTCCCATGATTTTTGGGAGAAGCAATGACCATTTAAAATGGTATCATAGTGCTTTAAATGTATGGTGTGGATGTGGCCAAAGACATTATAAAAGTAGCATGTGCACAACTGGGAAAACAAAAGAGGGTAGCTCTTCCTACTTTCTTTCTTCCTTCCTCTTCCACCGGGACCTGAGTGCAACAGATTAAGAGGTGTTGCATTTGTGTAAAGTTAAATATTTGCAAGTGCCATTGGCAGTATAAAAGAAATTGGCACTCACCAAACTAGATTCTCTTCTTGGGGGAGGTCTGGTTCTTAGATTTGGAGAACCTAGTGAGAGAAGAAATATTCCATATTTAAACAGAACAGGCACATGCACATCCAAGCTTCAATGTTCTGCCAGCAATTAAAATAAAAATTAACCTGCCCAAGAAAAATAAAATAATTTGTTACAATAATTTAATAACAATTTTTAAGGCGGAAAGCCTTCCTAGGCACCTTATGTTTTTAAACAAAATACAAATGACATATTTACGAAAACCAACAGAGCAGCAAAGTCAGCATAAAAACAGGACTGACAACTCTCCAAGACTCCCACAAGCTCCAGATGTTTTAGATTACAACTTGTGCTGGCTGGGGCTGATGGAAGTTGGGGTCCAAAACAACTGGAGGGCACCAGGTTGGCAAAGGCTTGTCTACAAGCTCTAGGAGGTCTAGACAAATGAAAAGGTCTTCACCTGCCCCCACCCCAAAAGGGTTACTAGTTACTATGTGCTGAAGCCAGAACTGATCTGCTTTATCTGAGACACGGGAGAATAATAATTATAATAGATGATTATTTTAATCTTACCAAATTATGTTGGACGGAACTGATGGTGGGGGCAAGGTGCAAATAAGTCAAAATAAAACCAGTGGGTTTTTGGAGTTAAGCCAACATAGTATGGGGATTTTGTTTTGTTTCTTATGATGCCCAGAAAGATGGCATGGCTATTCACAACAATGGAACCCCTTTCGTGTGATCTTTGCATGCAGAGAGGGGAACAAGATCACCATATGGTCCCTGTCTTCATTCTGCACACCTTCAGGAAAGAACTGTATGGAGCCTATGAAAACAGGGCTGTAAATACAGATGACTCTCTCCATGGCTTTTGGAATAATCCTGACAGGATTATACTTCTGTGGGCTCTGTTCTGACATTCAAGTGACTGTACTGAAGCAGAGCTTGCTGCCATGATTTCATGCCCCCTCTTTATGTCTGTTCAATCACTCTAGATGTGAACAACTGAAAAGCCCTTGTGCTAATATAGAAATCTAGACTTTTATGAGCAGTTCACCAGAAGGGGGCGTCAGATGTCTTCCCAAAAGATGAGTCTATGCAGGAATCATGTCACATTCAGGATCATAGCAATCAATCACAGACTGGTGGTTGTCAGACTTTTTGCAGACAAACATCAGCCAAGGGGCCTAGCCAGGTGTAGCCTGCACTCCATATTTATATTCCACTCTGCCCTGCAAGACTTGCTATCATATGCATTCATTCATTCATCTATCTATCCTCCCACCTCCTTTGTATATTTCTTGTGCCAACTCCATTTTCACAAACCTCTCGTTTCAATCAGTTTTTCATGGCTTAATTGGTATAATCCTATAACTTTAAATTCACCCATTTTCTAGATTTAAGAATGAGCTGGGGTCCCCATATGTTGTTGGATGACATTTCCCATCATCACTGACCATTTGGCAAGATGGCTGTGGATAATGGGAGTTGGAGTCCAACAACTTTTGGGGGCCCAGGGTAAAAGCACCACCCATCACCCTTGATCACTGGGCCATGCTGGCTGGGGATGATGGGAGTTGTAGTCCCCTAAACATTTGAAGAACTGGGCGGAGGAAGCTGTTCTCAACTAGTATTTTCCTCATTACATCAGAAGTTGTTGACCCTTCCAACCTGCCCCAGCAGTAAATAAGCAGCTAGGAGTCTACTATGGCCTTACTTATTTGAGCCCTTTGTGGTGCAATCCGTGCTATGGCTGGAGAACCCTGTGCCAATTTTGAAATCTGCTTGTCTTGAGTCATCATGGCATTGCCATTAGAGTCATTGCATAAGATGGGCAAACTTATTTCCTTCTTGGTGATGTGGGATTCTGCTGTTTCAATTTCTGACTGGGTTTCCTTGTCACTAGAGGATTTCTTATTCAACAGGTTGCTGATCTCCATGATGTTTCCTATAATTTCCACTGGCCCCGTCAAGTTCTTTTTCCTTGATGGAAGGTCATCTTTTGCTTTTTTCAGGTACGAGGCTGGGGCCCAGCCCTCTTTGCCTAAATACCTAGAAATAGAAAATGCAAATATATTCAGTTTTCTGTTCCTCAAACTCTGACATGGTGTTGCAGGATGATAAACAGGAATAGAATTAGAATCCCCATGCACACCATAAAATGTATGCATAAAAAAAACCACTAATGGAAAGTGACTATAACCACACTGTTGCCGGTCAGTGCTGCCATACTGAAATGAAGCAGAGATGATAAGTCTGTGGTCCTTTAGCTATGGTTAAACTCCAAATCCTATCACCCCTAGCTGCATAGCAACTGGTAAGTGAGCTCCAAGAATCCTACTTTGGAGATACAAAACCCAATAGTCACTGGATCCTGGATGCTTCCAAGCAGTCCTTAATTTGCAAAGAGGTCTTTGAGATATCAGTAAATGGGTAGTTAGAGATGGGGTCTTTAGACTTGGGGATATTCCCTGGAAAGGGAAAAATGGTGGTTGGGTTGGCACTTTTATGCCAACAATTCCATGCGGACATTGAAAGAGGGGGGGGGGAGCATCTTCCCGCATCAGCTTTAAAGGAAGAAAAATGTGATCTGCAGAAAGATAAGCAAATCAGTGTAGAGGCCTTGATGCCAAACAGTTTAAAACAGCATTGCACTTGGGAACAATAGGGGCAGATGATTGGGGGCCAGGCACAAAAGATTCAGCTACCCCAAAACAATCCTTCTCCTAGGAGCTTTACATATGTGTAATCACAACGTGGAAGCCTAGCTCAGCACAAAAAATAGAGAAGTGCTTGGAGTTAGTTGCATCTAAGGACAAGCTCCACGATTAACTCTCTTATGCCTATGCAAGTAGAAACAGGAGTATTAAGCAAGATAAAAAGGACACTGGCTTTGCCAAAATTGGGTAGCAGCAAATTCATAGGGGATAAGTTTATCAGTGCTGTGAGCCATGATGTCTATACTGTGCCTGCACAGTTGGATGCAGTATGCTTCTGAACGCCAGTTGCTGCAAACTGCAGGATGGAAGAATGTCATTGCATTTAGGTCCTGCTTGTGGGCTTCCCATGGGCACCTAGTTGGCCACTGTGAGAATAGCATGCTGGACTACAAGGGCCACTGGCCTGATCCAGGAGGGTTATTCTTATGCACTTACACTCTTACATTCAGATTTCATAGATGCACTAGTTCCCTTGCATGGCACAACCCTAAGACTGGCCCGGGAACTTTTTCCATCCTATGTGATGAAGAAATTGCAGCAAAAATGAAAGCCAAACAAGATCTTGTAGCAAGTATCCACTGAAGCAGTTTCTTGCTCTTTCTCCCAATAACAGTAATAGTTATAACCCACACTTTTAAATAGGGTGCAGTCATTTCATTAAGCCAGAGGCGCCAGCTTTCGAGGGCAATTGGGGGACGGGGCGTCAGGAAAAGCCAGGGGCAGAGTTGAATACAGCAGCAACTCCCCCTCCTCCTGCCACCACTAGCGGGGGGGGGGCATGCTTCAAACCTCCTTCCCTTGCACAGCAGGAGAAGCAGGACCCCCCCCCGATTCTCGTCCCCCATGAGTTGGCACCCATGCAATAAGCACATTATCTGACAGGCTATTTGCTTGCACAGTTTTTCATAGCTGTGGAAGACAACAGTTCAATTAAGAGTTTAGGGTTAGAACTGTAACCAGTAGTGAACCTTCTCAACATTCATAATAAAGGAAGATGGAGCAGGGGAGGGAGGACAACATTCGGATACACTGGAGAGTGGAATGCAACAAGAAGGTGGTAATATATAGAAGTGCTACACTGCAATTCCAAAAAAACAGTTTTAAAAATGCTGAATGAAAAGTTAGCATCCAAACTGTAACAATATTGAAGGGGGGGGGGAGAAAAGGGGGGGAAATGCCTCCATTTGTCTGAGCGTTTTCTTCCCTGTTAACATCTGCTTTCCAGCTCCAGAATACTGGAATTACTCCAGAGGGAAGGAAACCAGGAAGGGAAAAGCAAGGGAGGGGGAAGTAAGAATCAGTACAGAACCATGTATTTTGGAAACTATTATTTAAGGAGGTGAACATTAAAGACTTTAACGTGGAACTTATTACCTAATTATTAGTGCTTATCTTATTCTTGTGACACATACGTCATTAAGATTATGCATTCTTGCAAGCAGTTTTTTTGTGGCAAAAGTTCTGTTAGCTGTAATAGTCCCCACTTTGGTTTATTGAGCATTTCTTCTAATTTGCTTGCACAAACATTACAGGGAGGTTAGACCATGCCTGGCCTTTATTGAGCATTTATCCTGATTTGTTTGCAGCGTTGTTTATAAATCTTTCTATTAATCATTCGGTCATCCTACACTTTTCGGTGCATTTCCCCATTACCTTCATTATTAGAGCCCCCTGAGAGTCAGAGGGCCCAAGTATGTGCACCAACATACACCTACATCCTATGGAATTAGGTGGAGGCATTTTTCAAGTGGAGTGTACCTGCTGTTCTGATGCTGCTGTTACAAGCATGACATTCTTGACCACAGTTCAGAACCAGCCTAAGCACTGTATCTTATCATCTTTCATTCCTTCTTGCCTTCAACTCGATTCATAGGAGTTGAAGAGAGGAGGAAGAGAAAGCAAATTAGGAAATCCCTGTTTCGTATGCAAGGACTCTAAGTTATTGTGGGCCAAAACCCACAACCCATGGAAGGCTGCCATGCCTTAGGTAGATATATTGGCAATGAAGTCTGCAGCTTCTGGTCAGCTATCCACTGTCTAGGAAAATCAGGTTTATTAACCATTGCATTGTAGTGGATCCCATCTAAACATGCACAACGGAGATAGTCTTGCCATGCACAGTAAGGATGAACACTTCCTAGGCTTTTTAAAGGCCTTCTAGTTTGGCTTCAGCCTAGACTGAATCTCCGTGAGCATGCATCAGCAAAGAGAGCTTTTCTCTGCATGTGCAGAATGAGAAGAGTCTCCGGCATGCAAGGTGCCTTCGTCCAACTATGAGATAATCCCAAACAGCCAACACCAGGGGGCAGGAAAACTGAGCCAGGGCAGGGGCTCTAGCCTGCTTTCATTTATGTCTTCCCCATTTGCACAAAATGTAAACACTGCTAAAAATTAGAGGCTTTGGTCTCCCCCTTCAATGAAAATACTGAAGACTGCAAGAGATTCTAGGCCCCTGCAGACCTTAGATAAAAGGAAGGCTGGCAGTGACCAGAAAAAAACTTTTAAAAACAAAAAGGGAGTTCAGTAATAACATCAGGGGGAGTTTGTGATATTGTTCCTCCTTCTGCAAAGAACTGTGCACTCTGCTCCTGAACCCTTGGCTTTGGATTAAAGTCCCATGAATGATTTAAAAAGGGAAGAATGCAGAGCTGACAATGGGCCAGCTATTCCCTGCTCATCTCGCTGGAAATCTTCTCCCCTTCTATCGGCTTTCATTTGTTATTGATGGGAGAGTTAATCAGGAAGATGCAACAGCGAACGTGTTTATAGAACACATAGAACTCTGTGTGGTTCCATTATTCATAGCTCCAGTGCCTTAAAGATGGCCAGACTACAAAGCAAATGACAACCTATGAAAAATATATGTTCCGCATGCAAAAGAAGTGAGCAATAAGGGTGGGATTCCCAGGGTGGAATGGGAATCACCAGAGTTACCCAAAAGAACTCCTTATAATGTGGCAGGATCCAGAGGTTTGTACCCTCCCTTTGACGGTTGTTTATAAAACCACACAAGGAGCAGGATTCCACATCTTCTTTAGGAAACCTGTACATTTGTCCAACCATTCTTTCAATTATGACAGTCCTTTGCCCTCTTACATGAAAGGGAACCCCATTAAATTCAGTAGGATTTGCTTCCAATATTTAACTGACTGCTGCAGTTAAACTTGAATGGCTTTATACACATTGCATCTTTCATCCCTCTCCTATCACCAAGCAACAGGAGTCCATTATGCTGAGAACTGCAAAGACATACTGCTTACGTGGCATTTAATGTATCTGGAGCTGCGCCATTTTTTTAAAAAAAAGAAAATCCGGTTTATGCTTGAAATTAGCCGTTTAAGGGCACCAGAAGAGAAAATTAGACTGCTTCCCACCCCCCAGCGGTTAAAGGCATACCTGCTTTACAGGCTAAGGTGTAGCACCACAGAGACCTAACACACCACTGCTTCCTCATGACTCCCCTAAAAAGTTTCTTCTAAAATAGTCTATCAGCTATTTTTGCAAATAAACAAACACCAAAGCAAAACAAGGTAATTCATTGACCAATCACATATTAACAAGTATTTGAGCTGTTGCTGTCATACAACTTGTGTTGCACTGACGCGCACACACAACAGTAACAACTTTCCAAAGTTATCAAACATCACACCTGCCGACATTAATCCTATGCAAGTTGTCCCACAGTGCTCAGTGGGTCTTACTCAAAGGAAAATGTCCATAGGATTGCATACTGGAAGACCCCAGCTGCTCACCTCAATAATTAATGAAGAGAACAACCACCCACGAGAGAAGATTTGGATTTTTATTTTTTTTGCAATTTGAAGGACACACATCTCTCCCAGAAGCCCTTTTCCTCCCCGTGCCCGTTTCTACATATTGCACTTCATTATTTTAACTACATATTCAATATAATTTTAAGTAGCTGTACAACTTCACCAGCATTTTTGTTTTCAGTATGCTGAGGTCCTTTCTTAGATACAAGCAACTTGTGAGATGCTGTGTTCACAAGACTAGTAAGCAAAAGGCCTGCCAACCCCAGAATGATTTAACTAAACCTTTACCTTATGTACCACCATCCTTCCAGGTTCTTCTGAATGACCTCCACAGTGACTCCTTTGTCAAACCCGATTTCGTCCTTCCCCTGGCTGGTGTATGACTGGATTGTGACATATTTCTCTTCTAGCAAAGAAAGAGAGGGCAACATCAGTTAAGATCAATACTGGCCCCAGCTGTTGCTCTTTCCTGATTGCTATTCAAAATGATTTCACAGCAATTAAAATGTGGCAGCATTGCAGAGGTGGAGTCTTGCTTGTGAGGCCCTGTACCTATTAGCTAAGCATGCCTGTATCAGCTCCTCGCCACCGCCCTGCGCCGTCAATGCCAACAAATGAGACAGGGTCCCTGAGGAGGGGTCTCCCCCATCTCCTACATATGGTATTGACAAAAATCAAGCTCTCTGCCAGAGTAGCAAAGCATCACTGGAGGAACTTGCTCCAGCTGGCTCTATTTAGCACACACATGGTTATGTTAAACATTGCATTACTGGAATCTGAATGCTGAAGCTGGAGTAGGACCAATACTACTCCAGCTCGAAGGAATGGACTGACCTATCGTCTTCACACTCCTAGAAATAATACAAGTTTGCAGCACCAAGCTGCCAGTATTTGTGGTTTTTTACATGATTAGATCATATTGTACCTTCCCTAACCCCACTCCAAACCTCAGTGCTCCCAAGAGAAAGGCAAGTGTCACTTTCTAAGCCTCTTCTAAAATAAAAATAAAAAATCAACGTTGTTAATTTAGTGCTGGAAGTCCTGTTTTACCCACCCACCACAGGTCTTTGCAAAGCCATGGAATCACAAAGCATTTTAGCTACCGGTAACTGTGCACTTGCTATGAACTCTACCCAACTCTACACTAGGTCACAGTTGGGGGACCTGTGGCACTCCAGATGTGACTAGACTCCCAACTCTGTCAGCCCCAGCTAGCACTCACTGATGGGAGTTGTAGTCCAACAACATCTGCAGGGCCGCAAGCTCCCCATCTCAAGCCATAACCACCTCTGTACGAAACAAGAGTCAGGAGAAGAAAATGCCTCCAGGTTACCCAGAGACTCTCATCTGCATATTAAGATGCTAGCTAATTACATAAGCAAAGTTTTAAATTGACATTTCAGTGAATTTGGAAGACCTCTTGGGATAACAGATCAAGTAAAAGACTCACCAATCAATGACTTTTCCACACTAAAGCCAACTCCTCCTCTAATTTTATAGTTGCTGTAACATTCACACTACTCTCTTGTCCGGTACCAGTTTCATAATCTTTCATTTGTTTATTTTCTAGACTGGGACATAGCAGGGTGGTATTTTTTAAAATCTGAACAGCAGCCCCACAGACAGCTATCATGTGAGCAGCATACAGAATCCAGAGACTAAAGAGAGGGGAAATGATTACAAAATGATGTGCTATTTCTTTTTGTGTGTTTGGGGAGGTGATAGGGAGTCTCGTTGCTATTCTCCACAATGCATGAACTCTCTTGTGCTTGAGGATTACAGTAGGGAAATATTCTGTTTCAAAATAAGTAAACGTTTAAATTGTTCACAGGATGGAAGAGATGGGGTTGCATTGCTTATCTGTTGAAGTCTCCCCACCCCACCCCACAAGGGAGTCTGGATACCCATATCCTGCTACTTGATGTTCAGGAGCAAGGGGAGTTTATCCAAAGCAATATATTGACTGCAGTGAATTAGTCCAGGATTCTCATCACAGACATACCACTTTAACCAAGATAGTGGTGAAAATGCTTCTCATGCAAATGCAAGGATTTTATTGGCAGATATTTATGCTGTCAACCTAACTATACCACTTGGGATTGCAGAAACAGAGGGGAGAGGAGAAAGGATCCTTGATGTAGGCAGAGTTTCAGATCCCCAGGGAGTCAATACAGATAGATGGGGTGGAGACAACAGCAAAAGATAAGAGCAGTACTTTTAAACAGAAAGAAAAAGGCTCCCTGCTATCTGGTGCAGGCTGATGCCACCTTATCAGTTAATTGAAGGCTGGTGTCCAGAATATAATATAATGTAAGATAAGGTTGTTTGCCAGAATTCCCAAGATCCCAAGCCAGTTCACACATTATGGTAACTATCTGGTTTGGAGCTCAGTTGCATCAACAGAAGTCTGTGTGGAAACACACTGCCACGTGTATAATTGATTTCCAATCGTACAACTGAATGGCTGAAATTCCTCCCTAACTTGTACAGCAGTAGGTCTGAATTATAGTGTGGCATCATCAGTTCAACTTAAGGGCTGGATATAGCTTGAGGAGTTTTGAAAATCTTATTGGCCAGCCATGAAGTTTTACACACACATTTAAGAAGGCAAATAAAAAAATTCCTTCAGTAGCACCTTAAAGACCAACTAAGTTTTTATTTTGGTATGAGCTTTTGTGTGCATGCACACTTCTTCAGATACAGTGAAATAGAAGTCCCCAGGCACTTATGTAGAGAAGGGGTGGGGAGGGGTGGGGATGGGGAGGGGAGATCACTCAGAAGGGTGGTGGAAGTGGGTGATTGACTGACTGATAGCTGTTGATGACCGAAAACGACTGCAAATGGTTTTGCATGAAAAAGCAAGGGTTGAGATGGCTGAAGATCGCTTATCATGTATAATGAGATAAGAATCCGATATCTCTGTTCAAACCAGGTCCCTCCATGGTTTTGAGCTTGGTGATAAGTTGTAATTCAGCAACTTCTCTTTCCAGTCTATTTCTGAAATTCTTTTGTAGTAAGACAGCTACTTTGAGATCTTGTATAGAATGTCCTGGGAGATTGAAGTGTTCTCCTACTGGTTTTTCTGTCTTCTGGTTCCTGATGTCAGATTTATGTCCATTTATCCTTTGGCGTAGGGTTTGGCCTGTTTGTCCAATATAGAGAGCTGAGGGGCACTGTTGGCATTTGATGGCATACACAATGTTAGAAGATGAGCAATTAAATAGTCCTGAGATGGTATGTTGGATGTTGTTGGGGCCAGTAATGATGTTGTCCGGGTGTATGTGGCAGCAAAGTTGGCATCTGGGTTTATTGCAGGCTCTGGTACCAGTGTCCATGTTAAGTCTGGTGGTTGTGTTATTGTGGGTGAGGAGTTGTTTAAGATTGGGTGGCTGTCTGTAGGCAATGAAAGGTCTTCCTCCCAGAGCTTGAGAAAGGGAGCTGTCATTGTCCAGGAGAGGCTGTAGATCTCTGATGATGCGTTGTACTGTTTTAACTTGGGAGCTGTATGTGATGACTAGTGGTGTTCTGTTATTTTCTTTTTTGGGTCTGTCTTGCAGCAGGTTCTCTCTAGGTTCTCTCTAGGTTCTCTCTAGGTATCAGTCTGGCTCTGTTGATCTGTTGTTTAACTTCATCAGGTGGATATTTTAGTTCTAAAAAGGTTTGCTGTAGATCTCTTAGGTGAGATTCTCTGTCTGTAGAGTTGGAACAGATGCGGTTGTAACGTAGGGCCTGGCTGTTCATTGTTAGGTTGATGGTGGGGTGAAAGTCATTGAATGTCTGGTGGAAGGTTTCCAGGGTCTGTTGTCCATGTGTCCAGATAATAAAAATATCGTCAATGTATCGCAGGTACAAGAGAGGTTTGAGTGGGTAGGAGTTTAGGAAACGTTGTTCTAAATCTGCCATGAAGATGTTGGCATACTGTGGCATAATATTTAAGAAGGCAGGCAGAGGAGATAACAGCAATTCAATAGGGCCATTTTTGCTCCCTGCTCCGGATGCTGATGACATTCAATCTGAATATGCTGTTATCTGCATTAGCTTGTGGCTCAACTGGCACTGAGAAAACTTGAAAGCCTCTGCAGAGAGATCCATACTTCATTTTTTGTTTTCTGGAGATGTTGGCAAGGGACACGACTGCAACACACTCCAACAAAACCACAGCCTTGTTTCATTAGGATTACTGCTTTTGGACTCTTTATCACACTTAGGACATGCTGAGCCATCAAAAACAAAAAGCAAACAAACTACATCACACAATGGGAGAAACTGCATTCCTTTGTGGGGAGACGCAGTCATCACCAAGAACTAAGACTTTTAAGGGACAGCTGAACCACAGAGCTGAACTGGTGTAGTTATGCCCTCTTTTGTGGTAATGGCAGGGGGATAGAAACTGTCTAAGACCATTGTCACACCCTAATTAAACTACAGTGGTACCTCTACTTACAAATAGCTCTACTTATGAATTTTTCTACTTACAAATGGAGCTCCATCTGCCATCTTGGATGCGGTTTAGATAGGATTTTTTCTACTTACGAATTTTAGATAGGGTTGCTTCTACTTACAATTTTTTTCTCCCAATGCATTCCTATGGGATTCGACTTACAAATTTTTTCGACTTACAAATGTGTGTTTGGAACGCATTAAATTCGTAAGTAGAGGTACCACTGTATATTTCCTAAGATTTTTCAGTGCAGTGGTGAGAAAGCTTTTTAACCACAAGGGCAATAGGTGGCAGAGGAAAGGACCAGACCCTGGGATGGGCAGAACCAGCTTTCCCTTTACTCAGGGCTTTTTTTCAGCCAGAACTCAGATGGGTGCCATTGCCATTCTAAGAGAACAAGGAAGGTGTTCGTGGCAAGTTCCAGCACCTTTTTCTAGGAAAATAGCACTGCCTTTACTCCATCTCACTCTTAAACACAAACACACGCCTCTCTTTAACCCTGTCCCCTTGAGACTGCTGGAAAGGTGAATGGCTGAGCAGCAAAAGTGGATGGGGCCCTCTGGGGCTTGGCAGGTCAGCCACAGAGTGTCTAAGTGCCCACTCACGTGTATTTTAGAGGAAGCCGTGACAGTTAAAAGTGTTGTATTGGTTGAAAGTGTAAATATGCCATTAGAAAAGTTGAAAGTGTAAATATGCCATTATAGAAGGTCATATAGTAGTGCAGTGGCTGTGGATGAAACTGACCTATGCAGGAACTTTGCCCTATCATTTCCTGCACTGTTATGGCAGCTGCCAAATTCATGTGCAAGCAGCTACCACCATACTATGGTATGGGCCTAACTTCAAGTTGCTGGGAAAACAGTATGCAGCCATATCTTACTGTTTGTTAACTCAGTTTCAGAATCATGCAATAATTCCTTATCTTTCTACAGGTCTTAACTGCTCTGAGCCCACCTAAGGAGACTCGTTAACAGCCATATTATTTTGAGGCTTTGGAGGTGAAAATATTAAACTGCTAGGCAAAGGATTTCAATGAGATTTGCACTTGACTTTGCAATGATAATGCAATGAGCACAGGCTAGCAAGTGACTTCAGAAACCTCAGCTACACCCCCTCATAGCTAAAACATGCTGAAAAAGTATCCCACTGTGACTATTATAATGAGACAATAAACTAACATCTAAACCCACATATTTATGATTTAAGAGACATAAAGGGGGTGACATCACTATGCAATCAAAGCTCTGCTTTGTGTATCTTGCACATTAAAGCTTCTTTCTTTTTTCTTTCTTTTTAAAGGCTCCTGCTGCAACAGTTGCAAGAAATAGCACCTCTGCTTTTATTGAGGCAAATGAGAGTGTAAGCATTGCATAAAATTAATGAAAACTTTGGAAACACCACCAACGAAGAAGCAGCAGAAGTATTAATGCCTTGTGCTTCCTTGTCCCTGGAATGTATGAAACACAATCTGTGCATCTCTTTCACCCAGGAAATGCTCAAGTTATGATGTTTAATTCTATGTAATAAACACACCCAGCTGACAAATGTCAAGGGGGACTGCTGCATTTACAGGTTCTGCAAAAGATTCAGACACTTCTAATAAGGCCCAGTTTTGAAGCCAAATTTGCAAATGTCGAGCAGATGAAGTTTTGCCCATTACAGACTCTACCCTTTCCAAAGGGTTGCTATTATTTGTTTTGGGTTTTTTTGGTGTAAAACCATCCAAAGTTGAACATGGGTCTTTCTGAAATATTTTATTTGTTCACTTAAGATGAGAAAAGTAAGGCAGAAGAAGAATGAAGGAGAAAAAGAAGACATGCTTGCAGCTGAGTGTTGTCAGATTAAATTCCTACAGATATTAGAGCCCTGGTTATAGATTTGTTCTGCTGTTCTATTTTTAAGCCTTCTGTGCTGCAACAGGAAGCTATCATTAAAGTTTCCCTTTGCAGAGTGCTTTCGCAGCAAAATATTATAGCATTTCCCAAATTACACTCATTTGGTTTCCTTACAGTGGTGGAAAAAGGGAGACCACAAACACACTCACACACAAATGCACACACACACAGTTTATAAATTAAGCTGGCACTCCTTTGAGCATGGGTCCGCTTGTAACCCCAAAAGCAATTTGCAACAGTCTTCAGCTGAGGCTAACCGTAGAAAAAATTACAATATCAAATGTATGCAAGTCGGCATTTATGGGAAACAGCAATGAAATGTTATCATTCAGAAGAATGACTAGTGTTGTATCCAGCTGACCAAGGAGTATTTAAAAGGGGTCCAAGTAAGATAGTATACAATTCAGTTTGCAGAAAAAACTAAAGTGGACAATATGTGGTCTCTTAAGTTTTGTGAGCCATTTCTTGTTTGATATTTTGGTCTTATGGTTTTATTGATTGTAGGTCACTTTGGATCCTTCTTTGAAGGCAAGAGAGATCACTTCTCTCAAATTAAATAAATAAGTTAGTGGACTATCACCATCAATATTCTCTCCCATGTGATATTTCTTGCACCTGTTTTTAAACACTGCATACTATATTTCTAGATCAATCATCTTTTTTAGAAGAAGCTGTGGAAAATAAAGCTATTTCAAGACAGTGCGCAAACCATTGCAAGCGAGATCAGTTTCCTCACTTCAATTAATGTTAAAGTCCAACCATCCTTTGTGTTAGAAAGACCTCTGGTTGTTGGCAGAAGCCACAAACACGCACACTATGCCACCTACAGATGACTTACTCTGACGCACTACTGCAGTATAATACCTTTGAAACCTACAAGATTACTACTCCCTCCAGACGGTGTTCCAGGGATTGTGCCAAAGTTTAGCCAAGTTCAATTTTTCTCCTCCTTAAATCTGCATGTCTGAGACATGGTGCACTCACAAAACAGCTGCCATGTGGCTTCTGTAAGTTGGTCCCTGTGGCAGCTGCTTCAACACAGCTTCTTATGCAGGGATCAAGCAATTTCTCATTGAACAGGATTAACAACTTTTGAGCCTTCCAGAAACATGGAGGAAGAGCTATCAATTTGTGGTTGCTCAATACAAATGGCTTGGTGGTGATTTTCTCCATGCAAGAGAAGCAATTAGAAGCAGCCCTTTCTTGACAGATGTTTTACCAGCAAAGGTAACTCTTTAAGAAAAAAGCCTTGCATGGTATTCAGCTAAATTTTACTCTGAGTACACACATTAAAATTAATTGGCAAAACTTAGTCATGTTCATTTATTTCAATGTTTCTACTCTTGAGTAAAACTTGGTTGAAACTCCTTATGTTTCCACATACCTGAACTAAATGGCAAATGAAAATAGTTATCTAGAAGCTCAAGGGATGGATTTTTCTGTTTTTTTCCTTTTCTCATTTTTTTTTCAATTTTAAAAACTGCACAAGCGTTTGTGCAAGATACACCTTTCAGTTTCTTGAGACTGAGGTGAGATGCAAGTAGAGTAGAACTGTCACACAATTTCCAGTGACTCAATCGCCTTCTGTGACACAGGCAGGAAGGGCCACAGCTCAGTGACAGAGCATCAGCATTGCAAGCAGAGTATCCCAGGTTCAATCCCTGAAATCCCTAGTAAGGCTAGGATAGAACCCTGCCTGAAATCCTGGAAAGCTGCTGCCAGTCAGTGTAGACAACACTGAGGTAGATGGTACATGGTCTGCTCAGCATAGGATGCCTTATTACGTTCTTAACGGCTGAGGCAGGGAAAGCTATCCCAAATGTTTAATTTATGTCTCTCTGTGTATCAGCTATGGACATCACTGTGTGACCTGATCCAGCTTTGAAACACTGGGAGCAGAGGCATGCAGTCTGGGGAATTATCTAATTAAGGCTCCTAAGCAACATGCAATAGCTCAAAATCTTCCAAACCACAAAAGAATTCTCCATAAAAATACTTTCCCTTCAGTCAGCAGTCTCTTTCACGCCATCTCCCTTTGCCTCCTCTGAACCCCTTTGTTCAAATAACCTCTGTCAGGACAAAGTCACTCCATGCCTGAGAACTGAGATAATCTAATAATGTTAAGGTTTTAGAGCATTTTCACATAAGACAAATCCCCACTAACAGTCTCTCACAACCTGGTGCCTTCCAAATGTCTTGAACTACAACTCCAATCAGCTTGGTAAGCCAAAATGTCTGGAGGCACCTGGTTTGGGAAGGCTTGTTTACTACCAGTTCAGAGAATTTCTTATGACAACTGGCACTCCAAATGATAGTAAATCAGTAACTTCAAGCCTGAAAAATGTGCAGTCTCTGTGATGGCCACCTTCCCAAGAGATAGTGTAAGACCCAAGGAGTGGCCTACAAATTTCATGATTCTCAGAAAGAATTAAGAAGATTTCACCACATCCTTAGGCTTCATTCTCCTCCCTTTATGTGCAGCCCAGCTCTGGCAAATGAACAGGGCAGCGTTCTTCCCAACAGGCTGTAAATCAGGAGCATCAAATGTTCCCAGGAAGGTTTACTGTTTTTGTAAACGTTTCCAGTAAGAAGCGGCTTAGAGTCAGGAAAGGCAAAAGTCATTACAAGGATCTCTCTTCTGTGTAGGAAACAGTGTGATCCCCCACATGTGTGCTTTACCATGTGAAGAGTACACAACTACATTCACATGCATGAAATGCCCAGCTTGGCATTATCATCCCATTGCATTTATATGCAGCAAAACCACTGACACATGCCATGACAGCCTCCTGCGCCATTTGGTATAGTATACTGCTATTCTGGTAGTCTGCCACAGGAAGCATGTAGCATTATTTGCAGTGTTCAGGTTCTTCCCCCACCCTGCTTCATGGGAAGCTTTTAATATTTGATGTTTCATTGTATTTTTACATTCCGTTGGAAGCTGCCCAGAGTGGCTGCAGCAACCCAGTCAGATGAGAAGGGTACAAATAAATTACTATTACTATTATTACTACTCTGCTACATGCCGATCAGAGTTGGCTACCCACTCCGAGCTCTGCAGTGGGGGTGGGATACGGCAACGGGGGGTGGGGTGGGAGAATTAAATTTCATGATTTAACTTCATCCACCAACCTAGTCCTTAACCTTCAATACACTATTAGGGGATACAGGCAACATCCTCTTTAAACAGATTTCTAAAACATTCCTTTGCACAACCATTCTCAACTATAAACTTAATTTCTTGGCTTACACTATCAGCCTACTAACTTTAGGTTTTAGGTACATTCCCTTCCCTCCCCATGGTCACAAGAACTACCCACAGGAAATAATTAAGAATGAAAGAGCCATATTTACATCAAATGCAAAAAAGTGATCAAATTGGCCTTTTCCTGCCTTCCCTTTTTCGGTCACCTTAAGGACCTTCAGAAGTGGTGCACAGATTAAAAGATGTGAAGAGTTGCTTGTGAAAGCATACAGTGTCTGCAGAGCTGATTTTTGCAATTGGCTCCCATCTGAACATGCTCAGCAGGTAGCACACCTAAATGCCATCTAATTTTGCTGCAAGCAGGCTTGTTTCTACCGCAGAGAAGACAAGACCCAATAAAATGCAATACACCCGCCAGCAATCTGTAGCAATGTTGAATGGCAAGAGAAGCAGCAGCAGCCACCAGCATGTGCATCCTTCAAGGGACCACGTCCCAGAAGTTATTCACCTCGACTCTGCTGCCTGTTGACCATCCCTCCCAGTGTCCATCGCCGGTCCAGGCGTCTCAGGTGTGCCTTGCGTCTCTTAGAAACTATGTTGGAAAATGGATGAGAACATAAAAAAGGAAATAAAAATAAAATGTGATGGGTGGCTGGGTGGGGTGGGAACCAAACTCAACGTAAAACATGGTAACATTAAGGACTAGTCTTGTGTTAGCGAGGATGAGATGTAATAATAGATTGGGATTAGTTTACAAGAAGTGATAGAATAATAAACTACCTGAGGCCCAGGCACAAACAGGCTTTCTCATGGTTCTTCATTTAGTGGACATAAGATCATATTAAACAATAACAGTAATGGGTTGTATGTATCCAGAATTTTGGGAAGTCTTAAGAAATAGACATCAATAATATCACAGCACCTTTGCTTAGAATGCAGGGTGTTTGGAGCATCTTTTTATGACATCTTTGTGGCATAGGAACATTCAGAGCCTTTGCCAAAGTTGAAGCCTGTTCCTTAGATAACTCTGTACGAGCAGAGGGGAGGTCCAAATCTGTACTAGGCAAGATGGAACCTTTAAAGAGGCCTCTACAGTCCGATGTACACCAATTACACCGTTGGCTTGCTCCCATCAGCCCCAGCCAGCATAGCCAATGATAAAGGATATCTGAAAACATCCGTAGGGCAATGGGTTCGCCATGTCTGTCCTGAGTAAAGATGCTACAAGTGCACCCCAACTGTATCTCCCGTTTGTGGATATGAACTTTTCCTCTGATGCAACCTACACTCTATCATTCCTCTGCACTAGGGCTGAAGGGAGCCTTAATGTCATGCACAACTCTGTTTTGGGACAGCATCCTCTGTGCACAGTTATTTATGAGTTGGATAAAGATGTACATATAATGGAATATGACAAAAAGTTAACACTAAAAGGGGAACAAATACTATGATGGGAGAGGATAGACTTGGTCAGCACTAAGCAAAATAGGGCAGTTAATGGCAACACCTTTTGCTGTACGCAGATTCTGATAGCATCTTAGACAAAAAGACTTGCAAACTGGGACAAAGCCAGAATAATATCAACTATATAATACAGTACTGTATACTATTCGTATACATCAGGAAAAATATATATTATGAATACAATTTCATAGATTATATAAACTCCTCTCCCCCACTGTGGTCTATGAAAGATTCAAGACAAGCTGAAAAAAACAACTCAAATAGCTGTGTTAAATCTCTTATGGAAGAACATGGGTGCATTATTGTATACAAACCACAAGGGTCTAGACCACAATTTCTAGAAATCGTTATAAACTCATAAGCATCGTTATAAACTCAAAAGAATCAGCATTAAAAAAATTTTTATTATGCTTTGGAATGATGCCACAACCCATACAAGTGTTACTTCTATGATATGCTGTAAGCCAGGCACCCCCAAACTTCGGCCCTCCAGATGTTATGGACTACAATTCCCATCTTCCCTGACCACTGGTCCTGCTAGCTAGGGAGCATGGGAGTTGCAGGCCAAAACATCAGGAGGGCCGCAGTTTGGGGATGCATGCTGTAAGCCATCCAGAGTGGCTGGGCGGGGTATAAATTAAATAAATTAATAAATTAATCATTCATTCTATAGCCTCTTTTCCTACCAGATCAAGGTAGCCTAGGAAGGCACTTAAAAGGCTTTATTCTTCCCCTTAAATGGCATAAATAACTGTCAATAGGTAACTACTAGCCTTTGTGGTGGTCTTTAATATAGCTATGCTAATTCCTATAGGGTAAAGGTGGGTTTTAATTATAATTCCTCACCCAGATCAATCACAGCTGTTTCTTACCTTCCCCTCCTTTGGACATGTTAATTTCAGAATCATCTCTAATTCCACTTTGGGATTCCAGGTAAGTGGCAGGGACCCAGCCCTGCTCTTCCGAGGTACTTACAAACCACCAACCTGTGAGGGAAAGCAAAGAATAAGTGTTAATTCACTACAGAATCACTGTCCCCTAATAATTTCAAATTCTTCAAAACCAGTGTGTTAAGTCATCCTGGTTATAATGCTAGCACTTCTGCACCCGTTTCTAAAGTTCCTTTTACACTGTATTCCTTTTACTGTATCATGGTGGAATTGTGGCTTTTTGATAAATATAACAATATGTCATGCTAAATTTCATTCACACTGCTGTGTGTGGCGTGGCACAATAGCAGACACGCATGTTTCTGTTCCCCTGTCATTCGCCCATGAAAACGGAGGGAAAGAACTGTATGCTGGAATTCCACCCAAATTTTGTCACATGGCGTGATCCATGCAAACTACAGAAAAATGACAGCACAAAACTCCTGCATTTACCTGGGTTATCAGGAGTGGAAAATTGGTTTTCCCCCCCCCCCCCCGGAAACAATTAACGCAGAAATGAGTGCTAAACATATGCTGGATTTCCAGAAGTGTGAAAGAGCATATAAATGATCAGGGAAGGAAACACCAGGAAAACAGAGTAAAGTGCTGTCTGAATGCTGTTTAAGAGTTGTACTCCTGTTCAAGACTCCAGCCACCCTGGAACAAGAACCTCTATAGTAGGATGGGGAACACAGCAGAACTAATAGAGGTGTATGTGGTGGTGGGGCAGAAATTAAAATGTCATTTTCTCTCTTTCTCCCGCCCTGTCCAAGGCTTCCCTTGCTGTGCTATCCAGCATTAAAGGGTTCTGAGTTGGGGCCTGATGCCAAACATTTTATAAGTATACAGCAGGAGAGGATGAGTCTGGAAAGGGGGGAAGGGAAACTTTTTGCTTTCCTTTCCCATAAAGTAGGAACTGCAAGAACTGCATTTTTTGTATAGAAGTTGGCATATTGCTGGTGGAAATAAAATCACCTAATTGCCTATGTAGGCACAAAAATGTTCTGCATTCCTGGTAAAATCAGACAGGTTGCACCAATTTCCTATATTAAAATGATTCCACACGCTTTTGTAGCCCCACAATTGGGTCCAATTGTGTTGAATAGCTTTTGTAGCCCCACATAATTGTGTCCAAATGCCGTGGAAAACCCCTGGACTATTCAATTGGAAGTGGGAGTGTCAAACTGGAAATTCAAATACTAAAGTTGCAATTAGAATTGGTTTCTTTTCACAGTGCTGCCAAAAGACATTACCCCAACACACTGTGGGTCACATCATAACTAAGGTTTTGCTGCTGCTGCAAGCGTCTGTGGGCAAAGTTCCACTAACAGGATGCTCCTGCCAGTGGAAGTTTTTGCTTCTCTCCCCTTCTCCCTGTAGCGCCTAGGTTAGGTGGACCCTTGGAGCAGCATGAGGGCCAGGGCAGGGGGAAGGGGCAGATCTCCACTGGATTCCAATTCCCCCTGTAAATGAAAATAGCCCTTCTGATCATGGATAACTAGTTAGGATGTAAGCCAATACAGAACTGCAGACAAAGGACAGAAACTATTAACCAAACTTAGCCAAGGCTGTGTGCTTTGCTTCCACTTTTAAATAAAAACAAAATGCCTGTGTGAATTCTACTTCATAATAAGCTCCCTGTTGGAAGGAAATTGACACTCTGCAAAGTTGGACAATTCCTTTCCTATTGATATTCTTTAGCATATGGGTGATGTTAAACACAACAATTAATGAACTTGTAAATATATAAATTCTCACTGAGGCAAGGAAAGAGACTTGCTTAAAACATAACTTTTAAAATGAAGTGGTTAATGGTCCTTCACAAAGCCCAGGTGTTAAGCGCAAATTAGATGCTTTTACTATTGGCTACTTCTCTCTGCCTCTCCCTAGGCACAGAGGCTGAGAAAAGTCAGCTGAAGTTTGCAAGAGTGAGAGATGGCAGGGAGAATAAGTTGGAGCAAGACCTGAGCCTTCTACGCGTACCCTTGGTTTATGAACTAGATCAGTCATCCCCAAACTTTGGCCCTCCAGATGTTTTGGATGCTCTTGGTTTTTGGAGCTGGGCAACCAAAATGAGGGGAGTAGAGAGGGAAAACCAGGAGCAGGTGTGTGTGTGTGTGTGTGCAGCATGGGCCAGAGCATCTGTACCAAACTCCCAGGGCTAACACCAACCCAGGTACCATGCTTTGAATTTAAAATATGCATGGAGATAGGAGACTACACTTGTACAGTGGTGAAAGAAGAGCACTCTGTACATGCTCACTCCCCACATATTCCAGGACTCATACCTGGTAGTGAAAACAAGACTCAAGATGAACCCCGTAGTCTTGACACGAGTTAACTTGGATAGGGGAAACAGGCAAAACCAGTTGCTTATAGCTACAGCAACAGTGTTGCTAAAAGGAAAGTGAGAATGGGGAAAGTAAATTGTTGTGTAAGGGAAACATACTATAGCCACCATTTGTAGTTTGCTGGCAAGGAAGTGGGGCCCCATTGGATACAGTAGGGCAAACATATGTAGGATTTAGTTGAAAGCTTGTGGAGGAAGAAGAGAGGCTGTAGCTGTTGGAAGTAGCAAGCAAAAAGGCACCCTGCATTTACTCAGAGGAAAACTGCTATTTCAGCATAAGAATTCTCTGGCATGGATTCACCAACTGACATTTGATATTGCTCTAGTTCAGCATTCCTCAGACATAAATGTGGACCAGAGCCTACTGCATGGCATAAAATATAGTGCATTAGTGAGTATGCCTTGTAATCTATGGTTTGCCTCACTGCTTTAGTTATCTAGATTAATCTGCTTACATGCACCTTTAATTCCCATTTTCCACTTGCATTTCATTTGAATCTCAATTGTGATGGCCCCACTGGTTTTCAACAGGGCAGAATCCCAAATCTGCCCCAACCATGCACAGGAGGGTTCCCTATTTTACTGTGCAAATAACAGGAGGATAACATTCAAAGCTCATACTCTATAATCTAATTCTGCATGTGAAAGTGCTCTACTCCAAAAGTGGAGGCATGCATGCATGCATATCAAAGTTAGATATTCTTAAAATAATCTAAGACAATTCTAGGAACCTCTCTCTTGTTCCCCTAAATGTTCCAAAAGGGAATCAAAAATAAAAACAGAGCAGCACCGATGACACCAGAGCCATTACTAGCATCATTTCATCAAGAGGCAGAGATTTCCATTTCCAAGAGAGATTTGGAAAACTTTGCTTCACATTATTCCTGGTCAGGGAATTTAGTTACACTTTTTCACAGCAAGAGGGAGATTCTCCTGACATGACGTTTACCCACAGCAGCCAGCTGCCATAAATAATATTATTATTTAAAAAGAATACCAACACCACCAACTCATTTCAAAAAGGCCTACTGCTGAAAAGGAGGAATAGATAATGGCAGGGCAGGATAGGAGGCATGTTGGAGTTGAACATGCAACTGTAATTATGACGCAGAAGTAAACAGACCAGAAGCTGATACACATCTGATCCTAATTAGATGGAAACGGTCCTATGAATTCTTCTTCAGAAGCAAACGTTAGCCTGAGTGAAAAGAGCTGCACTATAAAGTTAACACTCTAGTAAAAACCATGACCTTTGAAGCATTTCATTTCACCCTGAACTTTGGTTTTGTGCCTTACTATTTCACAAAACAGAAAAGTTGGAAAAGACCTAAAATACTATTTTCAACTCTGCATATAGCTTAAAACAGTTGAGCCAAACCAAGCCATTCCATACCCAAGTACAGCAGGGGGTTCTTGAACTTTCTACCCCCAGGGCCCACTTAAGAAGGCTGAGAATTACTGAGGCCCACTAGTCACAAAATGGTGGCATATGGAAGCAGAGTTTAGCATAACCAGCAGGCAAGTGCTGTCATTTCCTACAGATATCTAATCCATCTTTGGAAATTGCTAAATACTTTGCCACAGTGCTTGCATTGTGGCAGGGAGTTCCATACTTCAGGTTTCCTCAAGCTAAGTACAGATATTAGCTCTGGGGGTATGGTGACTTAGCGTTCCTATTTTAGGCAGAATTTGCTGATCCAGAAGCTCTAAGTGGAGAAGTCTTTGTCCTTCATTTTTTTCTTTCCTAACCTCACATACTTCTCAAAGTATTATTACCCATCTCCTGTAATTTCTTCTTCCATTCTCCTTTCACAATCAACTTGTAACTTATCCCCCCCTTCCCACTGCCAACTGCCAGTTTCTTTCATTCCTCTTCCCTGATCCTTTCACATCCCCATGTCAATGGTTTTCCTCGCCAATATCCTGCCTTCCTGTATGGTCTATATTTGGTGGTGGTCCAGTGGGGGTGTTTGGTCTAGGAAAAACAAAACAAAAACAAAGCAGTGATCTACTTCACCATCTATACCAACTTCCACATTGACAGAAATAAACAAACAAAAATCCACCCAATCATATTGCATTGTGCTCCACTCAGGGTTAGCCCTGCTGGGTGAAGTGATTTAATTCAGGCGCAGCTTGCAAACAGATGGAAAGCAGGGACTAATGTTAAAATGGTGTGCCAAGTTTTAAAAGTGTTGGCTTGAGCAGTTTTAAGGTCCACATGGCAGCCAGGAGACAGAGTTGATTGGGTAGTATAGTGGTACCTTGGTTTGCAACCACTTTGGATTACAACCGTTTCGGATTACAACCACGTCAAACCCAGAAGTGTGTGTCCCCTTTTTTGGATTACAGCCCTTTTTTATTACAACTAATTTTTGGGGGGAGGACCCATTGGCGAAAGTGCGCTTTGGGTTACAACCTGTTTTGGTTTACAACCAGACCTCCAGAACGGATTATGGTTGTAAACCAAGGTACCACTGTATATCAACACATACACACATGTGAATGAATGAATGAATGAATGAATGACCTTGGGCTGGCACTCCATTAGCTCTTCCTTTAATTTCTTTATCAGAAGTGTTATTGTTATTCCCAAGGATCAGCCAGAGATAACTTGTTTTCCTTGCCAACGCATATCTAGCCATTAAGCTCAATGTCTGGCTGTATATAATTACCAGCTTAAAACACAGTAAGGCTGTTTTCCCCGTTTTGTTTAAAATAGCATTTGCATGTTGTTGCACACAGTTGTTTGTGCTTCCAAGTCATCCACTGCCTGTCCACACCAGTGGGCAGAGAGGGGGCATGGATGTTTTTAGATGGCTTACATTTTCAAATCAGATCAACACTGGTTTGGGGGCAAATGCAGCAAAATGCAGTATTTCTCAAGGAACTACAGGATAGATGTGGATTGTTACTACCGGTAATGGCATGTGGATGTGGCTTCACAAACTGGCAGTGGGAGTGCACTGGATTCAGAATATATTGGGAGTGTGTACACAGCCACACTCAAGTCATTGCTTAGATCCAAAGTGATTCTGTAGATAGGATGAAAGTTACCTTAAAGGCGTGAAGTGATAATCAGTATGTTCATCATCCTGGGATGTTAAGGCTACTTTCACAGAGCAGTAAATGCTATGCAATCCTACCTCACACTCTGCTTGTTCACTCCTATTCAGTTGTGAGGAGTGACCAGGTGAAGAGGACAAGGCTCCTGCACTTTTAATTGTGGCCTGAAAGAAGGAAATCCAGCAGGTCTAGCCTGCATGACAACTGCAGCATGGTAAACATACCATGCTGAAGTCAGGTTTCTTACTCAAACGCACCAAAAAAGACACTATTAAATGTATGAAATAACAAGGAAAGGAGAGTGCTGGATTTAACAAAACATAATGCTATGAACCTGCTGAAAAAATTGGGTCAAATATGGTTTGGATTGGGAGGTCCCCAATAAAATATCCACAAGAAGTAAGCCAACCTTCCTTTATGAAATGGGGGTGAAAGACAAAACACTTGCAATAAGATGTTGGGAAATTGGGAGCAACTGTGTGTGAAACTGTTTTACACACATCACCAGTTTCCTTCAAATTATGTTAAAAATAAAGTATTCAAGGCAGTAGTTGATAATATAATTTGAACTTCATGGCTGAAATCCTGTAAACCATTAGGAAAAAATAAGTCCCATGAGACCCAAACTGATCTTATGCACATAGCAAAGCACGAGAATCCAGTCAAACTAGATACGCATTGTGGTCAGCACTTATTTTTCTTACAGATTAGGTCTTCCAGGTGCAAAAAGGCATACAAAACATGTGCATGGAGTATTTATGGACCCAGAGCCTGCTGCTGCATAATTTAAACAAAGAGCACCCTTACTGAAGCTGTGAAATTCCACCCACCATTTTTAACAAACACTTCGGCACAAACAAGGTTTCCATTTTCAAGGAGCTTAAGAATATGATGAAGTTGCATCTTTTGGGTTTCTATCTGCCATGAATTTGTGTGTGCTGAGACATTGATGACACAACCTACATATTTTTTGTATGATGAGATGTGCAGTGGTAGTTAGCCTTTTTGGCAGTTATGCCACAAGTCAAATTCAAGGATGTATGCGTATGTGTTGCTACACTACAATATATAAGCAACTCCTTCTGTACTGGCACGGGAGTGGCAGACAGAAATATAGTACAGACTATGTCATAGCTAGGAACGTAGCCGACCCTCTCCAACTCCTGCATAAGTGTGCCCCAAACTCCAGTTATCTGTGTCACTTTGGCATCCATGCCATAGACTGGACACCTAGTGGCGGCTGTGCCTTTGCCATATTCTGAGATATCTGACTACAAAGAACTCCCTCCAGCTCAAAAAGGGCTCTCAAGGAAGAAACACTTGAGGCAGTTGCCTTAGACTCCATCTTAAGCAAATTGTCTAGCCCTGAAGGGGAAAAAATGTTTAGTCAAGAGCTACATAGAAGGAATCAAGATTGTTGTACTATAAGCCAAAAGCCCCTCTCTTGGCCAGATGGATATACACCCTGTACTGTATACATTTCTTAAGAGACTTCACTTTCAAAAACCAGAATGAAGCAATGTATTCATGGAGCTGCCCCCGCCCTGCATTTATTCCTTTCTCTGTGCAGGAGTTGAGCACAATCCGTTATTACAACTATTCTGCAACAACATCTGCAGAGTATTATGTAAAGTTCTCTCTGCATGCTGCCAAGACAGTATGAGGTTCATTCTGGCTCCTGCACCATTGGTTGTGACTGAGCAGAATAATATTCTTTGCTGTATGTACTTCGTACGACTATCTTACTCCTTTCATCGAAAGGCATCAAAGTTTGAGGGCCACAGCACCAGGCTAACTTCATGCCCCTGCCGCCACCACCACCATTTTCCTTAATTGCATTTTAAAACAAATCTGCAGAACAAAGTCCAAATTCACATGCATTCAATCACTTTGCTTAAGCAAGCTCTAGCAGAATACCCTATCCATTCTGCTTATTTGTCTGTATACATTAGAAGAGATAAACTGACTGGCTTGCCCTTCTGCTTACACTAATTCACCCTTCCTGAAGGACCTACACTGGCTCCCAGTAGTTTCCGAGCACAATTTGAAGTGTTGATGCTGACCTTTAAAGCCCTAAACGGCCTCGGTCCAGTATACCTGAAGAAGTGTCTCCACCCCCATTGTTCAGCCCAGACACTGAGGTCCAGGCGAGGAGTGAGGTTACAGGGAACCAGGCAGAGGGCCGTCTCAGTAGTGGCACCCGCCATGTGGAACACCCTCCCATCAGATGTCAAGGAAATAAACAACTATCCGACTTTTAGAAGACATCTGAAGGCAGCCCTGTTTAGGGAAGTTTTTTATGCCTGATGTTTTACCATTTTTATATACACTGTAAGCCACCCAGAGTGGCTGGGGAAACCCAGCCAGATGGGCAGGATATAAATAATAAAATCTTCTTCTTCTTCTTCTTCTTCTTCTTCTTCTTCTTCTTCTTCATAATAATAATAATAATAATAATAATAATTTATTATTTATACCCCGCCCATCTGGCCGGGTTCCCCCAGCCACTCTGGGCGGCTTCCAAAAAAACAAATTCTAAAATACAGAAATCCATCAAACATTAAAAGCTTCCCTAAACAGGGCTGCCTTGAGATGCCTTCTAAAGGTCTGGTAATTGTTCTCTTTGACCTCTAGTGGGAGGGCATTCCACAGGGTGGGTGCCACTACCGAGAAGGCCCTCTGCCTGGTTCCCTGTAACTTGGCTTCTCGTAATGAGGGAACCGCCAGAAGGCCCTCGGAGCTGGACCTCAGTGTCCGGGCAGAACGATGGGGGTGGAGACGCTCCTTCAGGTATACCGGACCGAGGCCATTTAGGGCTTTAAAGGTCAACACCAACACTTTGAATTGTGCTCGGAAACGTGCTGGGAGCCAATGTAGGTCTTTTAGGACCGGTGTTATGTGATCTCGGCGGCCGCTCCCAGTCACCAGTCTAGCTGCCGCATTCTGGATTAGTTGTAGTTTCCGGGTCACCTTCAAAGGTAGCCCCACGTAGAGCGCATTGCAGTAGTCCAAGCGAGAGATAACTAGAGCATGCACCACTCTGGAGAGACAGTCAGTGGGCAGGTAGGGACTCAGCCTGCGTACCAGATGGAGCTGATAAACAGCTGCCCTGGACACGGAGTTGACCTGTGCCTCCATGGACAGCTGTGAGTCTAAAATGACTCCCAGGCTGCGCACCTGGTCTTTCAGGGGCACAGTTACCCCATTCAGGACCAGAGAGTCCTCCACACCCGCCCGCCTCCTGTCCCCCACAAACAGTACTTCTGTCTTGTCAGGATTCAATCTCAATCTGTTAGCCACCATCCATCCTCCAACCGCCTCCAAGCACTCACACAGGACCTTCACCGCCTTCACTGATTCTGATTTAAAAGAGAGGTAGAGCTGGGTATCATCAGCATACTGATGGACACCCAGCCCAAACCCCCTGATGATCTCTCCCAGCGGCTGCATATAGATGTTAAAAAGCATGGGGGAGAGGACAGAACCCTGAGGCACCCCACAAGTGAGAGCCCAGGGGTCTGAACACTCATCCCCCACCACCACTTTCTGAACACGGCCCAGGAGGAAGGAGCGGAACCACTGCATGACAGTGCCCCCAGCTCCCAAGCCCTCTAGACGGTCCAGAAGGATGTTATGGTCGATGGTGTCAAAAGCCGCTGAGAGATCCAGCAGAACAAGGAAACAGCTCTTACCTTTGTCCCTAGCCCGCCGGAGATCATCGACCAGTGCGACCAAGGCAGTTTCAGTCCCATGATGAGGCCTGAATCCTGACTGGAAGGGATCCAAATGGTCCGCTTCTTCCAGGCGTGCCTGGAGTTGTTCCGCAACCACTCGCTCAATCACCTTGCCCAAGAATGGAAGATTTGAGACTGGGCGATAGTTGGCCATATTGGCCGGATCTAAAGATGGTTTTTTAAGAAGCGGTTTAATAACCGCCTCTTTCAGCGGGTCTGGGAAGGTTCCCTCATGGAGAGAAGCATTTACCAACCCGCGAAGCCCATCGCCCAGCCCTTCCTGGCTAGCTTTTATAAGCCAGGATGGGCAAGGATCAAGGAGACAGGTGGTTGGTTTCATTCGTCTAAGCAGCCTGTCCACATCCTCGGAGGTAACAGATTGAAATTGATCCCACAAAACTTGACTAGACAGGACTCTAGCACTCCCCCGCCCCGGCCCTGCTCCCACGGTGGAGTCTACCTCTTCCCGAATCTGAGCGACTTTATCTGCAAAAAACTTTGCAAAATCATTGCAGGAGATCATGTGGCCCGTACTGGGCCCGGATGGAGCAGGTGGTTCTGCTAAATTGCGAACCACCTGGAAGAGTCTCCTGCTGCTGTTTTCTGCAGATGCGATGGAGACGGTGAAGAAGGTCCTCTTCGCCGTCGCCATTGCCACTTGGTAGGCTCGAAGTTGAGCTCTAGCCCGTGTCCGGTCTGATTCAAAATGAGTTTTCCGCCACCGGCGCTCTAGCCGTCTCAACGACTGTTTCATTGCCCTCAGCGCCGGGGAAAACCACGGGGCTGTCCGGGCTCCATGCAATCTGAGAGGGCGCTTCGGAGCCAGACAGTCAATAGCGCTGGTTAACTCCGCATTCCAGCGGGCCACCAGGGAATCAGCTGAAAGGCCATCGACATGGGATAAAACATCCCCTACCACTCTTTGGAAGCCAATTGGATCCATTAAGTAGCGGGGGCGGACCATCCGAATCGGTCCCACCTCCCTGCAGAGGGGAAGGGTTGCGGAGAAGTCCAGTTGCACCAGAAAGTGATCTGACCATGGCACTTCTTTTGTTTCGCTTTTACTTAATGTCAGATCACCAACATCCATAGAGGTAAACACCAAGTCCAAGGCATGTCCGCGGCTATGAGTTGGGCCAGACTTATTCAGGGACAGCCCCATGGTGGCCATGCTTTCCACGAAGTCCCGAGCGGCTCCTTGTAAGGTCGTGTCGGCATGGATGTTAAAATCCCCTAAGACAACCAAGCTAGGTGTCTCCAGGAGCACATCCGACACGACCTGAAGCAGCTCGGGCAGGGAATCCCGAGGGAATTCTTCTTCTTCTTCTTCTTCTTCTTCTTCTTCTTCTTCTTCTTCTTCTTCTTCTTCTTCTTCTTCTTCTTCTTCTTCTTCTTCTTCTTCTTCTTCTTCTTCTTCTTCCTCCTCCTCCTCCTCCTCCTCCTCTTCCTCTTCCTCTTCCTCTTCCTCTTCACCACTGAATTATCTCTCATTGTAGAATCAGATATGTGTTGTTGGATAACTAGTGGGATAGCCACCTGGTCCACCCAACCTCATACAGAAAAATGAGAGAGATCCAAGGGCTTCCTTACATGAATAGTGCTGTGTGTGTGTGTGTGTGTGTGTGTGTGTAAAGCTGACCTCCCCCCATATCCAGAAGGATTACATCGTAACTCAAGTGAAGAGCAGTGGTGTGTACAATGGCCTGAAAAGGTTTAGAAAAACAGAACTAAGAATCACACAGATGAACCATGCCCCTAGCTACAAAAAGAATTCAGGGTCATTGGCCAAACATTCCTTCCAAAAACATGGTGATCAGTCAGTTCCAAAATGTGAAAACAAAGCCCATCTGCCTAGCCTCACCCAGGAGAAAGCTCTCATAGCTCAAGTCCATCCCACTTGAATATCTGGGATATCTGACATTCAATATTTGCACTTGAAAAGTTCTACATTGATTAAGAATGTATGTAATGTTTTCCATTTTAGAGAAATTAAGAAGATGCACCAAATTCCAGAACACAAACGCTTCAAACAACATAATGGATGTTCCTTGTTCAGAACACCTCTCCTCCATAACTGCCTAAAGAACACTTAGTACTGGTTCAGAATTTTTGGGAGGTTTGATTAGGTGAGCACATACATTACAACTTATGTAATAGATTGGAAGCTGTCAGAACTGTTCAATAGGAGGCAATCCCTCATACCGCTAGTCAGTAATTTCCCTTCAACCGTGCAGAATGCACAACACAACTGATCACTGGGATTTGTGCCAGACATTCTCTGTGTATTGCATACATAGACCAAGAAGCTATGCATAATGTTTTTACCCCACTCCCAGTTTCAGAGTATTTGTTAAAATCTGCTACTAATAATAGTTCCTATAATGAATTCACTGTGTTTTGCCAGCAAAGTCTGCAAAATGACACAGAAGGAACAAAGCTGTATGTTGCTAGCTATAGGTATGATTTGGGGAAAATATTCAGGAGATAGATGGTGTGGCCACAGACAAAAAAGCTTGCAGAGTAGATGTTAACTTTATTAACATATCACACACATGTTCATTTATTTATAGAGGAAAGTGATCTTTTTATCCAGTGGCAAGAAGATCTGCAAAATCAGTTTCCTCCTCATAACAAACTTCAATTCTCTCTGGCTGTCAAGTTCAATGCTTTTTGAAAACAGGACTGAGTACCCAGAGTGGTGTACAGTATAACCATAAAACTGCAGTTTGTTCGATTAAAGGACAACTAAAAAAAACTTTCCAAAGGCAACAAAGAACATAATTCAGCCAAAACCTAAACACAAAAATCTAAAGCAGCAGCAGGAGAATAAAAGGGATTTCCCATAGAAAGTGGCAGCAGAATTAGGTCACTATCAAAATTTCTAGTGAAAGAGATGTAAAAAGAAAGCTTGACAGATTTTAAATGAGAACACTGTGGTACAACCAAATAAAAGGCTCCAACGAATGGATGACCAAAGCCAAGTTACTCCTTTTCAGACTCCAGGAGTGTATCTGTGAAATTTAGAGGGGTTGGTTTTTTGTGTGGTCCAAATGTGAATCCTATCTGTGGACATTGAATTGCATTTACCGTGTTACTGCCCACTCATTTGGTTGGAGAGATCCTTTTAGAGCTCTTCGTAATCCCATTTTGCTTTAACCACCCTGAAACAATTTGGTGAGTCACCACTCACCCCTGACTCTAAATCTTTACGAACAAGTTAAAAAGCACAGGTCCCAATACCAATCCTGGGGGGACTCTTCTTTCTACATCTTCCATTGAGAGAAATCTCAATGCTCTCCGCTTCCTGTGTCGAAATCTTTTTGACAGTCTAAGGACAGAATGTGGACTGGATCACCTCTATCAATAAGCTTGTTGACACTCTCAAAGAATTCTAACAGGTTAGTGAGAATTCTCAGCAGCATTCTTGACTAACAGTACTTCCATCTTGTCTGAATTAAGTTTCAGCTTGTAAACTCCTATCTGCTCCTGAATTCATGCCAGACACTAATTTACCACTTCCACTGCCTCCCTGGCATCAGATGATGGAATCAAGAGGTTATCTGCCTACTGGCAACACCTTAGCCCCGTGAGAATATCCAGTAGGAACTGTCCCCGCAGAAAGTGTAATTTACTTTCTGCTTCAATCCTGTTCATTTTTAATTCAGTTGTATTTCAGATTTAGCCTGAGTTTTCAGTATATACATGGAAAGGCTGTATTTCTGCATCTTTAACTAGAATGAATTATAGCATAGCTGCCAAGTTTTCCCTTTTCTCACGAGGAAGCCTATTCAGCATAAGGCAATTTCCCTTAAAAAAAGGGAGAACTTGGCAGCTATGATTATAGCCACTTTCTAAAACCCTTGTCTGTCCTCCCTTCCCTTTTGTCACCTACTATAGCCTACCTATAGACCTAGCAGTATTATTTTATGCAAGGACATTGCAATGGTAGACCACTCCAGTACCAGCAGAAGCCACACCTTCCCCCTTTTGGAAAATACTTTAACTGGCTGCAAGAGTTTGGCGAGGACAATACAGCCCATGAATCATCATGCGGAGGAGGGAAAGCGTTTCCGTCTTTCTCCACAATGAACTAGAAATTTTCAGCTCAGAGAAATAAAGCTACTTTCAACCCTGAAATTCTATGCATGTGCTCTCAGAAGTGAGGCTCACTGAGTTCAAATGGGACTTGTTTCCAGAGAAATGTGCTAGCCTGAATGTATTGCAGGCTTATACATAACACTGTGAGAAAGAAACGGGTCTTAATTCATTGCACCAGATAAGGATTTCTACAATCACAGCAAGACCCCATATGTTGGGGTCACCACCAAATTTGTTAAGCCAAATAACATTCGTATCTCAGATCTCTGTAATACAGGAACCCCCAAACTTGCCCCCCCCCCAGATGTTTTGGGACTACAATTCCCATCATCCCTGAACACTGGTCCTGTTAGTTAGGGATGATGGGAGTTGTAGGCCAAAACACCTGGAGGGCCACAGTTTGGGGGTGCCTGCTGTAATACATTTAATATTTATGGAATTCAACCATGTCTGGGCAACAGTTCAGTGGTAACACAACTGCTTTGCATGCAGAAGGTCCCAGGATCCATCCAAACATGATCAGGGGATCTGAAAGACCCCTGCCTAAGACCTTGAAGAGTCAGAGTAGACAATACTGTGTTAGATGGACAGTCTGACCTGGCACAAGACAGTTTTCTATGTTCCATTCTCTAGAAGCACTGAAAAAAAGTAAGCATCCTAAATGGTGAGCTAATGCATAGAAATAACAGACAAGTCCTGTTTACGGAGGCATTTAGAGAACACCACTTTTACTCCCATTCCACAGGAAGCAAAACTGAAGGAAGAACAACCACATCCCTGAACAGCTTTGTTCCCACTGGTATTTCATACTGGAATACATATTCCTTCCATGCTCTTGCTATCTTGCCAAATCAGTGGTCTGAATATACATACTATGTGCTAAAGTGGAGCCGGGCACTCTGAAAGCTACTTTGGCAATTGCTGACTTTGTGCCACTATACAAGAACACAGGAGACTGCCTTATACATCGGTCCATCTCAGCATTGTCTGCACCAGGTATCTTCAACCTTCTCCGATCCAGCACCCACTTTTAACCCAAGCATGTCTTTGGGGACCCTTTTCTTAACCTTTTACCGTATATTTGCAGGGCAGTAGTGCTCCTGTTGTGACCCACCTTGGATCTGGCCTTGGATCAGTGGCAGAGCTTCATGCTCCGGCACCAGGGGGCGGAGAGCTGGCGCATGTCCCAGGGATGTGGCGTGATGCGCGTCCTGGGGTGTAGGGCGCTGCCTGCGGGGGTGTGGCGCCCAGTGCAGGTGGGGGTACAGCCGCGATGGCGCCCCACCGGGATCGCGCTGCCAGGGGCGGTGCGCCCCCCCCACACTCCTTTTCCTCCGCCAGTGCTGGCTGTGACCCACCAGTTGAGGACCAGTGTTCTACAATGATTGGCAGTGCTCAAACAGAAACCTTTCCCAGCCCTACCTGGAGATGTTGGGGGATTGAACCAGGGACCTTCTGCATGCAGCACAGCAGCTCTACCATTCAGCTACGACTTCTCCCCATAGTGCAAAAAAGACAAAACAGAACACTTTACAGTGTTACTTAAAAAAAAAAGTCATTGGAACTGGGGATCAAATCTCAGGGGCAATCAGGAATTTACTGTTTTGGACCTTGATTCAATGCAATGTTTACCAATGCCAGTTGTGGTAGATTTCTCCCACATCAGACAGGGCCAGATGGAGGCCGTTAAGAGTATAATTCTGGGAAAAGCTAAAAAGGAACCCTCGTCTGCGACAGGCATTCCGTCCAGATCCTGAAGCCCAGTCCAGCATTTCAAACGTTCCTCTTTTTAAAGCTCTTCCAGGCAATGTTTCAGAAAGCGGCTACTTGAGCCGAAGAGAAAGGTAATGGTGCCAAGCCTGAAGGGAGGGGAAAAGTTTGAGATCACAGAACACTGTCTTGTAATTAGACAAACCGCTGAGTCTGAACGGCAGCAACTCCTCCAAAGCAACTGGTCCACTTCCTGAATTCTACTTGTAATTTGTATCAAGGAACGGTACAAGATCAGCCCAAGTCAGATGCAACCTTTGGTGGTGGTGGAGGGGCACTTGCGAGTAGTGGGTAGAGCAATATATGCAATTCTCACCCATTCTCATTCCTGCCATGCAAGAATCATCTCCCCACTTCTCTCCATATAGCCAAGCAAAGGGCACCATCATGGTACAGGGACGCATTGAGCCCAAGCAGAAGCACTCAAAGAGGGTGAAGAGCATGGCTAACGAGGAGCATGGCCTGGGGAGAGTCACAAGGGCCAGACAGAGAGGCCTGCATTAGGGCTACCTAAATGTAATTCTTTTCCTTCCATCAGAGACACTCGTGGAGTTTGGGAGGGTTAGTTGTCACAGTGCCCGGGGCAAGTGCTTTTGTGGATTCCTGGACACTGGGAATCAAGCCTGCTCCACTTTGCTTCTCCCCTTTCAACAGTATGGGCCTCATTCTGGCTTTGGTTTCCTGGCCGTAGTAGAACATTGCAGGGAATTGGCAGTCTCTCTAGTTAGAAGTCACACTGCACAGGTTGGGCAGGTTTCACAGGTGTGCTGTTATCAGGCATCTAGTTGTTTGTCACAAAGGGTTGCTGAGTTCCCCTTGCCTTTTTTGCAGGAGGGAGACCCAAATAACGTATAAACCTCTCTAAGCAACTACTCAGCAAACATACATGTCAGCACCCTTCATTGATGCACCTTGCTTTGCACAAGGTTTTTACATTGTACATTGTTTTGTTATAATAATGACACCAGAGATACTGTAACCAGAACCAGAGATACTGACAGTTACCAACATGCAGGGGATTGTATTTATTCTGCTTCTGACACAAGGTATAAGTCATTCCACAGACTGAGGTGTGACAGCCATTCTGCCTGAACGAAAATAATTGTGTCATTTCTCACTGCAACTAGTTGCTCACACAGGTGCGACTTCTCTGCCACTAAGCAGGGTCCCCCTTCGCCAAGTTGAGTTAGAGTGAGGGTAGTGGTGGAATACTGCAGATTGAAGAGGTATTTTTTTCTACAATGCAGGAGTTCAAATGACAACAGGACAGGGCACTGCTGCTTCAGAATGCCTCTTATTTTTCAAACCTGGATCAGCAAGGACACAAGAGATGCCCAATTATTCAGAGATGTTAAGAAATCACACCCCAAACCTGTAAGGAATTCACTGTCTTTTAGCCCAGGTTTTCCAGCGTTCTCAATACTAGTTGAGTCTGTTCTCTTGACATAAACTGCATTCCAGATACAAGTAAAACAGCAGAACAGAATAAGAGAAACTCAGGCAGAAGTTGGGGGAAGAAGGTCTGTGTATTTTAGTCATGAAGGAAATATTCCTTCAATCCTGACAGATCACAGAACTATCATTAGCCAGGCATGTTAACCCTTGCAAACAAACGGTCAGCAGCCTATTAGCCTATGAGCTGTAAGTATTGTACAATATGCCTCATAACACCAGAGCCATTCATAGGAAGTGACTGGCAGGAAAACCATTGTACGCTTGCCAGTTTGCTTGTAACAGGCAACCCACAGCACCGCTACCAATAATGCCACTTTGAAAGATGCTTTTTCAGTTCCTCCTGGAAACATTTCCCATCAACCGGGCTCAAGTGGGAGTGCGTTCTTCAATCTGGCATCGTTTTTTTTTTTAAGGATGGCTGCATCAACAGTGCCTCATCATTTTATGGGAGAGCTGCCTGGAACAGCTGCCTGCAACAAGCAACTAGAAGTCTTCCGCCTTGCTAAAGACAGAGGATTCAAAAAGCTGCATGAATCACAGGGGCTGGCTTTCCATCATGGAACTAAGCAGCTTCACGAGAAAGAACTTCATATAGATTTTTAAATAATATAAAGGCAACCTTTTTGGTTTCATGTTTTATGAAAGCAGCACAAAAAAACATGCAAGGCATATCTAGTAAAAGCTTCCAGGAAAGGAATAAGTGTTCTGATCAGAAAGAGAGGGTCCATTCCTTACAGACACAGCTCTTCAAAAACTAGATACCTCGTGCACTGTATCTTAGACTATTTGCCCTGAACTGCCAGCATACTACCAACAAAACATAGGGCTTATCCTTTTTTCTGCTCTTTCCAGGCACTGTCTGTGCATAAATGCTCCATGTCTGAGTGTGGGTTTTTTTGGGGGGGGTGTGTGTGTTGCTTTGGAGTTCCCCCCACATTTTAAAGCTCAGTTGGAGCAAATGGCAATCTGGAAAAAAAAACCACCCAGTTTGATGTTTGCTCTGACCGAGTGCTAAAGGGTTTTCGCAGGGAAAGCTTCATGGCAAACAACACACACACACACACACACACCCAAAAAAACAACACCCGCTCAGACACAGAGCTTTTAATCACGGGCCTATGCCTGGAAAGAGCAGGACAAAATGTAAGTGTGGATAAGCCCCAAAACACAGAGTCACAAATGTTAATTGCAAGACAGGGAACTGGAAGTCCGACGGTACCTGGAGAACACGGCTCCCAGCATGGGCAGTAATCAGAAATTATGAGAGTTGTACTCTAACACCTGGAGAAGTACAGGTTTCCCATACCTGTCATAGGGGAAGCAGCCACAATGTACCGTAATCCATCTTTAACTTCTGTACTTTTAGTGAGGACGTCATTTTAGTGTGGCTTTGAGCTGAGCTTCTAATTGTTTTATTTGTTTTTGCACCAGTAAAGTTTTATTATGGTTTTATTGATTTTGTTTGTTTAAGTTGTATTTTGTATTTTTATATAGGGTATCATTGACTGTAATTTGTAAGCCACCTAGATAATTTTACTGCTAACCAGCCATCAAATTACTAATAAAGATGATGATGATGGTGATGATGATGATGATAGTAATCCACTGCTGGCAGAAATTCTATTCCCCTCCCACTTCACTACCCATACTACCATTTCAAAATAAAAGGCAGAGAAGAATTTATCTGCTCAAAACTTCATTATATGAGAAGAGTTCACAGATGGAAACTGCATTGAAAAAGGAAAGGAAAGAGAATAAGAAAACCTTCACATATGTAAAAATGGACTTCTAAGTACACTTCAAGAAAAAGCAGCCATCCCAGGGTTGAACTAAAGGAGAGTCCTTGTTAGCTAGTACTGTAGGAGTACTTTCATAGTTTGGTTTTGCCCCCAAGATGAGAGGGGCAAAACACACAAAATAACAACTGCTTATAAACACAGCTCCTTATAAAAGACAATTATGTGCTAGCTAGGAGGGATATAGTTTAACAAAATACTTAGCACTCAAGTTGAAAACAGATTTCAAAATCACAGCCTTGTACTGTAAAGCATTTGAAAAATCATTCTTCTTCTCAGTATCTAGCTATGAAACACAGCCAGCAATCCATACCACCTTGGACATATTTTTTGTGTGGAAAACTGAATACAAATGAAATTTAATCATTAAGAATTCTGCAAGTACAATATAAGCTATCAACTTATAAAAACTTGTATAGGGGAGGCTTAATACAGGCATCTCATTCCAACATTCCAAACAGCTTCCTAAATTTGGGGAAAAAACCAGTTGGATATGTCAGCTTGCTTAGTATTAAATGAGTCAGGAGAGCACAGGAAGCAGCACCACAAAACTTCTACTGTGCAGCTGATATTCAGGCAATGTTATGCTATAATCCAATATATTTGTTTCTTTAACATAGGCATCCCCAAACTGCGGCCCTCCAGCTGATTTGGGACTACAACTCCCATCATCCCTAGCTAACAGGACCAGTGGTCAGGGATGATGGGAACTGTAGTCCCAAAACAGCTGGAGGGCTGAGTTTGGGGGTGCCTGCTAACAGAAGCCATAGCAACCACATACAAAATACAACAGTTTATTCATATGCAGCTTTACAATATAGCTCACCATAAAAGCTACAGCATTCATTCATTGCCATTTTGCATCTCAAACAGTTCTACCAACACTGGAAATACTGTTTCACAAGAAGGAAAGTCGAACACAATCCTACCAAACTGCCGACGCCACTTCCTGAAGCATCCAGGTGTTCCTTGAACATCCCCCATCCACATACAGCTCCGATCCTACAACTATTCTTAGCCAGTTAGCTCCAACAAGGCGATGGAAGCAACTGGCGCACTTTTCAATCTGAACAAACTAAACCTGCTCTGGCCGGGCACTGGTTTGGTTTTGGGTGGTTTTTTTTCTTTCCCTCCCAGATGTCCTTCAGGCTCCTCTTCTCAGTCCTATTCAAACAACGTCCCTGGCTTTGAAGCCACGCCTCGAGGAACGGAAACAACAGTCAACCCTCTGGAACATGTTTCCTATAAACTAGAAGCCTGCAGAACAGCCAGCACATTGAGCAAACTGCCAATTAACCAAATACATTGCACTGGAGAGAGAGGGGGGTGGGGGTGGGAAGAGATTGAAGGAGTAGGAGATGGCCGCTCCCAAAGCAACTCAGAAATCTGAATCCACAGTTCTTGCAACTCCTTCCAAGTACATTCTATTTTTCTAGCCCATGGATTATATAGCTGGTAGAACACACAACCAAAACACACCATTATGGAGCATCTACAAATATACAGAGAAAAGAGTATTCAACACAGTCCTTAACTAGAATATGGATCTCATTTAAAACCATAAACATTTTCTTTTACATAGCTTAAGAGCTTCCAGCTCTTCATTAGTCCATTATGACAAGCACAAGATGCACACTATAGAATGCTTCAAATCCCATCAGTTTTATCTGATATCAGCAGCACACACACATATTCATGTATTCAGACAGATGTATATCACAAGCTGTTACATTTTCATGGAAGCTGGCGCAATGAGTTCCACTACTACAATGGGAATTAACCCCCCCCCCCATATCTGCACCCTCCTCATATCTTCCTGGGATGGTCAGCTGAGCACCCAGAACAGGGTGCAGGGAGAGGAGAGGGGAGATTGTTCCTTCAGCACAATAATTTCTGCTTGCCAGGTAAACAATCACCTGCAGGTTGAATTCCATCCTTTGCAACTGGTGGTGTTGCATAATTGGAAAGTATTAAGTTCCAACGCTGAAGCCAGTTGGGGAACCAAACACCTGTAATTCCAGATCTGTGGGAGATGGCTGGCCTTCAAGACTAACTAAGACACTCTGTACACATTCTAAGTTCTTCAACCAGTCAGGAAACAATCAGGAAAATAATAGACCTGTGTGTTAAAACAGTCTACTATAGCTTAAGATTCTTAGTTCTATGGCTGGTTTCCGAAACAAACTGAGCCCCAAATGAATTCAATTCAGTTCAAGGACCAGGCTCCATTCTTGGTAAACTTTCAGAGGCCAAATGTCAATGGTGGGTGGCACCAGAAGCAAAAGTGGCCAGGACAATAAATTTGAGTTTTACCTTTGTAGGGCAGGCTAGTTTCCTCACACTCATCCTTCATCCAGGCAAGCAAAAAGTATTATCAGAGTTCCAAGTACACATTAGTTCAGTTGGTTAGAGCAGTGGTTCCCAACAGGTGGTCCGCGGACCCCCAGGGGTCCACGACCTATGCCAGAGGGGTCCGCAAGATGCTATTAGAATAAAAAATATATTAAATATATTTCGTATGATAACATTTTTTTTGCTTTGGCCGCTTCCTGCATGAGCAGAGTCTAGCGCAAAACTAGAATTCGATAGAGGCAGTAGTTCTGCTGTATGCCGTTAGGTGGCGCTTTACAAACACTACTGTTTTGCAAAGAGGCAGCACGCGCATTCTACTAACGCTCACCTCCCCAAGATGCTTTGCGCGCGTCGGCTTCATTTGTGCGCTACTGCGCAGGTACCCTGTCTTCTCCATTCCCCTCCCTCCTCCCTGGCGCGTGCTGCCTCTTTGCAAAACAGTAATGTTTGTAAACAAAGCGTTGTTTTTCACGGAAGCTACAGTTCGCGTAGTTAAAAATGGACCGTTGGTTAAAAAGTGGTTCGTTAAAACGACAAAGGCCTACAGATGAAGAGGAAGATAATGCATTTGATGTTCAAGCAAGTAAGTCAGTGACTCTCGAACCGATCTTGTCAGTGTCCATTGAACCTAAATCATCGGCGTCCCTTGAACCTAACCCTTCCAAGATCAGTGTTAAGCTTACTGGAAAAATTAGATTAGGAATTAGGAATTAGATTTAGGATTAGGAATTAATGGGGGTCCTTGTCACAATAGCGGCTCGATGAGGGGTCCTCGAGAAAATTTTGTTGGGAACCCCTGGGTTAGAGCATGGTGCTTATAGCACCAAGGTTGCAGGTTTGATCCCTAAACAGGACAGCTGCTCATTTCTGCATTGCAGGGGGTTGGACTAGATGATCCTCAGGGTCCTTTCCAACTCTACAATCCTACACCAAGGAGATGCAAAAGCTGGGCTGGTAGAGTGTGTGGCTTGGGAGAGTTCTGAAGGCCAGATAAAGAGGCCTGAGGACCACATTTGATTCCTTAAGGTTTGGTTCCCCAACCCTTAACTAGATAGCGGTAAACACCAACAAGTTAAAGAGCCATGTGGAGGGAGGGGTACACTTTCAAAGGAGCAGAGGCAAAAAGCAGTGGAGAATCATTGCAAAGCTTTGCTCAAATCCCCATCTCAATAGTTACTGGCATGTTTGGAAAAAACAGCTATGCAATCCAGGTTCTCCGTTGCCACGAGACTCTTGGATATGTATAACAATACTGTTTTAATAGGACCGAAGAGAAACCAGATTATTAGTGTATGGCTGAAAAATGGCTCCAAGTCAATTAAAGGGTGGCCTCCGCTTGCTTACTTCACTGGGCGTGGGGGAGAGGATTAGTCAATGGAACAAGGTCAGCACATTACAGTTGGTGGGCTAGAGAGGTGCAAGATGCATTTCTCTGGGCCAGCTACAGTGTAGCCAAATGGCATGGAAGACAAGTGTGGGAGAGAAAGACCATCAACATTTTCTTTGCATTCACTAAAGGCTTCCAGACACAAATACCCATCTGTTCTCTAGTTCAGAACGGCCGCTCTTCACTATTAACTGAGGCATACTGCTAAATTCTAGTTTCCAATATACAATTTCCATGTTGGAGGACTTTAGAAAGATCACCTGAGCCAAACTATCATGGTGAGCACCTGGATTGAACATGTCACCTGTACTGAGCCCACATTGAATTGACCATGTGACCCCTTAATCAGAGGCGAAACTAGGCTTTATTTCACCAGGGTCAAAGACTCAGTTTGGCACCCCCTACACACATTTGCGTACACACTCACAGGCTGGGAGCCTCAATGATGCCCCTCTGCATGCTTCACCTGGGGCAAAAAAACCTGGTTAGACACACACACACACACACACACGGTACCTACAGCACTGCCTTCATCCAGCACAGTTCATAATCAAGCCCACATTTACCCAATCCTCTTCTGACAGCATTGCAACAGCACAGAAAATCTGGAGTAAATTTCAAGTTCTGCTCAAATCTGCATGTCTTACCATGTTAATTCAGTCATATGGCATAGCCTTTGCTCCACCTCATTACTTTGCAGCTGAAATGTTGCAATGCAGTTCTCCAACCAAAAAAATAGAGATTAGTGAACACAAAATGCATATATTAATGTTCAAAAATTCATTCTATTATGGAACAATGCTTGCAAAAAAGTGCATAATAGGCAGAACTGTGTAAAAAAAATGTTCATATGAGGGGTTAGGATCTCCAATGTTTTCAATCACTATGCAACAATGAAGGTAGCAACAATTTTTTTAAAAAAATTAAGAACACCTGCTTCCCAGCAAGCAACAGAGATTACTGAGATTTTTTTTTTAAAAAAAAAAACACAATCTGATAGTGACTTTTAAAAAAGTACTTCTCTAGTAGAGAGAGAGAGAGACTGAAGCCAAAATAATCACTGGTGGGGAAATCCCCCTCCCCAATGTTTCATGGTAGATAAACCAGAAGGGTCATGTTAGGCTCCTTCAGAACTTTCTAACGTGCAGGACAAGACTATCTGTGGGCACAGGGCTTGAGATATTTACAAAAGGCTCAGCAGAGAACTGATGAATCAACAATGGGTCCTTTGACCCAACTGCAGTTTTTGGTTCTTGCCGCCAGACTCGCCTGCATCCTCTCCTTAACTATGCTACAGTCTGCCAGCGCTTATTTGTTCTCCAACTCAGCTTTCAAATATTCTGAGACCAAGCCAGCAAAAAGTGTAATTGTTTCTCCAGATGATGTCTTTTGAAGTTAACTCTGGAGATGCTGAAAAGAGGAGCTGGCGGGGGGGGGGGGAGGAGGATCTTGTTCATGGAGCGGTTATAACAATGTCAAATGTTGGTTAGACTTCAGCTCCTGAACAGGGAATTCAATGAGTGCCCACAAGTAGAAATGTGTGTTGGTGTTATGGCCTGGGTGTTTCTTTAAGACCCTGAACACTTTCAAGCAAAGGAAGGAGTGCAAATATGATCTACACTCACACAGATTTGAATAGAAGTTTGTTCAATACTTGAGGACACTTATAGTTAAGAGAATTTAGGTGTTCCATATCTAAGCCTAAAGTACTGGCATAATTTCAACCTTGTTTAAGAACGATCTACATCTGCTTTAATTTTAAAATAAACACCTATAGCAGCGGTGGGGGATGAAGCCCAGCATAAGTACCAATTTGGCCCATGAAGCCGTTCCCTCCAAACGACACCCACATACTGTACATTACATCTGACACCATATATGATGTCAGCTATGGGGCAGATATGGATGTGGCCACAAAGGAATGAACTGGGAGCTTAAATTGAGCCCCCAATTGTTTCTTTGCAAGTGGAGATCCTAGTAGGTGTGAGTCAATTATCTGGTGCCAACAAGAAGCCCCTGCTTGGGTTGGTTGTATAGGGGAGAACAGCCAATGGGATTTATCTGCTCAGTTTTGAAGCATTCAGGAATGGAAGAAACTCATTAGATTGATTCAGGGAGCCCTCCTCACAAGTCCAAGTAATCAAACCCCCAAAATCTGGGGAGAAATTTGAATGAGAATTTCTGAAGCAAGCCTAATTCTCTTCTGAAAGTGAGTCCCAGTATCATATAAAGTTATGGGTTTATCTGGTTCCAAGAACTGGAAGATGTCCATAGCCATATCAAGTACTGTAGATCAAAATTAGAAATTCCCGTTACACAGAGTAAGGTTATATCATGCTTTCACTCACGACATGCTGGGCCAAGTCAATAGCATTCCTCTTAGGTGCACAAACATGTACCCCAGAGATTTCATGAAGAAACGGCAAAATTTCAGAGAAAATATCTAATATGCTCAGGCAACTGTGCCTACTCTTTGTCCTAGACCACCCCAGATTCAGATTTAAGTCAGCTAATTTGAGATCGATTCTAACTACTGTATATCTCAGTTTTTCAAACACAACAAAAGAATACAAAGTGCTGCAACTTTAAGAAGAAATGAAACCAGCTGGGCTTTGTTTCGAATTTTGGATGTCTTTGCATTCAGAATTATTTTGTCACAATGGTTTCCTGCTGCCAAGACACACTCTAGTTCCAAGCACAGGGGGTAATTTGATCCAAACAAAACACATGCACTACTCAAGAGACACTCTCTCCAGAAGATCAAATTGCTCTTCTATACAGAAATACATGAAATGTTCCTGGGGAAAAATCTCTTTCTTTCTTAAAGAACAGTAAGTACACATTCCCAAGCCATCCACTTACCTATTCAAACTGCTTGCCTAAGTCAGGTACCGGTAGTACCGTATTCACTTGAATGTAATGGGCACCTTCTTTGGCCAAATTACGTTGTGAAAATTAGGATCCGCATTAGATTTGAAGGCGCATTTACATTTTACTTTTTTGGTTTCAAGGTTTTGAAAACTGAAGTGTGCATTAGATTCGATGGCACACTGGATTTGCATAAATACGATATTTTACACTATTTGATAAATCTCTTACTCTGCCAAAAACACGAGGCAAGAATGGAGAGAGGATTGGAAAACAATGGGAATGAATGAGAGTGTCCCCAAAATGTTGACATTCTGATACACAGAGTCTCTGCATTCCAAAAGGGCTGTTGAATCAATCTACAGTGAAAATTACAAAGATATGCTATACTATTCAAAGTTGCTCTCATAATGGAGATTTTTATTAAGTGAAAAAACAAAAGCAGGACTTTATTTTCTGCTAAAAGCAGGGAAGTGAATAATTGAAGGAATATTTGCACACACAAGCAGGATGCTTCCCCCCGACACCATCATATGATTCCTTCCAACTCAGCCCTATGTAGAGGCTTTCATGGAGAAAAAGGATATACGTTAGCAACACATGGATCATTTATAGTTTTTACAACAGTGTGCTGAATAGCATTTTGAAATCCTAACAAATTCATAATGTATGCACCTGATAAAAGTGTGCTCCAGCACATGAAGCTTTGGGACGGAGTCAGTGTTAGAAACTGAGATATGAAAGCTGGGAGCTAAATGACACCTTAAACCTATGTTATGGGCGCAACAATGGAATGTCTAGGCATGCTTTTTTATAACAAGAATACAGAGCTGAAAATGAATGAATGGCAGCTAAAATATTATGTTCATTTGTCTCATGGTCCAGTCCTTCCTCTGCCCACCCCCCTAATATTCTTAAGAGGGTCTCTTCTCCAGTCTTCAGAGACTAGCTGGAAGTGGGGAGGCAGCAGCGGCGTAGCTAGCTGCCTGGCCGCCCGGGGCAAACCTGAAGTCACGACGCACACGTCACGATGCATGCACGCACAGGAGGGATATGACGGCGACACAGCAGGCAATGGCGTGCGCCGTCCAGCAGGCCTCCCCCTCTCCCTCTGCCCGTCCTTACCACACTCAAGGTGGTTCTCCTCACAGACAGTTTGCGCTGGCTCCGCAGGGGCTGGTCCTGCTCGCCCGCCGCCTGGCTTTCTTCAGGGCCATCACGGAGGTCCTCCTTTCCTTCCACTCAGTAGTTTTAATGTGAAATCTCAGGCACAGAACTGAGCCCAGACCCTCCACTAATGAAATTCCCTGTTGCGCCTAGAACAATGGGAGCTTTGAACACTGGACGAAGTAGCTCAGTATCACCATATTGCACCAGTGCTGAAAGCTGTGTACTGGTTGCCACTACATTACCAAGCTAAATTCAAATTTACTATTAGCAGAGCTGGCTCTGCCATTAGGCAGACTGAGGCAGCTGTCTGAGGCGGCAGGAGCCCCAAAGGTGCCCTGCTGCCTCCACTGGCAGCACAGAAGTGGCACTGGTATCCTCACTAATAATTGCACCCAAATCTGTTGAGCTCTCATCTGAAATTGATGCTAATGCTGGCACTGCTTCTCTGCCAGTGGTGTGAAACAGGATGCACTGCCCTTGACTATTAGTGTATAAAGTCCTATACACCAGCTAGATCACTGCACTCATTAGGCAAAGCCATCCTGTCTGTCCCACATATTAATTTTGGTTCTATGCAGTCTAAGGCTTTCAGCATGGTGGCACCAGTACTTAGGAACATTGTTCCTATTAAAATCAAACTGATATTTCATCTCACCTACCCCAAATGTGTTTCACACATTTATTATATTTTAATAATTTTATTGTACACCACATGGTATTTTGAATGAATTGGTAGTTTAGAAATACCCTTATTAATAAAAGCAAAAATGGCAAAGTTTGCACACCTGAAATATGGTGGCATAAAGCAGGAACATCCCAGGCCATTTATGAAACCTGTCCCAGAAACTAAAACAGGTGAACAGAATCTTAGATTTTAGCAGAGCCCAAATAGGGCATGATACCAGGAATAGGCAGAAATAAAGACTATGGCAGTTAGCAGTTTTAAACCTTGTGCAAAGGACACACCTATTGCTTGAGCTTAATGAGACTCCATGCAATATTGTGCCTGTGAAGGGAGAGGAAACTGATAAAGCACCATTCAACATCTCCAACACTACCTAGTGCCACGAAGGAAGGAATGTCTCAGCATCTTAAAATCTTCAAAAAAGAAACAATGGAATACTGGGCAACACTGCTGAAGGTAAGTTAGGAAACCAAGATACAGTGGTACCTCTACTTACGAATTTAATGTGTTCCGAACACACATTTGTAAGTCGAACAAATTTGTAAGTTGAATCCCATAGGAATGCATTGGGAGAAAAAATTCGTAAGTCGAAGCAACCCTAACTAAAAATTCGTAAGTAGAACAAATCCTATCTAAACTGCATCCAAGATGGCGGACAGAGCTCCATTTGTAAGTAGAAAAATTCGTAAGTAGAGTGATTTGTAAGTAGAGGTACCACTGTACTTATATTGAATCAACCAAAACCATCCAACTGAAACCAAATTATTTGGAAAGGGCATACTAGATTTTGGGACCAAGGAACAACAACAACAACAACAAATCTTGTAGTATAAGGTACCATAGGATGCATGCCCTTTTTTTTTTTTGCTTTTGCTACTTCACACTATCACAACTTGTCATTGCGTGTTCCATAGCTGAAAAAGGAAAGAGTTCCTTGAAAAGCTTTTGAAATGCTGAGATTAATCTGGTAAAAAACACAAAAAAACCCTTGGCTTTCAAAATTCCATAATTCTATTTAAGATTTCAATTAAAACACACTTTTTTGGCACCAATTTCTTTCCCCAGTTCTCAACCAGCTGGCAATAATCTAGCCCCCTAAACTAGAAATACAAATGAATGCCCAAATTATGCAGAGCCAAAAGCTTGCTAGAGAATTTAATCTATTCCAAGTTGAATTTTGGAATTTGTCCTCCATTCTTTCCTACAACATTATACATTTTTTCCCCTGACAGCTTGCAGATTTACAGCTGTTCCCAGATATTGTTCCATCCTTGAATAAAATTGTACCTTCCCTACAAGCAAATGAAAAAGGGTTTTGAAATGGGTGGCAAGCATTAATGCTCACAGAGTGCTCTACTTGACTGTACAGGGGCCCTGAACAGAGCAGAAGCTTCTAAAAACTACATCAGATGGAAACTCAGAATATCAGCAACAGGGTATTTGGAGAAACAGTCCTGACTTTTCTATGACCTATTCCCCATGGGGAAAATTCGAGAAGGCGAAGAGTCAAGCTGTACAAGCCTGATAGCCCACACTAATTCTACAATAGTTCCTCCAGAAACATGAACCAGCAAGAGAGCAATACAGATTAAAACATGCTCTCCAGATTCATGGGGTGGGTAATACAGGGTGTCTACCAAGAGCACCTGCTATCTTCTTGGCACCTCCCCTGCAACAAGCTACTAAACATGCAGAGGAGAGTATTTGCAGCACATCAAAATAGCCCAGCTATGTTTTAATGAAGCTCAAACTGTATTTCAGAAGGACAAGGATTTTTTGAGATGGGCTGGCAGAGAGAAGCAAAAAAGGGACCACACATGGGACTGAGCAATTTCTACTTTCTGAGAGTCTTCTCCCATTAGGCATCTGTGTTATTCTTGACTCCTTAGTCTTAGATTGTTGGATACCTCAAGCATTCCTTCCATGGCACCAGAGCCACAACGGCTGAAGATGTTTTAATGGGCCATGGAATCCCCAACCTTTCTACTGAACCTTTCCAGTTTCCACCAGATTTTCCTAGCTCAAATGTCACTGCATGAAAAGATCCAGCACAAACACAAGGAAATGCCCCCTAGTGGAAGAATTTTAGAAATGAAAACTTAAAAAAAGAAAAGGGGGTCCTGTTATTACTAAAGCTCCTCCAGCAAACTTTCACCCAATTAGCTTGTTGTGTGTAATTGGCAAAGCACCTGCACAACAAACTGACTGAACTGGATAGCAGAAGATGCCATTTTGTCAAAGGAGAAGCTGGGTTTAGACAGGGTAGATCTACTGTAGATCAGAGGTGCATGGATTTGAAGGCAGCATTTGAGTCCATTTTCTGTGTAAGATTTTGGAGGAAATTAGCCTCATCCAATATAGCCAAAAACGCTACTTTTTCTAACTAAAAGTTTGTATAATAATATATGGCTGAAAGCACAATGTATTATAAAGGATATCTTAACAGATCCTGTGCTATCTACCAAAGGGGTTAAGAAGGTTTTGTACAACTATAGGTTTTCACTCTTCTTTAATACGGTTGTTAGCCTAAAGTCTTTATACAAACCCAAACAGGCTCTAGAACTCTTTTCACATAGGAAAAGTCTACACATTGACTTCACATAGTATCACAGCTTTGGAATGGCCACTCCAGAAAAGCCAGCATTTTCACATCATTAGTGCTGAGGAAGGCAAAATTCCAGCCCTATCTATGCAATTTGCAATCTTGGGTTACAGCCCTAGCTATTTCTGAAGGAAGCCAAGAGTAAGGAGAGAGTCCAAATTAAATGATCCAATGATTTTTATTTTTATTTTTTTAAAAAAACTTTAGCTGATTGGGGAAGGGGGGGACTTCAATTGTTCTCATAGGGTTCCCAGGCATGGAATAAAATGCACAAGTCTAGGTGGACTGAACATATGGTTTAAGAATAGATATTTCAAGAAACAACCAGTAAAGGGGATGCATGGCAGATCAGATAGCTGGCAGATGAGAATGGCAAAGTTGGTGAAGGTGAACTCCATCTTATTTCAGCAGTGAAGAGAGGGCAGAACCAGTTTTGCCCTGATTTCGAAAACTCTGCTCCCAGATCTCCCACCTACTCTGCCTGACCTGTTTAGGTGGCTCCTTCCTCAGATGTTCATGTGCAAACATAAAGTCTTTGCCATTTTACAAAGTAAAGCCAGGATGGAAAGCTGCCGAGAACAGACCTTGACAATAAGACTAAAGAGAGAAAGCATTTATTGCCTTTACAGCACAATTTGAGGCCACCCATACAAACACATACTAGGAGAGCTTCATTCCTAAGATGAGAACACTGAGGTTCAAAATGCACCACCCTGCTAGGCTGTACTCTTAGCCCTTAATAAACCTTCATCTGCTAACTCCAAGTGTGGGAAGAGGCTGCAACTTCTCAGTGCTGAGGGCAGGGTGGACACTTCTGCATTGCCCCAAAAGAGAAAATGCACTACAAAAAGAAGAAATCACTTTGCATTAAATTTGCACAATTCTGGCGGTTCCCTCACTGCGAGAAGCAAAGCTACAGGGAACCAGGCAGAGGGCCTTTTTGGTAGTGGCGTCCGCCCTGTGGAACGCCCTTCCATTGGAGGTCAAGGAGATAAACAAATACCTGACATTTAGAAAACACCTAAAGGCAGCCCTGTTTAGAGAAGTTCTTAATCTGTGATATTTTAATGTACAGTGGAACCTCAGTTTATGAACACCTCGGTTTACGAATTTTCGGTTTACAAACGCCGCGGACCCATCTGGAACAGATTAATTCACTTTCCATTACTTTCAATGGGAAAGTTCGCTTCAGTTTATGAACGCTTCAGTTTATGAGCAGACTTCCGGAACCATTTGTGTTCATAAACCGAGGCACCACTGTACTTTGCTATTTGTTGGAAGCCACCCAGAGTGGTGGGGGAAACCCAGCCAGATGGGAGAGGTATAAATAAAGTAATAATAATAATTAAATAATAATAATAAATTCACATTTATAGTGCATAGGTGCGAATTTAGAAAGAACTACTGTATCATAATTAGAAATATAATTCATTACACCGTAATGAGGAAGACTACGTGCTCGCCAACATTTGTCCCACCACTTTTCCCAGGAAAACCCACTGTTTACCACTGTATCGAAACAAACATCAATCGTTTTTTCTGCGGGTTGACATCTGTTCTGATTCAGTGATAAATAGCGGGCTTTCACAGTGAAAGCAGCGGGACAAATGAAAACCCACTCGGACCTGTGCGTAGAAAGCCTGGGACAAGCGGAAGTGTGGACAAGCCCTACAATAGGTTACTCTTGTGCCTGTTCGATCTGATCCCAGGTGCTAACTTCCTTGCTCTCCTTTATCTTTAAACCATGTGGAACTGACAGCTGTTCAAACAAGTGGACTATACTCTGTAAAGGGAAGGGAAAGCAGAGAGGCTTTGCTTTTCATGCACATATTCCAGGGATGAGCTCTAACATGACTGACTTGACAAATCAGTTTGGGCTCATCTTATAAACTCTGCAAACCATAATAAAACTTTACCCACTTTGTTCACTCTACTGTTAAGTCCATCCTCTCCTGTGTTCTGTTGCAACTTGTGATACCAAAAGAAAATAAAAAAACACTGAGGGAGCAGGACATTAGACATAAGCACAGGACTTTCCTGGATTCCTTGTCCTCCCTAATGTTCACCCTGGCGTTTGCTGCATAAGGAATTTGGGAGGTACGCTAAGAGTGGAGCATAGTGATGCATCAGCCATGCTGGTTTGTCTGTCTGTGAGTGATATTAACCATCTGTGCACTAATTTAATAGAAGTAGTATTCCCTGAAGTGGGAGGGGAAGAGGAAGAGAAATCCAAGGAAGATTTTTTTACTGACCACCCCACCCCAGCTATGAAGTTAATAAGCTGTAGCTGTTTAACAAGCATGTGTTTATGTCAAAAAAGAACTAAGTAATTGTGTTGCTGGGAAGACAAAAACCTACCATATAAACCAAGAGAGAGAGAGAGAGAGAAGTACTGGAGAGAAAGGACACATATTTCTGGTTGCAATTGAAACCAGTCTGCTAATGATTGCAGGTTCTTTGACTGCCAGAGCATTATTGAAACTGCTTATTTGCTGTGTTACCCAGGGGAAAATAAAACCAACACAGCACGCTTTATTAATCTTGTCCTCGTCTGACATAAAAATGCACCATCCGTCTTTTATTTGATATTTGCAGACCAATTTGTCAAAACAAGCATGCAGATCAGTCATTAATCATTTCCCCTCATTAAACAGAAGAAAGGGTTGGAAATCAGCTGACATATCTTTTAAATCAGTGAGGAGAATCTTAAGGTTTTAAAAAAACTTTCCTTGAAGGGGAAAGGGGGAACACACCCCCTTGCAAAAAAGCTTTATGATGTAACTAGAGCACATCAAAACAATTATTATTATTATTATTATTATTATTATTATTATTCAAGATTTTCCTTGTTTACAAAAGCTCATTGTCTCTTTCTTCAGGTTGTGTTTTCTACAGATCAGTTACATTTGTTGTGAGACAATAGTTTTTCAGATGCTGTAACTCTAGAAATCTAATCCACAAGGTAATTACCAAAGGGAATGGGAATCCTTTGTAATATCCCTTAGATCTTTCCAGGTCTTGCTCTCTCAACAAAACTGCTGAGCTAGTGACCTATTTGGCGGATATATAAACCCAATCATTATAACATTAGAGTGTTTTAATATAGAAAGCAGATTTTTCCTGGGGAGGTTTCAAGGTCCCCAAGCTGGCAATAGTTCCATAAACAGAGGGGAAAATGTGTAAGGGAGTCTGGTGGGGGGGGGGGGAGAGGCCCAGCATACATTTTTTTTCCCTTTTGAGCTGCCAGCCTGAGCAGTTGTGCATTTCTCCATGAGAAGTAGGAAGAAGGAGCCAAAAAATCCTTGACAATTGGAAAGAGCCAGAAGTGAAAATGAAGGGAGAAATTAAAATTAAGTAATGAAGTTTCCAGTTAGACTTTTCCAACCAAGGGCTGGAAGATGAGAATGTGGAAATATCTGTATGCTGCCACATTGCATAGTGGAGGTCTCATGCCTCTTTGAACATATTTCTTACACAAAAGTCATCTTTGAAATGCATCTACATAAGCCTTTTCTTTAAACAGGGATCAGGTGCAAAACCACATCTTTGGTTCCGTTTACCTATCCCAATTTAACAAGTGGAATGGTTTGTTTCTTGAAATGGGAAGTTTGGGAACATAAGCCTTGGGCAGACTTAGACAAATAGATTATATACGGGATTAACAGTGTGGCACCCATGGTAGCAATGATGGTCTTGAGAATTTTCTGAGTTCTCCTCCCAGCTTGCAGCCCCCTTTGTCATTAGATGGTAAGGGTGGTTAACATCCTCCTCCCCATTTCTTGGACAGTACCTATGTACTAAGTTAGCCTAAACAGAGAAACAGCTATTTGGATTCTGAAGAAGACAATAAAGTGCTCTGTAAAAGAATTGTGGGCTTATAAAAGAGGACATGCTACTAGATCCAGAAAAACTGTTCTCGTTCAATTATTTTTGGGGATTTCTCTCCCCTCCCAAAGTCATATTGGAAGTTTAGTTTTAGGAACAAACTTTTTGATGAGTAACCAAAAAATCAAGGATCTCAAACTTGTTAACCGAAAACACAAAAGAGCTTATCCTGTAATCTCCACCATGCGTTACATCTCCTTCCATCACCTGGATTTCACATCAACTATCAATCGGTTATATGGCCCTAGAGGCCACTATCTCCACTTCACTTCCTGGCTTGGGTGGCTCAGCAATGCCAGAAGACCACTCTTGTATCAGAAACTAAAAACAAAGTTGCACATGAAGTGCATACACAGATCACCAATGAGGAAGGAAAGAGTTTCGCTTTGGACATTATGGAGACATATGAAGCACAGATCATCAATGCTTTTGCCATTTCCCCAGCTTCTCTTCATCAACAAAAGTCACCCCAAATGAGAACTGAAAAATATCAACTGCTTCCAAAAAACATTATCAAATGTATTCACCACTTGGGCACTATGCACGCAACATAGCCTCACTAATCTGAATGTCATATCTTGGCTAGCTGGGAGCAACTATTTGTGCAGAACAAGCAAGTACCACTTGTGACCAACCTAGCCAAATGCAGCCCAGCAGGGACCTAAGCTTGTCTTTCTATCTGTCCAGGACTGCAGACACAGATATGGTTTGGCACCTGTTGGGCCAACGTATGTGGTAGGTGTGCTATGTTCAGCAGATCTGGTACTGATATACCGGTAACATGTAACCAAGTAACATTGTTTCCATGTTCAAAACAGGGCTTTCATTTGATCCAGCTTCAGGCAGGAATGTATTGGATGTGTTTACAAAAGAACAGTGGATGGTGAATCTTCAGGAAGTGTAGCAGAGGTGGGAAAATTGTCTGGCTGTAACTACTGTACCATCATCCCTGACCACTGGCTATGCTGACTGGGGCTGATGGAAGCAGCAGTCCAACGACATCTGGAGGGTACCAGGTTTCCCATCCCTGCTCTTTAGAATAACTAAAGTGCCCTATACTTTATGCATCATTTCCTCATAAAAATAAGCTATAACCTATTATGACTGTAATGACCCAATGTTTACTCCTAGCTCCTAAATATCTGCTTTGTGGACAAAGGAGTCCTTTTCGTATAATTCTTAGTAACTTTCACAAACACTCATCCAAGATAATTTTCATTACTAAAATAACCAAAGACAAAAACAAATTCTCTACTCTCTGGGTGGCACTGGGGAGCTCTGGTCTGCAGCCAAGTCTCTTTCTCCTGTGTGTTTGTATGTTTAAAATGTTCTAACATCCTTCCATGTTCTTCTGAGTTCCAGTAAAAATTGAAACATCCCAAGACGGTTGCATGACACAGTCAAATATGCATGTCCATCTTGAGTAATTTTGGAATGACATTGCCATATGTGCTGCATATGATTAGGATTCGAGTGGAACATAACGCAAGAACATCTAATGAGGCTGTTCCCTTTGGAGAAGTCATGAGAGTAAAGTTGTTTGGAGTGGTGCATGCATGAAAATGGAGCTCTGTTGGGGAGCACAAGCCTGCATTTGAACCCCAGAGAAACCTGATAGCAAAAAGCAAAATGTGTTGAAACCATTTCCATGGGGGTTACGCTCAAGGCCATGACGGTACAATTCAACATAAGGTAAAGGACTCCTGGATGGTTAAGTCCAGTTAAAAACGACTATGGGATGCAACACTCATCTCGCTTCAGACTGTGGGAACCAGCGTTTGTCCACAGACAGCTTTTCAGGTCATGTGGCCAACATGACTAAACCACTTCTGCTGCACGGAGCACCATGACGGGAAACATAGTTTACTTTCCCACCACAGCAGTATCTACTTGCATTGGTATGCTTTCGTACTGCTAGGTTGGCAGGACATGGGTGGTGCTCTGGTCTAAACTACTGAGCCTCTTGGGCTTGCCAATCAGAAGGTCGGCGGTTCAAATCTGCGTAACGGGGTGAGCTCCTGTTGCTCTGTCCTAGCTTCTGCCAACAATTCAGCATACAGCCCTTATGAGACCTAAACTGTCTTGGCATATTCCATTTGCACTGCTCACAATAGGGTTGCTTCTAGACAACCTGTATGTTGAGAATTGACTCTGATTTGTTTGGACAAAGTTTTCATGGAGGTTGAACAATATTAGCTGCTTATCAAGCATTGATTAGAATAGTTTGCGGGGAACATATACAATGTGCATCAAGTAGTTGTTATCTCACACTTCCAGTACATTTCCCCATCATTTTCCTTATTACATTTGAGGTGGGTGGGGAAGCAGGCTTCTTGTGCAGGAGCACCAACTATAATTGTGTAACTTGAGTTTCCCATCATGTGGTTGAATACCACCTGAAAATACCAACAGATTGCAAGTGCCTTAAGGTTATAAAAATTCAGTCCTTATGACAAGCACACTTAGGGAAAGTGGTGAAGGATTCCCAAAATTAATTTATGCTCCCATCTTTCCAAGTTCACCTGCCTTTGTTGCACAAGGCTGAAGTCAGCACACCAATGAGTCTCAAACTTGGTTTAAAGTTTGTGAGGGGCAAAGAACTGTACAATGACACCTCCAGCATATTAATACCTCTGTCGTCATAAACATATTATTTTCCATCAATTACTTGTCCTTGCTCAATAACTCCATGCCAGTGCCAAGCCAGCAAGGCAGGCACATAAGGAAGTTTGTCTGTTAAAAGAGGACAGGGAAAAAGCAAAGCTAGCATCCTGGAGCAGCTATATAATAAGCAGCTTCATATTTTTTGTTAAGCGAGTCTCAAATCAAAGCACTTTCCTGGTAGCTAGATAGCATTTCTTCCTCTGGGACAGGACAGCCAGACAGCTGCCCCACATAACCCACCAGATATAACACCTCATAATCCCTTCTCTACTTTCCTGGCGCAAAGGAATGTCAACAGAATTAACTGTTTGCTGAAGCTTGATCATCTGAAATGTATCAGCTTTCCAGCCACTGTGTTATAGCCTAAGGCACAACTAGAGCAGATCTCTTCCCATCTAGCATCCTCCCAGCCTTCCAGCTGATTGCAGAGTGTGTGTGTGACAGGAGGTTAAAGTGACAAGGAGAGAGAGAAAGGAAAGAGTTAACTTTACATGGCCATACCCAGTGGGCATATAAAGATTCGTTTTACTTCTCATTCACCACTTTTAAAAACTAATCCTCTGGCACAGTACAAGGCAACTTTCCACGCAGATCATCTGTAACCTCTCCGATCTGATCTCAGAAGGAATGAGGTGTGATGAAAACTCAGTTACCTAGCGACTGGTACCAATCATTTCACTTCCAGCTGCAATTAAGAGTATTGCTGTATCCTATAATGGCACTCCCTGCTGCCAGGCAATAACCAACCAAAACAGGAAAACTCTTCCAAAATGAACTGGGGTGGTCTGAATCCGTTACTCAAGAAGTTAGCTCAAATTATTTATATACTAACCAACAGTGTTTTAACTGTATACAAGACTTGTGCAACAAACTGGAAAAGTCAGCAAGACCACTGAAGACTACTTACTATCTATCTCACTTTCTAGACTATCTCAACCAGGTAAGTTGGAAGAGGAGCACATAACAGACCCAGTAGCCAAGAACTTAATGCACCAGTATGGATTTGGCCTTGAGGCAAATCTCTCTCCCCATACTGCACAAACATCAGTGGGAAACCTCCAAAACTCATCCACCTCGCCACTTGCTTCTTTCTTAAGCAAAAGCACTGTGCCAGAAAACACACGCACACCTTCTGAAAGGTCATATCCAGAGAGTACATATATTTCTATACATCTTAATATGTGGAATATGATGCATTAACTGCCTTGAGTGGAAAGAATGCATTTCTTTCCCTTACTTTTAAGGTAAGATGACTTTGAGTACAAGTCCTCTGCAGCCATGAGGAAGAATATTTAAAATAATTATCTCCTACATGCCTATGGAAACAATGCAATGGCCACAAGAAACTCATCCACATCTGCCTGTGCAGTAGCTATCTGCTACTTGGCAGAAAGAGGTAGTGTACAGAAAAAGAAAAAGAAATACGCTGCACCGTAAAATGATAGATCACAACATCTTGACTAGAGTTTCCACTTAGGACCATTGGGGATGTGTGTGTGAATCATGTGACAAATGGTTGGCAGTTTCACTGCAGAGAAACAACCTGAAAGACAGACTTTACATTCTAAAGAAGTGCCAGAGCAAATTCCCTTGTTTGCCTGGAGTCTGACTCTTCTTCTATTACTTGGACATTCTGGATCCTCAGTGTTTCTTCTATGTGAAACAATAGCCAAGACCAGAAGAATAGTGGGAGTCAGACAGTCTCTCTGGAAATGCCCAGTTGGCTGCCAGATGGTCATTCTTTTAAGGGTTCCCCTCACTATAGTGGGAAGATTTCTCCTTCAGATGCTGCCATAACCAGGCTTCCCTCCATCTTTCTCCTTCCATTTTTGTCCTCCTTTATCACTCTGTCCATCAAAGCAAGTGTTTAATTTTAAAGCATTGTGTGCCCGCCTCCCATACCTCTTCCCTAATGTTCCCTTCATTTCACACATGTGCATTTGTAATTGGTCCAGCCTTCTCTCACTTTCACTTCTCTGCTATGATGGGGGTGGAAAATGTTTCACAGCAGAAATTATTCTAGTTTTGTTTTGCTTTTTTGCAGGAAAAAATGTTTTGTAACTTTGTTAAGAACAATAAATGCATGCCCATTTCAAACATAGTATCAAGCTACCTTGGCAATTCCAAAGGTTTTAGCTTTGGTTACTAAACACAAGTAAAAAAACATGCTAAATCTGATCCCTCTCTAGTACAGTACAGTACTAAAAAATTTCCAAGGAAAATTGTCCTGTGCGAATTACCCATGTTTGCATAGGAAACTTTTTGAAATTTTCCAGTTCAAATTTTTCTGGAAAAAACACATCACTACTTCTGTGCCTTTTGCTATGCAGCTTCATAGCAGGGGCAAACTAAGACATTGTGCTTCCTGAGGCAAACGGAAAAGATAGCACCCTCTCTCTGCTCCATGTGCAGAAACTGAGCAGAATGTCACATCCACACCACACATTTAAAGCACACCGCTTCCAGCAAAGAATCCTGAGAACCATAGTTTGCTTCTTACAGAGCTACAATTCAACACCCTTGACAAACTAGTTTCCAGGAGGAGTGGAATGAGACCTTAGCTGAATCTTACTTCAACAGTGGTCATGGGACAACATCCTCCACTGAATCCAAGTGTAGCAGGCTAGCTTGCCGGGGGGGGGCGTTATAGGGCAAGCTGTACATTACGCACAGCTTTTGGCTCCTCCAACATCTTGTTGTCGTCCACCCCCAACAGCATCCACCACCTGAGGTGGTTGCCTCACTCTGCCTCCTGTATGTTTGGAACATAGCCATATGCATCAGTTGTGTTATGGATGGTGGCTAGTACACTCTTGGTTTGCTGATAATGACTCCAATCAATCCTTTATTCTGGAATGTTGTATAATGGTATAGTGGTCACTTTTGAAGTGTAGAAGAGCTCATTATGACAGCCTCCCAAGGATAGTTCGATAATGGAGGCTGCTGTGTGGATCCTATGCATAGGTCCTTGCGGCAAGTATGCTCTATTGCAGTGTTTCTCAACCAGTGTGCCTCCAGATGTTTTGGGACTACAACTCCCATCATTCCTGCCCACTGGTCTTGCTAGCTAGGGATGATGGGAGTTGTAGTCCCAAAACATCTGGAGGCACACTGGTTGAGAAACACTGCTCTATTGGACTGGGGATTACTTCTGACTGCACAGGTTCAACTCATAACACACTGAGCTTTAACAAGAGATCTCAGCCAACTGAAAAGACAGCCTGTAGCTTATAATTAGGAGGGCAAAATATTCCAATGAAGTGTTACCAGTGTTTTTTTTCTCGGGGGGGGGGGGAATGCAGGGGGATGCATACACCTAAACATGAATCTAAGTTTCCCTTATTCTGTTATTTCCTCTGTGCTAGCCTCTTACAAACAAGCTTGTCCCCATTCAAGGTCTGAGCAAGGATGGACCATCAACTACCCTTGAACTCCAGCAGATTAAGTCATCGTTTCTGCACTGGGTGTGTGTGGGGGGGGAGCTGTAGAGCTACACGCCCACCCTCACCACAGTACTGGGACTATAGTCTTCTGTAGAAGATAATGGAAGCCATCTTTTAAACCATGGGTAGGCAAACTAAGGCCCAGGGGCCGGATCTGGCCCAATCGCCTTCTAAATCCGGCCCGCGGATGGTCCGGGAATCAGCGTGTTTTTACATGAGTAGAATGTGCCCTTTTATTTAAACTTCATCTCTGGGTTATTTGTGGGGCATAGGAATTCATTCATTCCCCCCTCCCAAAAAAATATAGTCCGCCGCCCCCCCTCACAAGGTCTGAGGGACAGTGGACCGGCCCCCTGTTCAAAAAGTTTGCTTGGCCAGTGTCTCAACCTACCACAATGCTTAAGCCCTAGATCCAGTTGCCCAATACACTTTCAACCTTTCTCAGAGCTGACCCCAAGGTATTTTATTGTGTGTGGCAAATGACAAAACAGCACACACACCCAGTTCATGTGGAGAAGCTGGCCACACTGGCCACTGAATCTTACTGCAACAGTGGTGATGGGACAACATCATCTACCATACCCAAGAGCAGTCTGTTGGCTTAGGGGCCACAGGGAAGGCTGCCTGGCAGACACAGCTTTGTCCTCCAACAGGGGAAAATGCTGGCAGTGGGGTAAAGTTGGTGTGTGTGTGTGTGTGTGTAAAGTCAGGGGGAGGTCAGAAAGAATGGCCAGTGTGGAGGTGGATGAAGAGACAGAAACTTTACTGAAGGTTAACTCTAAACTGCCAGGTAACATGTATTCAAGTCTTTGGGCATTTTTGTTTTGTCTGATAGCTTATTTAAAACTGCTATGTAGAGAAACAAAATATAGGAATTGCACGAAGAGCTTTGATGCTTTTCTCCCTTAAAATGGAAGTTGAAGAAGTTGATCTTTGGCTTCCAAAATGCCACACATGAACACCAATACTTCCTATCTATTAAAATCTACAATCTTGGATTGATACATTTTATTAATTGGAGACTAGAAGCGTGTATTTTAAAATCCAAGTGGTCTCTTCCTAGAAGGTTTCAGTTCAAACTGCATTGTTCATGGTCTAAACTAGACACATCACGTTACAACATAGAAGACAGATTACTGTTAGCCAGTTAAACACTCAGAATGAATTACTTCATTGAGCAACGATAATACTTATTCGAAAATGAATTATATCAGTTAAAAGCAAATGTTACCCACACAACCACTTTTAAAAGCACTTTAAACCTTTCACTGCCATATAATCTGTAGAAATCCCACACCTCTCAATCCTTTGCGATTGGGTGAAAGGTTGAACTGCCATGCCAGGTTTTCATCCCCAGAGGAATATTTTTAAATAGTCCATCCAATAAATCCTTCAAAAATAGTGGCAAGGAATGGAAATACTGAGATCTTTTCCAGCAGAGAAACGGTATCATTCTTAGTAAATACATAGCATATGCTGTGTACATCCCCCTCCTCCACAACCCAAGACTTTCCATTAATGTATATTGGGTAATTAATGTACAGGCTTAGAAGACATTCTTACAGCAGAAGGCAATATTTTGGCCCCACGCCCAAACCAACTGATGGGGGCAGGGGGAGAGAAGAGAGAAATCCCACCTCTTGAGTCAGGCACTCTACAAGATGCAATACATAAGATGCATGAAGGGTTGGAGGGGGAAATGGAGAAAAGTACATATAAATTTCTTTCAAAGTATGTCTTACCACTTTCATTCTTCTCTATTACATCCACCACCTCTCCAGCTTGCAGGCTGATCTCCGAGTTTTCCTGTTTCTCATAGTTAGACACCACCACATACTGCTCCAGGATCATAGGTTCAGAACTAGCGTCAGCACCTGGGGAAGGGAAAAAGCAAGCTGTGAGCCAGCTTCCAGCCATGGCTCCTCGAGAGCGACCTCTGTCCATCCGACTCATGATAGGCTGATTTGTCACCAATGCCAAGCCAATCAGAATACAACCTTGGCTCGCGGCATATCCCCAAATGGCTGGCCATATAGAAGAAGTTTCCTCTGGCCCACAGCTGAGTAGTACAGAAGAACATCGGAGACTGGTTGAAGAGGGGAAGAAGGGGGAGGGAGAAAAAAACCACCCAAGAGTTTAACACAACAGCATTTTGTTAGATAGCAAGCTGCAGGATGGAGTTTGAAAATAAACCTCTTTCCAACATGGTTGCCACACCATCCTTGTTCCCATTCAGAGAGAAAAATCCATCTCGGTCACAACCAGCATAAAAAAAAAAGGGGGGGGGGAGAAATCCAGGGCGGAAAAACACACAAGTCCACAACTTCTCCCCCTCATAGACTGAGCTCCTGCCTCGCTCTCACAGGCTCAAGCTAAGAGTCAAAAGGGGGGCTGTGGACGCCAATCATATTTGCCTCGCGCTGCAGTCCTTAAATAGAAAACACATGAGCCGTGTTGAATAAGGGAGGTGGGGGTGGAGGAAGGGAAGAGGGGAGGGCGCAAAGGACTGTTTACTTGAAACAGAAGAAGAAGAATTACAGCACCAGATTCCTGCTTACACAGTTCCCCTCTGCTCCGCTGCTCAAGCTCTTTCCAAATAAAACTCCCCCCAGTGTGTCCCGCTGTTAAACCGAGATGTACGTACAGAGTCATCTTTTTGTGTGTGTGTGCAGCCGTAAAAAACACACACAACACTTCGCATAGTAAGAGTCATTCTTCAAAGTTCCCTAAACCAACACAAAATGCTAGCATTGGATTCTTTCTCCCTGCCTCCACTCCCCAGCCACCCAGCTGAGCGATGCACAGGCCTATTTCTTTCCTCCTGTGAAAGTCTTCCCATCTCACCCACCCCATCCATATTTTCTGGTTCATTTTCTCAATCTTAATCATATGGGTGGGTTTTTTCTCTTTCTTTCTTCAAAAAAGCAAAGGAGCAAAAAAAGTGTGTTTTGTCACCAGGGACGAAGGCTCACCCTTCCTGCCTTATAGCAACAAGCTGCTGCAGAAGCATGCCTGCCCCTTCGCTCATAAGTCACTCAGAAGATAAACAAGGCCCTTCCCCACCCACTTCTAAACACCCACAGGAAAATCTGCCCCTGTACATTGCTCCTCGGCGCCTGCAAGAAGAAATATGTGCTACAAAAGCATTTTTTAAGCCAGGGCTCTTCCCCCCATCCAGGACCACTTAAACACACTTACACACTCACACACACACACACACACACAGTCATGAACAAAAGAAAACCCTGAAGGAAGCCAAAACTTATTCTCAAATGAGCTAGCAATCATTAAGCTTCATGAGAGACATTTACAAGATTACATTCAGTTTGATGTGTGCATCAAAAGGGGCATTACCTCCAAGCACAGGATGGCATACTTCTTGAATATCCCCACCTGGGCTCACAAGACACCTCATATCAGTGGTCTGGTCACTTTACTGGCCAGTAGATATCAAAATCCTCCTTACTCCTTGCTAGGGTGGTATCACTGGCTAACAGTGGAAACCTATGCCTGTTTACTAGGAAGTTACATCTGGAAAACCAGCGCATAACTAGCAGTTAGGGTGGTCACAGAGGACAGACCTCCATTTAAAGGTCTGTCCAGTCCTCATCCAGTTTAAAAGAGAATAAACCATACAAGGAGGGAGGGAAGCTGCTGTTAATCCATTATATATATTGCAAATTTTCAAAGTTCATTATATATTTTGCAAATTTTAAAAGTTTTTGACAGAATTACAAGCCTGGTAGATAAAGGGAACGCTGTGGATATAGCCTATCTTGATTTCAGTGGTCAAGGTTTTTGACCACTGCTGGACCAAGACATTTTACTGTCTGAAGTGGTGCCCAAGTGTGCGCACACATGTCGCCTATCAAGATGTAGCCTATCTTGATTTCAGCAAGGCCTTTGACAAGGTGCCCCATGATATTCTTGTAAAGAAGCTGGTAAAATGTGGGCTAGACAATGCTAGCATTCAGTGGATTTGTAACTGGCTGACTGATCGAACCCAAAGGGTGCTCATCAATGGCTCCTCTTCATCCTGGAGAGAAGTGTCTAGTGGGGTGCCACAGGGTTCTGTCTTGCGCCCAGTCTTCTTCTACATCTTTATCAATGACTTGGATGATGGGTTTGAGGGCATCCTGAGCAAGTTTGCAGATGACACCAAATTGGGAGGGGTGGCTAATACCCCAGAGGACAGGATCACACTTCAAAATGACCTTAACAGATTAGACAACTGGGCCAAAGTAAACAAGAAGAATTTTAACAGGGAGAAATGTAAAGTACTACACTTGGGCAAAAAATAATGATGAAAGGCACAAATACAGGATGGGTGACACCTGGCTTGAGAGCAGTACATGTGAAAAGGATCTAGGAGTCTTGGTAGACCACAGTGTGATGTGGCAGCTAAAAAAGCCAATGCAATTCTGGGCTGCATCAATATGAGTATATCATCTAGATCAAGGGAAGTAATAGTATCACTGTATTCTGCTCTGGTCAGACCTCACCTGGAGTACTGTGTCCAGTTCTAGGCACCACAGTTCAAGAAGGATACTGACAAGCTGGAATGTGTCCAGAGGAGGGCAACCAAAATGGTCAAAGGTCTGGAAATGATGCCTTATGAGGAACGGCTTAGGGAGCTGGGTATGTTTAGCCTGGAGAAGAGAAGGTTAAGGGGTGATATGATAGCCATGTTCAAATATATAAAAGGATGTCATATAGAGGAGGGAGAAAGGTTGTTTTCTGCTGCTCCAGAGAAGCGGACACGGAGCAATGGATTCAAACTACAAGAAAGAAAATTCCACCTAAACGTTAGGAAGAACTTCCTGACAGTAAGAGCTGTTCGACAGTGGAATTAGCTGCCAAGGAGTGTGGTGGAGTCTCCTTCTTTGGAGGTCTTTAAGCAGAGGCTTGACAGCCATCTGTCAGGAATGCTTTGATGGTGTTTCATGCTTGGCAGGGGGTTGGACTGGATGGCCCTTGTGGTCTCTTCCAACTCTATGATTCTATGGTAATGGTTTTTAGCTGCTTGGGTGCTCCTTGCATGCCAAAAACTGGGATAAAATGAAAAACAGATATAAATATTGGAAAAAGAATTTAGTTAGGGGCAGCTTGGTGCAAGTAAGTTCCCTGGAGACCTGTAGTTCATGGCATACATCCAAAATGGTACTGTGATGAAAGAGAATTCTCACCTCCAGCCCAAGATCTGGTCAGCTTGGACTGGACAACGAAGTGCCGACTAACTAATATGGGAAGCTGTGCATGTTAATCAGACACTTATACTTTGGTAAAACAAAATAGAGAATAGTTGTAATACACTTTGAAACAGAGACAGGCAAGTTCCTCTCTCAAGCTTGTTCTTTTGCAACATTTTGACTGGTCTAATAAAGGCATTGCATTGTAAAGTATACTCTATAGTATAGTATAGTATGGACCCAGGTGGTGCTGTGGTTAAACCACTGAGCCTAGGGCTTGCTGATCAGAAGGTCGGCGGTTTGAATCCCTGCGACGGGGCGAGCTCCCGTCGCTCGGTCCCAGCTCCTGCCAACCTAGCAGTTCGAAAGCACGTCAAAATGCAAGTAGATAAATAGGAACCGCTACAGCGGGAAGGTAAACGGCGTTTCCATGTGCTGCTCTGGTTTGCCAGAAGCGGCTTTGTCATGCTGGCCACATTACCTGGAAGCTATACGCCGGCTCCCTCGGCCAATAATGCGAGATGAGCGCGCAACCCCAGAGTCGGTCACGACTGGACCTAATGGTCAGGGGTCCCTTTACCTTTTTACCTTTAATAAAGGCATTGCATTGTAAAGTATACTCTATAGTATAGTATGGAGTACTGTATATTAAAGTCAAATAAGGGTAAAGTTAGTTGCAAACCTTCAATATGGTACATATTTAGAGACCAAGTCTGCAAAGATGTATCTATCACACCATCTTAAGCAATATTTATTTTATGACTGGGAAGAAAGAGGCTGCAATCAGAAAACCTTTTCCAGCTATCACAATCCACAATTCTACAGAAAAAGAGGAAAACGAAGCCTTCATTGTTTCAGAGCAGAGAAAAGTATTCTTTCGGGCAGCATTTGTAAAATAAAAATCTTCTCCATAGACGTGTTTAATTGGTTCCATCTATCAAAAGGTTTTATTTATAGGATGGACAGCTTCTAGAGAAAGAGAGAGAAACAGAAAGAGAGAGCGAGAGAGACTTGACTCATCCAAACTGTCTGCTAATTTAACATGGATTGAGTTCCTTCTGACACTTAGCAGGAAGGTTCAGAAGAGACATTTGCCCTTCTTTGACTCTCCCGATTAAAGAAGAGGAAATACAAATGTGGAGGAGGGGGACGAGAATAATTGTGGTATCATTAAGTTCCATTGTCAATCGTGGAAAAAAGACCAGGCTATTTGAGATGGAATTTCTACTGGTTTCTTTTTAAAGAAAGAGTGCTTAGGATTCAAATCAGTCTAGGACAGCGATGGCTTGGACTACAACTCCCATCATCCCTAGCTAACAGGACCAGTGGTCAGGGATGATGGAAATTGTAGTCCCAAAACATCTGGAGGCCCGAGTTTAGCCATCACTGGTCTAGGAGAATTTTCACTCTCCACTCCTCTATGGAAAACGTATGCATGTGTTCATGGCCACCCTTCAACATCACAAAGCTCTTTAAAAATAAGCTATTTAGGAGACGGGATTCCTAACAAAAGATTAAGCCCGACAACCCTCTCTCATTATTAAATGTTTTGAGAGAACATACTTAAAATAATGTCTTCAAAAGGTGGGGGATTTTCTATACAGAAGTCATTTCCATATAGAAAATATAATGCAAGGAATACAGATTATCAAACAAGCAATCATTCTTTTTTATTGTCTTCCCATATACATCTGGTTGGCCACTGAGGCTGCTGGCTAGGGGTGTGTGTGTGTGTGTGTGTGTGTGTGTGTGTGTGTGTGTGTGTGTAAAAGAGAGAGAGAAGCATACACACATACATGAATGCCATGACTGGCTGTAACATAGACATGATTGCCAGCAATCAAATAGTTTCCTCAGATAATATATTTCTTTACATCTAAAATAGCCATTTAGGTTTCTGGATAAATGGGAGCTTTCTCAATTTACCCAGTTTATGTTTCCTATATTACTCCATGAAATCACAATCCACTTAACCTAATTAAACAAAAAATAACTGAAACCAAAAAAATGATTCTTCTGTACTCAAATGGCTACCTTCCTCATGGTCAAGTCAATAGGAGCATGAACTACATTTAGAGCTTTGCTGGCTGCAGAGTTGAGAGGAGAGTTGAAAGGCACTTCCCCTTCAGGCAATTTCTTCAAAAGTGAGCTAAAGCAGCTGCTTATGTAGGAATTGCTCTGAATTGGCTTTATTTGCCTCCAGTGATGTCAGCAACATGCAGCCAAATCAAATTGGCTCATCTTCTTATGCAGTTGATGATTTGGCTAATATCATTATAGAAAAGAGAAAGAGGGAGTATCAGGACAGCAACCAATATGGAAACAACAGCAGTGAACAACTTCTTAAAAATGTAAAAAAAAATCCCGCAAAAGTCCACATCTAGAATATGGGCACTTCCTCAAATTAGGAATTGGGGAACATTGAGCATAGTCCTAGCTACAACACACACCTCAGATTGTTGCTGTTCCTCCATCTATTGCTGAAGTGTCAAGCTATCCTGCAAATAAAAGTTTAACCTGGCTAGTTTTGAGGATGTTCTGACAAAAAAAAAGTAAAGGTAAAGGACCCCTGACAGTTAGGTCCAGTTGCAGACACCTCTGGGGTTGCGGCACTCATCTCACTTTACAGGCTGAGGAGCCAGCGTTTGTCCGCAGACAGTTTCCCCGGGTCTTGTGGCCAGCATGACGGAGCTGCTTCTGGTGCAACGGAACACCGAAACCAGAGCAGCACACAGAAACACCATTAACCTTCCCGCCGGAGCGGTACCTATTTATCTACTTGCACTTTTGGGTGTGCTTTTGAACTGCTAGGTTGGCAGGAGCAACGGGAGCTCACCCCATCGTGGGGATTTGAACCGCCAACCTTCTGATCGGCAAGCCCAAGAGGCTCAGTGGTTTAGACCACAGCACCACCCGCTTTCCTGTTCTGACTAAGGGTATGCAAAAAACCCTATCTAAAGTATGTAATATTTTTAAAGAGGAAGTGGCATTGCTCACTTTCATCCAGCCTTTTTTAAAACGTGGTTCAATAAGCAACACAGAAACAAGGTAACAAGTATTATCCATGGAAGCTGCAAATGGGATCTCTTTCTTGATTCTAGTTCCATCTACTCCATACATTTCTATCCTTATCCATGTCTGCCTGTCCTTTTTCATCTGGTTCTACTGATCTGCCTGCCAAATCTAATGTTTGTTTGTTTTTATTCACAACCAATTTTACAAAGGTTAGCCAATGCTCCATTTTAAATTGCAGCAGGTGCTTTACTGGGGATCTGTCCAATACACAGTTAGCAAGACTAGTAACTTAAAATAAGTGGTGCTTCCCTACTCCCACTGATATTTGACACAATTAGTGCTCATTTCGTATCTCTGGCCTTGCCTTCTTATATGCCTTTTTCTTTTGAAAATCTCTAATCAGAGCAATTCATTAGTTCTCCAGGCTCTACACCCCCAATCACTTTAGATTTGTTTCAGAGATGAAATTCAGCCAAGAAAAAGTTGAGACAGGGGAAAGGGTGAAGTCAGATTCCTTTCCCCAACCACCTCAACTTCTTGGAAAATTGGCTCACAGTCTACGGAGTCCAATCAACTAGGTTACAGGTAGAAAAAGTTAAGGCAATGGTATTCCACACACAGATGTGTGAAACCACTTGGAGGGCATCCAAGAAGCTGCCAGACACAAGTTCCCCAACAGTTGGAGAACACCTAAATACTTTGGCACTTGACCCACTTCAATTGGCCGAAGCAAGTGTGGATTCTTTTAGCTGTGCTTCAAGACAGAAAAGGGATAGAGGCTGATCTTTTAAAGAGAAGGCAGGATTGAAGAGTAGAAGAACATTCCTAAAGGTGGCAGTTTGGTTTAGAGAAGTTTAGGAGCAGGAAACTATTAGACCAGGTGTTCTCTCTATGCTCAGTTCAAGTGTTCTCAAAGTGCACTCAGGGCAGAACTTTTACATCTTGGCAGCCACAGTTCTTCCAAATTACTTTTGCTGAGGTAACATAAATGTGGGGAAAGCTGGAAGGGAGAGATGCTTAACCCCACTATCCCATCTACTGATTCTCTCCAGAAAACAGCTCCCCACAGGCATCTTTCCCCCTAGCCAGAAGGGGGAAAGGAAGGTTGTAAGAACAGCCCAGGGTATATTTGCAGGGGAGAATTGGTGAGCAGAGGCAGGATTAGGGGAGGCGGAGGAAAGACAAGTAAAAAGAACCTTTTTTTTTTTTTGCCTGAGAGCATTAAACACAGAAGAGACCGGGGGTGGGGGGATTGCTTTCTCGAATGGCTTACATAAACTAATTTCCTCCCATTTAACTTTTTTTCCCCTGCAAAAGGTTGCTCATAAACATGGACTTTTACTGAAGCTCCAATTGCCTGCATCTTGCCATCGCAACAAATCCAGCCAGGTAATACTGCATGGTGCCAAACAGAGAATTTGGCTCAGAGTCTTAGCATTTTAGAGCTGCAAGCCTCCCCTTTCTCAACCTCCATCTCACATCTAGGCAGTTGTATGTATTCCCATGGCCATATACACACAAAAATATCCAATGGGCTGCAAACTTTGCTTTCTATTAAACTGCTGAAAGACATAATTTGATACCTGAAAGAGCTTTGAGTTCTCTAAACCAAAGCCACGCCTAATGAGGCACACATGGCCTTCAGTGTTAGCCACACAAAATCCAAGGACAAATCTTCAGAATGTCTTTTCCTTTCCATGCCATCCAGATTGTTTGTTCCCTGCAACCCCCACCCCCAATGTTTCGTAGAACTTAAGACAAGGGGGAATTTGCCTCTTACAGAGTGATCCCAAGACTACTCTTCTCACATCTGTCTTGATCCCTGCAAGATGCACACCCACAAGAGCAGGGTCTAGTGCCAACTGTAAATCCCTAACTTATTATGTTCAGGGCGAGAAAGTATGTGCTATGCAATGGGCAAGGTTAGCACATGCTCTAGGAAGCCATTCTAGCCATCAACACTTCATTGCTTTGGAACATCCCATGGTAGTATCAGCCAGGCTCTAATTCATTAGAACTCAAATGTTTCCAGATTAATCTGGGATGCATGTGCATGAATGGCATACAGGCATTCTAGCCATCAACTGGGTGCCATAAGAATGATGCATATAATACTATGCTAACCTAACCAGAGATCTCATACTGATAAGCTGGAGAGGTAAAAAGAAGTTCATATAACTAAAACAATTGTTATGGCAGACATTGTTTACAGCAAACACTATTGATCAACCAATAAAGGTTAACCATGCTAATATACCATATGGTGCCAGAAATAATTCCTAGTTTATTCCTTATTCCTTATCTACGTGTCCCTTTAGAGGAGAGCAGGTGTGTATGTAATTCTAAGTCAGTCCTAGCAACAACCAGTTGAGTGAATTGTAGTAGTTCCCAACGTTCATCTGTGAGTGACAGGGTAATCAAATGAATGCAAGAAGTTGATCAAGAACTCTTTTTCTTGGCATATGCTGTTTTCATTTTGTGAGCTACACCAAGCAATCCCAAACTGTCATCTGAACTCTGAATACTGGCTCATTCTATGGCTTTTTCCACAAACTGTAACTTCACTTCAATAAACATAAAAGTCACTTCTAACTCTTCTACAGTATCAAATTTTCCATCTACATAACAGCCAAACCAACAATGATAAGGAAGTGAGGGTAGCAAAAATGCTGCCAAGAGTGTAGTCACCAAGGAGAGGTTAGAATTGGATAGGTGTTTATAGTAGTTTGTCGGCCATATTTCCAACATGTGAAGTCTAAAAGCACAAGCACACAAAGACAATTTGAAGTAAGTTTGTTATCAACATTCCTGCTTCTGAAAGCTCCACTCATCACAATGAACACTGGCTGTCAGCAATATCAGGGCTCTTCATCAACACAGCTGGCTTGAAGCTGCAGCTGGTGAGTGAGGAAGGCTGTCACTTTTATACCCTTCAAATGAGACACCATTCAAAACAGTATCAAAGGTGGAGTTGGGGCATAATGCCACATTGTAAAAGCAGGTGCAGAGGAAGGTTATCAAAGGTAACCAAGGTGGTCAGCATGTAGCAATGCACTCTTTCTATAATGGAAAGCAATCAATAGCTCAGATGGCACCTGACATGTGTGAATAATGAAAAGCATGGGTGGATAAACTTCAATTAGAGAAGTAATGAGTATTTGAAGAATATGCAAGCACCCCTGCTCAAATGACTTCAAGCACAATCCACCTCTGGCAGACGCCTTGCTTCCATTCTGTTTGCAGCTTCACCCACCCAAATCCCATTTCCTCAATGCTGTGCTTACTAGGTTTTTTGTAGCTCAAAGTAATTAGTGCCAACGTTGCTGTTTGCACCCATGACCTTGAGCTGCAAGGTCTGTGGCTGCAGAAACAGCTGAAGCAGGCCCAAGGTCAACCCACCTATGTAGACTGATGGGACAAGAGGGTCTTCAGCATAGCTCGCTTTTTACCACACATATACCCAAGCCACTGGCAGGCATTCAGTATTTTAAAATTGTTCTTTTGAAGCACATGAAGAACATTATGTCTCCATGGATTTTTGTTAGTCACATCAGGATTTTTGTGAGCATCCTTCAACCCCGGTACTTGCAAAAGCCCTCAAGCTTCTGCAAGTACAATGAAGAAAAGCTCACAAAACATGGCTGATTTTCGAGCCAAATGAGGGGATGTTGATGCTTCCCTACTTTCAGTCAGACTATGACTATACTCTTAAGTCCATCTCTAAGTACCACACACACAAATACAAATAAAAAAGCAGCTACGGTAGCAATGGGAGGATATGAAATAGTTCCAAGAAAATGGCAAGTTTTCTGGAAGATTAAGCAAACAAAAGCCCTCACACACTGTCAAATCTCAACAAAAACGAGAACTAGAAACATCACACACACACACTTGAAAAGTGGCCATGGTCAGATGTGTCATAATACTAATGAGCAAGTCTTAGCCTCTGTATTAGCCCTCTACTCTTTTTATAGACAGTGGTTTCCAAACTTTTCTAAAAGGCCCTGTTCCCTTTTAAAATTAAAATATGCTCAGTTCTGTCCACACTCTAGTCCACCCACCCTGATGCTCATAACCTCTCTGTATTCTCCAGGTAAGCCTGTGTTTCTTGAAATAAGAAACTGTGGGCAGGTGGCCAGATTCCTTGGTGTCTCAGGACCCAGTATGAAAGCTTCAGATTGAGGCTTCTATTTTATTCCTTATCTAGCTCCCACCCCTCATTGTACACCACCATTATATTTTTCTTACCGGATGGCACTTTATAAGTACTCTCATAAGTAAACAAGTCACTCGGTAGGCAAGTCAGCTCCACACAGGCCTTTAAAAATGGGTTCACCAGGAAGGAAGCACCTATTGCCACACCCTAAATGCTGTTGCTCTTGAGCTTGCTGGTCACCTGAGAGTACCTACCTTTGCAAGATATTAAGAGGCATACAGATACAGTTAACATGACCATTAGCCATTGATATCCTCCATGAATTTGTCTAATCCCCTTTTAAAGAAATTCAAGTTGGTGGGCATTACTACATCTTGTGGTAGGAAATTCCATAGACTATCTGCTGCATGAAGGACTTGCTTTTGTCTTTCCTCCTGAACCTCCCAACATGTAACTTCATTGGAGCACCCTGACTGCTAGTATTATATGAGAGGCAAACATCTGTCTATCCACTTTCTTCACATAATTGTACAAACCTCTATAATCTCCAGACCCTTCACTCCCTCCCCTCCCTTAACCAAGAACCCTCCCCATTACAGTAACTTTATCTCAAAGGGGAGTTGTCCCTGCCCCCAGCACTTTCTTCTGCACATTTTCAAGCTCTATCATCTCAGAATACTGTATTCCAAAAGCAGCTGCATGATTTGGGAAAAGATACTGTCTTAATGTTTATTGTAAGCCGATTTGGATACAGTTTCCTGAAGAAGAGCAGAATAGCTAAATGGTGGTGGTGGTGGTGGTGGAGATTCAAGAGATTTGTCATTGTATTATGGATACGGTGAATATTAATTGCACCATGCTGCAGAACTTACCTAGGGATTGTGGAATCGCTTTAACACTTTTTTCTTGGGAAATGTGCAGTGGATTAGGGAAATTTTGTTCAGGACATTATGAAATAGGTTATGTCAACACTGCTAGGATTCGTGCAGTATAATTTGCAAATTAGGTCCCATTTGTATTTTTTTTAAAAGAAACAGTTGAATATCACATTTACTGTAATTGACTTCTCAGGTGTATCCATGTGGGACGTCATCAAATGCAATTGTCATTAGATGGGTACTCTTTAAAATGACCCTTACAGGTCTGAGGAAGGATTAATACCACTGGTCCACTTTAATTTTGGGTTATATATTTACATAATTGCTTCTAATGCTTCTTTGTCTCCATACAGGCCTCTTGAGGAGTATGATTGCAAAACACAGAAGAATATCAAGAGAAAGCATTGCAGTGGATCATAATACCATTTCTTAATAACTAAACAACTACTGACATAGTAAAATCCAAATACTCAAGAGTACGATGGAAGATAGAAATCACCTTTCACCTAAAGAATTGAGAGGGAGAGGGGGTGGGAGAATGATGGGGAAAGAAGAAAAAGGGAGGGAGAGAAAGAAATCCGAGAATATGTTAGAAGAGACAAAGAGACAAGATGGGAAGCTTAGTGCATAAATGGATACAACAGGCAAGTAAAATACCAAATACAGATTGAGAAAATAATGGATTGACAAGGCTTGTGCTAGCCAGCCTGTAGAAAAACAGAAATGGGAGGCCTGAACAGACAGCAAAACAAAGGGACAAGTTAAAAGGAATAGAACATGAAATAAGGCATAACTTAAAAATGGAACTCGCTGAAATAATTGGAAAGGCTCAAAGAATAGTTGGTCAGTTTTCTTGGTATACAGTAAAACTGTACAACTAACATAATAATAATAATAAATTTTTATTTATACCCCGCCCTCCCCAGTCAAAACCGGGCTCAGGGCAGCTCACACCAATAAAATTACAATAAAACATAAAAAGCAATTGATTAGATTAAAATACAGTATTAAAATTTAAAATTTAAGTTTAAAATGCAGCCTGATTTTAAGTAGTCCATAAATCCAAGCCATGAGGAAGGAAAACACAGGGGTCAGACTAAGTCCAACCCAAAGGCCAGGCGGAACAGCTCTGTCTTGCAGGCACTGCGGAAAGATGACAAATCCCGCAGGGCCCTGGTCTCCTGTGAAAGAGCATTTCACCAAGTTGGGGCCAATACTGAAAAGGCCCTGTCCCTAGTAGAGGCCAATCTAGCCACCTTATGGCTCGGGATCTCCAGAATATTGTTGTTTGTGGACCTTAAGGTCCTCCGCGGGGCATACCAGGAGAGGCGGTCCCGTAGGTACAAGGGTCCCAAGCCGCATAGGGTTTTAAAGGTCAAAACCAGCACCTTAAACCTGATCCTGTACTCCACTGGGAGCCAGTGCAGCTGGTAAAGCACTGGATTAATGTGATCCTGCGGCCGGGACCCCGTAAGGAGCCTCGCCGTGGCATTGTATGTATAAAGGTAAAGGTAAAGGGGCCCCTGACCATCAGGTCCAGTCGTGTCCGACTCTGGGGTTGCGGCGCTCATCTCGCTCTATAGGCCGAGGGAGCCGGCGTTTGTCCGCAGACAGCATCCGGGTCATGTGGCCAGCATGACAAAGCTGCTTCTGGCGAACCAGAGCAGCACACGGAAACGCCGTTTACCTTCCCGCCGGAGCAGTCCCTATTTATCTACTTGCACTTTGATATGCTTTCGAACTGCTAGGTGGGCAGGAGCTGGGACCAAGCAACGGGAGCTCACCCCGTTGCAGGGATTCAAACTGCCGACCTTCTGATCAGCAAGCTCTAGACTCTGTGGTTTAACCCACAGAGCCACCTGGGTCCCTACCTTCCCGCTGTAGCGGTACCTATTTATCTACTTGCACTTTGACATACTTTCGAACTGCTAGGTTGGCAGGAGCTGGGACTGAGCAACGGGAGCTCACCCCATCACGGGGATTCGAACCGCCGACCTTCTGATCGGCAAGCCCTAGGCTCTGTGGTTTAACCCACAGCGCCACTGATATAGGAGGCTGCAAACAGCATTAGTTCTGGAACTCTGAAGCAGGTAAATAAGCCATCGGAGGATCTCCAATATAGGAGCTGAAGATCATCTTGAAGTCAAGGTTGTATGTTTAAGTAGTTTAGAAGACCAGGAACTTAATATAGAAATTTATTTATATCTTGGGCAAAGGCCGCTTCTCAGTGGTCAAATTTGCAGAAGGTTTCATGTTGAATCTCTGACATCTCAAGGGCAAGCTGGGAATGACCCCTGTATGTAACCCTGGAGAGTTGCTGCCAGTCAGTAGACATACAGGCTTAAGAGCAGCCTACCAGATCAGGCCAATGGCCAGTGGTTTTTTTCTAGGAAAATAGGTGCCATGAAGTTGTTAGGGTAAGTGCCACACCTTTTAACAACAAACAGAGGTGCTGGTACTGGAATACCATGGAATACCCGGGTGGGGGGGGCACTGCCAATGGCCAATCTAGTCCAACATCCTTTTCTCACAGTGGTAAATCAGATGCCTATGGGAAACCTGCAAGCATAAGTTGAGCACAAGAGCACCTTCCCCTTGTGTGGTTTTCAGCATTTAGTATTCAGAAGCTTTACTGCCTTCAACTGTGGGTGGAGACATAGCCATCATGGTTCATAGACTTCAATAGCCCTCTCCATGAACTTGTCCAATTATTTTAAATCCATCTACGCTAGTGGCCAAATGGTTGATCCATGCAGTTAGTCAAAGGTCTATCCCAATCTATCCCTGGGTAGGGATGCCATGCCACTTACCTGCCCATAGCCTGCCATTCTCTCCCCACCCCCACCCATTACAGAGATCCTTAATTGACATCCAGGGTACCAGAGAGAGCAAGCACAAATTTGTATATAAAAGCAATATAATACCTGCAATAACCTTCTTTGGAGAATCAGATAAGCTGGACATCCAGACTTCAGAGTCCAAGAAAAGAAGCAGCAGAGAAATAAGAAAAGCAGAAGAAGAGGAATTAGAAATACAGTACAGAGAAGCAGCTTTATGGCCCAGCAAATACTGAACAGCTTTTTCTTTTATGTGCGCGCAGAGAAACTATTTCCATAAACCTCACAGCAAGGAAACAACCAAGGAGGTCGCTAGAAGAAGAGCATCAGAAGGCACAAAGTCATCTCTATGGTAGAGTTTCATTAGTGACAGATATAGGCAGGGGATTATGTAACTTTGGTCTAAATCAGAAAGGCTTTGCTCTGTTTTTGAATAACTTATTAGTAATTTTAACAAGCATAATACAAACAATTGAGACAAATCTGGGGGGGGGGAGTGGGATGTTGGTGACATAGGAATGATTCACAGAAATGGTTCACCCAAGGAATCTCAGGGCCTACATTTAGAGTCCCGCAGCACAGGAGGGTCCTAAATGAACACCCTGGGTGTGCAAAAAAAAAAAAAGGCTCTGTATCAGCACCTGGCCATGGGATGATGCTTTCTTATTTTAAAAACATTCTGTAATCATGGACTACATGACATGTACATGGCACAAATACTTATTATTATTATATTATTTATTTAAAAATGCATTATTCTTTTATACTGTACAACACAATGTTGCATATAGCCAAGAAAATCAGGGAAGTGGAAGCAAACTTCATCTTATTCCAGTCAGTAGTCATGATTATGCTATGATATTTATATAGTCTGACTGTGGTTGCTGTATATCAGTGGAACAGATCCCAGTAGGGCTTGCATTTGGTACCAAATGTTGAAGGTGCCAAACGTAAGCCCTGCTTGAAGAGGAACAATTGGCAGCACACTCTACAACTGCATTTGTTTGGAATACTGTACACAATTCTGGTCCCCTCTCCTGAAAAAGAATATTGCAGAACTGGAAAAAGCTCAGATATGCGCAACCAAAATGCTTCTTAAGTTTCTGATAGAACAAGTATGGGGGACTTCCAGCTCTTTGGTCAGATTAGGCCCATCAGCACCCTGCCCTCACAGTGGCCAACTAGATGCCATGTTTTTAAAATAAGAAAGCATTATCCCATGGCCAGGTGCTGATACAGAGCCTTTTTTTTTTGCACAGCCCCTCGCCCAGAATGTTCATTTAGGACCCTCCTGTGCTGCGGGACTGTAAATGCAGGCCCTGAGGTTCCTTAGGTGAACTATTTCTGTGAATCATTCCTATGTCATCAACTTCCCACTGCCGCCCCCCCCCCCGAGACGCCTCTCGCCGCTCCACCTGAGCAGGAAGAAGCACAAAGCGAGCTATGGAGCGGGTTGCCTGTGCCGCTGCTCTAGTATTGGGATCCTCAGATCCAGGCGCTGGAGCACCGCCCCCCAGCAACCTGCTCCGTAGTGCAACGCATGCGTAATGCATCGCGACACATGCGCACGACGGATGCCCCCCCCCCAGCAGGGTGCCTTCGGGTTTGCCGCCCCGGGCAGCCAGAAGGCTAGCGACGCCGCTGCACACATGGCAAGTTTAAAAACACTAAACCAAATACGTACATACTGTGTCTAGCTATTGAGGTTTCTCTGGATAAAGAGAAACAGAGGTGACAGTATAATGAAATAAAGCCACAGAATAATTCCATCCAGGGAAAATACTCCAGAACTCCCCAACTACCCCAAACAGAGTTTGCACTGACCATGCCAAACCAATTTCGAAAGAGCCAAAAAACAGGCAATGATGAAAAATATCTGGAATAAGAAAATGCATAGAGCTTATGGTTCTATTGGAACCATATGCTCCCGCAGTGGCACAAGATACAGTTTTTAAAATAGTATGCAACTGACCTACTTGGTGAGGGGGGGGGGTGAGATTTCTATCCATGACTGTTTTTTTTTTTTGAAGGAGCAGCTGAAGTGCAACCAAGCTATTCACACAATTGCCATTTAATCAGATTGCCCCGAATGCTAATTGGTTGTAAATTTTTAAAAGAAGCATTTCCCCCCTACACACACACACACACACTTGTCAACAGCAGTTGAGCCAAAGCAGAGCACAGGCGGCAGGGAATGTAGAAGCATGCAAGCAACTGGCAAGCTATATTGTAGATTTCCAAATAAAAAAGATATATGTACATATAGGAAGAACACCAGAGCTCCCTGTGTCTGACAGCAGCTAGACAAAGATGAGAGTGCTTCTGAAAGGGAAGACAGCTAGCATTTTTTTTTTCTGAACATCTGCTTAGCATTACTTTTAAGGGTTTTCTAAAAAGATTAAAAACTGCACGACATTTATATTCTAATTGGTCCCAGCCTCTACAACCTCCCCCCTCCCATCACCAACAATACTATTGCATATAACCATTGAGCCTCATTGTGACAGAGGAGGGGCAGACACTGCAGTAGGGACTGGGAACCTGTGGCCCTCCAGGCATTGTTGAACTCGACTACCATCCTCCCTGACCATTGGCCATGCTGTCTTTGGCTGGTGGAAGCTGAAATCCAACAGCATCTGGAGGCTACAGGATTCTTGCTTGTTATGGATCTCATATAAGCCACCCTGGGTGCCTTTCTGACTGAAAGGCAGGGTAAAAATGGTTTAAATAAATAAAAAGTGATCCCTAAAACTGCTCTAGTGCATTTTTGCTTTGAACAGTCCAACACAGTGCATGTATGTACATTTAACAAAAACTTTCTGCAAGGCATTTCTAGTGGAAGTTGCCTGGCTTGCAGTTTAATTACATGGATAAGCCACTTCAAGGTGTTCGACTTATCATGTGTACGCTCAGACTTGCAAGAGATGGCTAGGGAAGGCTGGCAGTGGGTCCAGGTGGTAGAAAATGCTTATCATGCGAGGGAGTAGTTCCTACTGCCCTAGTGGTATACAACTGCTGCCCAGAGGCAAATATCCCCTTTTGGGGCAAGTTGCTCAAGAAGGTGGTGAGTGTCCAGAAGTGCTTGGAAAAAGTTATTTTTCTGGCTCCATTTCAATCTGGCTTTAGGGTTTGGCTTTGGCACTGAAGGAGCCTTAGCCACGTGACCTGTGCTGGGAGAGGCAAAGAAGGAGTGCAACCCTGTTAGTTTTCCCAGATCTCTCAGCAGCTTTTGATATCATTAACCACAGTATCCTCTTGGACTGGCTCTGTGGGTTGGGAGTTAGGAGCAGAAGCAATGTGTCTATCTCAGGGGTCAGCAACCTAATGCCCATGGGCCACAAGCGGCCTATGGGAGTCGTTTAACTGGCCCACAAGCCACCCCCCCCAACCAAGTCGCCCGCTCAGCGAGTCCCCGCACACTGCAGTAAACCGGTGCAGTGCAGCATGGGGACTCAATTCCGCACCGCCGGAAATTGCGTCTGCACAGATGCTGGAAGTCGTGGGCACGCGCGATCAAACCCATGGAGTGATCTCCGCTGAAGTGGACTGGCCCAGGTGAGGTAAACCTTTCCAACCCCTGGTCTATCTGCAGGGCCATGTTCAGAGACTGACAGTAAGGGGCAGGGATGTTCTTTGGTCCTATGACAAATATGCTGCGGAGTTCTGCAGGGTTTCATATTGTCCCCTATGCTTGACACCATTTTGAAGCCACTAGAGTGCCTCTCTTTGCATTGTTCTACCTAGGCTGCAGGATCTGCCAGGTAGGGTCTTTTTGTCACTCCATGAGCGAGGGAAGCCTGAGATGCTTTATGTTAGGAAAGGGGCTTCTCTGTGGAATGCTCTTCCCCTGGAAGACATTGTTCATTTTTTGGTGCCAGCAGAAAATCCTTCTCTTCCCTAAAGGCCACCTCTGTGTTATAAGGAGGAGGTGAAGCAATTCAGGTTGAGATGATTTTATTGAGTGATTTTATTGTATTTAAATATGACCTTACCCAAGAGTGCTTGCTATTAAGGGCAGGATATAAATTAACAAAATAAAGCAACTGCACATTTATTGATCTTCAAAACCAGGCTGCCTGGAAATCCTTCTCGTTTTATCCGTATCACTTCCACCAGTAACAGGGAATCCCACATGTTGTGTAGTTAAACCCACCTTGTATTAATCTTTGGGATGCCCCTTTCCTTATGGAGCTATGCCAAGGGGCATATTGCTCCCTCTCTACTGACTAAACATAATGTTCTGTTCTCTCTACAAACATAACACATTACCCTTTTAAATACAAATCCAGGGCACACCAGTGTTTTAAGCCTTGTGGTACCTTATCAACGGCAAAAGGTTTTCTAAGCTTTCATGGGCTACAGTCAACTTTATCAAATGCACAAACCTGTGACTCCAAAGGAAGTGAGCTCTAGTCCATGGCATCCTTTTGTCCCTTTCTCATTTTGAAACTGAACCCTCATTTGCATTCTTCTACAAAGAATGAATCTGTCTTTGAGACTTTCGCTTGTTGTTCGCCTGTTATAAGTTGTCAGCTCCTCCCCTGTTCCGTCCCAGACCAATCAGAGCCCGCTTCCATTTGCCACGTAAACAGAACTGCCTCATTTATCATCTCCACGCCAGCAGAGACCAAACTGTTTCGAAATACTCACATCTGGCCTTCATGTGATCAAATCGTGCTTCAGAACTGATCATATAGCACAAGAAAGCTCAAGGGAGGGGGTGAGTGGAGAAGCAAGGCAGGGAAAAAAGCTCAGTAACGCCCTATCCTTCTCCTGCTCCAAAAGCTGTTTTTTTTCTAGACTGTAACCTGAGTAGAGGTATCACACATGCTCCAAATAAACAAGGCATAATTCTACATTTACACAACTGGGCTTCAAACAACATCACAAGTTAACTCTCCCTGGGAAACAGAACCCAATAGTCCAAGGAAATATAGACTGAAAAACTATCGCCGTTGCAGTTCATTTCCAGCATGATATACCTTGTGCTTAATCCTCAAGAAAGAATCCTGATCTCATTTGAGACATTAGGAATCTACAGGATTATTTTGTTTTGTCTGGGCACTTTAGGTCCAGGGGGAAGCTTCTGACTTCAGGGAGTCCAGACAGATTGCACCCCCTACCCCCTTCCCATATGGTTGCTATATTAAGACAGCATGCATGGAGATCCGAAGGAGGTTATAATACTGCTATTTTAGGGTCCAAAACAGTGCAGCTGGCTTCTAAAGAGAGTCTGGATAACTTCATTGCCATCAATAACATTCACAGCTATGCAAGCAAGGAGGAAATGGCAGGAATTTGGGCAAGAGTTGAGTTCCTGCCAAAGATGGGGAGGGAGCTCTGGCTCCCAACCAGACAGTATCACTTAGCTGATTAGATGTATTCACAAGGGCTATAGTGTCCTGATGGAGAAGTATCGATCATTACTGCGACAAAAACCCAGGTTCTTAACCTATTTTAAAATAGGCACACATTTGCTTCCTTCAATCCGAACAGCTGCAGTGAGAGACCTTATCATGTACTACATTGTTTCCCAAACTTCCAATAGCTGAAGCACACTTTTTCCAAATTAAACCTGGCATTGGCACACCTAAGTCTTTCAAGCTTGCATCTGGTGTGTAGGAAGGAGCCCATTCCTTCAGTTTCTGCACACTCTGCTTGGCACTCTTCTTCCAAGGGCAGGTAAATCTGCTGCATCAGAAGCAGTGAAGGTCCAATCTCCCTCATCTCAAATCATAAATAGCTCACTACTTGCAACCAGAATCTGTGAACACCCAATAAAAAGCTTGATTTTTTTATTCAAGAATTCCAGCTTGGCTCACACCTCCTGCATAGTAATAAAAACAAACAGACCTGCTCTGGGAGAGGGGGGGGGAGTGAATGCCTGCTGGTGCTTTTCTGAAAAATGCTTTTCCAAAAACTGATGTCCATTTTCATGAGTGCACATTGTCGCCAGGCAATGCTTTAAAAACTTCATGCATTTCAAAAACCAGCTCATAGAGAACTGTGAATTGGGGAAATAATTGCTGATGAGGAGTGACCAAAAGATCGAAGCACACCTTAACCAGAGATGTGGCAGAATTACCTCCCCACTCAAGCCAGAGCAGTGAATCATGCAAAGAGGCAGCCTCTTCTGCAAAGCTCTCAAGTTTTCCCTTTTTCTCGCGAGGAAGTCTATTCAGCATAAGGGAATTTCCCTTTTAAAAAGGGAGAACTTGACAGCTATGCTCTTCTGTGAGTGGGCCCTTTCACAGGAAGGTTCAATTATTCAATATTATTTCTTAGATCACTTGCAGCACTTTGATTTATTGTGATAAGCACAAGCCTCAGATTTGTATCCCCCCCCCACAACACCCTGGCTAGAAGGAAGATTTCAAAAACCTTTATTAAGCCATGGCTTCCTGAACCCAGGATTGTGGCTTTAAACCAGTGTGGTACCCTCCAGATGTTGAGGCCTGTAGCTCCTCTCATCCTTGACCAGGCATCCCAAACTTCGGCCCTCCAGATGTTTTGGACTACAATTCCCATCATCCCTGACCACTGGTCCTGTTAGCTAGGGATCATGGGAGTTGTAGTTGGGGATGCCTGTCCTTGACCATTGGCCATGCTGGGAGAGGGGGCTGGAGTCCATAACATCTAGGGAGGCACCACACTGGGTACCCTGTTCTACAACAATATGGATAAACAAGCCAGCTTCATATCTTGGAGCTGGCCCATTTTGAGAACTGAGCATAGGTAGTCTTTAAACAAAACAGGAAACTGTTGCTTACTAAAAACCAAATAAAAAGCCCCCCAAAGCCCTCCTGACAGCCACACGAGGAAAGCACACAAACCCAACACTCACTGCAGCTTGTGCATGTCATGATAAAGCCATGGCTTATCATGAGCATCACCAAATGGCCCTCAACATTTAACAGACCATACTGTTGTCCTAAGCTCCTGGTGTATGTAGACATGAGTTTGGGTGAAGGGTATTATCCAAACAAGTTTTCTATACTGCATAAGCACAAGAGATTGCAGCATTTTTTGTGAGCCTGGCAGGGAATGGGGGTTTAAATAACCCAATGCAGATGTTCCATAAATATAAATATATCAACACTAGGAGAAAGGAGATGCATCCACACAGCCGTTTATTCTCTCTCCTCGCCCCCAACATTTCCCTTACTGTCAGGGCTTTTTATCAGCCGGAATTCAGTTCCCAGCACCTCTCTGGTGGGCGCCATTGCCATTGAAAGAGAACAAGGGAGATGTTCGTGGCGATTTGAGACACCTCTTTTTCTAGAAAAAAACCAGCACTGCTTACTGTTAATTTCTGCATTATATTTCAGCTTTCACACCACATAAAAGGCACTAATTGAGATCTAACGGAATATAGTGTAGGTTTAGCACTTATTTTTGTGTCAGTCGATTCCAGAAATAAATCTGTTTGGAGTACCAGCATGCAGTTCTTTCTCTGCCATTCTCATTGGTGAATGATGGGGAACAGAAGTATGCATGTGTGGAAAGGGTAAGGAAGTAGCAACGTTGCCAATAAAGTTTGGTGTTGTGTCACACCATGCCCACTGGTGTGAATGAAATTTAGCACAACATGCTGGTAGATCGGTCAAAAGCCACAGTTCCATAATGCAACAGATACTGCAGTGCAAAAGGAACATTTTAAAAAAGGAACACAAGCATTACAAGACAGGAAAACTAACACAATATTCCCCACATCGGAAATCACCCTCAGTTGTTGAGCATTAGATTGAACATTTGCATCCAAGAACTAGATTCGGCCCTCCAGATGTTTTGGACTACAATTCCCATCATCCCTGACCACTGGTCCTCTTAGTTAGGGATCATGGGAGTTGTAGGCCAAAACATCTGGAGGGCCGCAGTTTGGGGATGCCTGAACTAGATTGAATGCACTGAAAACGACATTCCAAATAACTTTCATTATGGGGAAAAAGCACAACATAGCAACATCAGGTGCTTGGGTCAATTATCGAGTGGAAATTTAGGAAGTGTAAATACTGGGAATTCTCCTGCTGATGCCAGCCAGTTGCCTTGTAGAAGTCATACCAGGCATACTGTAAAATTAGGAATTCCAAACACAGCAAGCCAGACCAGAGCGAGTCACATAGCAAGGAAAATATTTCCAAAGAAAAGAGTTCCAGTAGGTGCTTCAAATGCCAAATCAATATCAAAAACACAAAACCCATCCTCGTAAAAGTTCTCCCAGCAAGTCTAGTCACTTAAAAGAAAAGTGAGATCTAGATTTCTTGGCAAGATTCACGAAACAATAAGCATCCATTTGTTTTATTTCTTAATCTGTCCTGGTGTTTTTCATGGGACTTCTTTCTAGTACAGTAATGATCACAGTGGTTTCAGTTTCTGGTTTGGGGGCGGGGGGAATGCACTACCAGACTGCAGCAAGAATGTTATATGCTGTTGGGTAGGAAATTCTATGCTTTTGTCCAGAAGCAAAACACATTATCATCATCATCATACTTTCACCTTGAACTCCCAGGAAAGATAACAATTCAAAAATACAGTATTAAAATCAGTTAAAACGAATTAGTTAAGATAGTACTTATCCTATCAGGTGTCAAAGGACAGGGTATTTCCCGCATTATTCTTCCAGCTACAACTGATTGAACCACTGAGCACAAGGTGTAGTTCTAATAGCCCTGCACCACCTCAAATGTGTCAGAATTTTTTATTAAAAGTCCTCATATTAAAGTATCTCCGAGTTAGCATGTCCAACCTACCTAAGCCTTCTCCCAGTTCAAGGGTTAGTTCAGATTCTATGGTAGGACTCTGAATACTAGAGACTGACTGCTGTGGCAAGTGCACCATGTGTATTTTGTACCTTTCATACTCACAGCCCATGCCTCCATAGTGGCAAAGAGTTGTGCTTGGCAGCCTGGCAGAGCTAATGCACTGAACATCCTCAATAATATGGGAGCACACTTAGCTTCAAAGAGTGCTGTCGCATCCTTTGCTGCAAGCCAGAATCTTGCACGTTGGCAGAAATTGGGTACTACTTCAACACATTACTCTTCTCTTAGAAAACCCCGATATTTTACTACACCCCATGGCACCAGCTTTTTACGTAGCGAGAAGAGACCAACAGGTAGGTCACACTAGCAAAACCACTATTTTATTTCCTTTTTTGTTTAGGAGGAGAAAGCCCAAATGAGAATGGACCATAACACATGGTTTGCATACAGAAGGTCCCAGGTTCAATCCCAGACATCTTCAGTTAATAGGAACCAGTGACAGGTGATAAGAAACATCTTTACTGAGAACTTGGAGGGCTGCTGCCAGTCAGAATACACAACACTGAGCTAGATGGACAAATAGTCTGAGCTGGTACAAGGATCTCATGCTGCAAGTTATGAGTTAAAGAAAGTTGAAAACTACTGTCCTATGGTCCCCATAACACATGGTGCATGGACATATTTAAACTAGAGATGTCACTAAGTTGCATACAGAAGACAGTATGTCATGCTTCAAATTTAACAAGCAAGTCTTTGCACACAATAGCTGCTGTATTTATGTCCATACACAATCCGATCTGGCAGGAGCCATGGGAATTACATCAGCTTTGCTCTTGGGGAATGTCTCCCCTGCTTCAGGGTACACCGAGATGGGTCCTCCAAAAAATACTTGTCAAATCAACATTAAGGGTGTGTGGATGGGAGTTGGAGTCCATCTGGAGGGTTACAGATGCCCCATACCTGCCTTAGGGCAGAAGAGAGACATGCTGGATTACATCTCCCTGGTACCACCATGCCCCCTCCCTGGTGTGTGTGTGTGTGTGTGTGTGTGTGTGTGTGTGTGTGTGTGTAGCTTCATTTTGTTCTCCCTTTGAAACATCTAGCTGAACATTTAGCTGACGGGTAGCCAAATTGATGCCTTCCAGATGTTTTGGATGACAACTTCCTTCAAGCCCAGCCAGCACAACCGATGATCAGGGATGATGGGAGCTGTAGCCCACAACACCTGAAGGCACCGCATTGGTACCCCAGAACTAGGCAAATGAAACCAGGTAAGAGGGAAGGACAAGACTATTATATCTTTGAAAGGTAATTTCAGTGGGTGGTTTTTAACCACCCACGCATGACAAATTGGAGCTGCCAAATTCTCTCATCTACAATGTAATTCAAAGTAGAGGACCTTTGTCCTTTGCACACAATCACCCTACTGAGCAAACATTAGAAGCAAGTCTCACGCAATAATCTATAATTATGAGATGGCTTCCGAGTACAAACAGCTGTCCCCAACTGTGCCAATGTCAGCCAGAGAGCAAGAGAAAAGAAGAGACTCGCATTGAGCCAGTAACAGCAAGAGAAACCATTTTTGTTGGTTAAAGAATTATTAGAGAACTTCTAGGTTATTGTATTTACTGGGAAACAAATCTTTTGCCACTAACTGTGGGACAGGATGCTATCACTGCACAGTCACACATTCACCATGCTACAAAGCTCCAGCACTAGAAATGCTCTGGGATTATGTCCAGAGCAGACTATGTTTCTAAAGCACAGATGGTATTTTGCAGAGGGTTTTTGTTTGGGGGGCGGAGGTGGAAGAGATAAAGAATTGGCCTAATTTATGAGATGTCTGTACAGAACCATTAATTTTAAGAGGATTTATAAAGACACTTTAAAAGTGAATTTGAATTGTGCAATTAAATCCAACACATGCAGCTCACATGTGGGTATAGTTTGCATGGTTAGTAGCTGAAGTATTAACTCAGCACTGCAAACATATGTCATAGCCATCATAATTTCACATGAGAAAAAGGGAGGAATGCCACATTTAATACAGTAACGGCTTTCTACAGTTTTTATAAAGGACTTGTATTAAAAATAATTACTTTATAAAACATCTGCAGCCAGATCACAGTCAATTTTTAAACAATGCTTTAAAGCTCAGTGAAAATTATCGATACTAGAACTGCAGAGTTTAATCAATCAATGTTTTACTCCAGTACAGTGGTACCTTGGTTCTCAAACTTAATCCATTCCGGGAGTCTGTTCGACTCCCAAAACCATTTGAAAACCAAGGCATGGCTACCAATTGGCTGCAGGAGCTTCCTGCACTCAAGCGGAAGCCGCATCACACATTCGGCTTACGAAAAAATGTTCGCAAACCGGAACACTTACTTCCGGGTTTGCGGCGTTCGGAAGCCAATTTGCTTGACGACTAAGCCATTTGGGAACCAAGGTACCACTGTACTCTAATTCTCATTGATCTGTGGGGTGGGGGTACAGAATCATCATCTTTAAAATATGAATAGCAGAACACTATGCCCCACCTCTGTTCTTGGGGCGAAAGGGGCACTATTATTCCAATGGTATGAGCTGAAAGCATTAACAGATCATGTCCATTTTCTCTTTATGCCAACTTTTTGAAGGCCTGTTTTGAAGAAGCAGGTCTATAGAAGCAGCTCTGGCTTGTTTTGCTCTGGGTTTTCCCAGCCCTAAGAAGAAAAGAAGGCTTGCCAGAAGATATAGTGTTGTTCTCAAAGTGGAGTATATGGTCATGGACTTGGGGCCAAAATAATTTGCCCAGTCACAGTGAGAGAGCCTGTCCAAAATCCCATTATGTTATAACTAGATGAAGCATAATTTGGTGGATTTTGTAAAAATGTAGCAGGTAGTCTTTTTTTATTTATTAAGCAAACCAGGAAGATTGAGAAATGACAAGGTACTGCTTCAAAGTTAGAATATATATAACATATTGATAGATATAAATAACAACGAATAAATATTGTGATAAGTAAGTGGGTTGCAGATTTAAATGAAGATATTCTGGAGATAGTATGAGAATACATGTGGAAGCAATACAGACATAATTCACCACGTGGAAATCTTTTAAAGTAATAGCAAGATAGTACATGACCCCATAGGGACGCAGGTGGCGCTGTGGGTTAAACCACAGAGCCTAGGACTTGCTGATCAGAAGGTCGGGGGTTCAAATCCCTGCGACGGGGTGAGCTCCCATTGCTCGGTCCCAGCTCCTGCCAACCTAGCAGTTCGAAAGCACGTCAAAGTGCAAGTAGATAAATAGGGACCGCTACAGCGGGAAGGTAAACAGCGTTTCCGTGTGCTGCTCTGGTTCACCAGAAGCGGCTTTGTCATGCTGGCCACATGACCTGGAAGCTGTATGCCGGCTCCCTCGGCCAATAATGCGAGATGAGCGTGCAACCCCAGAGTCGGTCACGACTGGACCTAATGGTCAGGGGTCCCTTTACCTTTACATGATGCCACAGAGAATTAAAACGATTTATCTGGAGGAGAAAGCTCAACGCTGGCAATGTAATGTTGCATATTTGATGGAAAGGTCTGGTTCTACGAAAGCTTTCAATACTTATATAAAGACATGGTGCTGTACCCTCTTAGGATTTAACTGGGATATATGGAAGGTGCTAGATCAGAAATGGAAAAAGAAATGTATGGTTTACTGATAGCAGCAAAAATATTCTTTGTGCAAGATTAGGAAAGAAACAGGAGTACAATGAATAGTGGATTGGGAAAATTGAACATTTAGAGAGAGAGAGAACTTGGACTTGATCTAACGATAGTTCTTAATGGGAAATATTAAAAGTACTATGCCTTACCTTGTTATGGTTTACTGTTACTGATATGGCATTGAGTTTGACGTCTGACTGTGAAAGACAGATTCAAATCTACACACTCAGGCATGAAATGCAGCTCATTCATTCGAGTCATAGTCTCAGCCTGATCTACCCAGCAGGGTTAATAAAAGATGAATGAAATGACAACCGTTATGGTTTCTTATGCTATTTACCTCTGGGTTTCATGCTACAGGCTAGGAGCCTTTTTTTCAAATCATCAGGATTTTCAGGAAAGGGGAGGGGGAGATAGACAAAATGCCAACTATCCATTAGAATACCACTTAGTTAAATTGCAAAAATCAAGCATTCCAGCTTAGCTAGCCCATCAATGGAATTAATAAGAGGCACGTGCCAGATAAGTACAACAGCATTAGGGCAAGTCATTCCCAAAGAGAAATAAGAGCTACCGCCCAGGCTCTAATTGAGGTCTCTATACCTCTATCCCCCCTTAATATGTGCACACACGCATGCACGCACGCGCACGCACACACACACACACAGAGGGAGGGAGGGAGAGTGTGTGTTTTGTAAAAAGTCAGACCATTGATGCATCTAGCACAGTAACTTTGACTGGCATGAGCATCTAAGACAGAGAATCAGAGAATGGTCTTTTCTAGTATTCTACCCAAGAACCTTCTAAACAGGTATTGTGGTCAAATTCTTCCTGGGATATCCAACATGGTGCCCTCTCAATTCCGCTGGATTACAACTCTGAATTAACTCCCCTGGGAGGGCGGACTGTTCCATAGTGTAGGGCTACTCCTTGACCCACCACTGTTGCTTGAGGTCCAGGTGGCCTTGTTGACTAGGAGTGCCTATTTCTACCTGTTCAGCAGCTACTACCCTTTTGACAGATGTAGCTTCACCACAGTGATCCATGCTCTGGTAACTTCCAGATTGGACTATTGCCATGAACCCTACACAGGGCTGCCCTTTGAAGACAGTTTGGAAGCTGCAACTCGTGCAGAATGCAGGAATAAAGCAGAGGTGGGCATTTCTGGCTGGACTCAGAATATACTGGTCTTAAAGCATCTGCTCTGGTATCAATTCACCACCAAGCCCACTTTAATGTGTTGATTTTGGCATACAAAACCCTAAGTGACTTGGGCCCAAAATATTTGAAGACTCCTCCCCCCATGTCCACCTGCCTGGACTGACAGGAGGGCGCTGCTGGCAGTACTACCTCCTTGTGTGGTTTGTGGGCTGGTGGCGCATGGGGGCTTTTTCTCTGGTGGTCCCCAGGTTGTGAAATGCTATCTCCTCTGAGGTGCATCTTGCATCAGGTCAAGATGCCCCTCTTTACCAAAGATTTTAAGAAAGTGGGTGTTTTCCCTTGTGCTGTATTGCTGCACACCTGTTACGCTGTTCTCATTATTTTGTCTAGTTCTGCAGCTTTAACTTATGGTTTTCAATTAATTGTACTATTGCCTGCCCTGAGACCATTCAGTGAAGAGAGGGCTATAAGTAGAAACAATAAGTAAATAATATATAAAGTCATCCCTGACCATTGATGTTGCCAGCTGGTGCTAAGGGCAGCTGCAATCCAAAACAATTGGATATTGCTACTTGGGACTAAGTCTCATTTAACTTAATGAGGCTCCCTTCTGAGTAGGCATTAACGGGATTGCATTATGAACCTATTCTCCCATCTGACGCCACAGCTGCACTTTTATTCAGCCCTGCACAATACATTTTGCTGCCTGAGGCAAAGGACAAGCTAGCACTTCCACTTTCCATGTACAGAAGCCACCTCGATTGGCAGCTGGAATTTTGCTTCAATAGCTGCAGCAGGATAACATCATCCACTGCACCTGAGGACAACAGGCTAGTTCATGACAAGCTACATAGCACACACAGCTCTGATCTTCACTGGGAGGGAATGACCAGAGGTTCAGGAGGAATTCGTCACCTGAAGGGACTGCCTTCCTCTGCCTAATGGTAGAGCTGGCCCTGACTTTCATTTCTGAGCCATGTCTGCACTGCACAGTGCACACAAGAGAGTATAACTTGTATTTATACTTTTGACTGGTTAGGAGAGAACTTACTAGTTAGAAATTTAGGCCAATAAAAATTATAGAGAACCTAATCTTAGGGTATCTGGGCATGATGAATCTCTCACTCACACAGCCATTAAGAAAACCCGGTGATGAGTCAAGATTGAATCCATGTGAGGGCAGGTGGGCCAGAAACACATACAGCCAGGGTTCCTGTGCCTTTTTATAGTAGTATGCAAGACGAAGTTTTAGCAGCTGCAGGTTTTTTCACACCACCACAATAAGCTGCATTTACCCTAAAACAACAGCCCTTAGATACAGCTAAAGGTACAGGAACCCCTTCAGGAGCACTAGCTAGACCATGGAGGGATGGAGAAATGTGGTGATACACATGAGGGAATGGGCAATGCATGCACAAACTAAGCTTGCAAGTTCAGTTATACCATTACTATTCCTCCAGAAATAACCATGAACAATCCCTGGGTTGTGACAGAGTCAGGTTAGAGTGATTCTACCTTAGCAAGAAGAACATGAAACTAGAGGTCTTCAGGTAGCTTCCAATGCAATGCAAAATTGCAACATAAAAAGCCTGCTTTTTCTGCATTTAGTACTTGTAAAACATTTCCCCATCAACTAGAGAGGGCAGGGAGAGGCACATTTTCTGCTGAAATATACAACAGCAAAAATGTGCAAGCAACATTTTGCCTACTCGGTTACTAAATATTTTAAATACTCCCTTTCCTGCTAAATGAAATCCATCAAACACCCCCCCCCCAACATTTCACACAACAGGCAATAAAAGAGCAACTGTTAAGAAACATTTTGAGCTTTGTAGACATGATGCTACATATAGAACAAGCATGGTTTCTTACCTGATTTTCTTTTTGAGGATCCATAATCCCTGAAAAAAAGGCAACAACAGATAGACATGGTTAGGTCTTGAAGCACAGGGGAGAAAAAAGGTAGAGCCCACTTGCTTAGAGGCACATTGTGGGCTTCTCCTCTTTTAAACTGGAGCCTGGGACCACAAGGCATTGACACACACACCCAGCCGGTGATGCACTCTCCCTTGATAAGCAGCAGCTGGTGCTTCTGCAGCAGAGCCTAACAAGCCCATGTGATCCACTAGAAAGAGCCGACCATCCACTCAAGGGAGGGGGAGAGCATATCAATTCTCCCTTCTTTAAATCAAGCTTCAGATAGAGCTGTTACTGGCTTAACCTTTTATTGTTTTCATCCAGCACAGAGGCACAAGCATGCCGGCTACTCCTTGCAAGGTTACCGCATTTGCTTCATTAAGCAATATTGTGTGGCGCTTGCAGTACTATGGTTTCCAAAAAGCAGTTTGCCATCTGCATACCCCTGCAGCTTCTTCTAGTTATCTCTGCCTAACACTTGTCTGTGCAAAAGAAGAGTAGAATCGCCTGGCTTCTTTCGCATAAGGAGAATAAATGCTGTTTTCTCACTTTGACTGGAATACACGCAATAGCAAGCTGGTTCTTTTGATTACGGGGCTGATAAGGTTTCTTGATTTCTAGAAAATATTTTATTAATTTGTACATTCACATAGATAGCTGTTAAAGGAGAAGCTCTTGGATTTCCAAAGCAGGATTTTCCCACCAGCACAAAAATTATATGCATGCTTACTTAGAAGTAAATCCCAATAAGTTCAATGGGAGCTAACTCTCCAGTAGGTGTGCATAGGATTTCATTTCACATTTCCCAATAGCCATTTCAATAAATTGCCCATCTATCAGTACAATCCTTTCCCTACTAGAAATGAATAACAACTTGGTGTTCCCCAGATGCTGCTGGACTCCCAACTTCTAGTAGCCCCAGCCAGAATGGCCAACAGTCAGGATTATGGAAGTTGGAGTTCAACATCTGGAAGGCCACAGGTTCCCCAAAGTCAAAAATGACAATAAAGGCATTTCATGAAAACATACGAAGAGGAAATTGGTTAAAGCATTTAAATAATGATTAAGAACCTGTTCCCCACCTCTTGAAGCTACTGACCATTCATAGATGATTGGGGGGGAACTGAAGAGAGAATAGAATACAAAGTATGGGTGTAAACAATACTGTGAGCAGAATACCCAGTGGTGCCAATGCTTCTCTTTGGGGACACAACCCCTGACTAATTATCCCCTTCCTTCTGGAGCTCTGAAATTGTTAAAATTGAGATGTTTGTAATGTTTCTAGCATTCTGACCCCTTTCCTTCTTTCGCGAGACAAATAAACCAATGAAATAAAAGTAATTAGTATCCTATTCATTTACTAAGCTAAATCGTTGCATTGTGGAGCCCTCTTCAACATGAATCTGTTCCTTCACAATCCGGGTCAACTTTTTCCATAGACTTAGAATGCCTCTCATTGTGATGGTATATTAAGTACAAGAGCCCAAAATTCCTTGCCTCCAGCAAAAACAGGGCTTGAAGAAGGCCAAAATTTCTGAAATTCTCTCTGTTCAAGCAGAATAGACAGAAAGAAGGGCCCTGTGTTGAGGAGAATGGGCTGCACAGACTTGAAGCAATACTGTGATGATATTAGAAGAAGCTACAGTCTAGTTCTGCACGTTTACTCAGGAAGACTTCCCATTCGTCAATGGACTAATACCTATACCCATTAAATATGGCATAAGTTCTCCTCAGCTTGCAAATCCCAATGCAGTCATACCTTGGATCCCGAACGCCTTGGTACTCGTCCGTTTTGGCTCCTGAACACCGCAAACCCAGAAGTGAGCATTCCAGTTTGCGAATGTTCTTTGGAACCTGAATATCCGGCGGGGCTTCCATGGCTTCCAGTTGGAAGCTGCACCTTGGTTTCCGAACGTTTTGGAAGTCGAACGGACTTCCGGAATGGATTCTGTTCAATTTCCGAGGTACCATTGTATATTTGCACAACGAGGGACTTGCCACATCCCAATTCCAGAGACTTTCTTTCTTTCTTTCCTCCTTTCTTTCTTTCTTTCACCACGCTGACAGCCCATCAGTACTGTTGGTTGGCCCATTTCAGGAGAATGGCCACACTCACACCACACATTTAAATCACTATGATGCTACTTTAAACAATTTACAGTTCCCTGCAAATAGATTGTCAAGTCAATCTGAAATTGTAGCTCTGTGAGGAGAATACAGGTCTCCTAACAGGAGACTCTTGAGAGTCCCATGGACTGCAATAAGATCAAACCTATCCATTCTTAAGGAAATCAGCCCTGAGTGTTCACTGGAAGGACAGATCCTGAAGCTGAGGCTCCAATACTTTGGCCACCTCATGAGAAGAGAAGACTCCCTGGAAAAGACCCTGATGTTGGGAAAGATGGAAGGCACAAGGAGAAGGGGACGACAGAGGACGAGATGGTTGGACAGTGTTCTTGAAGTATGTGGGGGAAATGCTATAGCTGAAAATGCAATGCCTGGACCAAAATTACTTATTTCTCTCTCTCAGTGGTGGCTAGTGTCAATTGGGGCTGATAGGGCAAAAGGCAGGGAGACCAACTGTAAGTGGAGACCAAGCCAATGAGAGGTAGAGCCAGTGCTATTTTTCTAGAAAAAGAGGTGCCGGAACTCACCATGAACACCTCCCTTTTTCTCTTATAATGCCAGTTCTGATGAGTTCTGGCTGAAAAAGCCCTGGGTAGCCCTGGCCCTAGGAGAAGGGGACGACAGAGGACGAGATGGTTGGACAGTGTTCTCGAAGCTACGAACATGAGTTTGACCAAACTGCAGGAGGCAGTGGAAGACAGGAGTGCCTGGCATGCTCTGGTCCATGGGGTCACGAAGAGTCGGACACGACTAAACGACATAATAACAACAACAACAACAACAACAACAACTCTTAGCACCCTTAAAAAATTACAGCTCCCAGAATTCTTTGGGGGAAGCCATGATTGTTTAAAGTGGTATCACTATACTTTGAATGTGTGAATGTGGCCTAATTCTATCCTTCATCCATCAATGTCATCTCTGGGCAGGATGTCTTCTCCTCCTTCCTGCTGTTACCGCTCCCCATTTGCTTACCCTCTTTCTCTGGACCCAATCCATACTATCAGTTAGAGGGAAAGGGAAAGATAAGTAAGTGGAAGCTGATGCTGTTTGTCCTTGCTCCTGTCACTGCTCTCTTCCTTAGCCTGGTAAAATCAGGGCCAGGAACAAGGGGATAGAAATTCACAAGGACCCAAAAGAGGACATAAAGAAGGGTCCAAGCAGGCACAAAATAAATGAATAATTGGTGATGGAGTCAGGAGGATGACATGCAAATCCATTGAATGGGATAATATATGTGTGTGAAGCTACTTTTTTGTCCTGAATGTTTTGCCTTTGAAATTATTCAACTTTCCCTGATGAAAGATGAACCTTGGGTTTGATGAGTTCATCAGTGCATTAGGATATAATATATGGCAGTGCAGCACCAGGAAAAGACCCATGCCTCGTGGGGAAAGCAGTGGCTATGGAATAACAAAACAGGAGGCTTCAGAGGGCAGGAACAATCAATTAAAACCACATGACCTTCCCCAGAAAAGGTCATCCAGACTGGGATATGCAACACTGATGTTTATTGCTGGCTTTTTCCTGGAAAGTTAAAGACAAAATAGATGTTGCTTAAGAATCATATCCCCCATCTGGTTCTGCTTTGCCTTGTTTATCCCTTCAATTTGTGAAGTTTTTCACAAGAGACAGAATATTTACCTCACAAAGGACCTGCCCAATAAAGCAGCCTGGACCGCCTGCAGTCCAGTCTTTGAGATACATCTTGCATCAGATCAAATTTAATTTTCTCCCATTGTGAAGTTTTCGTTGAGGGTATCTTTTTATAGAATGTAAATACAGTAATGACAAACAGAACTGGAGAAGTTTAAAAAGCACAGTGAGGAACAATACAAAGGTGAGTCATTATTTTGAAATATTCATAGTAGAAATGTCTGCAAGTTTCAAAATAATGCTCATTGCATAAATCATTTAAATGCTTTTAGCATAGCTGGGGTTTCATAGATTCATGACATTACACTACAAGTTTAAGCTTGCTTCACACCCATTGACTGCATAGGTGCTAACCAATGCCCCCCAGAGCTCCCTGAACTCACTCAACTCAGGGGAAGAGCTAAGGTAAAGTTCGACCAAAAGAGATACAAAATATACACATTTTTACAAGCAATTTTCTTCAAAATAATGCATTTTTGTGTTATTTTCATTAATATTGTATGCATTTCTTTGATAACTTTACCTCAAAATATGCATTTTTTGTAAACATTTTTGGCAGGAGAACTGCATTGCAAAATTTGGAGAAGTGAGAATTTGGAAGCATGGCACTGTTTCATTCCTTGTGTTGTTTCAGAAAGTGTGGATTTGGTAGCCTTTGCTTCAAATATGAATTAAAAAAAATTCTCACCCATCCCTAGATCAAAGCAGGAATTGGTGTTTAAATGGTGTAGCCAGACTTTCTAAACAGTTACTCTTCACTGGTACGAGGGTGTGCACACACATAGAATCATAGAATCATAGAGTTGGAAAAGACCACAAGGGCCATCCAGTCCAACCCCCTGCCAAGCAGGAAACACCATCAAAGCATTCCTGACAGATGCCTGTCAAGCCTCTGCTTAAAGACCTCCAAAGAAGGAGACTCCACCACACTCCTTGGCAGCAAATTCCACTGTCGAACAGCTCCTACTGTCAGGAAGTTCTTCCTAATGTTTAGGTGGAATCTTCTTTCTTGTAGTTTGAATCCATTGCTCCATGTCCGCTTCTCTGGAGCAGCAGAAAACAACCTTTCTCCCTCCTCTATATGACATCCTTTTATATATTTGAACATGGCTATCATGTCACCCCTTAACCTTCTCTTCTCCAGCCTTAACATACCCAGCTCCCTAAGCCATTCCTCATAAGGCATCATTACCAGGCCTTTGACCATTTTGGTTGCCCTCCTCTGGACACGTTCCAGCTTGTCAGTATCCTTCTTGAACTGTGGTGCCCAGAACTGGACACACTACTCCAGGTGAGGTCTGACCAGAGCAGACTACAGTGGTACTATTACTTCCCTTGATCTAGATGCTATACTCCTATTAATGCAGCCCAGAATTGCATTGGCTTTTTTAGCTGCTGCATCACATTGTTGACTCATGTCAAGTTTGTGGTCTACCAAGACTCCTAGATCCTTTTCACATGTATTGCTCTCAAGCCAGGTGTCTCCCATCCTGTATTTGTGCCTTTCATTTTTTTTGCCCAAGTGTAGTACTTTGCATTTCTCCTTGTTAAAAATTCATCTTGTTTGCTTTGGCCCAGTTGTCTAATCTGTTAAGGTCATTTTGAAGTGTGATCCTGTCCTCTGGGGTATTAGCCACCCCTCCCAATTTGGTGTCATCTGCAAACTTGATCAGGATGCCCTCAAGCCCATCATCCAAGTCATTGATAAAGATGTTGAATAAGACTGGGCCCAAGACAGAACCCTGTGGCACCCCACTAGTCACTTCTCTCCAGGATGAAGAGGAGTCATTGATGAGCACCCTTTGGGTTCGGTCAGCCAGCCAGTTACAAATCCACTGAATGCTAGCATTGTCTAGCCCACATTTTACCAGCTTCTTTACAAGAATATCATGGGGCACCTTGTCAAAGGCCTTGCTGAAATCAAGATAGGCTACATCTTGATAGGCGACATGTGCGTGCACACTTGGGCACCACTTCAGGCAGTAAAATGTCTTGGTCCAGCAGTGGTCAAAAACCTTGACCAGCACTAGCTGTAGATTTTTAGATCACTTTCATGATGAAAACATAGAATTGTGGTTCTAAAATAGCTGTTTTTTTAGTGCTGAGTCCTAAACCCACTCAAACACATGCTCTGGGATGATTAATATTCTCATGGTTTTCAATTAGTTAAGGTCCCTCATTCATAATTTCAAAGGCAGCCTTGATTTATCAGGTTTCCTAGCACTATAACACCAGGGGCCCATTTCCCTCTGAAATGGCACAATGATTTTTTGCAATGCATAATTACTGGGATTATCCTATATCCTAGAAGACGTGGGTGAGAGAGAAATGAAGCCAATTGTCAAGGTTTACAGTTTCCATTTTTCTTCTTAACAGTCGTACAGTCTCTCTCTTGGTATACTGTTAGTATTTGCGATGTCCCTTTGATCTTGTGCATTTGCTGCTCATTTTTCTCAGCTATACTACTCCAGAAAGAAGCTCTAGTCAAGGGTGTTGGCACTCTATCATTTCTTTATATAAGTTGTTGCCTGATTTAATTTAACACGTGCTTCCTGGTCAGATTCTATTTGCAGTTACAAAAGGAAACACAAAGACAACTCCTTATCCAACATGGCTAAAAGCAGAGTTCATGCACATCAAAATAGATCCTATAAAACTACAAACTGTTGGACTTCCGGTCTGCCGCCATCAGCCGCCGGCGGGGTTTGTCTCGGCTCCCGAGACACCCACCGCTACCGAGGAGGGGGGGAGTCGCGTGGGCGCCGCGACCTCCCGGAGAAGCCTCAGATTGTGCGTTCTGAGGGCTGGGATACCCAGCGGGCTCCAGAAAGCCATGGAAACTGCCCGGAGAGACCCTGTCGGAGCCTCCGAGAGTAGGCTGTACATGGCGGAGCCTTGGGTCCATTGCTACCTCGGTAGCGGAAAGCTCCGAGCCGGAGACAGAGGAGCGGCAGATACCTTCAAATTAAGATTCGGACTGTGAGTAAGACAATTTTATTGGATCTAAAAACAAGAATTTGGACCTGGGAGGGGAATAAAAAACGGAGGTCGTTCCCCCCCCTACCCGGAAGGCTGCGACACAACTAACTTGCCTGCAGCCGATCGAAGAGAAGGGGTGAGGATCCCCCTGAAAAATTGAACTTGTGTACCCCCTTAGAAGGCAGAACTAAGGGGGGGAAATATATGTTTTAGACTGCATCGATAATCATATTATTGTGACAAAGAACCCCCCCCCCGGAAACCGGGGGCAGGAACCTAAAGCCGCGACCAGCTGACAAATATAAGGATTTACAAAGAGTAACTGCTGTGACTCTGTGATATTTTTTGGATTATATCTAAGTTGACCGATGTAATAAAGAGGAGAACTGGAAAAGTTGGACTAAGAATTTAAATTATAAAGGATAAATATGGATGGAAATAAACAAAGGAACTAGTCTGGACATTATAGCACCATCTCTGGCGGATCAAGTCATAATTCCCACGGGAACACAGAAGGACAAAGAAGGCTGCCAGCCAAAACAACCCTCTTACAAATGGAGGAGGTCGAACTGCAGTATATTCTAGACTTTATTAAAGAAATGACAGAGGAAATACGTCATGGGAAAGGAAATATTCAGACCTTAAAAGAAGACCAGCAACAGATATATCCAATGGAGACTTTAGAATTGCAACAAGAAGAAATCATTGAACAACAGGCAGAAAATAAGGAGCAACGGACTGAGAAATCAATGCAACCTGTGAGAGAGGAAGCATTGATCACCTATGTGACTTTGGACGCTAAGGACCAAGATAGACCCTGGGATCTGGTCTGCTCAGTGAGAGAGGGCGACCAGATCCCAGAAGGAAACAAACAAGTTGAGGAGGGAGGAAAGAGTCTGGCCTTTGCCCCCCCAGTGAGAGTGAGGGGACGCAGGCCAGACAGAAGATTGGAAATAGGGGACAGTGGAAATAAATATGAGGGTGGGAGGCTGGTGGAAGAATTAAAACAATGGAAGGGGAAGAAAGAGGAATGGGATGGTCTAGATTGGCTAAGAGTGGGAGTGGGGTAAAGAAGGAATATAAGGTAGAGGAATGGATGGATTAAAAGGTTTGAAATTGGATGATATAAAGACGCTGGCCGGGGAAAAAGGGAAACTGCTACCTGGGGAGGGAGGGGGTAGGTTTGGAGGTTTAGTTAAAAGATTGGATAGAATTTGAATTAGGCAAAGGTATATCTTTTGAGGGGGAAATTATAGGCTAAAGGAAATTATTAGAAATAGTTAAGAGTAATATAGTTCAAAACCTAATAGAATTTATTGTGTGGGGTATAAAAAAGAAGTTGTGAAGTTGGATATGGAATTGACCCGGGAGGGGAGGGACGGGGAAGTCGGGGACAAGATATTGTTAGAGATACTATTTTTCTTTCTTTTTTCCTTTTTTTCCCCTTTTTTTTCTAATTTTTTCTTCTTTTATTTTTCAAGCTTTTGTATTTTTGTGCTGTATTTTTTTATTGTTAAAAACCTCAATAAATATAATTAAAAAAAAAAAACTACAAACTGTTGTGGGGGAAACACCAGAACAGACTTTCTAGAGGTCGAGCACTACCAGCTTTGATACAGCTTTTCCATAAAAGGCTTTGTGTTCACAGTTCTATCAGGCTATAAAATGTAATCCAGACCAGTTCTCATAAGTATTAAGCATGTCAGGACATATGTTGGCATGCTCCAGTATGTGTTAAGCTTATACCAGAGGGCTCCCATAACCTGTTTGGCAGTAATCCTATGAGTTGGCTATCAGGCACTTCACTTTTTGTGTATAGCTATGCATGTCCATCTGAGAAAACACCTTTTTCAAATGGACGTCTTTCTAACTTTCTGAACCAAAAATGCCACCTGCATTTTGCTAGCAGCTTTCCTGGAGACGTGACTCTCTTAGCACTAAGTAGCTACTTTATATTCAATATATTTCACCTGTTATTTCCATAGATATAAAGTCCCCATGTCCCATATGTGTATTGGTTAGGAATAGAGTACTCTTGCCCAGTGGTGGTAGACCGGATTTGTAGGAGCTGCTTTGATTTTTGATTTATTTATTTTTTACTAGCAGTCAAAGAACCTGGTACAAAAGACCTACACTTAGAATGATTGAAAGAATTCTGAACCCAGGAATTTATTCTGCGTGCCCTTCCACACAACAGTCCACTCCTGGGTATCCCAAGCTTTCTGCATTTCAGCAATATGATTTAGGGTGGTGGTAGGAGGGGATCATTTTGCATATCAGCAATCCTTACCTATTTACTGCAAATCATCATGAGATCTACCTGAGGTCCACTCCTGCTCTTGTTCATACACGACCGCTCTATGCTATTCTAAAGCTGCTAGATGCATAAGACTGAAAGCTTGCATCTCTCTCCATAAGCATAACTATGGTACGTTTCCGAGCACAATTCAAAGTGTTGGTGCTGACTTTTAAAGCCCTTAATGGCCTTGGTCCAGTATACATGAAAGAGCGTCTCCACCTCCATCATTCTGCCCGGACACTGAGGTCCAGCACCGAGGGCCTTCTGGCGGTTCCCTTGTTGCGAGAAGCCAAGTTGCAGGGAACTAGGCAGAGGGCCTTCTCGGTGGTGGCGCCTGCCCTGTGGAACGCCCTCCCAACAGATGTAAAAGAGGAAAACAACTACCAGACTTTTAGAAGACATCTGAAGGCAGCCCTGTTCAGGGAGGCTTTTAATGTTTAATAGATTACTGTGTTTTATTTTTCTGCTGGAAGCCACCCAGAGTGGCTGGGGAAACCCAGCCAGATGGGCGGGGTATAAATATTATTATTATTATTATTATTATTGACTACAATGATTAATCATGCATTGATTTATTCTCTCCTTTGCTTCTTGGGTTAGAAACAACAGACCCCCCCAAATCTGAAATTAACTAAAGAAGAGAGCTCAATATCCACTGGGAGACACAGTTGCCTTGTTCAAAGAATTAAGACTGGGACACGAGTCTTGGTTCAGATGTAACACTAAATCATAGGCTGGCACACATGGAATGAGCTGGGCTAGTATTTGCACACAATACCCCCTTCTCTTTCCTCCTCTGGCGCAGCCAACCAGGAACTTCCACCTTCTGGTTTACAATAATCAGAATTTCTCATTATGTCCACATTGATCGTGGCTTATTTCAATAAACCATGGTTGAAACTAACCTCAGTCTGTCTTGTTGAATGTAACAACAAACTATGATTAGTTCAAAATGGTAGCAGATAGTTCTAATGCATATACAATTTACATTAAAAACCCTTAATGCCACAAAATAAGTCACACACAGAACATTTCCTGCATGTAAAAAATTAGTGCCTAAAAGAGAATGCTAATCTAGAACCCTTCTCCCTGTCATGCTAGTTTTCATCACCCTGCAGCCTGAAGCAGTGCAGGACACACACGGATTACAGGCTATAGAAACTCCATATGATCATGTCAAGTGAGTCAAAGAAATGACAAAGTAACTGCGGGGAAAACCAGTTAAATTAAAAACAAAAACCAACACATCATTGAGTAGGAGCCTACATTCTTCTGTGTAAATGCTTATAATGCATATAAATTACCAGCATCCAGAGCGGGATCTTGGCTTCCCCTGTGCATTCGATTCAGCGTTTTAGGCTCCAAACTGTCTTCTGGACAGTGATTTAGAATGGAAAAGCTTTTATCTAATTGTGAAACAGGATTCTTGCCAGACACCTCTAATGGATGAGACATACAGCAGGGCTGCTGCCTCCTCATTGCTTTATTTCCTCCTGTTTGGTGAAATGGGGGAGGGGGACACTTCTCCATTCAACCTCCCTGACTCTGCTTTTCACCATGTAGCAAATGGCCCTCGCTTAATGGCCTTAGTGGTTTTCAATTTGTCAGGCAATTGCTTACAATGAGGAGTGCATACATGTGCACACTTTACTTGTTACTCAAAGCACCTTCATGGTTCCTCTTCTGAATGAGTCCCAGGAGCAAAACGCTGGATTAGAGCCCCGGCTGTAGTAAGTGTAACCGGACATCAAACACAGGCCTGTGGTTTTATTGTCTGGATAGGTAAGGATTAACCTCAATCTTTGTTCAACCTGACACAAAGACAATTCAGGGCATTTTCACACACACGGCTTTACAACACTTCTTGCTTCAATCCATTTTCAATGTAAACAACACAGGCAATTTGTAGAAAAGCAGAGCCAACAGATGGATGTCACTGACAACCAGAAAAGGGGGGGGGGGTTCTTCTCATTGTCATCAACATAATGATGCTGCGTTTGTGCTTCTGGTTAAATACTGCCTCTCTTTTCCAACTGGTATTGATATTTTTCTATTAAAACGGGAAAACACTTTATTTCCTTCTTTAAAGACCACATTAGATCCTGTGTGCACTTCAGGTTTCCAAATGGCCCTACCTGAAGACACAAATCTCTGTGGTTGTTGTGCAGCTGTTGTGGCAACAAGTTTTATCTTCCCAGTTCCTCCTATCATTTTACTTTTCTGTTTCTTACGGAGAGTCACTCAAGGGTGCAGAAGAGTGTTGGGCTCTTGTGCATAAGGATGAAAGGGATCTTGGCATACTTACTGAACTAGTTTGCACTACACAGTAGGTCTAACTTAGTGGGACCGTGAGAAGATTTGTTCCTTGCTCCAGCTTGTGGTAAGAGAGGTGAGAGCTTAACCACGATTCCCTGTTCCACCAAGATGATAAGCCAAGCCTTGGTTTAGCTCAAGTAGCATGACAGTAAATAGGACCAGGGAGGAGCCAAGTGGATGTGAGCTCATCTACAGCAGCCCACAAGTTCACACAGTTTTGCTAAGCCAAAGTTTGGCCTACCATGCCATCTAAACCAACCTGTTGTCTGCATAGCCTGAAAAGGGTAAGCATAATCTTTAGAAAAATTACCAGCTGTAACCACCCTTGTCCGTTACTCCCCGCAATTTTTAAAAAAGAGAAGAGATGAACTATTAAAAATGAATAATAATACGAAATATAGGAAATAAAATAAACATGCATTTTTTAATACTCTCATAACTAACATATCTTGAGATCTGGGTGTGCCAAAGAGGATCACAACACATTTTACACTGGTATTGCTTAAAAGGCAAACTTCATGGGCAGTCATTTGTGGCAAGTACCATAGCTCCCATGTGGTTAAAGCTGTTTTCAAAGTGTGTTCAATCAGCACTCAATCATATTCCTGGCGTTTGTAACCCCAGGGAAAACCCCCTGAAAAAGATGAAAGTTGCTGGTTTGGTTCACATCAGTCCAAACCACATAGGAGTTGCTTCACAGATGGAAAGCTCTGCCCTCTAAGCAACAACTCTGCTGCTGAGAAACATAGGAAGCAAGCCAAAGAAAGCCAATGGGGCCACGAGGACTTCTAGCAACCATCTTTCAGCACCTTACCTCTTGTGCCACCAGCTCTCTCAGCAAGCCAGGCAAATTAGGCTCTGTGGGTTTGAGGGCATCATCTAGCCTACCCCCCACACCTACCCTGTCACATTAAGATTACCTCATGCAAAACTCTCACATCCAAGCCAGTTAAGAACTGAAGAATGTAAGAAGAGTCCTTATGGATTAGGCCAAAGGCCCATCTAGTTCAGCATCCTGTTCTCACAGTGGCCAATCTGCAGGTCCTGAGCACAGCAACAGCCTTCTCACTTGTGCTTCTCAGCACCTGGTATTCAGAGGCATATTGCTTCTGACAGTGAAGGGAGAGCATTGGCTACTAGCCATTGGTGGTGTTCTCCTGCACAAACTCTTCTCATCAAGCAGCTATAAAGACTGCCTCTCCTAAACACAACCTTGCATCCAAACACCAGCCTGTTTTCAAGCAATTGGTTTACCTCTGGGTCTGTGGAACCAGGTCTGCTTGAGACAGAATCTCTCCCCCCCAACTGCAGGCTCTCATGGAGCTCGGTCATGACCTGACAAAAGATGAATCAGATTCCGCTTCTCTTAGGTACACTGATAACAATGCTATAGCCTAGCAAACCATCCACTAGGTCTGCACAACCCACTTAGGAGCCCCAAACCAAGATGTGTAAGTTGGGGACATCTGGCACCCTGGAATGACTTCACATTGTGGATCTGTTGCATGCTTGTGTTGATTCTATGTTTGCACAGATTCTCCTCTGCAAGGAATAAAAGGGCAGCTGCTGCCTCCAGGGAAATAGCTGAGTTTGGAGTCTTTATGTTATGGAAGAAATAATGTTCATCGTGCAGCTCTCCCCTTGTGTTTCTCATTCTTGAAGGTCTGAAAACAGTTTCTCTCTGACTGAGTTGCTTTTAGTGGCATATTTTCCATGCTCCCTTCAAGAACATAACAATAGTTTGCTTTGTAAATTACTGGGGGAGGAAAACAATACAGCCCAAAGATTTTATAGAGATGGGAAGACAATTATACCTTGTATGCTGGTTGGCCTGCAAAAACAGGAGGTGGAAGGTGTAAAGAAAAACAACTAAAAGCCTTGTTCACAAGTCTTTCATGTATCTGCTGAGATAAGGTCCATAACTCAGGGGTTAGAGAAGCTGTTTTGATTGCACAAGGTCTCAACCTCAAGAGAGACCCGAAATCTCAGAAAGCCACTGCCAGTCAGTGGAGACAATACTGAGCTCGATGGACCAATGGTCTGACTCAGTGCAGGGCAGATTCCTGTCCCTATAACCTGAAGTAAGGAACCACATCCAGAAAAATGTCCAGTCTCAACTCCTGACTAAGAAGTTGGCTGTGGTTGCCCATTAACCACAGTCGTCTGTTCTGCCCTGGAATGCTTTTCAGCCATGTGGACAATGCACATAATTTATGTATTTTGTTTCTAAAAATGCTCAACCATTTCATTTATTTATTTGCAACATTTTCAGCGTCACTAAGGACGCAACCCTGAGCCCATTGGGCTCAGGGTTGCGTCCTTAGTGACGCTAAAAATGTTGTGGATGTGGTGGATCTTGAGCTCAGCTGGCTGGTTCCTGGTTCTTGGTTCTGCTGGACTACACCAGCGTAAGTCTCCAACCTTGGCACACTGACTTCAGTCCCTCATCCAGGCTTAGTTGGCTCAGCCAAGCATAGTGGATCTTAAACTGATGCAAGCCCTGAAAAGGGGGCATTCTGGGGCAGTAGTGAGGGTGGGATCACTGGGAGGGGGAGGCTTACACTAGATCCGAAGCCCATTCAGCTTGCCCATTCTGCCGGCAAAAGGAAAGTCAACAGCGAGGGCCCAATCTTCAGAAATCAGGACCAGGCTTACCAGGCAGCTCCGCTCACACTGCTCAGAAAGAGCACCTGGGATGCTGCATCACTCCTGACCAATCTCACAGCTACAGCAGGATATAAACCATGGCTTAGCATGATGCCCCCAACAGGGCCAGTGAATTTCTATTGTCTTATATGTAAGACATTGAAAACCTGGGGGGGGGGAGGCCTTGATCAGAAACAAGACATATTCAAGGCAGGGAAGCTTAGAGGTGCAAGATCCAATTGTGGGAGTAAAATCTAAACATGGAATTGGATTCTTAAGACTGGGGGGGGGGGGTATTAAAAGTATTTCAAGATACTGCACAGAAAGGAGTACTTGTGTGGAACTTAAATATAAGGATCCCTTCTCTTGAAAATAGTCCTGTGAATTATCTGGAAATGAGCAAGATCCTATCCTGCTAATTTCCCCATTAAGGGAGAACAGTATCATCCTGAATTACCATAATGATCACAAATTAATGTCAGCACAAAAATCGCTGCCATGAAAACCTTACTTCAGCCAGCGTTGACCAACATAGCTGCAAAGGCAGCCAGTATATGGCAATCCCCAATCAGACACTTGCAGCCTGCTGGAATTCCTCAAGCTGCTGGAAGAAATGCTGCCCAACAGCTGGTTTCTATCTTCCGTGCTTTGGCCCACGTCATGTCTCCGAAAGAATCTTTTGCAGTCTCAGTGAGATATATACCAGCAACGTATCAGCAAGAATAACGGACTGAAAGCAAAACTGCAGAGCAATCAGGCGCTCCAATGAGCTGCTTGTAAATCTACTAAAACGTGGCATGTTTCCACAATAAACACAGCGCAATCGCTCTTGCTCTCTTCCCACTTCATCTGTTGGGAGGCCAGCTCGGCTGTGAATGTGCCACCATAAAACAAACCTGAAGCAGATACTCCACCTATTGGAGAAAATCTCTTCCTACAGTCCAGCAATCTTTAAAACTTACAACTTTGAAGTTGAGCTGACTTTCTGTAAAATCAGCAATTTTAAATGTGGTACAAGTATGTTAGACCTGAACCCCCAAACTGTGGTTTGCTCTAAAACTGTTTCTACAATGCCAATTTTCTTCCCATGGGGACTTTGAGCCACCTTGGGAGAAAAGCAGCCCAGACAAAGCAACAAACTACTACAACAACAACAACTCTCTTGGGAATCAGAAGGGACCATCCTCTCACTGTAGCCCATCTACATAGGGCTTTATATACCCCCTTTGCTTTATATTATCTTGGCAGCAACTATTGCACGCCACTCTGCTACTGCAATATCCTGTTTGACCCACTCTACTTATTTGAGGTTCAATTGTTTTGCAGAATTCGGCAAAAATAAAAGCAGGGGTTCAGGAATCAGCTCTTCATTCTCCTCTTAGGCCTTGCAATGTTGACATTTAGCAGTTCTGTGTATGACCAGATTTTTCAAGGAAATTAGATGATCCCTTATTTGTTGATCTAAAAATTGTGTGGAAACACTGGTAAGGTCCTTTATCTAATTATGAAAAAAACACCAAATAAAATAAACCAGTGTGTTTTAAGGGCATAAGATCAACAGTGCAATCTCACGCACATTGGCTTGTAAGTATCACTTAATATAGAGGAACTTTTTTCCAAGTAAACACACGCAGGATCAGGCTGTAGAATAAAGGTTGTCTCTCCCCCCCCCCGCCTTTTCCTTTTAAGGAGCTTTTAAAATTAACATGGATCTGGGCAAGAGGGCTAGTGAAATTTCACATAGAGTGGTAGCATTAGTGGGATTATTCACAAGGCTGGATTTGCTATATTTATTCTAGATGCAGTCATAGCTACATCCCACAAACACTTACTCAGCCTATCTTAGCTAGGTTAGAAAGTCAGTGTGGTGTGGTGGCCAGAGTGTTGCACGTAGACCAGGGAAACCAGGATTCCAATGTCTGCTCCCTTGACGCACAGTGGTTAGCCTTAGGGCAGCCACTTTCTTAGGCTTACCAACTGAACATGACTGGTGTGAGGATGTATGATGTACGCCACCGTGAGCTCCTTGGAGGAAGGGCAGGACAATAATAATTTTTAAACCTGTTACATTTAACAATTTGCCTTGTACACACTCCTGCCCCCTCCAATATATTCAGAAGCTCTAAAAGGAGTTCTGCAATAGAAGTCGATGTGGAACAAAATAGTGCAGTGATTCTCTTCATAGTTCCAGTCAGTGATAACCTACAGCAGAGATTTCCAAACATTTCATGCCGGTGACACACTTTTATAGACGTATCATTTTGTGACACAGTAATTCAGTTTTACTAGCAAACTGGAGGTTAAACTAACCCTTTTCCAGCCCCGGGAGGAGCATGGAGACCGTTTGCGCAACATTGCAGAAGACACACTAATGTTTCGTGACTGACCTACAGGCTTCCCGTGGACATCTGGTTGGCCACTATGAGAGCAGGATGCTGAACTAGATGGGCCACTGGCCTGATCCAGCAGAATTATTCTTACATACCACTTCCAAGATACCCCATTCCATCCCTCCCATCCCCAGGAAGCCAGGACTCTGTGACCATTGTGCAATCTCCCTCTTCATTGGACTCTCTTCTAAATCCCCTCCTCTTTGGTTTTTTTTGGTAAAGTTTTTCTTTTTAATCGTGCACTTCTGCAAACCTTGGGCTTTTCCCAATCCAGTTGCTACCTCTACCCTGTGCATGGATGGTGCCATTGTGGCTACATAAGGATCAACAGAGAATGAGTTTGCTTAGTGTAGAGGATTCTTACTCTTCATTCACTGTACAAATAACAGGTTACAACCAGATGTTGTGTCTGTCTACTATATTAATGTTTGCTACTCATTAATTTCTGGGCTCAACTGATGACTCAGCCACACTTTCATGTTTGTTTTTTTAAAATACAGAAGACAAGATAGAATATAATTTGAAATGTCAGAAACCATTATGAGTATCAAATACATTTTCTTATTAAAATGTCTTTTAACATGCATAATAATAGAAAAACTGAGTTATGACAGAACAATGTTTCCCCTCCTGGATTAAATGAAAGAAAACAGATGGGTTTGCTGAGCTTCAGATAAAAAGAAATTTATGGGTATGTGATGAGCTTGAGGCAGACTGAACTTTGCAGACACTAATTCTCCAGCAGGCTCACCCAGAGCCTATCAGTTCAAGATTATTTTTTCCTTCCTAAGGCAAACATGGTATAAATAACATCCAGAGAAGGCAACCTTTTTTCCTGACATACTAGTTTTCTTTGACACCTCCCGCCTTGCATAGGGGGAACAGTCTAACACAAAAACCTCCACCCTAGTTCAGCACAGCCTGATGTGAGACAGTCCAACAAATGTTTTACCATTTGATGGTATAACCTGGCACTAAGACACCATGGCAGGAGTGGGGTTTTTTTTGGTCCTCCAGATGTTGCTGAACTACAACTCCCATCATTCCTGGTTATTGGTCATGCTAGCAGGAACTGATGGGAGTTGCAGTTCAGCAACTTCTAGAGGGCCTTGCACTATAAGTTTATAAATAATTATTAGAACCCCAGTTTGTGTCAAGAGAACAGGAGGCTTCATAGAGGAAGCCAGGCATCTATCATGTGAAGCTGGTATGTCTACACCATCTTCTTCATACCCAAGTCAACTGGAGTCAGGCTGGGTTTCATCTAACCTTTACTGATACGGATTAGCCAGTGTGGTAGTGGTTAATGTGTAGTGATTAGGATTGCGAAGACCCAGGTTCAAATGAGCCCCGAAATTACTGGGTGACCTTGGATCAGTCTATGGGTAATCTAGGCATTCTTATTTGCACAGTTAGATGGGGCAGGGCTCAGTGGCCCCTTCCGTTTCATCACATCCCTGTCAATTTCCACACATTGGGGCAGAGGTTCTGAAGCAGGGAGCCTACTCTATTCCATGTGTTTGAGCAGGGTTCTAAATAACATGGGGAGCAAACACTGGTAGAACAGGCCTCCCTGTTTCAGGCTAGGGCTGTGAGATGTATTAATACAACTGGTCTAACACCAGTTTGTAGACCACATTGTAAGAACCATTTCAAAAATAACTGAGCTGGCAATGCATTGTGAAGCACAGCCTTCAAAACTCCAGGGGGGGGGGAGTATAATTGCAAGCCCTCTGGGGGTTGGCTGACTGCTCTATCTTTCCCATCTGATGGCAGAACAGTCCCACTCCCAGCCTCGGCACCTCCCTTTAACCGCGGTGTCTCTATCCGATGCAGGAATTGTGGCTGGGCTGCTTCCTCCTTCTCCCTCTCTCTGCCTAGAGAGGAGTGGAAGGAGTTCTCTCTCCAAATGTGAGGGCTCACCTGCCTCTAAGAGGAGGAATATGCAGTGCTCATAACACATACCTATTAATCTCCATGACTGCTCCTTCGCCCGACTAGCAGGTGACTAGTACAGTCTTATTGCATGAGATGCCAGATCTGGCTCCAGTGTAGTCTGTGGATCAGTGTTCAAGAGACCACAAAGCAAACAATACTGGACAATAGTACTTGTGGTGGAGGCAGGGCTGCATGAGGGAAGACCAGCAAGTCAAATCATCATGATACTCAGAAAAGAGAACAGGCCTGCCTGGCAACATCTCATATGGAGTTAGGTACTATCATTGGGAGAGTTCCTTCTTAGTGATATTCAATAAGCTTATTGCAGGTTTTGGTGGTCATCCTACAGAAGGAATGACGAACCTGTGGCCTTTTAAATGTTTGTTGCTGGATTACAAATCCCATTATCCCTGACCATTGGCCATGCTGCTTTGGGCTAATGGAATTGCCTCTTTGGCCAGAGGTCGGTGATGATGCACAGGTGGAATCCCGCCAGACATTCTCAAGGTTCACGCCCTGCTTCAGGCTCAAGTCCTAACACTGGGCCTTTTGAGGATCAGGTGGTTGTTCTATTCAAGAGCTGGGGAAAAACATTTCAGGCAGGCATTCCATATGCATAAGGTGGGCTAGCTTTGAACCCCGTGTCAAACATATGCACTGGGCCACTAGAGCCTGAAGAAACACCAGTCCAGGATTCCTTATCTATCTTTCAGGTTCTCTGACTGAACTCTCTCACATCTGGCAACACTTGGCTCACAAGACAGCTCTCAGTTACCTTTTGAATGTGAAGGTATTTAACAGAGATGGTTGCAATTGTAAGATAAATGGGGAAAGGTGGGGCTGTAACACCTAATAAGATGACAGGTGGGAAACATATTTAGAAGCATCTGCTAATATTTTGAGGAAAGATTTGTGTTTGCCAGATTTTCAGGGTCTGATGCAGACATTTTGAGTTGCAGATGCAACAGGGGTTGCAGCAGATCTCTGAACCACATAAGAGTTATGCACTTATAATGAGCTCTGGAAATGACAGCCTTTGAGAAAACCATTATGGGTCTTCCACTCCGAATTTTGGTTGAATTACTCATAATTTTCTCAATTGAAACGAATGGTTTGCTTTTTTAAGCCTGGTGGCCATCCTAACTGCCTATACCTTATTTGATCACGAATGCAGTGCAGCAGGCAGAAACTCACCAATCCTTATGCTTGAAGTCCTTTGGGGCACACCTGAATAGCACTGACTTGTAGAACTCTCATCACACACATACACACATCCCAGGGATGCTGAAAGTGGCTTGAATAATAGTCTACAACCGGTGGGTCCGAACCCACTAGTGAGTCATAACATAAGCACCACCACTATGAAAATATATGGTAAATGATTCAGAAAGGGATCCCCAAAAGTATGTTTGGGTGCAAAGTGGGTCCTGGATCTGAAAAGGTTGAAGACTACAGGTATAGTTCAACCTTTTTGAATCTGGTGCCCCCTAGATGTCACTGGACTCCAACTTTTGTTATCTCTGATCACTGGAATTAGAGCCCAAAACATCTGAAAGGCAGATTGAGGAAAGCTGATATAGTTGATGTGATTGTTGTGTTGAAAAAGTAGAGTGAGTGGGTCAATCTGATCATGCAAACTGGCCTTTATATCACTGCTTTTAAGCCTTAAAAAAGGGGAAAAGGGAATGTATGGTATATAAGAAATTCTACATGTTTAAGTTGGGAGAAAAAGGACAAAGGTTGATAGCTATTTTCACGTTTGAATAACTGCTTAAAGGATAACAGCTTGAGGAGGATAACAAGGATGAGGAATAATGGGTTGAGGTTGAAATGCAGCAGATGTAAGTTCAATATAATGGAAAACCTCCCAAATGCAAGGATAATTGAACAGCAGATTGGATTACTCAGGGAAAGTTGTGGGATCTTTCCATTAGGGACAGCTAGAAGATTTTAAGCAGGAAAGGAGGCTGAGTTAGCAGACTTTCCACTCCAGCTATATCCCTGTAATTATTTTCCCGTGGACCAAAATAAAGTTCTCCCTATATTACTTTCACCTCAGATTTGGGGGCTCCAAATTAACTTGTCTTTTTTGTGGTATGCCACTGATACCTTAGCAATCTGCTAGCCTTCCTTTCCCCCTTCAATAATTGTTTAACAATAAAGCAAAAAAAAAAAAACCTTCTCAAAAGTACATACTGTACATGGCTGATGATCGGATACACACAATAAGTGTGCTTCAGGTGATTCAGAGCCAGACCATGTATATAAGAACCCTGCTCAGGAAAAGAAAAGGACCCGTAGCTCTGTTGTATGGAATGAACACATTCATTCCTCTCTAGAACAAGGCTTGAGTTGTGGGGAGCCCAGGGAGTTCTAATTTTTATTAATAAAGAAGAAAAATAAAAACCACACTCCATCCAATCGGTCTTTGTTTTCAATCCCTCTAACCACTTTCCTATGTTGTCTATCCTTCTGTTTTTTTATTTGTAGACTTGCATTGAAGCCATTTGCCCTAGCCATAAGCCTTTTCCGTTTCTTTGAGTCTTTCCCTGCCCCTGGGCCCCCCAGCATCCAGGTTGCCAGTGTGCACTAATGGTTATGTATGTTAATGAAACAGGGTGCAAAAAAATCATCTTGATGTGATGCTGCACACAACGGCATTGTGATATTTGTGGGTGCGGGCTGTGTTTCCTCAATGCCCATGAGTATTTGCACACCTTAATAATACGCAGCAACAACAACCACAAGCATATGAACAGAAGGATCCTAAAAGCTGAGGCAAACTGTGCTTGGACCAGTTCTGAAACTAAATTTAGCAATTCTCCAAGTTGAAGAAAGGCAGAGCAGAGGCATGGGAGCAGAGCTAACCCACAGGGCAGAATGAGGTAAAGTCTGCCCATCCTTAATATTCTGATATACTGTGTTACCTCGAGTTACAAACGCTTCAAGTTACAAACTCCACTAACCCAGAAATAGTACCTCAGGTTAAGAACTTTGCTTCAGGATGAGAACAGAAATCGTGCTCTGGCGGCGCAACGGCAGCAGGAGGCCCCATTAGCTAAAGTGGTGCTTCAGGTTAAGAACAGTTTCAGGTTAAGAATGGACCTCCGGAACAAATTAAGTTCTTAACTAGAGGTACCACTGTACTTCCATTTGACAAATAAGTATGCTACTCAATTTGATTTCTACTGACTTTTCTTTTATCCTTGTACACACCTTAAAATCAATCTCCACTTTGCCAATAAAAAAACCTGTCATGCTTCTCTTTAATTGAGTTCTCAATCTAACAAGGAATGTTTGTGCTTCACTTAAAGACAGGGACAGATCCAGGTAATGGCTGGATTTTATATTTTAAAAGTGGGAAGTGGAATGGCTGAGCCACTGTGTGTGTTTTGACTCAGCAGGTGCAACCTGCCACCTGTACAGATTCTAGTTGAGCCTGGTTTGATTAAAGTTGCAATCCTGCACGCAAGTCTGTTATTTCCTCCTATATTTCAATATTACAACTGTGACATTTGGGCTACAACCATTTACCCTTTTTCTCCCCCAACCCCCACCACAAACCCATTTTGCTTAGCATCCAGACTGATGGAATATTCTGGGGAACCGAAAAACTTTTTCACAACCCTAAAACAATACTTATTGGAATGCCCCAATCTGAGGATATAAATGTTGATCTTCAAGTAATACAAACTCTACTGATAACAGCAAAATGTTGTATGCCCAATTTTGGAAGTGCAAAAATCCCCCAACAGTTATGGAATGGCTGCAAAAAACAATAGCTTGCAGATAAAGCAAACAAAGGACTAAATTGGTTTTTAAAAATGTATCTAAAGATGGCCCATGTTTACACAATTATAGAATGAAAAAGTAGCAGAGGATATAGCTCCTTATAATTTATTTACAATAAACTAATTTTCTATCACAGTGTATTATTTCTATCTGTTCTTTCCCTCTGCTCCCAATACAAACTTATGAATCACATTTTCTCTTTGTTTTATTATTGTGTACCAAATACTAAAATGAATAAAAATATATTTTTTAAAAAAATGCTCAAAATTTTGCTTGGCGCAAATAAAATTCTTCGCTGAACTGTAGATGATCTGCCCACCCCCTTTATGAACCCAACACAGCTTCCCTTGATTATCTTCTGTCTGCCTCTCTGTGATGCAGATTTTTTAAAGGGCTGCTCACAAATGACAAACAGTAGGAGCAAAGCTGCAAATTCTGCACAGTTTCCTCCACCCCGCACCCCCCATGCTCAGATTAAAAGCGCACCTCTAGACCAGTTGCTGCTATCCATGACTTCACGGTTAAAATGAAAAGCAGAAGGTAAACCATGTAATGCATCATTTGACCTCATGGTGGAGATAGAAACCTATAAGAACCCAATGTACAAACTAGTCTTCCAAGACTTCTGACAGACAAGCAGGGTTAATTAGGGGTTCTTTCACTGCCCCCTCCCAATCAATGCCAGCCAAACCTTTTAGACAATCTGTGTTGATTTCAAATTACATCATACCACAACAAGGCAGAGATGTGCATGTTAGAGTGGTCATGTACCCAATTTTACTATTCTGTTTGAAGGCATCCTCTATGTGAAATGCTGCTCTGGTTTAAATATAAATAACCATAAGAAAGGAGAGTGGAAGCCTTGAACTTGCCTGTCAACATTTAGCTGCTGGACAGCAGCTGGTCACAGTGTTCCGCAGTCTGGTGAGGTGTGCTCTATTTCTATTTGTAATTACATTTTGTGTCTGTACATATAAATCAGCATGTGCATATTTTATACAGATCTGTGCCCTTTTCCTCCCTCCCTCCCTCTCTTTCTCTCTCTTGGCAATATGTAAGTGGCCTCTGTAGTATTGAATAATGCAGCTAGATGGAAAATGGATGCTTGCAGCTCTCACCCCAAAAGCCAACCAAGGTTAATTTCATTTCACCACTCACATCTTCCTGGCCGTGATATGAGATGGGCAGCAGGCAGTAAAGGTTACCTAAAAGAAGGATTCCACCTCCCCCTTTTCTTAAAATCCTTCCTCAAAACCTCACGCTTTGCATGAAGCCTTTAGCACAACCCCCATGCTGTCCTACTGTAAGGAAGCCACATGCTACTGAAGTAATCGTACATTCTTTTCTTGTTTATCCACGGATGCCTCCAGACTGTATTTTGCAGGAGGGATTCCAGTGCATCCTGTAAAATTAGGTTTGCACTATTCAACATTGCTCTGTTGCCCTAGTGCAACAAATCTCTCTATATATATAGATATAGATACAGGTATATATAACACAACAACTGGCTTTTGCAGTTAGGAAACGGATGAGGAAATGCACTGAAAAGTGTGGGACGGTAGAATGATTAATATGTATAAACACCCCTCAATGATATCAGAATGTGCGCTGGTTGTCATATAACTATCCTGCAAGTAAATCAGAACAAATGCTCCATAAAGAACAGCAGGTGGTGGGGAGAGATTTATAACTTCCATGAAAGCTTTGTGAAAGCAATCCACGGAGAATGCTCAATGTCTGGAGGAGTCCCCTGCCTCCCCTTTCCATATTGCTTCCCTGTGTCCAATTTTGGATGAGAAAATCCTTGGGGCAATACTCCGCTTCTGCACTGTGATGTGCCATGAACATTGTTAGCATATATGTGGAAGGCCTTCCAGTTGTTAGCAGAGGTCCTCATTCTGCCCCTTGTCCTAATCTGTTTCCATGACTGCTAACCTCTGCCCCTGCCTGGGCACATGTACTATGAAATTCCCACACTTACCATCATTCTCTCCTGTCATCACCACACTGCAGGACCCTGATGCACAGTCTGCATTGTGCAAGGAAAGCCAGATTTTGCAACTAGAATTTCCCCAAATTGCATCTCTTATTATTCTTGCACAGTCAAGGAACTGTGCTTTCAAAAGCACTAATTATAATCACTTACAGGCACTCTGGTTCTGAGAAATATGATGCAGTACTATCTCCATAAACTGTAATCTGGAATAGGACCCATTGGTAGACCTACCAAGTGCCAGAGAGGCCTAGGAGGAAATTTCTAAGAGGTAAACATTCTGCTTTGCCTTTTCTTTCAGCCAAGTTTTCTGATATTCATCGGCACAGAAAGGTGAGTACATCTGATGTTATAAGTCTAGTGCTTAACAGTGATTGGTATCTGTGATGCTGCCGATTAACACTTGTCTCGCCTCCTTCTAATCATGTTTCCTGGATTGACAAATTTTTTCCTCAGCAGAGGGTTATCTGGAGCACAAAGCAGTGAGTCACAACCACACCATACATTGAAAGCACTCTTCTACCACTTCAAACTGCCATGGCTTCCCCCAGAGAATCCCAGGAACTGTAGTTTGTTAAGAGTGCTGAGTGTTAAGAGACCCCTCACAGAGCTACAATTGCCAGTGCCCTTAACAAACTACAGTTCCCAGAATTCTTTGGCGGGAGAACCATAACTTTTACAGCAGTAGAAGAATGCTTTAAATGTATGGTGTGGATGTGACCATGGACAAGGAAGCAACAGCAGTACATGTGTGGTAGGGCTAAGCTACACTTCTGACACGGGCGTCGCTGTTGTTTATGCAAAGAGGGCTGAGCCAGGGTGACGGCAAGAGCAAGGCCATGAGAGCGCATCTGCTGGACTGCTGCTGCCGTTCCAGTATTCTTGTTGGTGTATTAGCATGGCTTCAACTTGCTAATATTTGCTTTGCCCAGGCAAGCAGCAGGGATTCTGGTATTGGGAGGTGATTCTGGTATTGCACTGCTACAGCAAAAAATCCACCCACAGCAAAACAGAAGCCCCACATCTTCCTGAAATAACGCTCCCCAAACCATTCCAGTGACAACTTATTATGAACACTCAAAAGTGGTTAAGTCTTCCATAGGACGTGTCGCTGCTGCTTTGCTACGACAGCTTCATCACAATGCCTCTGGATTTTTTACGACAGCTTCATCAATGCCTCTGGATTTTATGAACACTCCAGGAACCAAGCAAGACACCCGGTCTGAACTTGCCTCTCCCTTGACATGCCTCAGAAAGCATTTCCCCACAGCATCACCAAGATGTCTGGGATGCTTGGGCAAGGGGAAGGAGCATGTGCTCACAGGCCTGGAAAGCCGACAAGCTGAGTTCTGAAAACCTTCTCGGTGAATCATTGGTACCTGAGCACTGGCCAAGTCAAAGTGAAGCCTCTCAAATGCATGGAGAGACACTATAACCTGCAGTGGTATGGTTAGGTCATTTTAGACTCTAGACTTAATTGTCTGACAAACAGCTTCTCTTTAGAACATAATGTGTATTTACTTCTCTAACTTCAAAATGTGAGGTAAGTCATCCTCTGCATTGTAGGTTGGAGTGTCCCTTCTGTACATTCTCCCTAGACTTCTGTACCAAAGTTTTGCCCTGATGGCACCACTGATATTTCTGCCTCTATAGGTACCAGTGCTTCCTAGCAAAAATTTCTGCACAAGTGATTGGTAAAGCCACCTTTCTAGTCATCGCTGAAAAAATATGGGTCACCTATGGGACTAGTGGACACATAAGGAGGAGCAGGGATGCCACAGATTTCCAACTCACTTCCTCCCCCCCCCTCTCTCTCTCTCTCATCTAGCAGGATTTCAAAGTCAGCCGGCCCAAGAGTGCCTGGAAATCCCTTGGGTGTTGTGACAAGAGCTGGTAATATATTTGGCATTCAAACTATGAATCATGCTTCCATGACTTTCTTGCCACAGAAGGATGTCCAAGAGATACCCTGCTTCTCACTTGTCTACATATTTTCTATATGGTTGATCCGATTATCTTTCCTGTTTCTTGCAAGTTTGGCTCTGTTAAACTTGCTGCAATCTAAGCCAATAATATGCTGTTCTTATGCAACTCTTCTTCACAATTAAATCAACATGATTCTATTTATATTTGAAATAAATTTGATTTTACTTGACAATCTTGCCATTCTTTTAATTTAAAAACTCTCTAGCTCTCACGGTCTCATATGAAAACTAGAAAATGTGTAGCATTTGCTGAAGTTGCAAGAAACCAAAGAAAGTCTCAAGTAGGTAGGACATATATTCTGGTAGGATACTGTATATATTCCCTGCACTAACATGCTGTCCTTTCCCACAATCCACTGTCCTCACCCCTCCCTGATCCTAGGAAAATTGGTTATCCTTGACACCATAAAGATGCTAATCCCAGAAAGGGAACTGTCCCAGGGCCAATTCACATATTCTCCAGGTGAAAGAGCATTCTTATGATTATGGGTGCTATTTATGTTTTTTTCCTTCTTGCTTTATGAATGGGATCGCTGTTTTAAATGAAATTTGTACTCCTCTCCAAGACTGATTTGATATGGGGTGGGATATAAAATACTTTAAACAAGTATTAAATAAAAAATATTTTGCAAACCATTCCTCATCATAGAACTCAGACTGAATCCACTGGGTAACTTACCGTATTTTTCTGTGTATTAGATGAGGTTTTTTGACTCAAAAATCATGTAAAAAAACTGGGGTTGTCGTATACACAGATAGTGGCGTGGGGGGGGAGCTGTGCGCTGCTAGCCAGCTGGATGGCGGGTGCGCAACTCCCCCCCCCCGATGCAGCTGTGGGAGGCGTACGCTCTAGGGAGCAGTGGCTGCCCACCTTGCCAACCCCCTGCAATGGCCCTGCTGGGGTGATGGTGGACGTGCAATTCCCTCTAAAAAAAAGCAGAACAATTTTGGGCCATCTCCCCTCATTTTCTTTAAATTTAGTCCCCCAAAATAGTCTTATACATGGGGGCGTCTTGTACACGGAATAATACAGTTAACTGTGAATGACATTCTTGTTATACTCTAAATTACAAGTTACAGGTAGGTAGCCGTGTTGGTCTGAGTCGAAGCAAAATAAAAAAATTCCTTCAGTAGCACCTTAAAGACCAACTAAGTTTTTATTTTGGTATGAGCTTTCGTGTGCATGCACACTTGTATCTGAAGAAGTGTGCATGCACACGAAAGCTCATACCAAAATAAAAACTTAGTTGGTCTTTAAGGTGCTACTGAAGGAATTTTTTTATTCTAAATTACAAGTATTCATGATACTGTCAGTTCCATAATCACATGACCCTGTTTATGCGAACATTTTTCTTCACTGGATGAGAAAGGAGCAAGTCAGACTCATGCAACTTTGCCCCATCCTCTCTCCTCTCCCCTCCCCTCCCCTCCCCGCACAGAACGCAGTTCTTATGACCCACCATAGTGGTAAAGAGTGGGTTTTCATGGGGAAACAGCTGGGGTGCTTACTCAGACATGGAGCTTTAAAGAGTGGAGCTATGCCTAGAAATAAGGCACAAAAGGAAGTCTGGATGAGCCCCTACTTTCTATGCTGAGCTTACCTATACCTGACAGAAATTGATTGCCATTTCCATATAACTTCCTACATTTATATCCTTATTACAAACAGTGAAGAGCTCAAGGTGCCATTCACCTCCATATTATCCTCACAACAACCCTTTGTGGCAAGTTAGGCTACGGGGTGAATGGGAATTTGACCTGTATTCTCCTCAGTCCTAGTCCAGCACTACACTGCACTGATACCTGTTCTGAAGACTTCATCCAGAGTGATTCAAGGGCCTTGTGCCACTGGCTCCTTAGCTCTACCTATGCAGGTTGGAGTGGATGAGAATTATATTTCAAAACTTGTGGAAATTTATGAAATGCAACACTGCTTCTCCCTTGCTTTTAACACAAATTCTGTGCTACATGCCATTGTGCAGTTCAATAAGAAGTCACACATACAGAATTGCCTGTCTTTATCACACAACATTGGGAGTGGGTGATGCTTGAAAGGTCATTTCTTGCAAGCACACCTCCACATCTGAGCAGATAGTTGATGCAAGATAATGGAGTGATCCCTCCCTTAGCTTGCATAGGAGGAAAGAAGATAGTGGATCTCTATAAATGGTGGTGGTGATGGAGAATCTCACCCCAAGGGTTCTGTTATCCTTGGCAGATAAGATTTCCCCAACCCAGTTTCTAGGTAGCCTTTTCTTTTAGCCCTGCAAGTTAATGGAAGGATCGGGCTCAATTAATTTGCATAGGGGAAAGAAGTATCTGTAGCCCCAGAAATAACTGCAGAGTGTATGTAGTCACCATCACAATTGGTTTTTGTCCCCCCGCCACCCCCGAGAAAAACTGAAGGTTTGGGAGAAAGGGATTTTGAAGGTGTGCACTGAAAAGCAGTGAGCCCCCACATCCTAGTTATGATCAACATTTGAGTTGTAGAGTAAAATAGAGGATAAAACTTCATGCCCACAGATTCACTCCTACCTGCCTAAGATTAAAGATGGGTTGTCATAAAGGCAGTCTGAAACATTACAGAATAAAGGGGTAGAAGTGGCGATATCACAACAGATTGGAAATGCATTATGTGCCTCACAAGCCAGAAAAAAGCTGAGGCGTGGGGAAAACCCTAATTGTGGATTGAACTTAAGTGTGTTAGAAGAGGGGAAGAGACATTGATAAAACAGGGGTGGCTAACCTCCACCTGCCCTTTTCCTGGACTACAACTCCTATAATGATGGGAATCATAGTTCAACAACATCTAGAGATCCTTGAACTAGAAAATGCATACTGTAATTAGAATTTGTGTCACAGCCAGGCACTCCAGTTTGATCATACACAGTCATTCCTATTCTGAAAAGGACAAGTTGCAAAGGGTAAGGGCAGATCTTACAAATACAAGTACCGTATTTTACCAGCTAAATCACTTGTACTAAACATTTTACCAGCATGTCCCCACCCTGCCCAGTACTAATTTGCCACAGCATAACTAGAGGGAGGGATTTACCAAACTACTTACCTTGAAGGAACTGTTGCTTTCCCTAGAGGGCAATAACCAAGTGTGATACTGGGGGAAAGGGGACGCCAAACTTTCAATAACATTTAAATGTCTTAAAGGGCAAAACCAAGGGCAACTGGAACTAACATCTCAAGACATATGGGAGCCCAAGGCTGCAATCCTGTGCACTTACCTGTGAGTAAACCACACTCAACTCAGTCTTTTTTTCTAAGTAGACATACATAGGATTGCACTGTCAACTATCACTGAAGCAGTGCTAAAACTTTTGTAAATGTTTTTCACCCTGAAAACTGCTCACATTTTGCTGGAAATGTAACCTACAAAGCGTTTCACTTTCCATTTTTAAGTACGATCTTTGTTTAAAGCAGCTGGAGCTGAACATTTGCTACAGATTGTGACTTAAAAGTACAACAGGAAAGCCTCAAGAACAGACTAAAGGAGTGCCTGAATCTAATTAAGTGTGATGACAGAGGACAGCCCCCTCACTTCCCACTCAGACCCTCTATGTAGAAGTGTTTATACATGTTTAAGACAAGCCAATGCTTAAAAGCTATGCTAAAGCAGAAGTTGAACACGACAACAGATTTACTTACATGAGGGTTAAAGCATGAAGTTGTCCTTCGTTTAAGGAGCAGCTGGAAAGTGTTCTGCTGTTTAGCTTATGCAAAACACACAAAGCTGCTATTTGTGTTTGCTCGGAGTTATGGGAGGTGGGCCGTGCATCCCAGCACATACACGCAGAGAACAAAGCCTACATGCATACAATATCTCTTACTCCCACCCACTGGTACTTCTCAGAATGAGGGACAGATTTGCATAAGACATCATCTGCAGCTAGTGATAACAGCTGAGGAGCGGAGTGGGACATAGGGGCTTTAATATGTGATAGATGATCGAAGAGTGAGACCACACAGCCAGAAAATAAGGAGGGGGGAAGGGCAGTGCCAGAGAATTCCTAAAACAGAGGGAGAGAAATGCATGTAGAAAAGAGAAAATTTGGAAAACACCCGTGACCTACCAGACCAATGGGAAGCTGCTCACTGGGAAGAGGACTACCCCACACTATCCATGGAGGAGGGGGCAAGGGGGCATTTGCTCCCCCCTCACCAGCTGTGCAGGAAAATGTTCAGGCATTAGCTTCATTTGTTCTATAAGAAATTAGTCTGCACCCAACTTTCACTGGTTTTCGCCAATGAATGGAGGCATAACAATGGTTGACATAAAGGAAAGCAGATCTTACAAACTCCACAAACATGACAAGTCCAGAGCGACACACCCACAGTCTACTAAAGGAACTTTCTGGCTCCTTTATTTTGGTCTTTCCTGGCGGAGAACAGATTATACTCATATTGTAGTGGCTATGAGAAAAAAAGTTACACCAGCCCTGCAAAGGAAACCCAGTTCTCAGAGCTACTGTCTCAGTAGACAGGGTGGCATATTTGTTCCCAGTGGGTCCATGCTTCCTTGCCTTGCCAGCTAGCCCACCACCCGAGCTCTTTCAAAGCTCTACAGAACACCTGCTCCATGCCTGTGCTGCCTGAAGCAAATTTAAACTTCAAATTACTAGTAAAAAAAGAACTTCTAGCCACTACAGAATAATGGTACCAGCAGCACTCTCCTGGCCACCCTTCCTCAGAGCGCAGTAGAGAGGGTGTGTATGTTAACTACCGTATATGTATTTGTGTATTTATTTATTTATTTGGAGTATTTACTTGCCCTGCCCAGGTCAAATAATAAATAAATCTCAAGGAGTCCCATTTATGTACTTACTTATAAAAAATTATTTATATACCGCTGTATCATAAAAATATATCACAGCGGTTTGCAACAATATAAAAACATAAAGCAAACAATAAATTTGTAAAAAGTTAAAAGCAAAAAGAAATTAAAAACAAACATCAATAGACCATTGTGGAGGATGTACTCTTAATACTCTTAATTGCCTGCAAAGGCCTGGAGGAATACAGAAGTTTCCAGCCAGTGTTCAGAAGTTGGCACAGAAGGTGCTCACTGAATCTCTAGAGGCAGGGTGTTGCACAGGAATGGGCCAATTATGTACTAAAGTTCACACTTCGGTATTCCACTTTACTACATTAAAGGAGCTGTTGTTTTCTGTACTTTTCTCTTTTTTTACATGGAGGAGTATTCAAGAATATGATCTCTCCCCCTGGAAGTGGTACACTTCAAAATTCTATCTGTTGCTTTTGAAAAGAAGCATCAAGAGAACCTGAACAGCCTTTACCAAAGGTGTCTAAAGAAGCACAAACTCAGGGCAAAAAGGAGAAAAGAGCTAAGAGGAAGACGTGTTTGGCAAACCCTCACTGTGATCAACTCCCATCCAGAAACCTGTATGTCCCCACTGTGGAAGGATGTGTGGATCCAGAATTGGCCTCCACAGTCACTTACAGATTCACTGTTAAGACCGTGTTCATGGAAGACAATCTTACTTGGCTACGAGTGATTGCCAAAGAAGAAAGAAGACCCTCTTAAGCTTCACCATGCAGAGAATAAACAATCACAACTCACCATGTGCCATTCTTGTCTTTGCTAATTAATTTCTATGACCAAAACTGGGGTAACTCTCTCTCTCTCCTGTTGCTATCCCCTGCCCGCCGGTGCTCTTTGAATGGCTGTTTGAAACAACAACATTAATGGTTCCCAGTTGAACTGAAACTATTAGAAAGACGATGGCTCTCAAGAAAAGAGGCGTGTTATTTCTGTTGTTTCTGCTGCAGCTGTATGAGTCACATCAGGCTTTTTCTCCCCTCCCCACCCCCAGCCTTATTCTATTAGGAAGAATCCCTGGGAAGATTTTGGTTCTAGAGAGGGGAAAAGTTGGCAGAAACAACCCAATTCCCATATGTTCTGCGTGATTTTAAAAAGGAAACTAACTGCCTTTAGTTTTGAAAGCCCAACTCCCAAGAATGGCTTCGACCTAGAAAAAGAAAATCAAGAGGTTTCTTCTCTTTTCTTTAAATTTACCTATGACTTCTCATATTCTGTTCCAGGAATGTCTTGGAAAATTTTCTGGCAACCCTTTTCAGTTGGTGGTTTTCTGCTGGGCACATATAAATTCTGGGTAGTATCCCAAAACTTGCTTGACAGGGATAGCTAGCCATGACACCTTGTGTCCTAGAAACCGGGATTCAAGTAAAGTGACTGTGCACACCTGTGCAGAAGTGCACATTGCCACAGAGCAGAATATAACATGGGCCTATAACTTATTTAAAAGTGAAAATACCACAATCATAGCAATACTTGGTGATAGCTGGGTGAAGTGGAGTCCAACTGCTTCCCCGCTCACAACAAGGCCAACACTTTCTAAAAGCCTTGCTGCACCATTAACACACCATTCCTGCCTTTGGCCCCCACACAGGTGCTGCCTGAGGCAAGTCATTTCACCCTGATGCATGGACTTATTCAACATTTTATCTGCCAGCGCTGGCCTTCACCACTGGCTAAATGTGGGGACCTATGAAAGAGCAACTTTACAGCCTTATCCTATTTCCTGGAAAATACTACGTAGAGAAGTGTGGGGAGTGGAGAGATTGCACTTCTGCAACCTCATTAAGTCTCCACTCGATACTGGATCAGCTCTACAGATGCATGCTGCACCTGTGAAGGAAAGGAAAAGGCATAGCTGGTTATGTGTGTTGCAAAGCTGTGCATGGCTAAGGAAAGGGGATGAAGCAGAAGGGGCATGTTTAGTTGGCATTGTATCCACAATGCCAATATGAGGAAGAATGTTACATGCATCAGTGCAATGGGGTACTTCATATATTTTCTCTCACTAAAGTATGACTCCAACATGGCCAGAAACTCACACTCTCAGACCCAAAAGTAGACACAAAGAAGCAGAGGTTGGAGAAGAGTACAAGCATTTGTTCTTGTCTTAAATCAACTTAGGTAATACGCCTTTGCCTGCATCCAACTAAATTCTACTCAGATAAAATTCATTACAATGAATATACCTATATTAATCATTCTACCTGTAACTATATTAATCATGCCACTTATAAGTAACACTAGATACAACCAAATGCTCTGTTGCATAAAAGGCAGAACGTTAGTCTAGAATTCAGTCCTGATGGGAATGAAAAGCTGTTCGGCAGTGGAATTTGCTACCAAGGAGTGTGATGGAGTCTCCTTCTTCGGAGGTCTTTAAGCAGAGGCTTGACAGGCATATGTCAAGAATGCTTTGGTGGTGTTTCCTGCTTGGCAGGGGGTTGGACTGGATGGCCCTTGTGGTCTCTTCCAACTCTATGTAGAATTCTATGATTCAATCCAAAGTCAAGATTGAAAGTTAAAGATTGAAAGCCAACATTAGCCATACTCTTGAGTACACCCATTGAAAGCAATGGACTTAAGTCCATTAATTTAAAGGCGTGTGCTCTGAGTATGAACTAATGTTGGATTTCACCCCTTAACTTTCAAGCTTGACCTTGGATTGAAGGTGTTTATGTCAGCCTATATTATCAAGGTAAATATTATATTTTCAGCTGGGTTTTTTTTAATTTGGTTTTGTTTGGCTGACAGATACAAAAGCACTAGTTTTCTTGCAGACCAGATGCAACTTTCTTATAGGTCATGTTCAAATGGTGCACACTGTTATTTTCCTGGCTCACCTAGAAACAAAGTGCATCTTGCTTTCTGACAAGTTAAGATCTAACCTTCTGGACAGTTCTGCCAAACCAAACATGAACGCTTAATATTGAAATGTCAAAAGCTCCCCTGTAACATGCAACTGAAATGTTCAGTGCTTGGCTGAGTATCATTCCTCAACCCCCTTTATCATCCTTCTTTTTGTACTCTGGTTGAAAACTTTAAAAGCCCCAGGCATCCCCTATGAAAAATTAAACACCAAATGGTACAAAAGATGTTCATTTTCATACACTGGCCTAGGTAAAGAGCACATTTTTCAATCCTCCTTTTCCCCACTGCCACTCAGAGATGGGCTAGAAGCCAAGTCTGTGCCGGTAAGCTTGTTTTTCTATTTAAAGTGTTCATTTTTATTAATAACCCTTTAATGTCTACACACTGGCACTGTAGGAGTTGTATTTCCATGTTATGTCATCGGGAGCCATTATGTATTTAATTCCTGAGCCCACAAATCCATATGGACATCATTAAACATATATAGCACAGCATTACAACTCTGTTCCACCCCCCCACCCCCAAAAAAGCCCAACCCCCAGCTAAGGTCATGGGAAAGAGAAACAGGCAAGCAGGGTGATTTTAGCATTACATTTTACTACACACAACTTTGGGCAGTTTTTTGTGCACAACAGGTTGCCAGTTGCCCTGAGCTCTTGTTGGAAGGGAGACTAATACCCAAGCCAAATAAATAAAAGTGGGTTTGTGTTAATAAACTTGGCAGAGTTACCCATGTAAGCTTTGCATGTGCACCCAGACATATTCGCCATATTCAATGTCCGGTCTCTGCACAGTATTAGCACACCAGGTGGTGCTGGCCTGGGCATGTTTGCAGCTGGCATGCAAATGTTACACAGAATTGGGTCGGGTTATGTACTAAGTACATCTAAATGCACATAGAAAGTTTACAGTTGAAGCCCTGGTGATGTTCAATGACACTTTTGGTGGGGTTACAGACCATGCATTTAAAGTACAGTTAATACACATTTAAAGCACATGACTTCCTTAAAGAATCTCGGGAACTGTAGTTTCCCCCTCACAGAGCTACAATTCCCAGCACCCTCAACAAACTACAGTACCCAGGTTGCAGGAAGAGTAATGAAAGTGGCAAATCAATCAATGAAATGGGGAAAAACACTTTTAGGTGTAATAGACTGGGGAAATTAATCTAATTAAATTAAAGCTGAAGTTTGAAAAATATTTATTTCCCCCTACATCTAGAAACACCAACACACAAACTTGCAGAATGTCTGCTCCTCATCTGCTGCAAGCATCATAACACACACTTTAGTATCAGGGCCTCTTTGATATTTCCATCTGGAAGAGGCAAGCGCTGCCTCCCTGAAGTCTGAAAACTACCTTTTAATCTCCTATTCTCCTTGATCTACTTTTTTTCCACCACTTGTTCTAGTTCCCCAATGAATTCAAGGATCACTCATCTGTCTAGTTTCTGATGCTCCTTAAAATGCTCGCAAACTTTTCTCAGAAGGGGCTCTCAAATTTAATTCAGGTGATTCCATTCCTTCAAATAGGGCCAGTCACTAGTCTATGAAAGTGAAGAATTTTTTTTAAGGACTGGGAGAAATAAAACTCTTTCGATGGAGCCACTTGTATGTCCAGATTTCATGATCCGTTTCTAGCCTTTTACAGCCTGCTGTGAAGACATGCATTTTAATGGCTTTAGCCTCATCACTATCTGAACAACAGGGCCTTGATCTGTGTACTGTATTGAGATGGAATAAGAGAACAATGGAAGCTTTTCTTTTATGCTTCTGGGCAGCCTAAAGGAAGTTTGCAAGAATGGAGCTCAGCTGTGCTGTGATATATTCACCACCACTCAGTGGTGGAAAAAGATTAACCGATTAAAGGCCTTATCCAACAAGACAAGTGCATATTCAGGTCCCATATCTAAGGGTCTACTGCAAACTCAGGATCATTTGAAGAAGATTAATCACCCTCTTCCACTTCTTTTGATCTCACCATGGCAAGTAGTTGAAGAATCTTAAAAGTGGAAGTGAGAAACTTACCATGCATTTTTTTCTGACTGTACTTATATTGTGATGTTTATTCATTTGGTGTATTGTTGTTTTTGGAGCATATAATTAGGATGTCATAGAGTTTAATGTTACTTAAACTGGGGCAGCTTCACACACACACAGTTAATTAACATATTTTACAATGACCCCAACTTTACACATTGGTAATGAGCATTCTCATGATGAAAGGTTCTCACTTTTCGCTTAACGTTCTTGAATAAAGATGGACCATATTGTCAATATAACCATGCTGTATTTTAAGAACTGTTAAGTTCTTAAAATTCTGCTTTCCAATGTGCCATTCTCTACTCCAAATCAATTGATTCCCCATCATAATTCAACAAAGCAATTGCTTTTGGTTCTAACTTTAAGCCTACAATCTTTTTTAAGTAATAGGGAGGTCAGATTACCAGCAAGTACAGTAGTTTCCAGTGGTTTCCAGACAATTTTTCAGAGAACCCACAAGAGAACCCTCTAATTAAAAGCAAATGCAATTGGACAGATAAAATATCCTGAGGTTCACCACAATGCTTTGATGCCTGCCTTCTGAGGAAGGTGTTGAAATCTCTTGAATATGGGATATATACCACAGTTGACTCTTGCAGTTGCCCTTCATTGGCTTAGGCTAGAATACTTAGTGCCACTTCCAAGGATATGAGAGTCACAAACTGAATGGCTTGAACCCTGGTTTTCACATTCCAAGGAGGTACCTCTGCAAAGTAAACTTTCTTAGTCAGCTCTTCCACAGCTGCCCATGCTTAATAGATCACATGAATTCAACATGGGTACACCAAACTGACCTATGTCACAACATGAAGTATTTATTTAGTGCTTTGGGGATGTTCAAGATGTTTAATAGAATCCTAGTCATGTTCGTCTCTCCCTTCCCTCCTTGATAACTTGAGCACTCATCCTGTTCACCCCATTGTCTCAGCTGCCTCATGCTTTCCTCTCCCTAGCTTCCTCCTTTGCCCCGTGCTTTTAGGCCACCTTCCTCACTCACTGCCATGGCCATTATCTCAATCTTGTGTTCTGCTAGGTAGAACAATCCTTTCTCTAACATGATCACAGTCATAATGGCATTTCCTCTGGTAGCTGAGGCCCCGTTCTGAAAATCAGGTCTAGGGTTATCTGTGAAATTTCAATTAAATCAGAAGCTCTGATAGTTCGATAAGCTGCCTGTCGTTTTGAGTCAAAACATGAGGTTATTTGATCTGCTGTTTGTGTTTCTGGGGGCCAGAGTGCATCAAAGACCATCAGTGCAGACAGGCAGAGAGACTGATGATGTGGTGGTGACTTTACCAAGCAGTTTTTGACATTTATCTCTTGGATACGGTATTCTTTAAAGCACCTAAAAGCTACCTACTTATCTTAAAAGAAATTAAAACTTTTTTTTAAGAAGAATGTGGCCTTGTTTGGATATTTTATTTGAAGAAGAAATAATTTAGAGATACTGGGATGTTTGAAACATAATGCCAAACCACAGCTTAGTGCCACATGAGGGAGACTTGAGCCTCACTCAGAGCTCATCCACAGTGTTGTTTCACCCGTATTTTGATTGTATTGTTATGTGGCTGTCCCTTGCAAAAATACGATCTTACCCACTGAGTTGGATCTTTTCAGATGTGTGGAAAATCTGAAGAGAGATTTTGGTTAACCAAACTTCAATTGAGTGGGTAAGATCAGATTTTTCCAATGCACAGCCTTGGAACAACAAGAGAAGTTCTTGGACCCAGAGGAATTAATACACAATATGATCAAAATACAGGCCAGTCAAGCCAAAGTGTGGATGAGACCTCGGGCTTACAGGCTCTTTCCCCCTTCCCCTTCCTTTCATGACAGGATCCCCTCCTAGCTTCAGGCATTGTTCGCAATTTCATCTGAACCAGCAAACCATGGTTTTCCTTGTCCTACAAACCAGTAAGGAAACTAGGATCAAACCATGGTTTGCAATCCTAGTTTGTGGGGTTAAATTTTGCAGATAGTTTTGCAGATTTGTACAAAATAGCAGACAATGGTTTGCCACAAACGAGGGAGGGAGGGAAGAAATTTCAGCCTGTAGGGCGAAGAGAGAAAGCATGAGCTCAAGGGTCCTTAAAAGCTCATACACATTGCACCAATCATGGTTTGATATTACATCTGAACCAGGCCCACTGAGTGCTTTTCTTACAAACAGTATGTACAGAATATATGAGGAGTTTAACAGATAAACTCAGGTAAAAAATAGGGACATCTTTTCTATTCAATAAATGTTATCAATTAATCATGAATTGTATGAATCAATTAAAACTGTGTAGCTTTACATATGAATAATAATTTTAAAAGCTTTTTTGAAGGATAGGGTTATGTAGGTCACACCTGCAGCAGATCCAGTGGGGTTAAAATGACTCATAACTAACAAGTGCATTGATTTCAGTGGGTTTGCTCTGAGTGTGAGTCAGATACAGCCCAATCTTCCTTTCACTGATGATTATGTATGTTTATGTATCACAGAAATCACCTTCTCAGAAGTGGCATCTCTAACTCACATCAGACAAAAGGGGAAATGCTTCTCGTGAGATGGCACTGGTCACTTGCAGTCTTTATAAACAATACTATATGTGTTTGTTTGTTTGTGTGTGTGTGTGTGTGTGTGTGTGTGTGTGTTTGCGTGTTGCCTGGAAAATCAGTTTTTATTTAGTCACTTAAAAGGTGTGTGTACTTGGAACAGAGAGGGCTCCACTTCCTCCCATTTTTAAACGCATAAATAAATCTTTGCACGTAAGAGGAATGTTAGTGTCTGATAACCTCCTTCTAGCTCTAGGTCAGAATGAGAACATCTGGCTGGACTACCAATATAAATTCAATTATATACCATGGTAAAACTGTTCAGATCTCCAAAGATATCAATTACTTTGCTGGAAACCAGAGAACAGATCAATACGTGCAAAAGCAATTTTCAGAAACAACGTGTTTCTTTTTCTTGAAAGCAGAGTGGATAGGTGAATAGAACTACCTTTCTTATGTAGAACATTATGGAATTAATGATGCAGTGTGACAACCAACTGTAGTGATCTTTTTGCACTGGATTTCAATTTGTGTAAACGGCTCATTCTCCCCCTCTTACTCCAAGAATCTGCCCATGCGCCCCTAAAATATACTCTGAAGGCTTGGAGGACCCCTCTGGAGTAGATTGCGAGGTACGGCAACTGCAGGGAGAAGGGGAAGGAAGGCAATTTCTTGGCATCTTCTGGTGAAATGTCAGATTTCATACACAACTGGATTCCTGTCCAATCACAATATTTTGAATTAGGTATCCCTTTAGATGCATTGTTGTTGTTGTTTAGTCGTTTAGTCGTGTCCGACTCTTCGTGACCCCATGGACCATAGCACGCCAGGCACTGGTTAGATGCATAACATTTTGATTAGTTTGTTTGTTTCTTTGTTTAGCTAGCTAGTTAGCTTCATAGGTGCTCAACCACTTCCAAGGATTTAGGGTTCATTTAAAATCTGATCAAAACAGGGCCCACATACCTGTTCCCAATTGAAATACTCCCAAAGTTGCAGAAAATATATGAGGAGAAAAAAATCCTGTAGAGCTAACCACAGCTTTGCTGGTGAAATTAGGTCAGGAAAACAGCATGAACAAAATAGTTCAAATTTACTCCAGCACTACTGCTCCAATCCCTCCACCCCCACTTACTTACTGCTGCTTTAAAATGAAAATATTTGGACATACATAATGTGTAATTTGGCTTTACATCGCCTGGTAGCTGCATCCCACTAGTAAGCAGCTGCAATACAGAAGAGGCAGAGGAACATTCACAACTCCTTCCTAGGTACATTTGATGCCCTTTTGTTGGGTTGACAGAGTACTAGGAGGCCAGAGAGGATAGCTCATTTGGTAGAGCACGAGACACTTGATCTGAGAGTTGTGAGTTTGAGGCCCACATTGGGAAACTCCCCACCCCCACCCCCGCTAATTGCAGTCTGCTGGGAGGAGAGATATAACACAAATAATATAGTTATTGGTAATTCAGCAGAAAGGCAGGTATATTTCTCTTCTGCATCCAGAAGAATCTGCTCTCTTGGTGTGATTGATTATGCTTCCGACTTCCAAAAAATAGGCTCTCCGGATATTGTATGCGTCACGGATCATAATCAAAGCCTTGCAAATAATCTTTGAGCATGAGTATATCTAGTAAGGTAGACGGTGATTAAAACTTGATATTTTAACTGGCAGGATTTCCTTCAGCTGATAAAGCCAATACTTTTATGACTTTAATTATTCCTTGGAAGAACACAATTAGGCAAACTAACAAAGCGAGAAAAGTTCTGTCCTCTGACCTATGATTAAACAGATGCCAAGTTTGTTTCAATTTTCCCCTTGCATAAGCACACACACACACACAGAGACAGGCTTACATGTGCCAAATTATAGTCTCATTTCCCTGGGAATTAAAAGCTTAAAATAAAACCAAGTGTTCTTCCATCCTCTGGATACGATAAAATGCAATGACCTTTAGCTTCCTTCCTCGCTAACAAAATTGGAGAAGTACAGCAGCAAAAAGCAACAATGGAACTTACTCTTTAGGGGGGTTTAGGTCCTCTGGTCTGGTCTCAAAGAACTGAAAGACTTCATCACATTGTGAAATGTGAGGGGGAAGCTTCACCAATGCCTGTTTTTAAATATATATAAGGGAAAGTCAGTTTTTAAAAATATGCCAAGTAACAAGAATTTTCTCAACCCAGAAATGTTAGTGAATAAAAACAGGATGACATAAAAACACAAATTGAACTTATAAACTTGGTCTTCAAGCAGATTCATATCTGCCGATCCTTGTTCAATATTCCCCAACCTTGGGCCCCAGATGTTGTTACACTACAATCCCCATCATCCCCAGGGAGCATGGCCACAGGTCGGGGTGATCGGAGATGTAGTCCAGCAACACCTTGAGACCAAAGATTGAAAAAGCCTGCTTTAGTTGGTCGTCCCTTTCTAGGTATGGGACAAGCAGAAATGTAGACTAGTCCTTAGTGATGGGGAATTTTTAAAGAGAAAGGCATCATCCCTTGTTATGGTATCATTAGCTGGTACAAAAGGAAGAAGTAATCTTACGCTCTATATTTAAATAAGCACAAAAGCTAGCTGTTCTGGGTCAAAACATACCTATGCTATACCTGTTTAATATTTTGTTAACAAAACAGAGTCCTTGACATTATAATCTCACTCATTTCATAATTCACTTAAAGATGCTTTACTACAACAAAAATGTATTAGGAATACTTCCTTCCAATTTCCAATGGCTGGTGTTTATGCACAGGATCAGACACAACAATCCTGACTTCCCAGATTGCAAAGAGATTTAAACAAATCAGCAAGGATAATGGGTAGGTTTTGTAAAAAAACCCTATTTTTTCTAAGGGCTCGTCCATACTACTGCTTCTCACGTGCCTATAAAGCACATGTCTGAGAGGTTTTCTGTTTGACCAATGCTTTCTAAGTATGGGTCTGAGAGGTTTTCCGCTTACCCTGCTCCTTTCCCAAGGAAAATCTGCTCTTTAGCTCTAAATAGAAACAAATGGAAATCCATGGAAAACCCAACTGCTGTTTGCTCCTACTGAGTGCTAAAGAGTGGTTTTCCCCGGGGGAAAGTATGGGTAAGCCCTCACCAAAGAGTTCAGTATAACCAAATCTTCTCAGACTTGTTATAAACCCATTCACCAGAATGAGGTTGCCCGGCTTATCTGGATGTAAAAGCAGTTTTTTAAAAAAGTGTCCGTCCGTCCCCAGATATGTCTTGGCAATTTGAATATTGTACCAATTAGGACTAGCAAACTTGATCTAACTCATTTACTATGTGCCTGATTTATAGTGCTCTGATACCTTGTTCTGTGATGGTGCATATTTTTTTAAGCAATTGCTTTTCTTTGTTTCTTTATGTTTGTTGATCTTGTTGGTTGCCTTTCATGTTTGAGAAAAAATGAATCCTTTCCATTGTTTAATGCAATTTGATAAGGTTTGTTTATTTATGTCACCTGTATATATACTGTTTAATCACCCAAGCGTCTAAGTGGTACATATACATATTACGGAAAAAACCATATTACGGATAGGATTAATTAAAATTAATCATAAAAACAGAGGATCAGTTTGACCGCAATTATATTGCCATGATGTGATTTGAAAATGTGGGCTTGACTGTGTGAGTATATCCACAATTTATTATATGATTTCCCTGGCACAGGAGTTAAGAAAGTCCATCCCAACGGTTAGAAGACCCCCATATTTCCTTCTTTTTCATGGCTTCCTGCCTGCGCTAGGAGTGGAAATATCCCAGAACCTTTTATGCTGGTGATTAGAGGTAAATACTTTTCATTAATTGTGTGAAATACTGGTATTGTTTCCATATAAACGATAGGAAGGAATTGCTGAATCTATAAAAGCTGGTATGGCCCACAACCATGCAAGGGCACCCTGACATCCCTGTGTTTGCATTCAGGTGCCTGTGTTAATCCAATCCATGGTTTGCAGGATCAGGCACTGTACATACATAATCCCTCCTCTCCTTTCCCCTTCAGTGCTTGGTTTAATGAAACACATCCTGATTGTATGAGCCAAATAAGGATTGCAAGCCAAAGTTTAAACTTGAATTTGCAGATTTGGTCTGGAAATTCAAACCAGTTTGTAGTCTGACAAACCAGTAAGTGTTCCATTAAGCTGGGCTTGCTTATAGGACGAAAGGTGAGGAAAGAGTGAGTTCATACAAAGCTTCTCCCCAATCCTTTGTTGGACGACTGGACAGCATGACATCTGAATAGAACCTGTGTAGAAAGATTGTTTCTACCATTGAGCTAGCCTCACACAGCACCAGTAGTGCAAATTATCCTTACACAATTCAGTGGGGTTGGGCTGCAAGCAATAGCTTTGTTGTAAGCGACAGCTATATCAATTTGCTTCCTTTCCTTCAAAATGGAAGATATATGTACTTTGCGACTGGAGAAGATGAACACACCATTTCAAAGGAGATTTTTTTTCCCCCTAAGGAAAAGGTTAACGAAATGTCAAGACATTGCTGTGAGAGTAAAGGCTACGTAGCCCTGCTCACATTTGCCAATTTTCCAAAAGGCTAAAAGATCCCTGTAGCACTTGAGTGGAGGGAGAGGGAGCAAACAGCCTCTAATGAGTTTGGGGAATATTGTTGTTTTGAAATCTCAAATGCTTTTTAAAAGCTCACAAAACGCAGGAACATCAGAGTGGGAAAATTGTCACTCATCAAGTACTGATTTAATAGGCACTATTGAAAGGTGTCAATGATTCTCATGGAACCACATTCTGCAAGTGCCTCTACATTCTGGGCTCAAGTGGTTTTGGAGTCGTTCCCTTGGGAAGTGTAATTCTATTAGGGAGCAAAGGCTTTTTAATGCTTATTTATTTATCTTGTTAGGGACGTGGGTGGTGCTTAGGGCTTGCCGATCAGAAGGTCGGAGGTTCGAATCCCGGCGAAAGGGTGAGCTCTCGTTGCTCGGTCCCAGCTCCTGCCAACCTAGCAGTTCGAAAGCACATCAAAGTGCAAGCACTGTAGATAAATAGGTACCGCTCCAAGCGGGAAGGGTAAACAGTGTTTCCATGCACTGCTCTGGTTCACCAGAAGCGGCTTAGTCATGCAGGCCACATGACCCAGAAGCTGTCTGTGGACAAACGTCGGCTCCCTTGGCCAGTAAAGTGAGATGAGCGCCGCAACCCCAGAGTCGTCCGCAACTGGACCTAATGGTCAGGGGTCCCGTTACCTTTACCTTTATTTATTTTGTTGGATCAGGATACTGGGCTGAAGAGGCTTTGGTCTGAATGATCCAGCAGGACACCAGAAGGAATTAAGTAGCAGAGGACGGGGGCATGGAGAAGGGGAATGGACAAGGTAGGAAAAGACGCCACTGGGTTAACGAATGGAATTAAATGTTTTGGCAAATAAGAATGGAAAAGGCATTATATGCATTAACGGTGCAAGATACATTGCACACGCATTTAGAGAGGCTTTATGTGACCACAACAGTTACTAAAGAATGAAATGTGTCTGGTATAGAAAGCCTATGAAGTAGCTCATTATTTCAGATTGGGGGAAACTGCAAAGTTGAAAGAAGAAAGCTGCTTCAGATGGGCCCTGGAAGAGTTCAATTCACACAAAAATAATGCCAAGTTTGCTAACAGGAAAATGATCCAGGGAGATAAATTCCAGTGGGCAAGAAATATTTACAAGCGCAGCTCACACAGTCTTGCTGATTACCAGGCAAAAACATTCAGAGTTTGTGTTTATATACATGAAAAGATAGGTCCCTTACTGTGCCTGATCCTCAACTTGCCTCTGGAAAGACTTCCATTACAGTGCCAGAAAGAGCCTAATTATCAAAGCTGAGTTATTTACTTTAGCAGCTGTATGGCTATGAAGCACATCACACGGGTTCTTGGAAGGTCTGCTGAGCAGAGGTAGCCTGGGCATCTCCTGTTCTTCACTTTAAACAGTGTTTCTCAACCTTGGGTCCCCAAATGTTGTTGGACTACAACTCCCATCATCCCTAGCTAGCAGGATCAGTGGTCAGGGATGATGGGAGTTGTAGTCCAACAACATCTGGGGACCCAAGGTTGAGAAAGGTTGCTTTTAAAGACTCCTGTCAGCTATACAGCAGATCTGATTTTGAAAGTAATATTTGCCATGAGTTTCTCTATATGCAGAGATTGGTGTACTTTGATTTGCATTGCTTCTTTCTGCTGAATAAAATAAATTCATTATCTGCTTTTTCTAGGGCATAACTTGGAAAAGTGATTTGATGTGGCCAAATATGGCCTGGTACCAATTTCATGCTACATATATATACACACTGTGTGAGGTAGTGATCTACTGACAGACTGATACCATTGTGGCAGCAGCAATCAAGGATTGCACTGACTAGACTGTTATGGAATTGTCCAATCATCATCTTAAGACAAGTTTGCTATATATTTGCCAAATGCACATGGCATGAAATTGGCTCTAGAGACCATTCACATCTATAACACAGTACAGCAGTTAGGTCCTAACAACTATATCAAGTTATTACCGGTATGTGTTAAACTAGGACCAGAAAGAACCCAGTTAAATCCCTTCTCTGCCACGAAGTCCAATCATCATCCTGCACCTATTTCACAGGATTGTTGTGAGAGTAACCACAAAACTGTCCAATGTGGAGTTTTTTGTGTTTTTTAAATTTTATTTTTCTTATCTACATGTTGCTCATATTTTGGCAGGTTCTAGTTGGATGGAAACTTTCACAGAGATACCCTCACACATTGGTACAAGCCAGTGGTACAGCTGAAGAGTTCTGAGGCTAACCAGAGCAGAGTTACACTGCAAACCTTTTGGCCACCCCTTCAAATTCTCTTCCACTGTCTATGTTCCGGTTTGTTTTCTTTTATTTATTTTGTAAGAGGCACAAATATTTCCTGGCATATTATTCCCTAACTTTGGGTCCAATCATACAAGTCCCAGTGCAAGTTAAGTTAGTTGTACTACAGACCACAGACCACCACTGAAACTGGAGCAGCATCGTGTGTGATAGAAAAAAAGCTGTGTTTGTACATCGTGATAAACCATGTTGCCATGCAAGCTACACCTGCTGAAATTCACAACTATCAGAGGTTCAAGGGGCTCCCTCCTTTTCACCATGCCACCCTAGCTGACTTGTACATTGGGCATAATATGATGTCTCCAATTAGTGGACATTTGCATGATCACATTCCATATCATGTGAGTTCAAAGAATCAACTGTGAATCTCAGTAGATAAGGGACTGCTGCTTTTTAATAACTACAGTGTCGTCGATGGAACAGTCCTACTAACACTCAATCAATATAGGCACAAACATACACACACAATCTTCATCTCAAGATAGAATTTTTAAGAACAAAAGGAGCCTGACTTCACTGCAAGGGGACTTCTTTGGTAGATTCCACTGACACAGATAGTAAAAGGGACCAAGATGAATACTGACTAGCAGTTAAGTAGCCTTCATTATCACAGCCATAAATGATATAAGAATTTCTCAAGCATGTATTTCTTAGACACGTCCTTTGAGCCAGTAAGGGACTGTCTGCTTCTCAAACAATTGCATCTTAGATAAGTACGGTAACCAATGTCTGGTTTCTGGGTGGGGTCAGAGGCCACCTCTACAATCTTGGAGTGAATTCCTGCTTTCTGAGCAGCACGTCTGTTCAGTGAACCCATGACATTATTTCATATGCACATGTTTTGCACAGTTCCTGTCTGAACGATTAATGTGAAGGATACAGTGTGAGTACACGTGGTTACAGCCATTATGCCTTCATTTGCCAGACACTGCATCAATTGTTGCACAAAAGGCTTGATCTCATAAGATAAGGTTTTAGTTCCGTTTTGCCTAGCCAGAGGGTTGAGAATTAATGCTCTCTTTTCTTTGGGTCTTGAGCTCTTAGAACTTTGGAGCATGTTACTATCATTATGCTTCTACCACATTATTTTGCCTAAAACTATACCGGGGGAGAGGGGAGGGGAGCAGAAGCTGAACTAATTTTAGAGACCCTATTTGACCCTCTATTAGTCAGCAAGTGCTAACACCATGGGCATCATGTCTTCGCCTCTGTTTAACCATGCTCAGTGAGGGCATTTATAAGAACAATTAATGTAGACTGGTTACGGTATTTCCTGATACTCTCTGAGTCTTTGTTCATATTGATCAGGATCCAAAAGAATGAGGATACCCGCACACACCCCATTCTAATACAAACAGCATTTACATTAATTGTGTGCATATTTGGCATATTTTACAGTGGAGTAAAAAAAATCCATTCAGTAAATAAATAAATATTATTTTGAAAATACAACACGTTGATTGTGAAAGGGGCCCAATTATGTGTATGGTGACTGAGAAGTAAGCCCCAATGAATTTTATGGAGTTTACTCAAAAGTAAATGTGCATAGGATTTGCAGCCAGAGTGAAGCAAGAGACAGTTTGATTTTAAGGAGCAACGGGCCTTTGTAACTTACTTTGAAATACCACAGCTTCTAGATGTAGCAGCTGGCAACCTCACAGGAGTGAACCTCCAAGGATTCCAGCTCCAGGATCTACAGCGGCTTCCTCTCTGGTCTTTGACCTATAAAGCTCTATGTTGTTGTTTAGTCGTTTAGTCGTGTCCGACTCTTCGTGACCCCATGGACCATAGCACGCCAGGCACTCCTGTCTTGCACTGCCTCCCGCAGTTTGGTCAAACTCATGTTCGTAGCTTCGAGAACACTGTCCAACCATCTCGTCCTCTGTCGTCCCCTTCTCCTAGTGCCCTCAATCTTTCCCAACATCAGGGTCTTTTCCAAGGATTCTTCTCTTCTCATGAGGTGGCCAAAGTAAAGTAAAGCTCTATAGGTCAGGTATATCTATTAAGCGTCCTCCTTTCCTTCTTCCATTAGAAATAATACTGAATGAACATGCCCTGGGTCAAGGTGATCAATCATGTAAATAGTTACTTTTAAGAAGAAAGGAAATACTTTGAAAAATACCATGGGAGTCCTCTGTGGAACTGTGGAACACTGGACGTTCTAGATTATTGATAGGCGGGGGACACATTGCCACGGGAGCTATTTAAGAAATAATTAAATGCCATAGGGATGTTGACATCACTTAAGAGAGAGGACTATATTATATATGGCCCTTTCCACTACACACCTCTGGAACTCAAAGGGTGCATTCTGAAGGGTAAGCACCATTTTCATCTTCCTTTATTTTTCAGATTCAGATTATAGTTAATTCAACTATGCATCTTTTGTTTGTGTGTGAGAGAAACTCTGTAGACATACCAGTAAGCTAAAACAGTCCTGTTCCCCTCTAAATATGCTTGGGTGACCATCTCTCATTGTGCTCTGTCAGATAAGAAGATAAGAATTCTTACCCTGCAATAGTCATCAATGGGCCGTAGCCTCTTCACAGCGACATCTCGAATGTGACTTCTCCGGAATAGGATTTTACCTAGGGAGGGAAGAGGATGTAGAGAATGAGCAGGTGCCTCCCAGAGAACACTTTGACTATTTGAGCCCAGGCGTGAAGAAAAAAAAGTTAGAAAGCTAAATGAGTGGGGCTTGTGGCAGACCAAGAGGTCGGACAGTTTGGAATTGTTACACTTTTTCACACTCTAGGAAATGTGTGAAATGAGGCTGGCTGTCAGATTTTTTTGTACTGCAGGCATCATTACCCAGTCAAAGGTGTACGGAATCAGGGCTCAGAACAGTAAGGTCTGAATGCAGGGCCCTGGTGTCCTACTGTCTGAACCACCCTGCCTGGAAGCAGCTGCACCAGATGGCTGGAGAATAATACATACAGAATCGTCCATTCTGACTAGATCAGGGGTCAGCAAACTTTTTCAGCTGGGGGCCGGTCCATTGTCCCTCAGACCTTGGGGGGGGGGGACTATATTTTGGAAAAAAATATGAACAAATTCCTATGCCCCACAAATAACCCAGAGATGCATTTTAAATAAAAGGACACATTCTACTCATGTAAAAACACCAGGCAGGCACCACAAATAACCCAGAGATGCATTTTAAATAAAAGGACACATTCTACTCATGTAAAAACATGCTGATTCCCGGACCATCAGCAGGCCAGATTTAGAAGGCGATTGGGCCGCATGCGCCCCCGGGGCCTTAGTTTGGGGACCCCTGGACTAGATCCTACAAAGACAGCTTAGTAGGGCCTGAGAAATGAAGCAGGAAAGCCTGATCACAGTTGTCCATGAGCTGGTAACTTCCAGGTTGGATACTGTAATAACCCTGCATCTATTTCAAGGGTTGCACATGTTTGCAGGATCAGGACCAGGTTCTCATCAACAGCTGGCTGGTGCTGTCTGCTCTAACAATACTTGCTGTCTCTTTGGAGGATAAGAGAATGCATTCCAGCACCCCTCAGTAGTTGGCAAAATATCAATTTAGTGGGTCTGGGTGTGATTAAGAAGACCTTTCAGGCTAAATGAATGGAGGATTAAACTGGGGGATTAAACTGCATAAATCATGTGTAAGTTTTGCTTCACTTCTCAGTCTACTACAACAACACAAGGCAACATGGGGTACATGCCTTGGTTTTTTCCTCGCAATGTGAAGCTTAGTTTAGAGCAGGGGTCCCCAGACTTACGGAGCGGCGGGCCGGTGCCCGCCGCGCCGACCGCGCGGTGGGCCGGACTGCAGGGGAGTGCGCGCGCAGCGGGCCGGAGGGCGGGGGAGTGCTCGCCCGTGCGCATGCGCACACGCACACGGGCGGAAAAAAAATCGGCGAAAATCGCTTGTGCGCATGCGTATGGGCCTCCCCCGACCCGGAAGTGCACCAGAAATGACCTCTTCCGGGTCGGGAGAGGCCCGTACGCATGCGCACAAAGGATTTTCGGCGATTTTTTGCCGATTTTTCAGATCGCCGCTGCGCCGCGCGCCGTGAGAGCGGGCGGCGGCAGCGGGCGGCGGGGGTCGTCGCGGGCCGGATTGGAAGGCCGATTGGGCCGCATCCGGCCCGGGGGCCGTAGTTTGGGGACCCCTGGTTTAGAGCAAACATCCTCCTTTCAAACTGCTGCACAGAAGGACACTATACAAACATCCTAATTTTGTGGGGTTGTGGTGGTCATTACTGTTTTTACAATACAACAGCCCCCACCTTTTAAGCATTCCAACTAACTGGTGTGCTGGGCAAGCTAAGCAGAAGTTTTAACAATGTGTCATGTGGAGATAGTGTGGATTGTGAACGACTCCCATTCCCCAGTTTCTAATCCAAGCCACAAAGTGAAAACCAGACTGGTGGTGGCCATATTTTACAAAATATAAAGCAGCCATAGATGTGGAACATATGAAAGGCCTCCTGAAATTGCAATTCAACTTTGCTAAGCGGACAGTTCAAGGAAGCTCATTCCTACCAACAGTTCCAAAGTACCAGAATAGATACAAGGTATGGACATGAGAAACAAGGCAACTGTAATGTTATGTGTGGAATAGAGTAATAAAACAAAACAAAATATATATTTTTTTAAAGGATGGGGTGAGGTCCTAGGATATGCCATATCTGCATTAATTCCTTAAATGCTGCTGCTGCTGCTGCTGCTGCTCTCTAACGGAAGAGAGATTGGAAAGTCAGCTGTAGACCATTCAGGTTGACAAAAAGACCCCACACCATACCCAGTCTGGGAGAAAGGCAGGGATTAATAATGATGATGATTTAACCATTATAGCCTCTGGAGAACTCAGCAGGGAGGAGGAGGAGAAAGATGGGAACAAAACCAGAACTATTTTGCTCTTGTTGTTATTGTTGTTTAGTCGTTTAGTCATGTCCCATTCTTCGTGACCCCATGGACCAGAGCACGCCAGGCACTCCTGTCTTCCACTCTCTCCCGCAGTTTGGTCAAACTCATGTCCGTAGCTTCGAGAACACTGTCCAACCATCTCGTCCTCTGTCGTCCCCTTCTCCTAGTGCCAGGGCTACCCAGGGCTTTTTCAGCCAGAACTCAGCAGAACTCAGTTCTGGCACCTCTCAGATATGTGCCATTGCCATTATAAGAGAAAAAGGGAGGTGTTCATGGTGAGTTCCGGCACCTCTTTTTCTAGAAAAATAGCACTGGCTCTGCCTCTCATTGGCTTGGTCTCCACTTACAGTTGGTCTCCCTGCCTTTTGCCCTATTGGCCCCAATTGACACCAGCCACCACTGAGAGAGAGAAATAAGAAATTTTGGTCCAGGCATTGCATTTTCAGCTATAGCATTTCCCCCACATACTACCCCTTCCTTTCCACAAACATGCACACACAATCTTGCAAAATCTCAATTTTAATTTTTTTTGAAATGTGCCTAATTCAAATGATTTATTCTAGCACAGTTACAGGTAGGTAGCCATGTTGGTCTGAGTCGAAGCAAAATAAAAAAAAATTCCTTCAGTAGCACCTTAAAGACCAACTAAGTTTTTATTTTGGTATGAGCTTTCGTGTGCATGCACACTTCTTCAGATACACTTGAAACAGACAACAACAGGTTTACCACTCTTACAGTCCATCACCCATTCCCATCACCCCCCCCCCACACCCTCTGAATATATATAAGGATCTGGTTGCTTCTGTTTCAAGTGTATCTGAAGAAGTGTGCATGCACATGAAAGCTCATACCAAAATAAAAACTTAGTTGGTCTTTAAGGTGCTACTGAAGGAATTTTTATTATTATTCTAGCACAGAAACCGCTTTGAGTTTTTAGTGCATACATTTTTATGTTAGCCTCTTGCGTACAATCATTTTCTTCACAGGGAAATTCAAGCTACTATTTAAAGATTTCTTGAAGACCTGGGAAGATCAAATATCCCCATTTATTGCCAAGAGATTTATGATGATCTGTATTGGTCCATCATCAGGAAGGGAGTCCATCTGGCACAACTCTAATTGACTTGCTGGTTGAATGCATCTTTAAGCCTTCCTTAGAGCTGTATGATTTGCTCTGATTTTTAAATGGAGAATTGCTCCTAACGTTGTTGCACCATGTCTGCATAGAGCTGGATAAATGAGAGGGGGGAAGCTATAACACCACTACCACCACCCTGCTTTAAAGAAATATATTTCTCCTCTTATCTGTAACTGTCCTTTTTAGGCACTGGAGGAGCACAGATATACAATTGGTACTGGGAAACAAACTTCCTTTATGCTTCTCACCATGAAATTCCTTCCATCACTCTGCAGGAGAACAAACACTCAAGCCTCTGTTACATACAATAAAATTCATAAATGGCCATTATAGGCAAGCTGTCTGAAGCCACTTAGACATCAACAAGAGGAAAGCAGGGGTGGGGAGACACAGAGAGTGTTTTGTTGACAGAATGTCAATTTCATCCTTCTCATCACAGTGTAACCAATGGCCAAGGAGCTGCACAAATATACCAACTGAAATGGCATCCAAAAAGATTCCCTTCTTACAGTTTTACAGGATAAAATAAAGACGTCTTGCATCATCTTTCTGATAACTCCTTGAAGTAAAAAAAAAACCACAAAACCCAAGTTTCGACTGCATGTGCAGTAGACAGGGTAGGGCTGCTGTTATATAAGTCAAGAAATGCTACTCAACAGGCCTTCGCCAGAAACCTGACATGAAGCCTTATAGTCAGGTGAGAATCATAACCTTTGTAGTCACACAACATGTTTTTTACAGTATGTTAGTGACATACACAATTGCAGTATCTTAAATGACACTCACTGAACCTGCTGTTCTCCTATGCCTCTTGCTGTGCCTTCTTGATACTTATTTCTTTAAGAATAGGAAGGAAAGAAGTAACAGTGTCCAGAACTATGGTTGCACCATACACCCTCCCCAAACAGTTCTGGGAACTGTTGATGGTGATGGCAATTGTAGCTCTATGAGGGATGAACCATAAATGTATGGTGCGTATGTTGCATGTGGCAGAGCTGGCCTGTAGAGAACTCTGCTTCAGATGCTGCCCTAGTTGCCCTGCTCAAGGGGGAGACCTCAGCATTCCCAGCCTGAGGATGTGGCTCTTCCATCATCCTTGCAGTCTGAAGATGATTCCCTTGCATCCTCTCCCACACTGCAAAATAGGTTACAGGCCCTTTAAGTATAGCAACTAATGCTTGGGGAGGTGCAGAACCACTCATAGCTGCCAAGTTATCCCTTTTTTAAAGGGAAATCCCCTTATGATGAATAGGCTTCCTCATGAGAAAAGGGAAAACTTGGCAGCTATGAGAACCACTGAAGGTCAAACCCTGATAGCCTTTTCAAGGCTCCAGAGGACCCCAATCCTTTGCTGAGAAAATATATTCCTAAACACAACTAGCATGGACTTCTTACCACATTATTCATTACCTATAGAACCCAAGGATACTTTGAATGCCAAAGGTCCCAGGTTCAATTGCCAGCATTTCCAACCAGGGCTGTGACAGACCCCTGTTGGAGCATAGCTGCCAAGTTATCCCTTATTTTAAGGGATTTTCTCTTATGCTGAATAGGCTTCCTCGCGAGAAAAGGGAAAACTTGGCAGCTATGTGTTGGAGTCTCTGCAGAGCTGCTGCCAGTCACTGTGAACAATGGTCTGGTTTGGTATGAGGCAACTTATCACCTTCTGAAACCTGTTAACAGTTTGCTATGCAGGCTATTCTTACTTCAGCCTCCAAAAGAGGAAAAAAATCAAAATGAAGCTTAACTGCAAAATAACACTTTTATGTGACACTTCAGCTCACATAAGAGAATCTGCTGTCATTAACCAAAGTGCCTGTGTCAGAATGAACCCATTCAGGCCACACAGAGCCGTCACATTTCAACAGCCTTTCCCCCAATGAAAGCAAAAGCATTAAGAAGCTCACTCAGGGATTGTTGTTCTAGCCAATTACTTTCCCCCCCCCTTGAAAGGAAAAGTGTCCTAAGCAAAAATGACAGCAGGATCTGCCTCCTGCTTATTCAATAGTTACAGAATTTTTCACTATACAGGATATATGACAGCTTTTTTATATAAAAATATAAACGAATACTAGTAAAACTTAGGAGGATTGTGAACTGACAAATGTTCTTTTGGATCTTGAATAATTGCATCTGAATTTCAGAGCATAAGGCAGTCGCACTGGACAGGCTGCTAGAAAAACACTAGCCCAAACAAGCTGGGCCTTCTTTCCAAGCACAGCCAAAGAGAAGCAACAACTCCCCAAATACTGCCTGCCTTTGTTCCCTTGTGCTGCTGTGCTACGCAGGCTGGCCATCGTTTACAGAATCCTGACACCAAGAACCTCACATAACCCTCAAAGGGTGGTCAAGTTGGTAGACTTGAGGTCTCCATTTCCATCCTGATGATGGATAGATGCCATCCTCTTCACAGGCCTATGAACAAAGCACACTGAGAGCTCAGCTGAGCACTCTCCTACCTTTCCACATCTGAAGGGTGTGTGGACCGTATGGACCGGATGCACTGTATGAAAGCATTTTAAACCCACAAATAAAGGCAAGCTTGCCCTTGGAATTTATAGGCAGGATTTTCAAGTGGCTTCCATGCAAAGTCAGTGCAGATCTTTTTAGATAAAACTATCCTTTAAGTCCAGCACAAATCAGTCTGTTCGTCTAAGGTTCCAGCAGCTCAGATTTTAGCATCAAACAATGCGGATAGGCCTGCACCGGTGTTTCTTCCATTCAAAAGAGGAAAGGTGCAGACAAGAAGAAATAGGCTGTCCATAGGACTCCAATGCCAGTTGTTTCACTGCCCAAACTGATTTTCTATTTGAAAGTCCCAATGATTAACTTACGTTTTCTTCCTAGATTTTTAAACCAATTTGCTCTTGTTCTTCACATAAGAAAAAATGCAGGGGGGGAAACGTTATCCCCAATCTTAAGACACCCCCCCCCCTGGTGTTTCATCCTTTCCTCTAATTAGCCCTGCTTTACTCTACATTGAGACTGCTGGGGCTGTTTTAGGCTGTGCACACATTAACATTTACTCTGGCTTTTGAATCCATGTTTTCACAACATTACCCACAATGCAGAGCTATCTTGTAGTTACCTGAGAAATACTGCTGTTTGGTGTGTTTCCCCTCAAACCAGCTTCAATCTGAAAGGCAAACTTAAGCCACATTCACTTTGCAGTTAGGCTTAAGTGTGTACATTTGCATGACATATACTGGTATGTACATATGCATGACATATGCATGACATATATTAGCCTCTTGAATAACAGTTGGGGCGGTGGCAGGGATGGAGAAACCAAACAACCATCACCCAAGTCAAAACCTGTCCTGTCTCTGCCTATTGACCACCCCTGACCCCCAAACAGACCACATATTTTGAAAATCACATTTGCAACCCTATCTGCAGATCACCCATAAGGACCTGTCACCATCCTTACCCCTCTATTGGAGCAATTGTTTCATATAGTTGGGAGAAAAAAATATATAGATATGGACTGGTGTTTTTCTTTTTTTTAAAAAAAAGGATATGCATGCTTTAAAATACAGAGGATACACTATTTTGAAGAAAATGGCTATGAAAATGTTGTCATTTTCATTTCAAACAAAGCCTCTGATTTTACGAGATTGCTACCCAAAAATGCCACAGGAAAAAATCATCTAAAGGTGTATGTTGCACTCCTTAATTGGAACAAAACCAGCTTATAGCCTCTGTCAATAATACAGCACAAAATACGCCAAGAAAGGCTGTTAATACAATTATCTTCTTATTGCTATTTTAGGAGACACAGATGGGCTGGTAACAGGATCTCTTATTCCATAATTTATGAGTACATGTGTCTTGAACAATTTTCCACTAGGGATATCAATCGCATCCTGTCCATTTTGAAGAAAATCCCCTCATGGCTTTATTTGGAACTAGCATGGCAAATAAGACATGGTATTCATCTTGAATCCTTCACTGGAATCCGAAGTGTAGAAGTAACCCAGCTGAAATCCTATCCTCCATCTATTTTCTTTCTTTAAAACATTTGGTAGAAACCGTATATGTGTATTTGGGAGTAAGTCCCATTGAACTGGATGGGACTTACTTTCAAACCTGCATAAGCTCATAGGGACATTTGTATCCTGCTTTACACCAATGAGCCCTCTCTTAGAATAACTGTCTGGGGTAAAGTCTTATTACTTCATACGTCTGGTAAAATCAGACATTGGGAAATACTGAGTATTTAACAACATCTTATTTTAATAGTCATACAGACAATATTGCAGCACTTTTGAGGTTCAGGAAACCCTCAACATATACAGATTTAATTTACACACATTCAGGTTTACATGCTTGGCAAAAAATGAATAAAATAAAATAAAATAAGGGGGTGGATGTCTAGAAGAAGAAGAAGACAGACTATGGCAATCCCTCCTGCCATTGAACCCAATGTGTTTTAACTTTATGTGATACTGGCTTTATGCACTATCCCTGGAACGTAACTCCTGCGTAAGTTGAGAGTTGCCCATACTTATTATTAGACAAGAGTGCTTTTATTTATAAATGTGTTACTTAAATTACAAAGCCAAGTTCCAATTTGGCAGCCCTGCAGCTTTGAAACTGTGGAGCTTGACATGCTCCTGGAAACTACACTAAGTGATGGCTTATCATTGAGTCCAGGTGTACTGTACAGAAAAATATATATGCTGCAGTTAGATTTTGTAAATTGAGTGGGGGAGAACAAAGACTGCCACCATACAGCTTGTCTTACAGTAAGCAATCTATGCCGCCCGCCCCCCATGTCCCTGCCCACATATTTAGGTGGGTTTCTCATCCACAAACGTTTTAACATTTAGTGTACTATTTTATGTTTTAGAAACTTATTTTAATCATATCATATATATGGTCATGTACATGAATTATATTCAGCCTGGCTTCTTCTAGTGTCTATAATTCTGCATTCACAATGGTGAGAAACCAACTGGAAGGCAATGCATTTCTGCATTTCAAAAATACAGTAATTATTTCTAAGTCGGCATCCATGCATATAATTGAACCCATGCGAACTTTTTGCACCTCTTTTTTTGGGGGGGAGGGGTAATGCATTAATGGCCGCCCTCAGGCAACAAGCATAAGATCCGCCTGTTGAGTGCTTCCAAATCTTGGCTTCTCCAGCAATAGTAGTTGGAAACCCAGAATCAAAACAGAGACTGCTTCTTTGAAGGGGTATCAGTTATCCCAAGGGTTTGAGGTTGTTTTCACATGGTTGTGGGGAGCCCCATCCTGACATCATTTGGAACAGCAGCGATCAGAACAGGGATTGGCATAGTTGTCATCTGGAATCAGCCTTTGAATGCTTGGTGTGTTTCCCTTTCTGATGCCTAGTTGTAGGGGGCTCTTTATGAAAACAAAGAAGCTGCCCCATTCTCCATCCTGCCCAGGCTCACTGGGAGAAAAATGGCAATAACAAAAAAGGGGTGGGTGGAATGGTATAGTGATCACCATGGAAAAGTTAGGTTGGGATATACTAAATTCCACAATCATATAAATAGAAGCAACGTATGGCCCCTAAGTAGCATGTCTGAGAATAGCGGTGCAGACTAAATACCGAACAGCAGTTGACAGTCAAACCTGACAAAGGAACAATACTTAGTCCATTTTGTGCCTGACTTTGCGGGAATAATGCACTCAAGTCCTATGACAACTGGAGAAAAGTCTCATGGCCAGTTGCAAAAAGATTTTGCAAGTCATGTGGAGTAATCCTATGAATATTTACTCAGAAGAAAGTCCTATTCTTACTGCATAGTATTGAAGCCGAAATAGACACACATATATTCTCATTTCCCCCCTACAAAATTGAGGGGCTGTCTTTTCAACAATTTTGTTGTTATCTCTGAAATATTTAGAACTTCTGCTGCAAGTGCCTTTAAAATTGTAGGGAGATGGGAATGCCATTATTATTTACTTACACACAAACACACACACACACACACACAGTGCCAAAACAGCTGTTGTCCTTTAGTTTAAATATATATTCAAGCTCTTCTCTTTACCCTTTTAAGAATGTCATTGTGGGTATGGATGGGTGTACTAAATGGTGGTAGGCACAAATATTTTATAAAACAAGTACTTTAAAAACCAAAGAAAACTGGAGGAGTTAAAATAAACAAAAAAATTAAAAAGTGTCCAGTAGCACCTTAAAGACTAACTAAGTTTGTTCTGGGTTTTTCTCAGAAGGGTAGTACAAAAACCCACCCCACCCTCCCACTATATATAAGGGTCTGGTGACTTCTGTTTCAGTGTATCTGAAGAAGTGTGCATGCACACGAAAGCTTATACCTGGAACAAACTTAGTTGGTCTCTAAAGTGCTACTGGACAATTTGTTTTTTTATTTCAACTGCATCAGACCAACACGGCTACCTACCTGAATCTGGAGGAGTTAAATTACTTTTAGATATAAAATACTAGCTGTACCCTGCCACGCGTTGCTGTGGCTTAGTGCAAAAAAAGGAAAATTAAGGAAAGAGGAAGTTTACCTTTAAAAGTTGTAGAAGATTACAATACTTGTCGGTAGACAATATTTTGGGTGGGCGGGCGTGAGCTGTGGAGTTGCCTGCTCCCTTGTCAGTCCTGGTCTCTCGGGGCGGCCTGCTCCCTGGTGGAGCTGGCTCCAGGGTGGGCTGGCTCCCGGGGTGGTGGGGGTCGATGGGGAGTGGGTGGGATTGTGGCAGTATTTTTGTCATATGTTTCTTTGATGTCCACTGGAGGGCGCAATTATTATTTTTTACAGAAATCCAGGTTTTACCTGCCCTAGGTGTGTCATTTGTCTAATGTAAGTGCATGGAAACACTCCCACATCTGCATGTGACGTTCTGGCCAAATTTGAGTGCGATTGGGCACGCAGTTTCGGATAAAAGTGTGCTTTAACAAACATGGACCTTCTACATTTTATATATATGTTCTTTTTTAAAAAAAAATACTCTAAAAGCCTTGTTTTCAGCTTGCAGATAGAGGATAGCACTCCTAAATCACTTTTAAAAGCCTTTCTATGACTCTTGGTGTGCTGCAAACATTAGGGTGGCTCATAAGAGTTGTGGTATTTTTTGCTCCTAAAATATTTTACTGGACCTCCTCATGGACCTTTGCACATAAGGCATGTTTTGAGTACTCCTTTTGCAGCTGTGTCAGTGTCACTAAAATCCCCTGATGCAGACAAGCTCTAGGGGGTCTGAATCCCACCCCTCCTTTTGCTTACAAAGCTGATGTTGTCCCTGGAAAGTCTTACAGAATGGGAGTCGCTCAGAATTGCTCCTTTGGCCAGGTATCTTAACAAGAATCAGTGTACTACTGGAGTCGACTCGTCTGGGATCTTTTGCAGGCACAAAGGGCTTACTGATGGCCACCCTGTCAGTTTGGCAGTGTGTCTGTGTGGAAAAGAACTCCACCAAACAACCTGCATAAAGATCCCAGGGCTGGGCACAGTTCTAAGCCCTCCTGAACTCTGGAGTCATTCACTGGCTGGATTTGTGTTCATTTCCCCAACCCAGCCCTGATCCCCTTCCCCTCATCGTAGTGATTTTATATGGACATGGAAAGAAGGATGTTTATGTTTCTGGGAATGGTGACAAGGGAGCCCGCTGGAAACCTGAGTAAGGCTATTTCTAATGCTAAGCTTCGTGCAGCACAATCCTAAGCATATTTACTTCTTACTTGTTAAATGAAATGGGACTTACTTAGTAGTAAATGTGATTAGAATTAGAGTCGCGAAAGTCTTTTGGTTGCCCGCATAGTCACCCCTTTCTCAGGGCTGCCTCACTGTCAAGATCTTAGCAACACAGAAAACTGCATTATACCAAGTCAAAGCACTGGCCCATTTGGCAAAATTGGGTCAGCGCTGACTGGCAAGGACTCTCCTGATGTTCGACCTTGCCCAGCCCCACTTGGCAATGGCAAGGAATGGACCCAGGACCTTTGGCATGCCAAGCAAGAACTACAGCTGTTACCACTGTTATGTGTTACTTTTGAATAGTTCTATCACTGGCATGATCTCATGCAGAGTGCCTCATGCTCCAAAATGTCATTTATCAAAACAGAGCATAGAAAGTTAAAAAGAAAATTCGGGTCCATGACCTAAATAAACAAAAACCTATGTGTGTGTGTTATCTAAATGACCAATTCCATCAGGTCTCCTCTCCCTCAACTGGCAGCAGCCATTCCATCAGGCTGCCTCAGTGGAAGAGTTGGGAAGCAGGGCTCATTTCATCAGCTTTGCCAAAGAACCAGCTCAGGTGCCTCCTTCCCCTGACCTATTTCTATGACAGCTGGCTGTCATCAGCCCTACTATTTAAGAATTGTCTGTTTTGTTTGCTTTTTTCCTCTTCCCTACCCTATCCCCTTTTCCTTTCAGTGTCTTTTTTTTTTTTTACATTGTAAGCCTGCGGAATGGGACTGTTTCGTTTTAGAAGCTATTCTAGGTGCCTTTTTGATTATAAATGCTCAAAATAAATAGAGTTTCTTTTTTAAGATGCAAAGACTGAATGGAAAAGTATGGGGAAATGTAATAGTGTGTTTCCTCCATTGGTAGGGGGTTGGACTAGATGACCTTTGAGAATCCTTCCAACCCCATTACCCTGTAGGTTGCTATTTCTATGCAGTTCTTCTATAAACAGTCAAAGGATTTACACTTCTGCATTTAAAAGCATCAAACTTTCTCAATTACTTAACGAGAGGAAAACACACATACATACATTTTAGCACATGTGCTTTGCATACCACAGTGTTTTGATCTAAAATACAGATACAATATTTGCTAAGAGCACCCATTAATTTACAGCTAAATCTTGCTTTCCAACACTACAGCAACTCTCCAGGAAATGAACTGCTGCAACTGTCCAGGGAATGAAGTGCCCTTGATGGATTTATGGTAGTGTAAATTACACCCTGCCCCACAAGATTGTAATCCTTAAATCTTTAAAATTTAAAATCTTGTTAGAGCTGACGGTACATAAAATAGTGACTAAAAAGATCAGGAAGATGGATCATTGTTCTTGTGAAGAAAAGATTATGTGGCCAGGGAACCTTTTATTTGTGGAATGATGACCAAGGAGGATGAAGGTTTATAGAGTCATGAATAGCTTGGACAGAGTGGAAAGAAACAAAACATTCTATTTCATGATGCTAAAACTGAGGTCAGTTATCCAAAGAAAGCCACTGCCAAAAAGTCGCATTATGCCTGCAGTTCTATGCAATCTTAATTTGGAGTAACCCACATTGAACTCAGCAGGTCTTCTGGATAAATATGGTTAGGGTTGGGCTGCATACCAAGTAATATATAATAACTGGCCTATGGAATTCAATGTCATATGATGTTGTAATGGGTCACTGGTATAGATTCATTTTTAAAAGATTAAAATTCATGGAGAATATCAATGGCTAGAGCAATGGCTAGAATATCAATGGCTAGCTTAGTTAAAAACATGGTTTCCAGATGCAAGAATGAGCTGTGGTGAATCTTAGGCTTGCACACACACCACTTTCTCCTTCACTTCCACACCTGTAAGTAGGAGATAAAAACTTGCATTTTCAGATAAACTAACAGCAGTTCTCTATGATGCCCAGACTTGGAAAATTTGTTTTAAACTATGTTTATTGAAAGCAAGATTTGAAATCATAGTTCAATCTTGGTTTGTTCTCCTAATTAAACAATTCCCATGAGCCCCAGCCAGAATGATCAATGGTCAGGAGGATGGAACTTGTAGTCCAGCAACATCTGGAGGGCCATAGGATTAAACAAACCACAGTTCCCTGAATCTGGATGTCATGAGGAACTGTAGCATAACATAGAAACAAAAGAAGTTGCTGCTTACTGAATCAGGCCATTAGTCCATCTAGCTCAGTATTGTCTATATTGGCTGGCTACAGCTCTCCAGGATTTCATATAGGGTCTCTCCAAATTCTACCTGGATGTGTTGGGGACGGAACCTGGGATCTTCTGCAAAGAAAGCAGATGTTCCACCACTGTATTTCCCTCTCCCTCTCCTTGGCTGGAGTGTATTGCTTCTCATTACTGGTGTGGCCACCAGCACGTGTGAAACTTGGGGCAACTGTCAGAGATTAATAGCTGCAATGGCCAAAAATGGGATGATCAGTTGTAGTACACCCCTGAACCTCCCCCCACCACATCTCTTCATACGCTGAGGAAAGGCAACCATTTATGTCAAAAACAAATTGTCTTATGGCACCTTAAAGCCTAACATGTGCATTATGGCATAAACATTTGTGGACTAGGGTCCAATTTATCAAACACAGCCTTCATTTCACCGCATAAAGCAAAAGCATCTCCTCAGCGTCCGTGGAATAGCTTAGTGCCTCAGCAAGTATGTATCTGTAGCATTCCAGTAACTCCAGGAATAGCATGTAAGATTTCTTCTCCTGTTATCTGAATGGCATGTTAGACATCTAATAATAAAGCAGAGGTGGTAGACCAGAAACAGAAGAGGTAATTAAGCCCAACACTGTTTCAAATTATCAGGAGTTGAGGCAAATCCATGTCTGTCATCTACATAGCAACAAAGTCTGAAATTCCCATGAAGTGGTGTTTTATGAAGGCCCAAAAACAGAAGCAAAGTTACACTGATGTCAAAGCTCCACATTTCTGTGGCAATCTCTGACTAAGGTTTCGTGTTACCCAAGCCCAAAACAAAAATCACTGTGTGGTACTTAATGCAAGACATACATAACTAAATTTCATTTAACAGGGGTGTGTTTGTAAGCCAATATTTTTATTCCTTGGCACTAAGAAGCATCAATCACTTAGCTTTTAAACAAACAAATCTCTAAAGCATTCTAATCAGGACTTGCATTAAAAACATTTGTGATGCTGAGAAAATGACTTTTAACATGACTGTCAGATATGTCTCAAGTATGCACAAATTCTAGGGAAATCAAGCACTTCTGGTTTCAACAGAGCATGAAAATTTGGTGTAGTTCTTTACCTGGTTCTGTATTCCTGAAGTCTCCCAGAATACTATATAATGCCACTGTCTGAATCATTTTGGACATAACACATGACTTATGTAACAACAGCTTAAGGTTTTAAGTTATCAATGTCCCACAGACAGAGAATAAAAAAACTCAAACTTAGAGAGCCACTTTAACGAAAGTTGAGACTAAATGGCAGCAGCACCCCAAAACATTCAACACCTGGTATTACAAGTGTTTCCTAACTTCACCCCAACTTTTTGTTATTTTAGATGCAGGCAAAACTAGGCTGACTGGCAGAGCAGTCCTATGCAATTCTGCTCCTAGGTAAGTGTTATAGAACTGCTGTCTTACAGGTTCTCTAAGCTCAGCAAAAAAAAAAAAACTTGCCCAAGTCACCAGGAGATGTGTGCCTCTTCCCTCCTCCCGGCTTCTTCCAAAGATGATGATAAATTTTCTTGGTTTATGCATGTTTGTACAAGCCCTGTATTTAGGCACCATTGCTACTGTTTATAAAAAGGCGATATGAAAGAATATGGTCTACCCGATGTTGATACACACATTGTCTTGAACATGCTGTTTTCAGAGTGTGTACAAAACAGTAAATTGCAGGACTAACCTAAATTACCAAAGCCTACTCTCCACTTTGTAATGAGCACTGCCAAATTTACAAACCATCTGCATTGCATTATGCCAGTTCTTTGGGCTGATGAGGGCAAACAACATGTATGCTTTTTAACCATGCTTAAACCTTTCAAGGGAGGAGCACAGAAAAAAAGGCTAGAGTGCTTCCCTCTGGCGTGTCAGAGGGAAAACCCTGGCTCTTGGCATCACTACTGAGTAGCAGAAACAGGAGGCTGGGCTACCCTGCCACCAGAAATGCAGACTCATTTCCAGCACCTGTATCCCTACTGGGAAAGTAATGCATTCAGATGAACCAGGATGCATGGATATGGAAAGAGCTGTTGCTTGGTGATTTTAAATGAATACTGATTGGGTCAAACTGTGATTTACTTCAGATGAATAAATTCTGTAACTTGCATGTGAAGTTCCACAAGCACACAGCTAGGCAACCACCCATAATCAATGTTACATGGGGTAGTGTTCACTTTGGCTAGAGCCCCATTTCCAAAATGCCATATGTACAGCAAACATGTAAGAGGGAGTAGGACTGTACTGTACATTGATTATTGCCTTCATTTTATGTATCAATGGTCTTGGTGGTAGACAGTATAATTCGTGTTAAATTGCTGCTTTAGGGGGTGGTTTTTCATCATCTGGAATGGATTAATCCATTACTTTCAATAGGAAAATTCGCTTCAGTTTACGAACGCTTCAGTTTATGAACAGACTTCCGGAACCAATTGTGGCTGTAAACCAAGGTACCACTGTACCCACTAGTTCCACACCGGATGTTGTTGGACTCCAATGACGCCATCCCCACAGGGAGCCAAAAATCTAAAGAGAGATCCATATGTGTACATAACTGTGCATAGATGCTCCACACATTTTTTTATTAAGATTCCTAAGCACCTGCACTGTGTGACTGCTATATGCATAGGTGCCCAAGATCAGATCTTCATATATCCACAGAGAAGTTTGGAGTAGAGCCAATGAGGCATGGCAATGTCGGGGCTGGAACCAACAGCATTTCAGCAATTCCAAAAAACTCTGACTCTTCTTGATGTTCTGCAAATCTCAATATCATAAAACATGCAAATGAGGTTAAATAAGGGCTTCCAGTTCAGTTCAACCACTGTGGCCATCCTGCTCTTATCACCCATTTTTGTGATCACCACATTGCATTTTTGATAATTCTATTGGCTAGATTTTCTGTCAGCCACAAAAGAGTCAGAGGCACTAAAGAGAACGATATTGTTCTATCCTATAGGTTTCCCAACCTGAGGCTAACTAACATGTCCTTATCTCACCAAAGATAGCAGAACTATAATTAATCTCTAATCTCCACCACACTTCTCAGGGTACAAAAAGTATCACAATGGTGCCATTTTTCATCCCAACAACCCAGAAAGCTGCACTCAGCACTGTAAGCTGCTACCTTATACACACTAGACTTGGAAGTTGTGCTTGAGAGTAAACACACATCGGCTCAAGCTATGTGACTCACTTAAGGCTGTGTGATCTATTGTATGTGTGATCTCGGTCAATAATTGGGGTCCTATGCAGGTAAACCTATCCCATGTATCACACTAGTTATCGAGAGAGTCTATACCCCCAGACTGTGAAGAAGTATTATCAATTTTTAAGAACACTTCCCAAACTTAAAATGCAAGTGGTCACAGGGTATTGCATGTAAGAGTTGTCTCTCTCTTTAAACAGAGGCCCCATACCAGGGAAGGATTCAGTTGTTTTTACAGCACAGAGAAGGCTGGAGACTGGTTATTCCCAGCAAACTCTGACAGCTCTAGAGTTAAAACCCAGGAAAGCTGGAGGAGGTGACACTGTTGGAAAGTAAATATTTATGTAGTCAGGGCTTTCCTTCCTTTCCCCCCTTTTCTCTGCCCTGCCTCTTTCCCTTTCTTAAAATGTCACAGATCAGCTGTTTTGATAATTGGACAGGAAGCAAGAGTCCCCCTGATGGTTGGCAGCTTAACACCAGTTTGTTCTGCCTTGCACTCTGAGCATTCATCCTTTCTCGTGCTCACACCTATTATCCTCTTCAAGGGGAGGAGGGCTTAGCAGGTTATTAAGGGCGAAAATATGAAATGGCTCATCACACAATTTAGCATCACACAGTGCATACCCTGCTGGCTCCACCTCTGAACAGAACAGCACCAGCATTAATGCCGATTGAGATCATGCCTATGGAAGTGGCAGTGATATACTATACAGTGGTACCTCTACTTACGAATAACTCTACTTATGAATGTTTCTACTTACGAACAGAGCTCCATCCGCCATCTTGGATGCGGTTTAGATAGGATTTTTTTCTACTTACGAATTTTTAGATAGGGTTGCTTCGACTTACGAATTTTTTCTCCCAATGCATTCCTATGGGATTCAACTTACATTTTTTTCCGACTTATGAATGTGCGTTCGGAACGCATTAAATTCGTAAGTAGAGGTACCACTGTACACAGATCTCAGGAGATCCTGAATGGGTGAACAAGGCAGCCCACATTCTAGGACAGGGGGAGGGTGGTAGCTCAGCGATATCTGAACTGGGGAGGCAGGAAAAAGAAAGGTCTAACTTGAATTGCAAACTAAAGTTTGCAAAAGCTAGCATTTGGGATACATATGGCAGCAAAAATGCATTTTGCTCAGCACTAGGCTATGAGAGAGTTGGGGAAACTCTTTAAGAACCATTTTCAAGTTATTGTTGTTTTTGTTATTATGTTTCCACCCCTTCCTCAGTAATTCAGCTCTAGGCAGCATACACTGGGTTCCCCAGCCCTCTCCCATCCGGGCACTAACCAGATTCAGACTTGCTTAGCTTCAAAAAGGTACTTACACCAGATGCCGTTAAACCGGTCTCAGCCATTAGACTTTCTAGGCAACCTTGGGGCAGACACTATTTCTCATTTTAAGGTTTAGACTCTTAAGAAACTGCACAGGGGATGTGCCCTTTGATCCTTGGCAAAAGGGAGGAGTTACAAAGTAATATATAATTCAAGTTTCACTACTTGCCTTGCCAATTTGCAAGAGGCTGAGGATATATTTTAGCTCTGATCTCATTGTTATTAAAGATCCAAACACTGAAATTTGAATGACTGCATTTTGGAGTACAAAATGGCACACAGAAAGGACAAAATGCAAAACATTTACATACACATCTATTCACCTACAAATTTCCAAAGGCACAGCCCAGTCTTGATTACAGGCCTGGATTGGACTTATTTTTAAATAGTAGTTATAACAGAAGGGCATATTCACTGGACATGGGCACCTCTACATTAGGATCCTCTACAATTCATGCTGCATTTTCAAGAATATAATCTTGTAACTACGGTTAATGTGTATGCCAAAGGCAGAAGTGGGGAAACTTATCAGCTCTTATCAGCTTTATGGGCCAAACCACCAACAATTTAAGTTTGTCAACATTTTTTTTTCCTTTAAAAAACAGCTTTCGCACAGAAATCCATCAGAAAACCTGCTTCATCTCTCATAAACTGAAGTATTAATAAATCATCAGAATACCTAACCTCTATTAAAGATCCTAGCTTATTTCAGCATTATTTTTAGCCACTCAGCTCTGAAATCTGTGTGAATTATTCCAAATAAAATGTGCCCTGTGAATTCTAGGCCAACTTTCTATTTCCAATCCAATATAATTTTTCCACTTCATTTCCTACCGAAATGCTGTGTAATTATTTTTAGTGTATAGATGAACTTCCGGCATGTTATGTGTAGTGGGAAATATGCTTCTGTTTCTTCAGTTACGCAGCAATCCAAACTGTAGGAAGCCAGCGGAATTCATCATGGGGTACCCGATGGTGGTGTAACTTCCACCTTGTAAACACTATTAAGGAGCAGAGCTACTGCAAAATGAGCCAGTCCGAGTCTGGTAGAGGAAAAAGAATCCTTTAAAATAGACTTTGACTTACAACTATTTACTGGATTGCTAGATCATGTGACTGAGCTGAATAGAGTTTGGAATAGAGGTAAGTCTCTACTTGCCCTACTCCACTCCACTCCACCCCACCTCTCCTGAGATGCCACTTTTTCAGGACCTACCCCAACCTTTGGCTGAGCCAGGATGAAGGACTTCTGCAAGCATAATGAGCAAGGATGGGAGATTTCAGCCAGTTCAACCAGAGATCCCCCTTTTCCAAACTCTGCTTGTCACAATGGAACTTGGGTTTGGATTGATCCCTTAGGGCCATATTCAACTAAATCGCTGCACTATTGGGAGCTACCGCAACAAGCCCCTCTAGCACAAGAGGACTTTCTCCCCCCACCCTCCAACCCCAAATCCTGCCCCCCATTTGTTCTGGGGAAGGTTGGTAAGCAGAAATGCTTGTGCTGGCAGAATGATCATATTAGTACAGTGTTGAATCCCACCATTGGTATTTTTGCTATTATTTTAATTGCTGTTATGACATTTCACAAGTCTGTTTGATGTAGCCCAGTGTCAAGAGTGCCTTGAAATGAAAAAGAAATCATATTGCACTCCATGTTAATGCAATGTTTGATTGGAGAGAAAGAAGTGAAAGGAACAGTGGTAATCAGTCCTAGGCAAGCCAAGTCTAAAAATAAGTCCAAAAGGAACAAACTCCAAGGAAATAATTAGTAGATTTATAAAGGTTTTCAGGAATGCTAGCTGTTGGTGAACTGACATACAGTCCTTCTGTTTCATTAGAGTCCTGAGAGAAACATAATGTTTCTGGAAGACAACAAAAGACTTCAGCTAATCTATGTTTAAATATAGTTCTTGGGGAATGTCCATCCAATCTCTCCATTAGGTTTCACTGCCTAGGGCACATCTTTGCAATATTAACACCTTGGGGAGGCTTAACTCTTAAAAGGGGAGTAAAATTGCTTCTCCCTTGCTTATTCCACTCTCCAGGGCAGAACAAATCAAGCAGCTTAAATGTCTTCCAGTTCCACAAGGTCCAAACCTATCTCCTTCCACATTTAAGTAGCCTGGAGACTACACATGGCAATACAAACCATCAGTTTGTCATGTGACACATCAAACAATAATCTGGTCTTTGAAACATACAAGGCCCAAGATCTAAAAATACCTTTTGCAGAGAACTGTTCTACCTAGCCATTCTCTTAGTTTTGCATTCAGACATTTTGTCAACACTAAAGAATAGCCATTCACACCCACCCACCCACCCCACCCCACCAGCATACTAGGCATTCCCTTCATGCTTGGAGGAGCCAGGGAATCCCATTATAGTACTGTTACAGTACACAAGGCAAGAGATTGCATTTTCCTCAAGAGCTCTCTTAACATCACACAGAGTGCTACTTTATCTTACAACAAACACTTCTTAACTAAAATTAAACGAGAGGACATTTCTTTGAAGAGGATCATTTGAAAGCTGCACGTACAAAACATTTTCCAGCTCTGACATCTTCAGCCTTGACTTCTTACTTCACACAAACCATGAATCTTCTAAGATGGCAATTTTCAGATATCGGTTGCTACATCCACTCAGATAAAGCATTCCACATAATCCAAAATTACTACAAAACCTAATTAAAAACAGTAAATACAATACAAAACAACAAGTAAAATAAGATGACTTCAAAGTCTAGACTTTCCATTTAAGGCCAAAATCACTCTAGAGAAGAAACTGTTCCTGAGACAGCTTGTTCTTGCCTGCATTGTTCTATATCTCTATCCCGGTGGCAGGAGCTCAAAGAAATGGTGACCAGGGTGCGGTGGATCTCTTGATATGTCTAGTGATATTTGCACAAAGGATATATGGAATACCGTGTATTTAAGCAAGCTATGCTCAAGTTACAAGTTATAATTCTTTTGGGGGGCAGGGGGAAGATATATAGGGGAAAGTACTGTATTAATATCTGCAATTGCAAACCCAAGAAGTGTGCTGCAGCTGAATGTCATCATTCAGTTAAATTGATACCGGTATGTCATTTTTTCTTTATTTTAAAAGCATAATTGCTGTGCTACTGACAGCACAGTGTACCTCCAAGAACAGAATCCAAGACTATATGAAATTTAGTATCAATAGTAGAAAAATTCTCCTACACTCTCTGTCAATAAGTAAATGATACTAAAATCCTATATAGTCTTATTTGGGAATAAGTCCCAATGAACACAGCAGGACTTACTTTTGGGCAGGCATGTATAGAATTGCCCTCTGAGTAGGGGGGCCAGATGCCAAAAAAAAAATAGAACAGGGCTTCACTACCTTCAATAGCTGCATAGATGAAAGCATTTCAGCAGGGGCAACGCTGGACTGCAGGTTCAGTCTTCTAGCTTAGGGTGTGAACCACATAAGTAACGGGCTCTGCCCTACTCCTTTAAAAGTAGAGCAGGAGGGGAGTGTCAAGTGTTGGGTCAACATCCGTGCTAAAGCCTAGCCATGAATTCTAGCATTTGCTGGTGCCTGTTAAGCTTTGTAACCTGTATCCTGAGCTGATGCAAAGATCATGTAATAAAACTTTCAGGATTTCCCAAGCCAATACAGTTAGATTCTTTCGTCTGAGGGTGGGGACTAAGACACTCAGGATGCTTTGCCTCCTGCCTCCCAGAATCCCTTGGACCCTATCCTGAGTCCTGGCTTGTTCCCCAATTGTCCACCATCATTCCTCAAGAGCAAAGGTGGCAGTAGACTTAGTGGGAAACCCAGAGTGGCTCATCTGGACTCTAGGTGGCTTTCTTGCCAGTGGTCTACTTGGAAGGGGGAAGTAGATCCAGATGGAAGCAATGACCAGCAGTGGACCAGATAGAGCAGGCAGTGGCAGTGATTATACAAGCCTCTCAGCCTCCTCTGAATCATTTGCTGGGTTAACTTTTTGAGTTAATTAGTCTCCAGCCCTTCTTCGCTGTGTTTCTACTCTGGCTCCAGTCTCCAAGCCAGGTGCTGGGAAGTGAAAACTGAAAACTTAAAAAGTGCACATTGAACTTTTCAGCTACACTCCTATACTGTACTCACTTATCTGGGAGCAAGCCCCACTGAATGTAAAGGGATTTATGAGAACACTCCTTTAGAAGTAGAGCAGGAGGTTTGTGCTGTGAAACTCTTTCCATTGCCCATGGAAATGCAGAAATCATGTTAGATATCTGTTGTGTTAACCTGAAAACCAGTCCATTTTAGGAACTTTTGAAAGCTTCCTATCAGATGCCAAATCAGGGTTCTTTGCAGATTTTGGCAGTTATGACTCCTCGCAACTGGGCATTTTGCCTTTTTAAGGTACGGACAAGGGAGTGGAGAAAGGATAATTTGTATGTTGAGTTCTTCAAAACACACAGCAACAGATTTTCTCCCCAGTTCTATCTCTGCAGCTTAAGCGCACATGGAACACACAAACGCACAAACCTCAAACCACCACACTTCAGTGCTTCAGCACACAGAGAGAGCAAGGTCTCAATTCTAGATAATAACTCTAATAACTCTTCAGTTCAGCTATATGTCTGTTTGGTCCCTGAGCCGGTTACGTAGCTGCAGACCAGCCCACATTATTCACCTGAACAGCTCTCCCCACCCCCCTTGCTTTAAATAAATAAATAAATGATATATATCCACCTGAGATGCAATTCATTGGCAGAAGGTCTGTTTTTCTCACGAGGGAGACGCAAATGGAAGCAAAGCCCAGGCACAACTTAGGGGGAAATGCACATAGTGCTGATTCAGGCTATTACAAACTTGCTGAAAAGAAGGCAGTTCCCAGCGTCACTAAACATTCCCCGCCTATTGCTCTCACCAGATGGAAGAATCTGGGTGGAGCCCTAGACAAAAGCTGAGGCAAACACACAGGAGAAAAAATTATTCTGTGAGGGGAGGGATCAGAGGTGTTTCCTCGTTTCCATGGGAATGGGGAGCTTCCAAGATTACTATTCATCCACATACCAGAACCAGGAAAATGGGAAGGTAAAAAGAAAGCTAGAATGCAAGGCAGAGAAACTCATTCAACCTGTATCAGTCACAAGCCACTCCTTCATTTCTCTACCACAATTCTACCTTGTTACTCTCATTTGCTTCACTGTTACTCTCTCTACGCTTTCATTGCCCATTAGAGAAATCTCTTTGGAGCTGCTGTTCATGAAAAACTCCTTCCATATACCCCCGTCCTCTCTACATTCTCACCCATCTCACAGTGACATCACACAGCTTAAGCTGGACTTTTCTTTTCTCTTTAAAAAAATTAACCAAAGCTCTACCCCCCCTTCATGAATATTTTTCACTATTTGACATTTGAGACGGGTGTAGTGGAGAGCACATGGTTTAGATTGCCACTGGCCATGAAACCCATAGCCAGTGATGGCTGGTATCCACTGGGACCAGTAGAGTGGAAAGCAGGGAGACCTTTTGTAGTGGTTAAGAGCAGTGGACTCGTAATCTGGTGAACCACATGCAGCTGCTGGGTGACCTTCTTTGAAGTCTCTCAGCCCCACTCACCTCACAGAGTGTTTGTTGTGGGGGAGGAAGGGAAAGGAGAATGTTAGCTGCTTTGAGACTCCTTAGGGTAGTGATAAAGCGGGATAGCAAATCCAAACTCCTTCTCCTCTTCTTCTTCTTCTTCTTCTTCTTCTTCTTCTTCTTCTTCTTCTTCTTCTTCTTCTTCCCTACTGAATTCTTCAAGGACAACACTGAGGCTAAGGAGGAGGAAGCGGGGAGGCAGCGCCACCTTCTGCACTGGTTGGAAGTAAGATGGCAGGCAGATGGGGGCTGGCTGAGGACAGATTGAGGCTGGTGAGGTCGTGTCCCATTTGGCCTAACAGATCATCCTCCACTGCCCATTGCATGCCTTTGGGAGGATAAAATGGAATGGTAAGCCAGTGAATGCTGAAATTCAATGCAGCTGTTGTGATGGAAGCTTGTGGGCAGCTTTGCCCTTTCGGGGAAGGTAAAATATTCCATGGGACCATGGGCAGGGGGAAGGGGGGGCTGTTGCCCCCCAAAAGTAATTCAATAAAAATTCTTAACTAACTGAGATTCTGCCCCCCCCCAACATAAAGACTTCCCCCTAACATAAATCCTAGCTATGCCCATGCATAGGGCCTTTGGGATACAAAGAACTAGATGCTTCAGGACAGCTGAGGGAATTTCTAGTTAAGAAATCAGGGAGAGAAGAGGTGGGAAAGCTGTGAAAACAGTTTACACATTGCTTAGACACGAGAGGAGTTGTGTACTATTGGTGGAAGAGGGCTATGCAGAGGCAGAAGGTGGGACTAAGCTTTGCATATTTATTCTAAATCCACAGCCAGCTTTTTGCCTGTGGCTCTAGCATATTTACATAAATGAAACCTAGCATTTCACTTCAACCGTAAGCAGCAACTGCATGAATAATTGTGTGGTGTGATCTATCATGACTCAGCATTCTTCTGTTTTAAGGGCAACTCATGTTGACTAACCAGTTTTGGGGAAGGCTGGCTATTCTTTGTGAGACTGGCTGTCTACCTTTAGGCATACCGTGTTATTGTTTCTATTACTAATTTCAGCAGTGTTTTCAGCATCCAAAGCACATTATGATTCTTAACTCACCATCAGCCCAATCCCATGCAGTGCTAGGCATACCTAACTCCAGCCATTTCAGGTGCCGTAGGTGTATGTAACTCCACATAGGATCAAGTCTGTTGGGGCAGTTCCTTAACACCCTCCTCTTTTAGACTGAAGCAGGGAGTGAGCTTCTTGTCTCATGACCAAACACAGGAAGGCTCAATGATGAGCTTTTCTGTGGCCAACCTTCTCTCACACACTTTCCGTATTAACTACCACTAATAATTCAACATGTTGAATTTTTCGCCTCTCTTTAAAGCAGTTGTTCCCAAAGTTTGTGTGTTGGGGCACCTGCATCATTGGATGGGATTCAACATCACACTATGACAACTGTTCTGTCAGCACAAGCATTTCACCTTGTCAAACGGAACAATATCCCTTCTGCTGTTCCAGAGCTCTTCCAGAGCCTTTTTGGGGGGGGGGAGGACACAGGAGTGTGTGGAGAGAGGAGGAGATGAGAAGTTCTGTTGTGCAGGACTTGTTGCACTGGCCCTCGCCAAGAATTGTTAAGAGATCCCTTATTCCTCCCACTGAACTACAATTTCCAGAGTACCCTGGGAAGAGAGATTGATCATTAAACCACTCTATGAATCATCAGAGGGAAACCTCAAGCCTCAACAGTAAGTGGAGCCAAAGCCAATGTGAGACAGAGGCAGTGAATTCTAGTTTTGTCCCCATTCTCCTCCCTGCCAAGTACCAGAAGGACAACACTAAGCCTAAAGTGGAGGAAGACGACAGACTGGGCCTGTCAGTAGAAAGGTAGACAGCTGAAGGCTAGGACAGGAGCAGGCTGAGGATGGAGCCGCCTCCAGTAAGTAAAACATTTGGAGGCTAAGATTAAACATTTTTGTTTGCACATTTTAACACACCCACTTTGGTTTTAAGCATGTGCTTTGGTGGATAGGAAAAGGTGAACTGGCAGGAGTGTCTAGGTAAGAGGAAGTATTTTCTTTCGTTTTCAAGCACATACCAAGGCCTAGTTCTGATACTATTGTCATTGTTGCTGTTGTTGTAATTGCATTCATTATTATTACTAGTCTAAGGAAAACCAGGCCAACTTCTTACAGTGGAAGTGATGTGTATACCAACATTCTTATAGTGAGGGTAAACCAGCTTTTTGAAAAGAACAATGATGATTTTTAGATTATTACACCTCTTATTCATGCCGGTATGGGTGCTTGGAAAACATCCTATTTGTTGAAATGTAAACATTATATTGACATTTGATCTTTGTATTTATTGGACACCAAGTAAGGCATGTAATTATTATACCTTTCTACAGGGATGGAATAATGGCTTCACCTAATTTAAACCCAGAAAAAAACCTGTGCCCTTTTTGAAACACAGTTTCAAAAGAACTCATTAAATTGCATAGATGGGAAGAGCACTGCTTAAACTTTAAAGCATAAAGCTAATAGCCTAAAAAGAAATATTCAAATTAACCACTGACTAAGGAACCTGTGGAAGGACCACAGTAAGTAGAGCAGAACGAAATTAGTGTGGCTTTCACTTTGGAGTCTTATTCCAAATTAATATTGCTCCAGGCAGCCGAAGTTGAAAACAAACAAACACTGGAAGGTTTATTTGAATAAATATGGTGTTTGTGCTGCAGCCAGACTCCAGAGTCAATTATCACCAGCATCCTGAAAGGTTTTGTTAGAGTTGTCCTACCCTTTTTTTTGCAAGCATAACCACCACATGTATTCACCGTTATTTAAACACCCCTGTACACATGCCAGAATGACAGATGCAATTGCCAGTATGGTCTCTGAGAAGATATCACACCAGAACTTCTTTAATTGGAGCTGCCTTCTGATCCATTTCTGAGCACAATTCAAAGTAAAGTTGATTCCTTACAAAGCCCTAAATGGCTTGGGATGACCACCTCCAGCATGGAATCACCTGTTCCATGATGAACCTGCTCACACACTGCATTCAACATCTGAGGCCCTGCTTCATGTTCTACCACCTTCAGAGGTGTGCCTGGTAGGGACATGAGGGCATGTCTTCTCAGTGGTGGCATCTGGACAGTGGAACTACCTGTACATTCCAACAGGTTTGGTTGGTCTCTTCTCTCTGTAAGTTTAATTTGGGTGGCAAAGTAGGACTCTATTGCCTATTGATATCAGGAAAGCATCTTCACTGTATTATTTTCGGCACAGCTTAAAACGTTTTTGTTTAGGCAAACCAATCCAAAAACACAGAAGTATGAAAAATTAGTTTACTGTTTGTTAGTTTACTGCTGATTTTAATGGTTTCTTAAAACATTTTAAATTGTTTTTAACTGGTTTTATTCAGAATTTTAATATTTCTTGTAAACTGCTTAAAGGTTTTGTTACAACCAAGCAGCATATAGTTTTTGATAAATTAATTAATTAATCTAAAAATACATTTTTTATTTCACCATGCCATAATTCTGTTCTAACCTCCTGCTATAGAAATGCACATAAATAATAATAAAAAAGCCCCAGTGGTTTTATATTCCCCTTTTCTCTCATGCAGCTTTCTGAATGTTTTTATCTCATTGCTTATTTGTTTCATTCGATTTGTGAATTGCTCAATTTATGAAACATCTCAAAGCGATTAAAGACATCAGCAATCAAAACATATATAAAATGTCACATATAAAACAATAATTCAAATCCAATACAGATACAGCTTAGAATAAAAATATCACCTAAAAGTGATGTTCTTTAAGGTCTTCAATAAGTGCCAAAGAGACAACAGAGTCAGAGAATATGTGATATTTAAGAGAGGATGAATTCCAAAGCCACCACACTAAAAACCCAATTCCTACGCTGCACAGACAGAATCTTCTGGAAATATTGTATCTACATGAATTATTTCTATTGTGTTTTTGTGTTTTTAATCTGGGAGCTGCCTTGGGGAGCTAACAGGCAGAGTAAGAAAATGTTCCAAAACAAACAAACAAACAAACAAACAAACGCCTGACAACCCCAATTGCCCCAGAGTAATGTTTTCCAGCGGGAAACATAAAGTACAATATATACACATAGCTATCATGTAAACTGTGAGGCTACCATGAGGAAGATTGCAGAGTCAAGTATGAAGCTTCCCTCAGTCAACAACATCCCTTCACAGGAAAGGAGTCTGATGCCTCTCCTAGCAGGAGGATTTCATTACAAGCTTCTTGTTGCTCGGTTTTCAATTAAGGTTTATCGCCAAGCATTTGTTTCAACAAAAGAAAGGCTTTGGCTGTAAAAACTACAGGGTGTTTTCTAATTAAAGTAGCAGGTTAATTCAATATTGTTTGGTGATGTCTGACGTTCAGCCAAGTAATATCTCCACCCCACCCCACCCCACCCCAAGTGGCCTGTTCCTTTTCAAACCTTTACATTGCAGAATTTTGTCTTCTGCAGCTAGAAAAGAAATCTTAAACAGTTGGGAAAGGAGAGAACAGACTGATACTGAGGGGACTGGAAATGAAATATGAACTTTGAAATGTATTGTCATTGAGATAATTTCATCAGCTCATAAACCCAGCACGTGGTCTGAAGTTGTTTAGAGTGAATGGGTAGACAGATTCAAAGCCTGCTTTAAAAAAAAAAGCTAAATAAAACTCTGATGATGAAGGGAGGATGGGACAGTGGTTGACATGGCACACATTGTGGCACATGTGTCTAAATTTGATCAAGAGATCATGCAGCCATAAGGTCTAGAAACATTCCAGTTTTTAGATAAAAAATTGCTTTCAGTAAGGGGAAATTGGGAAAATGATTCACGGCTATGTTATCAGCCAGATGAGAGATTGGATACAAGTTTTGCCAAAATAAGCACCAAGGGTCAATTCTTGAAAGTATCTTCCAGAAGTAAAAAAAAATGAAAACAGTTACGGTACACAGGTGGAAAGGGCAACACTCTGTGAAGTTCCAAAACGTATGTGTTGAACCAACTGAGCATTTGAATATAGGATCCTGTCCCTCCTTCACACACAGGTAATACAAAGGCAGCATACTAACCAGTTGAAAATGCATTATTTCCTAGCTTACACTTTAGAAGTTTTTAGGATGGGGAAGTGTAGAGGGAGTGGACATATTGTAGCTTTTTACGTGACAGGTACCACATGGTGGCTTGACTGTTTACATAGCCCCATATATCCTGGATCATATGTACAGTAGCTATTCTCGCTGCATAAGTGCAGTACAGTAACTGCTTTTCCAAAAGACAAGAGGGCTAAGTGCAAGAATTTATTTTTACAAAGCCACTTCCAGACTGTCGCTGTTTTGTGGGCAGGATTCAATCACATACTGGCAAATTCAGGTTACACATTTAAAGTGGATTTGGTGCTCTTGTGCAACAAACCCCCTCACCCCCCAAAAAATGAAAAGTGACTTTTTGTGAAAAAGAAAGTAACAGGAAAATGTGCTAAAAAAAGGTGGGCTAATGTAATACAACCTTTAACAATTTCCCCACAAACAAAGTACAATTAATGTTCAGTATACAGTAGACATCTGCCATCATGGCAGGGCTGGAGAAAATCTGGAAAACACAATGGCAGCCTTTTGCCAGCAAGTATCACAACTTTATCATCAGTATTTGCTTACACAGAAAAGTGGCATATGTGCACCTCTAGTGGCACAGTGGGTCAGTGCATCTGGCTGTTAACCAGAAGGCTGGTGGTTCAAGCCCACCCAGGGATAGCTGTGGCCAGGATTCCTGCATTGCATGGGGTTGCACTAGATGACCCCTGGGTTCCCTTCCAACTCTACAATTATATGATTCCACCACATAACCTCCCTGCAAACTGTGTGCAAACCAATCAGAACAAGTGCTCAGTAAACAGATTGGCCCATGTCTTATCCCACTCCCTGTAAATTTGCCTTCATGGTCTATTCTTGGAGAAAAGGCTTATTCTTACTCTGCACCTGAAGACAAAGAGCAATCTTTTAATGGGTTTCAAGCCTCCTCCACCTCAATCCACACCATTTATTCTGGAGCACAGTTCAATAAGCCAACCTACAAGGCAGCTGTCATAAAGCATCTAGCAACTAATAAAACAAGAGAAAGATGGTCTCGATCATGTGCACCAGTAATTAACAATGAGCTGGAGTTCCCAGCGTCATCAAAACTCTTCCTCTGTGAGTTCAGCTGGGAGCAGTTTTGTGGAGACAGATGAAAATACTCTCTGCAAAGGAAATCATGGCAATATTTATATACCTCTCTGCTGCACAAATCATGTCGGAGTTGAAAGGCTGTTTTTATTTTTTTGGCCCGGCTCCCTAAAACTCTCATGCACACATAATTTTTCCTCGTACCTAAACAATTAGAGTGGTATTATTTGCTAAGACCCAGAAGTGCACAAGCAAGCAGAAAAGAAAGGCAGACCAGAGGGAGCTAAACCTTTGCCTTTCAGTTTTAATTTATTGACATTGTTATTTCAGCCCCTGGAATACATTTTCAAATACCTTTGAAACATACCTAAAAGGAGCTGAACACTCTGGACAGATTCTACCAGTGTGGGATTTATGCACGAGCTAAGTGAGCCACGGATTAGGGCTTCAGATCATGAGAGACCTCTATATACCCCCCCCCCCAATATAAAGACGTTGAGTCTCCAGTGCTAGTGCTGCTGAGAGGAGACCCAGTGAAGTTAATGGGCATGACTATTAGGCTCATTAATTTCAGCAGGTCTGATCTAATTTACCTGGATACAACCCCAAATTCCAAGTTTTACATAATCATTAAATAAAACCTTTTAAAATTTTATGTCATGTGGAGAACACACATGGTACATGTTGTACTGCCTTTTAGCATATTTATTAAGTGCTAAACTGTGTGCAAAGTTGCTCTTAGAAATCACAATAGTTAGCTGATTTCAAAAAATTCCCAGTCAGTGCCTGACCCCCCCCCCCCGTTTTATTTTTTTTTTTTAAAGCATTATGACAATGACCTATTAAAAAACCCTTCTCTAACAGTCCTTAGTGTGGACTTTGTCATTTTCACCACCAAGTGGAGATTTTAATTGGGCTACCCATTATAACCTCAATACGTCTTTCCTAGTTAGTCACTGCCACTTTGGGCCCTATCAGTGTATAATGAAGTTAAGATTTTTGGCCCAATTGATGCCGGCCCATATTATGGTTCTACATACAAGTGTCATTGGATCTGGCTCTAGCTTTACATTCTAAACAGTTTAATTGTTTTAAATGTTTTTACTGATAATAATTTTAATATCTCTTGGTAACTGTTTTAGAGTTTTTACTACAACCAACCAAAATAAAATTTTTGCTATTTGAGCAAATAAATGAACACATTTTACCCAATCCGTTTCTTAGGGCTCATCCAGACTTTTGTGTCATGTTTCTAGGCACAAGCCTGCATTCCATGCTCCTCACCCCCCCCCCTGCACGCGCTTCCCCCTAAAAATGTGCCCTGTACTGCTAAAAACAATTCTGCAGAAAACCTGAATTGCCATTTGTTCCACTTCAGCATTCAAGAGGGGGTTTTCCTGGGAGAAACAGCAGGGTAAAAAGAGAAAAAGTACTGTAGTGTGTTTGGAGATGGACCAGGCACAAGAGTGGACCTATGCCTAAAAAGCGTGGGGCAAAAGTTATTTGTGGATGAGTCCTCAATTTGTGTAGATTCAGTAAACAACTGAGGCACTAGCATTTCTTCAAAGATCCTGCCTTAAAAAACCTGTGGACGAGCCTACTAATTCCCTCAGAGGCCCTTTAAAGACAAGGTGTCCAAATTTATCAAAAGGTTTGTTACCTGGAAGAAATGGGATGATTCTCTTCTTGGGATCTTTCTGGCCTCCTTCGATAGGGAATTTATCCAGAAGCTGCATCTGCAAAAGAAATATTTAGCGTGAACAAAAGTCCATCACCCCCTTTATCCACTCCCACCTCAACAACAACATGGCCTATTTTCTTGGCTGTAACAGATCTTGAAAGCTGCAGGAGCAGCTGTGATCAAGGGCAGGATTTTTTGATTTTTTTTACAAATACAGTCCAATGAACTTGAAGAGCAGCAAGGTTCCCAAGAGGGCAGGGAGAATTACATCAGAGTTGGGACAGGACCAAAGCCTGGAGTTCCAGCAATTCCCAAATTAACTATTTTGTACTTTCATAATAAATGAACACACAGTTTGACCCTCATCCATGTTCTGGGTAGCAATCCTGCAGGGTCCACCAATCCTCTAAGACAGACCACCCACCTGACGAGAACTGCTGCCTCAGAACCGCCCGAGAGGTTATTTCAATGAAGCATCCAATGTGGTTGTTGGCAGACCTCACCTATCTCCCACACATTGCTGCGCTTCTCCATGCATCTTGATGGACAGGCACACATAGAGCAGAGGAGTTTCCTGGGGATCTGGAAATACTCTCTTATTGTGATCCCTGGGACTTTGTTGGAACAAAATGAGTTCTTACAACGTGGAAGGTTGTATCAACCTCTCTGGAAAGACCCTCCCTTCCCTGCTGACCACACACTGTCTGCACATTTAACTCAGTGTGCGGTCACTGCAAATGGCATCCATTACATTCATAATATATAGAAAATTTGGCAAAGTGATTTAATAATAAGGCAGATAAATATTTAATCTGTAAAAATATTAAATTTGAGATTTTTTAAAAATGCCTGCTTTCAGTTTCAACTACACAGTATAATGAACACAGAAGTTTGTTTGTTTTTTTAAAAAAAGTTGGGCTGCTGCCAGGTTCTTTGGCAGGAATACTCCCATGCTCGTGTGTGCGCATTCACATGCGGGGCCAGGTTCCTCCAGCACTGTAGAAACAGAGGACAGGTTCCTGAAGGATGTGCAGATATGATGGGACCACCTGATTGGCAGAGATCTTGAAACTGGAAAGGCTGCATGGTACTATGAAAGGTGTGCAATGATGCAGAGTCCTATACATCTGGGTTCTAGGTTTGCCATTTGAAGAGCAAAACAGAGGACACATTTTCTGACTTTGCTATAACAACTCTCATTTTACATACCCATGAAAAAGAGGAAGTGTCCTAGAGAAAGAGGACATATGGCAACCCTATTTTTAGCCTTTATTACATACATAGACCTGGACCATTTTTACTCAACATTCAGAAGCTGGCACAGTGAGATTGTTGTTGTTGTTTCATTGTTTAGTCGTGTCCGACTCTTCGTGACCCCATGGACCAGAGCACGCCAGGCACTCCTGTCTTCCACTGCCTCCTGCAGTTTGTCAAACTCATTTCGGTAGCTTCGAGAACACTGTCCAACCATCTCATCCTCTGTCGTCCCCATCTCCTTGTGTCCTCAATCTCTCCCAACATCAGGGTCTTTTCCAGGGAGTCTTCTCTTCTCATGAGGTGACCAAAGTATTGGAGACTCAGCTTCACGATCTGTCCTCCCAGTGAGCACTCAGGGCTGATTTCCTTCAGAATGGATAAGTTTGATCTACTTGCAGTCCATGGGACTCTCAAGAATCTCCTCCAGCACCACAATTCAAAAAGCATCAATTCTTCGGCGATCAGCCTTCTTTATGGTCCAGCTCTCACTTCCATACATCACTACTGGGAAAACCATAGCTTTAACTATACGGACCTTTGTAGGCAAGGTGATGTCTCTGCTTTTTAAGATGCTGTCTAGGTTTGTCATTGCTTTTCTCCCAAGAAGCAGGCGTCTTTTAATTTCGTGACTGCTGTCACCATCTGCAGTGATCAACTCAGCACAACACACAGTGCTAATACATCCCTTCAAGCACCTCCACTAATGTGGATAGGAATCATTGAGATGGAATTCAACTGAAAGTGCTCACAGTGGACAAATGTGCATAAAGTGCACACAAGAAAATCAGATCTGTGCAACCCACGTGTACCTTAATACTCTGGTGTGTACGCAGTCTATGTTGAAAATGGCAAACACTCCCCTTTCAACTCCAGGAACTCCATAGCAAAGAGATAGCATTTCAGAACAAGGAAGGATGGAGGGTGTGTGCACCATCAAACATAACATAAGCCACACTCCAAATTAGGCACAATAGCATTACATCGGTTCACATGTAAAAGAATTGCCCTGTGATTACAAAGGCTTCTTTAAAAAATCACTACAAACCAGCAATTCAAAACATCAGGATAACACCTGGGGAGGGATGTAAATATAAATGTTTGGGAGGACCATTTCTTCCAACTGGATTCCCAGAACAAATGGGTGTGTGGCTGTCAACACAAAAGTGGGGTTAAAACGAAGTATGGAAACACCCTAAACCATCTCCATCAGTTGAGATCCCTATATTTTGCTGGTCCTAATAGATATGTGGGAAGAATGCCCACTGAGATTTTGAGAGCAAACTTTCCTTCAAAGAAAGACACCTAATGTTCTCTCTTGGCAGTCTAACTAACATGGAACACGGGACACTATCTGCTAGCATCAGGCTGGAAGGAAAAAGACCTACCTGCATGGAGAGTTAAGGGGGAGGAAAGAACCATCAGGCTTCCTCATTTCAAGTCACCCTGATGAAGAAACAGATTGTGGCTTTAATGCTTCTTAGACAAATTGTTTCTCTGCTGATTGAAGGTGACTCTTTTTTTTTAGGAGGGTGGGAGTTAAAGGATGTTTTGTTTTCCTGTAGACAGAGTTCAGGCTGTCTGGGGTCAGTCAGGGGTAAGATTACTTTTGTTCAAAGGAGATTGAAGGTATAGTTCAACTCCAGAGTTTGCTGTCATGACATTTTTATCCAGGAAGAGAAGTGTCTCGTTTTACTCTTAAGAGTGACTGACTCAGTGGGCCTACAGCTGAGACAGACACATTCCTAGGGTTATTCTTGGAGGTAATCTTGTTTGGCTGATGTGGGCCTTTCCTAACCACATCAAGATGGTTGTGTGGTATATAACCAAGTACTGTTTATCCACAGGGCTGATATCAGTGGAACAGATGCAGCAAGCTGCAGCTGCAGAATTCCAAGATCTTCCATCACCAGATAATAGAGACACAAGTAGAGCAGGTTGGCCATAAATGTCAGCAGTCCACAGCAACCTGACTGCAGGATGTAAACCAGTCTTCCCCAACCTGACTAAGGGTGATTGGGGTTTGAAGTCAAAAGCATCTGAAAGGCAACAGGTTAGGGAAGGCTGATCTAACCATTTAAAGTGAATGTATGAGTGGCGGGTGGTGAGCTTCACTAACAAGAGGTATCGCATGTGCTGCAGTAACTGTGTGGGAGAAGGGAGTCAACAAAAGGTCAACCAGTGCAGTTAGCTAAATATCCAATCAAATACATGGAGCCTAAACACTGTTGCTCCGTTAAAGGATGCAGAAAGCTTGCAAGTCCACAACTGGTATCAGCTAAGGCTGCTGCCTTATTTTCTCTTATTTAGTCAAAAGGCTTTTTCAACCTATAGTGCAGGCATGTCAAACCTGCGGCCCTCCAGATGTTTTGGCCTACAACTCCCATGATCCCTAGCTAGCAGGACCAGTGGTTGGGGAAGATGGGAATTGTAGTCCAAAACATCTGGAGGGCCACAGGTTAGACATGCCTGCTATAGTGGAACCTCGGTTTACGAACACCTCAGTTTACAAATTTTCGGTTTACAAACGATTGTAACCCGGGAGTAAGTAAACCGAGGTTTCCAAGGTTTCCAAGGCCTACGGAGGCCTCCGCGAAGGCCTGGAGACTGGGCCACAGCTGCGGAGGCGCTCCGATGCCTCCGCGAAGGCCTGGAGCGAAGGCCCGGCCTCTGCGAAGGCATTGTGATTGTGGAAGAGGACCCTGAGCTCCCATCCAAACAAGGACTATCATCAGCCCACGTAAGAAATAAATGTTAATTTTTTTCACCTAAAATACTGTCTGGTTTATTTTATGGTACAGTACATTGATTATTGCCTTCATTTTATGGATCAATGGCCTCATTAGACAGTAAAATTCGTGTTAAATTGCTGTTTTAGGGGGTGTTTTTCATCGTCTGGAACGGATTAATCCACTTTCCATTACTTTCAATGGGAAAGTTCATTTCAGGTTAAGTACGCTTCAGTTTAAGTACAGACATCCAGAACCAATTGTGGTTGTAAACCGAGGTACCAGTACCACTGTAATTATTTTTTACCTTAAACTTTAGCAAAAGGAAATGGAAAATGGTAGCAACATCAAACTTTGTATCAAGCAACCCTGTAAGAATGGATGAATTTTCTGCTGAACATCGTTGGGGGGGGGGAACAGTCTGTTCTTCCTTTTTAAGTAACAAACTGGGTCTCATAAAAAAAGGAAACAACTGCAAATAGCAGTTTTGTTGGGGGTTGGGAGAATTATAATTAGTAGCAATTGTATCAGTACTTTTAATGAAGAGATGGGGTGTCTCTGGTCTTCCAGATGCTGTCGGACTCCAACTCCCATCAGCCGCCCAGAGGTCAGGGATGATGGGAACTGCAGTTCTAACAAAGCCTGGAAGGTCACAGGCTCCCCATCCCTTATTTAATAGGATCAACTGATAGTTATAAGGTAGTGATCTACCATTCAAGAACCATTCATGAAATAACAGAATAATTGTGCTGTCCAAGCGAAAAACAGTGCAAAAGAGGTAATTTAGCACTCCTATGTTTCCATATGCATATGAACATAATAATAACCATCTGAATCAGGTAGGCCCATCTTGTCCAGCATCCTGTTCTCAGAGTGGCCACCCAGATGCCTGGGGAAAACCTGCAAGCAGGACCCGAGTGCAAGAGAACTCTTCCCTCCTGCAGTTTCCAGCAACTGGTATTTAGAAGCATATGGCCTCAACCGAAACAGCTATTGCAGAGGAAATGTGATTATCAGCCAAATCTGCTCATTAGTCATAGAAATAGCCTGTTTTAAAGAGGCCAAGAGCTTTCCCTCTGTGCACTAAACTCTCAATTAACCTGACAAAGATGATTGCAAAACCTTGTACAGTACAGGTTAATTCATTAAAAGTGTTGTATTCAGTGCTGCACAAGTGCAGTGTTCTCCTTGTGCAATGGGACTTCTTCCTCTTCTTTGCCATTGCAACCTCAAAATCTCCTCTGGGGGGGGGGGGTCCCCTCGACCCTCAGGAGCAGATTCTGAGAGTTTTGGGGGGATGCATAGGAGAGGAAAAGAGGAGAAAGTTTTGCTGTGCAAGCAGAACAGCAGCATTTAATCCAACCCATAGTCTTTAAAGACTTCAATCTTCCGCAAATTTATGTAAGCAAAATAAATTTTGCAAAACATGAACTACACCCAACTTTAGATTAAGTGCTTCAAACCAGACAGTTGCAATCTGATGTTCCAGTTTAAACTATTCCTCAAAGCATCTTAGGAACAAATTGTTTTATGGAATAAGGTGTCATCTGAGTGAGTGATCAGACATTTTTTTTTTACCATGCTATTTGCACAGTGTGTGTGTGTTTAATCATGTAGCCATGGTTGCCTAATAAATTAGGATATGCAAACACTTCACTACCACCCAGAGCATTAAAAAATGCAGACATGTTCAAGTAAGCCACAACTTTCCAATTAAAAATGATAAAAATGATTGACCTGTTCTCACATGAAACCAAAGGTATGAAATTCTGTGCTTGAGAACTACAGGCTGAAGTCTTTACAGATCCCTAGGATACAGTGGAAACCCTGCAACAGTGGCACAACTTGTGATATAGCACATTGTGTTTGTTCATTGCTGGAACTCTCCCAATACACTGATGGAACTGTCTACTAATGGAGCTATTCCACTAGTGAAAATACACGAGAGAAGTGGCCAAAATGGGGTGGACATTTGAGTGGGACATCTTTTTCAATCCACAGCCACACCATCATCAACAGTGCAACTTTACATAGGCTCCAGACTATTCAAATCAATGGGAGGGGGGAATTAAAAATGCATCACCATCTTCCATCCTCCCTTGACAACCCCACCAGTTCATAGCACACCACTACCAACAGAACGGGCGGCAACCATTTTAGGCATGTCCAACTGATGGGCGACCGCTGACACACAGGTCTTTTTGGACCTGGAAAATTGAGGAATGGGGGCAGAACGGACTTATGCACACTCCACCAACACACACGGGAGCCAGGAACAGAACCCCCTGCAAAATGGTTGCTGCCTGTATATAAACTCCACACAGGAAGACCATTAAGTAAGGTGATAGTGCTTGTGGCTATACATTTCTGACCTTATGTTGTCTATCTTTAGAGCTTACAAGGGGCAACTCCACTAAGCGAAAACAGAACTTAGCATAAAGATAGTACGGTATCCTACATGCACATAGGTGTTTATGTATGTACCTTTTTTTTGTTTTTTTTGTATTTTGTAAAATTAATAAAAAGTATGTTTAAACCTACATGCACATAGGAATTTTGGCACATTGCTAACATTCCCCTCCTAAAACCTAATGGTCATAAACACCCAACAGCAAACTGCAGTCCCACAATTTGGCATGCCACAGAACAGGTAAACAAGGGAAGACGGAATGCGTGCTGTGACGGATAACAAGTGCAACTGTATCTCTCCCATGTCTTCCGCCATCCCCCTTTCTCTCTCTTTTTTTTTGTTTAAAAAAACTTTATTACTTCATATTAAAATCCATTAAAAAAAAGAAATACACATTTCAATTATACAATAATAAATAAAATAACTTCCAAACTTTAACACATCGCTTTACTTTAAGTTTTCTCCATTACTTGCGTTACTTTCCCCTAAAACAAACCCTAATTTTAAATTCCCTCCTTATCAAATTTTTCAATAAAGTCCCTTGTGGTCAGCTAGTCCAAACAGATCACCAACTCTGTTTTGATATCTTTTTTCTTAAAATATTCCTCTACATATTCCCATTTCTTTTTAGAACTTTGTTTCGAATTATTCCTAATAGCCGCTGTCATTCTATCTAGGTTCATAAATTCAATTAATTTTAACTGCCACTCTTGAATTGTGGGTATCTCTTCATTTTTCCATTTCTGACCTATCAGCAGTCTTGCTGCCGCACAGGAGTAAAGAAAAATATCTATCCTGTCTTCTGGGAGGTTTCCAGGTACCAGACTCAATAGAAAATATTCTGGGTTTTTCTTAAAGGTGATCCTTAACATTTTTTTCAATTCCTCGTAAACTTCTCCCCAAAATTCCTTAATCTTTGCACATCCCCACCAACAATGTATATAGTTTCCCCCTTTATTTTGACATTTCCAACAATTGCTTTCTTCATTTTTATATATTTTGGCTATCCTTTCCGGTGTCAAGTGCCACCTGTAAACCATTTTTAACATATTTTCTTTTATTCCAGTACAGGCCGTAAACTTCATTGTGATTCTCCATAATTTATCCCATTGGGTTTTATAAATTGGCCTTCCTAGGTCTTGGGCCCATTTAACCATTAAACATTTAATTTCTTTGTCCTTCAGCTCCCACTCCCACTTCGGCAGCACATATACTAAAATTGGAACGATACAGAGAAGATTAGCATGGCCCCTGCGCCATCCCCCTTTCTCATATTGCCAAGAGAAGCCAATATTCTTGATCCTTTGGGGGGGGAGTTTCCATCGCTATAACATGCAGCACTTTCGATTTAACGCAGCGCTATAGACAGCATTGCTTGCACTTGCCGCATCATAAAACAAACGCTGCTGCTGCACCGCCAAAGAAAAGAGCTACTACTATGTGATCAACCACAATCAACCACAAACATCAGACAATCTACCTGTTGCACGTTCGACCTGTTGGACATGCCTGATGTAGAAGAACATAATGACAACATAAGTAATTACATCATGTAATATAGCCGCAGCTGAATTGCAAGGGTGGATTGCAGTGGAAGGAAAACAGTGCTGCATGTGATGATCATGGATCAGAAGAAAATTCAATGGCTTCTTGCATCTCTCCAGAAAAGTGCCTTTTCCGAACTGCATTGCTGAACAGTATTTCCCTACAGACACAAATCAATGGCAGGGAGCAATGTCCTGGATTTTGAAACACTGGTAGGCTTGTGCAATACACACTGTCATGTGTGTCAAACAAAGCAGACTTTTGTTTGATCTGTTCCCCGCAAAGAGCACAATGGCCATCAAAAACAGAAAACAATAGCTTCGAACACAACAGCGCATGAGCTTGACATTGTCAACTGAAACAGAATCCAGGATCATAGGGGATTATACTAGCTGGGCAAAGCATAACTAAAAAGAACTTGCCAAAGTAAACAATCACCAATTTTGTTGACAAGGTGGGACAAGCTTGGTCAGTCACTCTTCCCCACTCCCACCCTGCCTCACATTTTTTAAACCTAATAAAAACCTAAAGCTGCCTTGCCCATATCCCCCTCAATCTTCCAAACACACAAAACTCCCCCCAAAGTAAAGGGAATTAAGTAGGAGTCCAGATAAGGAATCTTATCTTTCCTGTGGAGAGATGGGCAGCAGCAAGCCAAACAGATCTCCTGCCTTGTGGGAGTTTCACAAGTACTGCAGTCAACAGGGTGAAAGTTTCACAGAACAGACCTTTTAAGCCTTGGGGACCAGTTTTTATCTTTGCAGTTTTATGTTCTGACTTGGTCTGCTTCTTTAAACTAGTTTAGCAGATTAGGGAGAAGTATAGGAACTTCTTTAAGTTCCAGTTCAGTATGTATAGCCCTGATGTAAACATGCCTATACATATAGAAAACACCACTTTTTGGTAAAACACGCACACATAAGTTTTCTAATGCAGGAGAGACCTTAGCCCAACTGATGTGTTGCTCGCTGTAGAGCGTAAGTGTGCAGTGTGTAGAACAAGGAGTAAGGCTATGCTTTAAGCAGCGCCCCAAATGCCACATTCCCCCCCCCAATCTGCTGTGCATGGTTGTGCGAGAATGCTGCCTTCTGTGAGTATCATTTTTCTCAGCTGAAGGGCACCGTTTGTCACTGTTGACTGCGTACATACACACCCCTCCAAGGCTGTGTATTTGTCAAACGGTCAGGCTGGAGTTAGTTTCAAATGCCTGCTCAGCAACAAAGTTCACTTGGTGATCCTGGATTAGTCACCATCTCCCAACCTAACCTGCCACACAAGGTGGCTGAGAGGACAAACTGTGAGGCGATTATGATTTTGCTTGCACAATTGGCTTTGTATGGCTGTGCCAGAGTTAAGTTGCCTTGCTGCAGCTGTTTTACTGCTGCGCTAAATTGGGATTGGGTGTTTTTATTTGTTTTATCATTTTACTGAACATTGCTTTCATGAGGCAGCCGACAATTGTATCATACAAATAAATGGGAGAGAAGAGAAAACAGGTATGCTGCCTTTAGCTCCTTGAGGGAAAAGTAGCATAGGAACAAAATTAATGTGTGAAGCAAAGTGGCATTCTCCCATCTCCCCACGCTTAGAGGACCTGCCCTTAGTTCTGTTTCATTTGGATTATTTTTTTCCTCAAAGAAACATATATTTTACTGTTAATTTTTCAACAAATAATAATTGTGCACACAAAATATCCATTTACAATCCAGGTGCTGCATTTTCCATTTACAGAACAGGCTAAAGCTTTTACAGATCTACTAGAAACGAGTCTCTCTCTCTCTTTTGCATATGTTCACAATATTCCCCAAAATATATATGATTCAGCATTTTACTGTTTTTTATTACACATAATAAAGGGGATTTAACACACACACACACACACACACACACACACACACACACACACACACACACACACACACACCAGACAACTCTAGCACTCTGCAGGATCAGAAGAGTGCAACCCTCAGAAGTATGTCCAGCTGAACTTACTCCCAAGCAAGGGTGCATATTGATGCAATCTTACACTTTGCACCCAAAGCAAAGGTGGGTCCTGGAAATGAGGAGGAAATTGGAAACAGGACGCCAGCTGCCTTCCACCCAAACAAAGCAAGTTGTTAGGAAAGCATGACAGTGGCTGGGTGTGTCACAACAGAAAAAAAAGATACATTACTTCATGGGTTGGGCTGAGAGCTCAGCTGCTGCAAAGCTATCTTGTTTTATTAGAGGGGAGTGGGAAGATTTGGCTTAGGGAACAAGATAAACAAACACAAGGTCCACAAACCTAAAACCAACCAACCTATTTTCAGCCAGTTTCAGGGGACAGCCTTGCAATCAACCCTCAGGGTCCTAAGAAGGACCTAGGAACATAGCCACGTGCAACTGGCGTTACACAAGCAGGTAAGAAGTCATTTTCCTGAAGCTTACACACTTTAAAAAAAATTATTAAAGATTTCTTGAATTACAAAGGTGTGTAGAGTGCCACTCATATTTTAACATGTATCATTTTTGCAAATCAGTTTCATTTGTTAAGACGCTAAGAAGAGCTTACACACATTTTTAAGCCACACAATTAACTTTAGTGTTCAATTACTAATTAATTAATTCATCAGATTGCCTTGCTTAAGTCAATTCTATTTGACATACTATTTTCGTCATAAATATTGAGTCAGTGAGGTGTAATGGTTCTGTTATAAGGGGCAGGGTAAGAGGAATTTGCCCCCATGCATTACGAGACTACCAATGTACAGAGAGGGGACAGTTTAGCCAGAGAGAAGCCATTTTCTTGACTTCATGGTTCAAAAGTCAAGAGAAGCCTATTCTGCCGTATCAAGGTAAATTAATCCCCTGCTGACCCAGACAGTTCCTCCAGACCTCTTGGAAAACACACGCACCCTTTTACATAACCCATTGCTAAATCCTGTCTCACACCCACATGGAAACTTGCATAATCGCACCTCCAGCCAGATAACCAAAAACGATAACGATCACCCATTCTCGGAACTTCCACCCTCCCAAATCCCCGCCTGAGGTGCCCTCCCTTGTACTTTTCATGACCCAGATTCAGCTGAACCATGGACCTTTTTAAGATATATATATTTATCCCTAATAAACTATTCCGTTGTTCCTTTAGTAATGTTATGGTGTCCTCTATCATGTTACCCGATGCATCTCCCTATTCTCTACTCTGTATGAAACTGTATCTATTTACGAAACCGCAATAATATAACCTTGCACTGATACCTTGAACCTTTCTATCAAATTGTACCTGTTTAAAAAATCCTGCCATCCTGAAGAATTAATTGTTTGACTCTACTATTTGCAAAGGTTTCCACTTATGCACCCTTCTAAGCTTTTAGTTCGTTGTCCTTGATAAAATGTTATAAGCTGTCAAACATCGCTCTGAACTGTGAACGTTTTACCGCTGTTAGAATTGTATCCTCTCTATGTATTATTAGTTACTGTATAATATCTTCTTCTTCTTTAACTTTAAGTGTAGTCTTTTCTCTCTATTGCAAACGTTGAATATTTGTATAAACTTTGTTGCAAGTTAATAGGCACCTCTGTGGCACAACATATTTTACGGACTGTTTCCACTTCTTCTTGATACCACACTGCCACCTAGCCAGTCTAAAAGAGCACGACTCAAATACACACTTTCAGTGAGAACAACAATTTTATTTGATAAACAGGTGTTATCAACAATCTTCCCACATCCGCAGAGTCTTCCTGTCAAACAATAAGGAGACATGCATAATCATTACCTGGACTATCACCATGATATCTTACATCAAGAATTCCATCAACCCCTTTGTCCTCTCGCGATTACCCCCTCCCAGAACCCATTTCCCCACCTTTTATGCAATTCTGTACTATTGGAAATGAAACCTATAAATTTGTGAAGCTTCCTTTGTTCGGGGTCCCTTCACTTCAACTTGCTTGTGTGGACGGATCGCTATTGCAATAGCTTTATTATTTAATTAATAAAGTACCTTGCTTCGTACGTCCTGGTTTGGCCTCTGTTATTTGGTAGGCAGGAGACGCTCAAACTTCGTCTGCCTGCCAGGATACCTGGACTCTTCCTGGGTCAAGGATCCACTTAATTCTAGGACCGTGTAGCTCTACAAATTTTTACAACAGTTTGGCGACCACTTCGGGGACCCAGTTTTGCCTTGAGCTCCGGGTTCACTGAGGAAGGGGAGCCCAGCGCGCCCTTGCCTCTTTTGCAGGGGGGTAAACCAACCTCAGGACCCGAGGCGCTTGGTAGTAATTGAGAGTCCAAGCGGGACCCCCAGGACGAAGCAACGTTTAAAGGGACAAGGCTGTTTTTTCTTCAGGAACCAGTGGGAAGCTGGAGACAACGGGATTCGACTGAAAGGATCGGTCGTGAGTATTAAAAGGGGACACGCGGTGGGCTGATTACTGCAGCAACTAAAATTCTAAAACTTCACTCTTCACTGTTCTCTCCTTTTCTGTTTCTTATCTTGGGCTCTAGTTGCAGCTAAGCTGTAAAGGCATAAGGGATAAAGAAGAATTAGAGCCTTTGGGATCCGTCCTTTCGTTAAACGAAATACCCAGAAGGACGGACCCAGCTCGCTCCTGCCAATCTGCGCAGGAGTTCTGAGCAATCTACCCAACCTTTTTTCCGTATTCCTCTGCTCTTAATCTTCGGGTGAAGCCGCCCCTAGACACCCCCGATCCCCACCGGGAAGTGACGGGGTTGTTCTAGATCGCAAGGTCACCCGTTCTTTTCAAAAAACCTTCCTTCCAAGGCTAACCACCCGGCATTGCGTGGGCAAGCGTCCAGGGCAGGTAGTCTTTCTATTAGATTGTAAGAGGCAGGAAAGTTGCTGCAGGACCCTAGGCAATTGATGACCAGAAGGGGGTCCTTAGGTATCTAGCTGCACCAGGCCGCCTAGTAGTTAGTGCACGCGAATGGCAGGCAGGAACACCACAAGGACGTGGGGGTGAGTCATAGACTCGGGAAGTTAAGAGTGTCCAGGAACAGGGTCGGGGACCCAGAACTGCAGTATAAAGAGCCAGAATAAACATGGGTGCGCATAATTCAAAGGAATTCCTGTCCCAGACTCCCAGCCGTGGCAAAGCTCAATGGAAGCTTCGCCAAAGTGGGGACTCTGAGGATGAAAGCCCATTACAATTCATATTCGAACATTGGCATGAATTACCTGGGGTGGAAAAACTTGACAAAAATCGGCTAAAAAGACTCTGTCAGAAAGACTGGATCCGCGTCACTGCGGACCATCCAGAGGGGGAAAAATGGATCCCGAGAGGTTCCCTTAATGCCCAGCGAATCTCTGCACTAAGAATAACACTGGAAGACCAATACCCCTTGCAAATTCGATATCTCAACTTATTTGAAAAGGCAAAAATCCTTCTTAAAGGGACTGAAGGTCCAACAGCCCCACAAATGCCAGTAATAACGGAAAGGAGTTCAAGACCCCCACCGTACCAGGAAACAATTATAGAAGAGCCGGTAGACCAGCTCTGCAGCCCTGCCGAAGCCCCGGCACCATCTCCTTCTAACGCAAACAGACAACGGGAGGCTGAGGTCCAAGACTCCCGGAGTGCAGTGGAGGGCGGATCTGTAACTCCTGCCATGCCTAGTCTAAGTCCAGCACCTCAGGGCAACCTCGAAGCCCGAATTCCTGCTGAAGTACCCCCCCAGCTAAGTCCTGTTGCTAGCAGAACTCGTAGTCGTGACCCAGAAACCAATTTAGTGGAGCAACTAGTGACAGTTTTATCGGAATTAAAGGGATCGTCCACAAAGGAAAGAGACCCCATAGAAAAGGAACCAGAGGCTACCGAGAAAACCCAGGGACAATATCCCTTAAGGTCAGTCCCAGTTTCAGATGGGACGAACTTCGTCTATTCCCATGTTCCCTTTTTAACCTCAGACCTACTGAATTGGGCTCAGCAGATGTCGACCTTAAAAGACAATCCTGACATGTGCTATCGTAAAATTGCCATTATTTTTTCTACTCATAATCCCTCCTGGGCAGACGTACACATGCTCCTGAATGGTCTTTTTAATGAGCCCGAACGGGAGGAGATTTTAGAGAAAGCAACAGAAGCCCTAAAATTACCTGATGTCCAACTCAATAAACCTGCAGGGATCGAGCCTCTAACTGCAGCCCAACTTAGAACCGAACCAGAATGGGACTATAACACCACGCCTGGGATTTGGTATCTGAAGGCGTTTCGAAAAGCCATCTTACATGGGATAAGGCTCGCGGGAAAAAAATCTACAAATTGGACTAAGATCAGGGAGGTAACCCAAGAACCTGATGAAACTCCCACCGCCTTCTATACCAGGCTAATAACCGCCTTTCGAACATGGGGGGGGATCGATCCTGATACCCCAGACAACCAAGTAGTGGTGAAAAGCTTCTTTAAAGACCAAGCTTGTCCAGACATCAGAAAATTCCTCTCCCTCCGAGTAGCCTATGAAGGGAAACCCATGAGTGAGATCCTCGGGCTTGCGAAAACCATTTATGATGGAAGGGATGAGAAAAAGAAAAAGGAGGCAAGGAAGGAAAAGGAGGACGATGCTAGAGTCCTCGCCTTGGCTTTGAGTGCAGCCAGTACCGCATATAACCCCCAACCTAGTTACCCCTTCAGAAATTCAAAGGCTCCCACACAACCTAGAGGGATGAACGCACATGCAAATCGACAAGCCTCTCCTTACCAAAGGGCTAACAATGTCCAGCATCGAGAGACCACCTCTCAATGCTTTTTCTGCAATCAAATAGGGCATTTCAAGCGAAATTGTCCATTATTCTTAAATACCGTGGCACCAAAACCAGCTCTAGGGATGGGATCCAATGCAGCACAAAACCCTAACCCGATAGCGCCAAACCCTTTCCAGAATCAGCGCCCATTCCAACTACCGCTGGAATTTAACCAGGAGCAAATGCAACCCACTCTTAATTCAGAGACTAACCAATGACAATTAAACGGGGATCCTTCAAACCTTGCCCTGGTATGCCCGACAATTGCCTTATCAGCCCATGACCCCATATGCACAATCACCATAGATGGCCATGAGTATCAGTGTTTACTAGATACAGGGGCAACTTTCTCAACTTTAAACGACAGTCATCTGAGGTCCAGTCAGCAAAAACAACGTATAATGGGCATTGATGGGATCCCCAGGACATGCGCTCTTTCAGAGCCAGCGAAAGTAACGATAGGGCCCCTGACTGCTGAGCACTCATTTCTACTGACCCCGAGCCCTGTCAACCTACTAGGGCGAGACCTACTATGTAAATTACAGGCAACTATAACTTGCAGCACTGAGGGTATCTACCTCCACATGCCAGAAGAGGCGGCAGTCTCCTTTCAAGGCATTTTAAAGGAAGAAAACCTAACTGATTTAGAAATACCAACCCCTCTGATTGACAAGGTACCAGTTCACCTATGGGGAAATACTAATACCTCTGTGGGACTCTTAAAATCGGCAGATCCCGTTGTTATTAAATACCGCACCGATGTCCCATACCCCTCCATCAAACAGTACCCCTTGCCGCAGGAGGCAATAGAAGGATTGAGGCCAATGATACAGGATTTTATGGATCAAGGCATCCTTGTTCCCTGCGTCAGCCCATGCAATAGTCCACTCCTGCCGGTACGCAAGCCATCACCCCCGGGTGCCCCAGTTAAATACAGGCTTGTCCAAGACCTCAGAATTATCAACAACTTTGTGATACCCCGCCACGCCATCACCGCCAACCCTAATACAATTTTGACCGGAATCCCACCAGATAGTACATATTTCAGTGTCATTGATTTATGCTCCGCCTTCTTTTCCATAAGAGTGCATGAGAAAAGCCAATTTCTGTTCGCCTTTACGTGGGAAAAAGGACAGCTGACTTGGACTAGACTCCCACAGGGATATGTAGAGAGCCCAACAATTTTTGCTTGTGCATTGCATAGGGACCTACAAGACCTCTCCTTTCCTGCTGGCTCCTCCCTTTTAATATATGTAGATGACTTGATAATTTGCTCCACCTCCGCAACTAATTGCCACATGGACACCGTCCATCTACTAACCGCCCTTGCCGACAAGGGCCACAAGGTCTCACCAAAAAAACTACAATATTGCCAAACTGAAGTAAAATACTTGGGCCACATAATTGGCCACGGAACAAGAGCTTTGACAACTGAAAGAGTAGATGCTATAGCTAAGGTTCCCCTGCCAAAGACCAAGAAACAGCTCCGCGGGTTTCTAGGAATGAGCGGATTTTGCAGGTCATGGATCCCAGGGTATGGAGAATTAACCAAACCCCTTGTAAAGATGACTAATAAGGACGAACCAGAACCCCTTGAATGGTCCAAAGAAAGCCTACAAAATTTTGAAACTATCAAAAGGGAACTGAGGTCCGCTCCAGCCTTAGGATTGCCAGACTACCGTCTCCCCTTTTCGCTGTTCGTGCATGAACAGAAAGGGGTAGCCTCCGGAGTTCTGACACAAACCTTCAGAGGCCAGGAACGTCCTGTCGCCTACTACAGTATTCAATTAGACCCGGTAGCTAAGGGGACTGTAGGTTGCCTCAGGGCGATTGCTGCCGCTGCGGAATTAGTGGACAGAGCCCTAGAAATCGTTCAAAATCAAGAACTAATCCTAAATGTACCACATGCTGTAGCCACCTTGTTAAACTTACGAAACTGTCAACATTTTAGTAACGAACGACTAAATCAGTACGAAGCTGCCCTGCTCACACCATCCAACGTGCGCATTAAAAGAGTCAATACCCTAAATCCAGCCACCCTACTGCCTCTGCCCGACGACGGGACCCCCCATCACGATTGCACCTTAGCAGTCCGCTTGGCCGAAAGGCCACGGGAAGATTTAGACCACCTTCCCTTGGAAAACCCAGATATCTCAATCTTTACAGATGGAAGTTCCAAGGTCGTGGCTGGAACAAGACAAACTGGGTACGCTGTGGTAACACACGACACCATCCTAGAAGCTGCACCTATAAACCCGCGCTACAGTGCGCAGGCAGCTGAGCTTATTGCCCTTATCAGAGCTTGCGAATTGAGTGAAGGCAAGCGCGTAAATATCTATACTGATTCCAAATATTGTTTCGGACTGGTACACGCTACGGGTACCCTCTGGAAACAGAGGGGATTCCTAACAGCTGCAGGAACACAAATCTCTCACGCACCGCTAGTGAAAAGACTAATGGACTCCATACATTTCCCGAAGGCCATCTCAGTAATACACTGCAAAGCACACACAAATGGCACGGACTTTGTCTCCTTAGGGAATAGTATTGCGGACGCCGCTGCCCAGAAGGCAGCGGCCATGAGAGGGGAAATGTATGAAAATGAATTTCAAGCCATCTTAGTTCCAGCCGATGTAGACTTCAATCGAATGTATCGCACCGCTAGTGTAGAAGAAATAAGCTCATGGCAACAACTGGGGGCACACCAAAGGGACAATGCGTGGGTTTTGCCGGACGGACGTCTAGCAATGCCTAAAGCCTGGGTACCCCGCCACCTCCGGGTTTTACACAATTTCACACACTGGGGAGCAAACCGCCTAGCAGACAGCATCCTTAGGCATTGGTATGCCCCAGGTGCACACCAATTTGCGAAGGCAGTATCCAAAAATTGCACCATCTGCGCCGGATTCAACCCAAAACAAGAACCACGCAAACCACCAGGGTCTAGACCTTGGGCATATATACCCTTTGAAAGCCTACAACTAGATTTTGCAGAACTCCCGAACTGTATGGGGTTTAAACAATTACTTGTCATAACAGACCGACTTTCAGGTTGGCCAGAAGCTTTTCCATGCAAACGAGCAAATGCTCAAACCGTTGCCAAAATCCTCATGCAGGAAATAATTCCCAGATACGGAGTTCCACGTCGATTAGACTCTGACCGTGGGACACATTTCGCTGCAGAGGTAGTTCAGTCTGTCACCAAGGCATTTGGAATTAAATGGGAACTCCACACCCCGTACCATCCGGCCTCTTCAGGTCAGACGGAGCGGATGAATGGACTTATAAAAACCCAATTGGGAAAAATCTGTAAGGCTACCGGGCTAAAATGGATAAATGCTCTTCCGTTAGTCCTACATAATATTCGTAGCCAGCCGAGAGGACTCTTGAAACTATCTCCCTATGAACTCCTGTTCGCCAGACCCTCCCCGACTCATACCACCCAACTCCCCGTCTCTGAGCTAGAGACTGGGGAAAACGAACTGACTGTATATGTTACACAATTACAACGACAACTAAAGAAACTACACCATTATGCAGCGACCTGTCAGAATGTTCCCCTTGATGTCGATGCTCACTCCTTCACGCCTGGACAGTGGATTTGGGTTAAAACTTACAGGCGAGCCACCTTACAACCCCAGTGGGAAGGACCCTACCAGATTCTCCTGACGACCCCAACTGCAATCAAGGTCTCTGAACGTTCTGCCTGGATTCATCACACCTTCTGTAAGTCCGCACCAAACCCCAACGACCTGGGTGACGTTGCAAGGACCTCCCCATCTTCCATCAACTCCACCGAAGACACCGTCCCACTCGACAATCCCGCGCCAGCCATCGAATCCCCCCAAGACCCTCCCGAGGAACCCACCTCGATCCCAATAACAGCCAAGGAAGGTGACCAAGGAGACCTGGAGAAGTGGATGTCAAAGATCCTTGTAGTACCTGAACCAGACGACCCAGATCATCCACCCATACGAATGCAGTTCCGGAAACAGAAATGCCACGACACCGGGAGCGGGACCTGAAACCCCAGTTTTTGTTTTACCTTCCCTTTCTCATACCACCTTCCCAAAACCCAACCCAGTTTTCCCACCCTCCTCCCTTATCTTTCTCAAACCCAAAAACCACCACCCCCTCCCTTCCCTAACTGTATCGTGTCTGTCGAGTTCTTTCTTTATTTTTATACAGATTTTCGCCTCTGCCAACCCGTGAGATGGACCGGACCCTGCTCCTGGGATACTGTCTCGCCTTCATCACCTACGTCGCAGCCCAGCAGCTCAATTGTGGAGAAAATCCTTCTGAGTTCTTCTTCCTGGATCATCGGACCGTCGACTCCTCTGACCCTACTTCCTTGAACAACCTTGGAGACTTCAAATTCTGCCTTCCCGGAACTAAGAGGTGGCTACCACATGCCTTTCGACCCCAACTGCGAGGCACCCAAACCTGGGAATTACTTATAAGGTCTGCCTCCTTCTCTATATTGGGACGTGCTTTCTTTACCCTTGACCATTCCTGGAACCGGTTAACTTGCCACAATGGAACTTCTCATCAGACCCAATGGGGCACCACTATTAAGACTTTTGACCCCGCAGAACAAGGACAAGGACTTTGGGGGGAATACACGGACTCTATGCATTATGACTTTTGGACTTATGGATTCATGTGTACCAATCCATCCACTGCTACGACCATTCAAGGTATCTGCGTTCGAAAATTTTGTTGTATATGGGACATAGGGACGGCATCAACCTGGGAAGGAAATAGGTATGTCGAGGGATGGTTACACTCAGTTGGAGGTGGGGCTAGTACGGAATGGGACCATGTAGGACCCCAGAGATGCGGGGGAGTCTCAACTGACCTACACTTACTCCACCGACAGGACCCTTTACAGCCCCTCGGCACTGCCCCTAGAAACGTCAACCTTACAGGACTTCCCTTGCCCCCGCGCATTTCCGATATCTCTGCATGGCAAAGTAATACGTACGTCCAGCTCCTTCAGCGGGCCGCCCATGCCACGAATTTAACTGACTGCTGGATCTGCACCCATATCCCATCCCACATAGAGCAGGGAGTGCCTTTCGTTGCAAACCCCCTCACCCTCCAACAGTATAAGAGTACCTACCTCCTGAACCGGAACCTTACTTTCTTAAAGCCCACTTCACAGTATATATACCTGAGTGGTGAGTCCCAAGGACCCATTTGTAGAGAATTTACAGGAACTGGAAGCCATGTGGGTTCTAGCAAATGCCCCGTTACGATCTTAATAAACCCCGGAGAGGACCTCACCTTAGTCAGGAATCACACGCATTCCCGTTCTTACCCTGATCTCAAGTCTGCCCTGACAGCCGTCTTGTTCCCGTTCATTCAAGAATCACCCATTGACGGTCTCATAGAAGCCTTTAGCACCGGACGAATTGGGAAACCCCTCAGCGGGCTATTCTGGCTCTGTTCCTCCCGAGGTTATACGTGGGTCAGTATTCACATGAGAGGATCCTGCTTCCTCGGCCACATACACCCAGGGTTCCGGGTAACCCAGGACTTACCTACCGGCCGCTTGAGAAACAGGAGGTCCCCGACTACCCCGTTAAAACCTAAGGCAAAGGCAGAGACCTGGCTCCGCGCAGTGTTCCCAGCCTATGGGGCTTTCTCGAACCATATGGACATCTTAAAACTAACGGATATTTTGTTGCGGTTCATCAATGAATCTGAGGCCGCCACGCTAGCAGTGTTAACAGAACTCACTCAGGTCCGATCCCTCTCTATTCAGAACCGCTTGGCTCTTGATCTCCTCCTGTCAGCGCAGGGCGGGACCTGTAAGCTCATCGGGGCGGAGTGCTGTATGTATGTATCCGATCAGACCCTGAATATAACAGCACACCTCCGAGCCATCGATTCCCTAACAAAAGATCTCCACGAGGTGCAGAATGAAGGGGTCTCAGACTGGGATATCTGGTCGTGGCTTCCCAATGCCTCCTGGCTCAGGGAAATCGTGAAAGGCACCCTTTTTCTAGCTCTATCTTTGATCCTCCTCCTTACCTCCCTTTGCTGTTGCCTCCAATGTTTCCCGGCTATGTTAACTCCCCGCAGACAAAAGCCCTCCCCAACCTCCTTTCAAGCTCCGTTATGTCCTTCCCCTGAGTTCCCCGAGATAGTACCGATGTTCCACCTTGGGAGTGGGGAGTACATTACCCCGGTGTGCGGAAATAATTTTTAATTACTTAAAAATTAATCCGCAGAGAGGGGAAATGTTATAAGGGGCAGGGTAAGAGGAATTTGCCCCCATGCATTACGAGACTACCAATGTACAGAGAGGGGACAGTTTAGCCAGAGAGAAGCCATTTTCTTGACTTCATGGTTCAAAAGTCAAGAGAAGCCTATTCTGCCGTATCAAGGTAAATTAATCCCCTGCTGACCCAGACAGTTCCTCCAGACCTCTTGGAAAACACACGCACCCTTTTACATAACCCATTGCTAAATCCTGTCTCACACCCACATGGAAACTTGCATAATCGCACCTCCAGCCAGATAACCAAAAACGATAACGATCACCCATTCTCGGAACTTCCACCCTCCCAAATCCCCGCCTGAGGTGCCCTCCCTTGTACTTTTCATGACCCAGATTCAGCTGAACCATGGACCTTTTTAAGATATATATATTTATCCCTAATAAACTATTCCGTTGTTCCTTTAGTAATGTTATGGTGTCCTCTATCATGTTACCCGATGCATCTCCCTATTCTCTACTCTGTATGAAACTGTATCTATTTACGAAACCGCAATAATATAACCTTGCACTGATACCTTGAACCTTTCTATCAAATTGTACCTGTTTAAAAAATCCTGCCATCCTGAAGAATTAATTGTTTGACTCTACTATTTGCAAAGGTTTCCACTTATGCACCCTTCTAAGCTTTTAGTTCGTTGTCCTTGATAAAATGTTATAAGCTGTCAAACATCGCTCTGAACTGTGAACGTTTTACCGCTGTTAGAATTGTATCCTCTCTATGTATTATTAGTTACTGTATAATATCTTCTTCTTCTTTAACTTTAAGTGTAGTCTTTTCTCTCTATTGCAAACGTTGAATATTTGTATAAACTTTGTTGCAAGTTAATAGGCACCTCTGTGGCACAACATATTTTACGGACTGTTTCCACTTCTTCTTGATACCACACTGCCACCTAGCCAGTCTAAAAGAGCACGACTCAAATACACACTTTCAGTGAGAACAACAATTTTATTTGATAAACAGGTGTTATCAACAATCTTCCCACATCCGCAGAGTCTTCCTGTCAAACAATAAGGAGACATGCATAATCATTACCTGGACTATCACCATGATATCTTACATCAAGAATTCCATCAACCCCTTTGTCCTCTTGCGATTACCCCCTCCCAGAACCCATTTCCCCACCTTTTATGCAATTCTGTACTATTGGAAATGAAACCTATAAATTTGTGAAGCTTCCTTTGTTCGGGGTCCCTTCACTTCAACTTGCTTGTGTGGACGGATCGCTATTGCAATAGCTTTATTATTTAATTAATAAAGTACCTTGCTTCGTACGTCCTGGTTTGGCCTCTGTTATTTGGTAGGCAGGAGACGCTCAAACTTCGTCTGCCTGCCAGGATACCTGGACTCTTCCTGGGTCAAGGATCCACTTAATTCTAGGACCGTGTAGCTCTACAAATTTTTACAACAGTTCGAGTGTTGGGACTGGGAGAATTCCCACTCAGCCATGAAGCTCAGTGGGTGACCTTGGGCCACCCCAAGTCTCTCCGCCTAACCTACCTTGCAGGGTTGTTGTGAAGAAAAATGGAGATGTGGAGAACCATGTACACCATCTGGCCCTTGAGAGGGCAGTCCCCCCCCAGTCTTTTACTGCCTTAAAACAGACAATCCAAATAACAGACAATCAAACTAAGCAAAGCACAATAGCTATCCCTATTAAAAAGCCATATATAGCCACCAGGCATTTGAAAGGGATCTCGTCCCTGGTTTCAGAGGCACATGGCTAAACTGGCACCAGCCATGGCCCACCTGTGCTTGCGACTCTTTCACTGATGTGGGTTGCTGGGGGAGTGAAAGTCATGTGTGCGCTGTTGAAAGCATTGCATGTTGCTACTGCCAAACTCAGCGAGGAGTGATAAGGGTGACTAAAGAAAGCCAGCCAGGGGAGTGGAGAGGGCAGTGGACAAGAAGAGATCGGAAAGAAAAGACTCAAAAATGTAAATAGGGAGAACCAATGGGACGGGAATGCAATGAGACCTGTATAGGGGGAGGTAACAAAGACATGGTGGCCGTCAGAGTGATTTCAACTCTACACCCCTACTTGTGAGGGTGAGGTTAGGGGACAATGCCAAGGGCCATTTCTGGTGAAAGAAAACAACACTTTATTAACAAGGCACAAACATGAACTCTGGACTCGTATTCACTATAGCTGTGAGCAGTGCTTTTTTTCTGGGGGGACGCAGGGGTACCCATACCCCTAAACATCTTGTGAATCTAAGTTTGGCCTCATTGAGGGGCAGTCTTTCAATATGAGTAGGAAAATGTGAGTACCCCTAAACATTTTTTATAGAAAAAAAGCACTGGCTGTGAGTGTAACTTCGTGGAAGGGGGAGGAAGGGGGGACCCCCACCACCACCAGGCTTGACGCAAAACTCCTTTCTGACAGGTGCTGAAATACAGCACCATTTTTTTCTACACTTAGAGCTTTCTGCAAAATTGAGTGGCAAGCTGAAGATAGCAGGCCAAGAGAGAGAGAGTCTTTGAAATTTCACCCTGGCTTGGAGCCTTGGGGATTAGCACTGGTGTATGAAAACAGAACATGAAAGAGAAGCAGCAGAAGAAGAAGGGTAGAAAGTGTGTGCACTGGGGTATGGGAAGAGGTGGTTCTCTCTACCTTTTCATGTGGAATTATTGATTTCCCAGAGGCACTCCTGACTCTCAGGCAAGAAGAATCCACATCTCCCTGTGGGATTGCTTATTAAACACACACACAAATCAATAACATGACAGACAAGCCAGGGAACCGAAGATGAGAGTGATATTGCCATTCCATTCCATCCATTCCATATGGAGGCAAAATATTAGGCTAGGCAGATTTGGTTTCTGCGTGTCTTGAGGCAAGGTTCTTATACTATCTCTTAGTGAGCCTCTTTAAACTGGAAAAAATACCTTGATCCCTCTCATGAGTGACCAGGGGCAAGTACACATAATAATAATAATAATAATAATAATAATAATAATAATAATAATAATAATTTTATTTATACCCCGCCCTTCCCGGTTCAGAAACCCGGGCTCAGGGTGGCTAACAAAAAATTTAAAACACTTAATTGCAATACAACATAAAAGCAGCATAAAATACAATATAAAAGCATGAATAACAATAAAATTCAAAGTTCAAAAATCAATTTGGGAGAAATCCATCCAATAAACATTAGATAGTCACCAGGGCTAGCTGGGTAAATTAGTCCTACTTGGGCCAGCGAGGAGGCCAGGGGAGAATTAGCTGTGGGGTCCCAGAGCAGGTAATCTTCATAAAAAGGGGAGGGGGGAAGAGAAGGGAGATAAAAGATTAGGCTGAGTTCAAATTAAAGGCCAGGAGGAATAGTTCTGTCTTACAGGCCCGGCAGAAGGAGGTTAAATCCTGTAGGGCCCTAGTCTCATTGGACAGGGCATTCCACCAAGTCGGAGCCATCAATGAAAAGGCCCTTAGGGCCCGGGACCTCTAAACTATGGTTATTCATGGACCTTAAGGTCCTCTGCAGAGCATACTAGGAGAGGCGGTCCCGTAAATACGAGGGCCCAAGCCACCAGATTGAGACCACTTTAAATCATTCCACACAGCAGCTGTTTTCACAGGGTAACCCATTTGTGGGTAGTGGCTTGCCGCTATACTGACTGGAGAAGCATACAAATACGTAGTTGGAAAGCTTTGCAGTGGTATCGAAACTCACTCAAGTCACTGCAAACACACCTGGCAACGTGGTCATAACCAGTTTAAGCAGCCTTCATATATTTGTGTCTATGTGCAGATTATACCAGGGACAACATTCTCTGGGTAAGGTCAGAGACAAATGTTAAGTTCATATGCTCTGTTCTCATGTACAGCTTCACTTTCGGTCTCAGTTTAGTATTACCAGTAGGTTGGAGCAGTGTCTAAACCGGCAAATTATTGTTAACACTTCAAAACTTGATTGCCAGCTGGAATTGGAGAACAAGCTCTAACCATAGTTTGCAGATTTAGATATCACAGCAAACAATGGTTAGCACTAAACTTCAAACCGATCAGGAAGTCATGTGCAAAACGTACAGATGGAGGTAGCTGAGGAGCCAATGGCTCATTTCTAATCCACCAAATCATGCTCTAGTACAGGCACCCCCAAACTTCGGCCCTCCCCTCCAGATGTTTTGGACTACAATTCCCATTTTCCCTGACCAATGGTCCTGTTAGCTAGGGATCATGGGAGTTGTAGGCCAAAACATTTGGAGGGCCGCAGTTTGAGGAAGCCTGCTCTTGTAGTTCAACTGAACCAAGGTATATGGCAAGCTTTGTACATTGCCTGTCCTAGACCAGAAGAAACATAGGAAGCTGCCTTATACCAAATCAGACTCCTTAGTCCATTTAGCTCAGCACTGTCTACACCAGGCATCCCCAAACTGCGGCCCTCCAGATGTTTTGGCCTACAACTCCCATGATCCCTAGCTAACAGGACCAGTGGTCGGGGAGGATGGGAATTGTAGTCCAAAACATCTGGAGGGTCGAAGTTTGGGGATGCCTGGTCTACACTGACTGGCAGCAATTCTCCAAGGTTTCAGACAGGGAAGCAGGTCCCTCTAACTCTATTATTGGCATATACTTGGGAAACAAAAAAACTTATACAAGTGGAAAATCCCTGTATTTGACACTAGAACTACTGATCAACAGAACACAAACTACACAGCAAGTTGTGTTTTGCTGATCAACAGAGAAATGGGTTAGCTGCAATTTTGCAGGAAGAGGATAAGCTTGTCACTTCTCTGTTGATGTTTGGCAGCATACCAGGATTAATGGAACATAGGAAGCTGCCTTATACTAGGCCTGCCTATTTATCAAATTATTTTTATTTTCTTCATAAAATTTATACACCACTGGATTGTAAAAAACAAAACAAAACAAAACCTCAAAGCGTTTGACAAAAAGATAAAATAAAAACTAGTTCAACATTGTCTCCACCGGGTGGCAGTGACCCTTCAGAGTCCAGGACAAAGGTCAGCAGCTTCACTAGAAATACTGGGGGTTGAACTTGGCACCTTCTGCATGCAAAGCATATATTATGTCCCCCTCTAACAATGGATAATCAAATTTTGCACTCCTACTGCCACTTAATTTTTAAAAGTCTTTGTTGGTTCAACGTAACTTGGTCCATCAACAAATATTTTAAAACCTGCATCACAATTTCATTAACATAGCCCATAAGAGGAAAAGTGTGAGCATCACCCCCTCCACATACAGTGGAGCCTGTGTAGAAAAGCTGCCCTGAAAAGTTCACCTAGTAGATGGAGAATAAATATTCCAAATGAATAAATAATGTGACCACATCTCCAGGCTAGGATGACAGCACTCCCATGTTGCCTTCAAAGCATGACAAAACTAGAGTGCAATCCCTTAAACATGAGACAATCAGAAGAATTGTGGAAATTGGACTTGTATATTTGAAAGGGCTATTTGCATCAGGTTACATCAATGTGGAATTTCATTAGAGCAGAAGGAAATAACAGTGTGAAGTTGACTAATTTAGTAATGTTATTTGTTGATTAAAAAAAACTTAAGGGGGAGTGTGCTAGAAAGAAGCTTATAGAAACTAATATTGTATGAAGCAACAAAGTGTAAATGAAGAATGTGTAGCAGATTCTATCAAACAATATGCAACAGATGGAAACTCAGGATAGGAATCACGTATTAAGTATATTTGAAGCCCAGGTGCCTCTCCCGTCCAAGCCATCATTTGTGCTAATTAAAGAAAAGAGCAGCTGCTCTCCTCTGAAAAGCAAAACCAGCTCTGCTGTCTGGGATCAAATGGAATGATTAACACACCCAGTGTGCCTTCCTAGAGCATTGTGGCTTTCCAGGGATCTAACTCAATCAGAAAAGGAAGCTCAGATGTGAAGTGGTGGGTGCTGGAAAAGTTTTGATTGCAACCTTTGATAGGTGAGGGGAATTCAAGAATACATATCAAAGAGATTTTCCCTAGCGGGAAGCATGAATACTGTATAAGATTTATAGAGAGGAAAACCTTGGCTCACCTTAATTTTTGGCCCAGAAAGGTTACTGATACTGATTTTGTTCATAGAAAAAGTAACTAGCTTCTTATCAGGAGAAATGGCTGTATCAGATTATGCTGCCATGGCACTGGACCCAGGTTTCTAATGCTGCTAAGGCTACACCCACAACATACATTAAAAGCATTCTTATACCACTTTAACAGTCATGGCTTCCCCAAAAGAATCCCAGGGTCCATAGTTTGTTAAGGGTGCTAATAACTGTAGCTCTCCAAGGGGGTCTTCTAACAACTCTCAGCACCCTTAACAAACTACAGTTCGCAGGATTCGCAGGGGGAATCACAACTGTTAAAGTAGTAGTAGTATCTATACTGCTTTATATTTTAACAGAAAAAATCTCAAAGCAGTTTACAATCTACATTAAAATATCAAATAAAACAATCCAGAATAAAACATTGCAGAAGAGTGCTTCTCTTGAAGGCAACATGGAAGTGCTGGTGTGGGTGTGACCCCTTGCTAACCAATGCTAAAATGCAAATTTGTAGGGAGAGGGTTGCACTGTGGTCTAAACCACTGAGCCTGCTGATCAGAAGGTGGGCAGTTTGAATCCGCGTGACAGGGTGAGCTCCCGTTGCTCTGTCTCAGCTTCTGCCAGCCTAGCAGTTCGAAAGCACACCAGTGCAAGTAGATAAATAGGTACTGCTGCAGCAGGAAGTTAAACAGGGTTTCTGTGCGCTCTGGCTTCTGTCACAGTGTTGCATTGCACCAGAAACTGTTTAGCCATGCTGGCCGCATGACCCGGAAAGATAGCTGTGGAGATGGAATCAACTGAAAGAGCTAAACTGTAACAAGCTGAAACCTTTAGCACAATTTAGCAGCTTCAACCTGCTAGATTCCTGCATGTAGGACAGTGGTTCATTTACAGCCCCCTGCCAGAAATAAAAAGTTGACAGTGCTAATTTGTCCAGAGCAGTATAAAAACAATAAGGTGTGAGCAAAACACCTTTCTCTGTAAAGCCCAGCTGCTATCTCTCCTACTGGACTGCTATCTCACAGAGAGAGAAGCTCCACCCTAATTCAAAGTGCTTTTGTACCTGGTCTATCATTTAGCCCTATGAGAACAGGGAAAACTCAATGATCTAGTAATTAAACTGCCATAGGAACAAAGTAATTGCAGGCTATCCCTTTCTGAAAATTCAAACAGGACAGCATGTTGTCTATAAAGAGCTGCAACAACTTCAGAACACAACACAGGCACAGAAATTGCAACAGTTAAGCCTTGGAATGTTATAACTTGCAGGAAAGGGCAGTCGAAAGTGATACTACTGCACCATTCCACCCAGCCCTGCTGGTGTTTTTAGAGATTCCAAACACAACTTTCTTGTCATGCTCCTTTCAAAACATGTGTTCTAGAAGGAAGACTAACAGATCTTCATCACCATCATTATCACACCAGCACCATCTAAAGCAGAAGTATCCAATTCAAGTCATGCACACTAATACCAATAGGAGGAAATCTTTTTTTGGCACAAGGTGTGCATTCCTTCACAAGCAACCTCCTGGAGGGAGGATGTCAGCAGCAGGCAGGACCAGAAACAGAAGCCAGTTGAGCAACAGGTATAACTCTTACCTTTGTGCAGCAGGCTCCATTCTAGCCATGCAAAGGCCAGAGGTTTACACACAGAGACAGGGAGGCTGCAGCCTAGGGGGAGGGGCCAGGCAGAGAAGCATGATGAGCCTCCGGTTCTCCACCCTTTCACTGCACAGGATGAAACAGCATGCACTAGCCTGGCACATGTATAATTAGCTGCCCATGCCGTGGTGTGGTTTTGCCTCTAATGTGCTAATTGCCAGGAAGCAGCAAGCACTGGAGATGCAGGCAAAAGCTTCACCTTAATCTGTTCTACATTTAGGTCAGAAGGCCGTCCTGCCCTCTCTAGGTGCATCACAAACTCCCAGTTCCTGTACCATTTGGAAGGCCCATTCCACATGTTAACCACTTTTGGCTAGAAAACAAGTGTTTCCCATTAATCTTCCTGGTATGTTGCTTTTGTTTCATTTGGCAGCTGAGATTAGTAACTGAGCATGTTCCCACAAGCCTCCTGTTCAAACTAAGTTCCTTGAGTTGTTGGTTCTCCTGCCAGGGCTGTTTCTGCATCCATTCTCCCATCTCTGTCCTCTTCTCAGGTTAGGCCTGTGTCATCCTGCCTCACGGCCCTTGGCTGCTTTTAATCATTAGCTCAGTGTTTGCATTGCTCACACTTGCCCAGAACAGGGAGAGGCTTCCAACTGTGTCACCATCACAGCCATACTGTTGACATGTGGAGCCAAATGCTGAAATACGCTGGTGCTGTATAATTATTTTATACTAATCTTGACTATAAAACAATGGACAGAGTGTTGGATTTTGATTGGTGAGACCGATGTGGCTTTCTATTTAACCTTAGCCTACCCTCCTTTACAGGTTTGCTATAAGGACAAATCAGGCTGTGTACACTGTCCTTAACTCCTTGAAGGAAGGCTAGGATATGATTAAAAATACAAATCACCATCTTAGTATGTCAAACTCGCAACAGATCAAAATGTTAGGCTTTCTAAACTAAGTTGCCCTTTGGGCCCACAATGTATGTTAAAGAAAATTTTCACTTATTACTGTATTATGTTTCTCCTTTGATCCACAAACCACTTCTTGCTTTCCTGCAAGACACCTGCATCAGTATCTCTGTTGAGCATGCTAATTGCACTAAGATCCAAAGGAGACACTCCCTTCCTGCCCAACAAACTATAAATTTAGGCACTTGACAAATAATTGTTTACCTGGACTTTTTGTTTACCTGGATTCCCCCCCTCCATGTATCCTCTCCCCTTGCTTACCTGATCAGCCTTACACTTTGTGGAGTTTTTTAATCAGAGCTGAGACAAGGGAGAGTGAATTTCAAAGAGCTTGACTTCAAAGAAACTTGCCACTGTCTGATTAGAGCGGAAAAAGATACCAAGTGCAGAAGGCTCATGCTGCATCTTTACGAATAGGCACTCCCCCATCTGTCCCCCTTCTTATATTTTCTCATCTGTGCCTCACACTCACTACAGTATCCAATTATGCTAAGGAAATTGAGTTTGAATGATCTGTTGACCTAAAATTCACACATTCAAGGGGCATGGGGTTCTTAGTTTTATTAGCCACTTGATCCCAGAACTAGTGTTGTTGCTGTTGTTGTTGTTGTTACGCCATGTCTTTATTTATCAAAATTTATATACCGTTTGATTGTTAGAAAACCTCTAAGCTGCTTACAAAAATACAAAGTGAAACACTACAATGTTCAATTAAAAAGAGTTTGAAGTGGGCATTTTTAAATATTCAAAAGATGGGTTAAACTCAACAGCAGCTAAAAAGAAATACAGTGGTACCTCGGTTTATGAACACAATTGGTTCTGGAAGTCTGTTCATAAACTGAAGCATTCATAAACTGAAGCGAACTTTCCCATTGAAAGTAATGGAAAGTGAATTAATCCGTTCCAGATGGGTCCGTGGCATTCGTAAACCGAAAATTCGTAAACCGAGGTGTTCATAAACCGAGGTTCCACTGTAAAACACATGTAACTTCTACATGTGTGCATATCCTTACCTAGTTCAATTTCAGAGAGTGGTGGTGGTGATTTCTATTCAGCGCTATGACAATTTTGTTTTGGGGACCTACAAGGTGTTGACTCCTATACTTTTTAATATTGATATTGTTATGAATTTGTGGGGTGGAGGCATTCCTCTAAAAGTCCTGGGTACCAGGTTCCCTCCCATAATTTTTAGAGCTAGTAAATGTAGGAGATCACTAAATGCTTCAAGTCTTCACCCAGGTGAGGCAGCTTAGCAATGTAAAAATGCAGGTTGAATCAGCTTCTTTGCCAGGAATCACTTAGGGGGGAAAGAACCATCACGTACTACAAAGGAAGGTAATAAATAGGTGATTGACACAAATGTGATATGATCCTCCAAGGAGGGGATGGTGAGAAGAGACAAAGGTCAGGTTTAGGATTTCAGTGTTCAAATGATGTAAGTTGTGAGGGGAAGGTTGCTAGGATATCAGGGGGCATGATGTCACCACAGGAAAAAAGGTGTCCCTTTAAAATAAAGATCTGGAGGAAGCAGGGAGAACTCCATGTATACTTGCTGGGAAAGGCAGCACACAGAGACCATCGAGCATGGACGGCTTCTGCTCTGGACCCAAGTTTGCTGAAGCTATGAGGGAGCAACAAAGCACATTTTTGAGGGGTTTGCACACCCTCCACCTAAACTCAGGTGCAAATATGTGTAAATAAAGCCTATTTATTAAATACACTACAGTCTACACCGTGCCTCATTCCAAAGGAACACAAACCTGGTTAATGGTGCTGATAATGCCAAGGTTGCCAGTTCGATTCCCCTCTGGTGTATATTCCTGCATTGCAGAGGGTTGGACTGGATGATCCTCAGGGTCCCTTCCAACTCTACAATTGTATGAATCTAAGTGTCAAGATCCTGGAATCTTGCTACTGCTGTGCAGAGATTAGGGTAATGGGTTAATAATATGAAGCTGCTGAGTTAAGTCATCAGGAGGCTAATGAAACTCAGCTGTATCATTCTGTATCATCTGAATCAGGTGAGGCTATGCAGATACTGGACTAATGCCCATGGCGAGAATGGGTTGAATGAGGGCAAACAAAAATGAACCTGAACCTTGACAAGACAGATGTCCTGGATAGAGGTGGATCTCAGAAGTGGAAATGGCTAGAGAGCTTGTTCTGGACAAGGTGTACCCTTGGAAACATCTTTGTCACTGGAAGCTCAAGAGTTGGATGCAATTGTGCCGTGCTGCACATTTCTTCATAAGGTTAATTTTGTTATACTGACCTGAATTGGTGGCAGACAGACCTAACCCTCTTTTTATGCACTTCAAGGACAGCATCACAACATATCCAAACTCCCTAAGGCAGCAACCGTGCACCCACTTTCCTGAGAAGCCCCATCAAACTCAATGGGACTTACTTCTGAGCAGATACATACAGGATTGTGCTGTAAAATCACACATTTGACATGGAGCAACTTCCTGTGGAGAAAACATGGCATTCACTTTGGACTTGGCAGCAAAGGAATAAACAGCCAGATAGAAAGACCGCGGAAGTGTCGGGCACCAACAGCGGGTATCATTAAGTTGCTGTAAACTAGACAAAGCCTAACGAGGTTTGCATTGGTCAAGGATGTGAAACATTCATAATCCCACCCAAAAAAGAAATGTTTGGTTCTGAATCCAAGCAAGGTGGATATTTCCACCCAGCTGCTCACAACTCTTTGGAGAGGCAAAGGTGGATGTAAACAGTGGAGCTCCACAGAAGCTAAATAGCCACAAGAGTATGGAGGAAGAGCAATTTGTCTTGAGTTGTTAAGTTAAACAAACAGTAGCTAAGACCCCCCCCCCTCCTTGGTTCTAGAGAAATGAGCTTGTCTGTCTCAGCAAGTGGATAAGACAAAAACAGACTGCAGAGAGAGAATGGGCATTATTAGACTCACCTTTGCCCTGCGAAACAATCTCTTTCCCTTCATCATTTTCTTTTTCTTAGTAGATGGAGGATGATTTAGAAGCCTTTTCCAGTAGATAAAGTTGCTTCCTGGGTATCTCTCCCTGTCTTCATTTATTTCGTACATGCAAAAAAATTTCTCATCACATTGCTTACCCTGATCTAACTTTCTGCTTCATATACCGAAGGAAAGCTCAAAGACAGTAGCTGTGCAGGTCACACTGGTTTTCTCTACACACCCTCATCAAGAATGAAAACAGGAATTGGGTGTCAGCCTGATCTACAAATGTGAAGGCGCTGGAAGGAGGGGGCACAAAAAGTACACAATAGCTCATCGCCTCAGACATTTGGAGAGCCTCATTTAAGTGACAGATAAACCAAAGAAAATAAAGTTGAATATAGCAAAGATAGAATGTCAAATAAACTAGCCAGCCCTTGAAAATGTTCAGAAGTATAGCTCTGGGACCAAACAGCTGAGGGCTTATATCTACTATATATACTGACTGGTGGTAGCAGGGTTGGGGGTGGAAGTCCATCCTGGATTATTTGAATATTAGTTTTCTTTTGCTTGCAAAACTGCCTTATTCTGAATCAGACCATTGGTCTATCTAGCTCAGTGTTGTCTGCACTGACTGGGAATGGTTCTCCAGGATTTCAGATAAGGGTCCCTCCCAACTCTACCTGGAGAAACCAGGTTTTGAACCTGGGATCTTCTAGATGCAAAGCAGATGCTGTATCACTGAACTAGAGCCCTTTCGTCAGAAAGTTGGCAGAAAAGCAAGAGAGAGAGAGAAGACCACCTGCCCACCTCAAACTAGCATTATTTCATTTTTTGTGGGCTCCAGGCTCCAGCTTGAAGAAGAATGCTCCATACCTAGCCAGACATTCTGCTCCTGAGGAAGGGCCAAGGCAAATCTGACTTGGGGAGTCTCTGATTCAGGCAGGATGCTGTACAGCGCTACCAGCCACACTGTCACTGTCGAGTAGCCACCTGCTATTTCACTATTACGGTAGTTCTCCCTTCTCCAGCTGCTGGAGGACAATGAGGTAAGAGGAGGACTGTCACCCTCTTCTTGCAACAAAAACACCGCCTGGTGTCTCTCTCACACACAGGAACTGCTGTTAGTCCAATATCCCATCCTGACAACAAAGACAATGGTCAATATCCAATGAAGTAGATCCACTAGTGCAATGATTCCACTTGTGCAAGCTAACTCCCCCACCCTCTCCTCTCCTGCTGTTCTGGAGAGTTGAGGAGGAACTCAGAACAGATTTAGGGTGCAAGAGAGACTACAGATTTTTGTAAATGACCTTTGCACAGCCAATAGTCATTGAGCTAGCCTATCTGTTGTTGTTGTTGGCGGCGGCGGCATCCGTCTGTCTCGGGAAACAGTGGAAGAGTGCATCTTTAGGGGTAAAGTCAAACCACTGAAGAGTTACAGTGCCTGCTGTGGCTGTAGAGACTGATACAGGAGAGACATGTTTTATTGCAGATGAGGCAGATGGAGGGGTCCTGTTTTGCTGCTACAGGTGCACCATGGCGTTCCTATCTCTGTGCTCCTCCGAGCAGTCATTCCTTCTCTGGTCACTGCCGTGGGTACAGAACCTGGCTATCTCCAGGCACCACAATTGTCTGCAAGGGATTCCCACACAGTGGGGCTGATGTTGCCAGTCTTCATGTCACATTTGCAGACATCTTTGTAACACAGAGTTGGTCTGCCAATGGGTCATGTGCCTGAAGCCAGCTCCCTGTAGAGCACATCCTTGGGGATCCTGTCATCTTCCATTCTGTGTACATGACCTAGCCAACATAGCCAGAGGTTGTTGGATGGCTTTCTGTCATGGATACTTTAGCTGAGATTCCTGAATGGCAGGGGGTTGGACTAGATGACCATTGGGTCCCTCCCAACACTGCAATTCTATGATTCTACCACCCAAGGCTGGCGTAGACAATACTGAGCTAGATAGACTCAGTCTATGGCAGTTTCCTATGTTCCTACGATGGATGAAAATGTTTCCAATTGGGAATGTTTGGAGGCTGAGAACCTTTTACACCCCACACCCATATGCATGTTTATTCCCCACCCACAGTCATGCAGGCACTCACAAAACCCTGAAAAAGGCTTCAAGACGAGACGTTGCTACCCGGCAGCTTGAAGAAACATGGCACATGGAACCTTGTTGGCAAATGTGACCTTAAAATTAAGAGGTGGGGACGAACTGCAACTGACAGGTCCGTCTGTAACTTTTCCAGTCTTGTTGGGGCAATTTCCCAGCGGCACTTATATACAATAATGTAAATAAACTCCCCATAACCTTATGCTGGATGTTTCTGAAAGCAAAGAGCGTCTCTCATCGCAAGCCAAGGGATGTGAGCACAACAGGCACTTCTCATCTCGTTCTCTGCACCCTTCATAAAAGTGAATGACTACATTCACAGTACAAAAGCAGAATTGTGTTTTAGGGCTGTGGGCGAGAGCGCCATGCCATTTTCTGGTACCATAAATAACTGAGCGCACACAGTAGTTAGCTGAGCAGAGGGGCTTGCGATTGAGGCTTGGGGTGTGTGTTTTGCTCTTTTACTACTCCGTGAAGGAGTTAATACATCATCATAATTCCCTGGCTGGCACCATCATCCTGTGGTCACTAACTACATACATTCATTTCCCATCTGATGTAATTAGCCTTTGGGCCTCTTCCAAAATAACCCTGTGCATTGTTCACTGATTGGATTTTGAAAAGAGACTGCATGAGAGTCTACAAGTGCAAATGTTTCACGGGAATTGGTTGTTTATACAATTTGGATTGTATAGACTTAGGACCACACTGACCTATCAACTAGGGGAAATTTTCGGTTTCCACCTAATATTTCCACATGTAGCTCCTCACAGCATCACTTCAGAAAGCAGATCTTTTGAGTACAAAGTGACAAATCCATTCTCAAGATGTCAGGGATGGGGGAACCTGTGGCTCTCCAGATGTTGTTGGACTTCATCAGCCCTAGAGGTGAAATGCAGCAACATCCAGAGGACCGCAGGTTCCACACCCCTGCAATATGTTTAAGCCCCATACTGGAGTTTGTCCTGTTCATTCAAGAAGTATATGTCTGATACAATGCGCAGTATTTAGGGCAGGAGTAAACCAAAGTGGTGCTCTCCAGAAGTTGCTGGACTCTAGTCCCAGCCCCCCTGTCTAATGGTCAGGGTTGATGGAAATTGTAGCCAAGCAGTATCTTGGAGATTACCACATTGGCTACCCCTGATTTAGGATTTATTTAAGGGTACATCACTAAAATTACAGCCACCTGTTACTGTATCATGCAAGACAGAGGAATATACCTTCAAAACTTCAGCACTTTTGCTTTATCTAGCTGCAAAATGTAGAATATATTAGAGCAGTGAACCAAATACACATACAAATGAGTTTATCATTTGACTACCAACAAGCCTCTAGAGCAACCCAGATTTTAAAATGCAATAGTCCAGGCGCAACCATTAATTCTTACTCAAAAATTGGTGTTTTGGTAAAACTCATCTGCCAGTGATTATACTGGAAAACAGAACAGTCCTGAAAATCATAGCCGTAAACACAATCACATTTTAAAGTCTGAAGATTCCATGCAGCTTTTGCCCAGTGCTAAAAATACTTCCTCATCAATATGTAAAGATTTGCTAATGAGGCCTACTGTGGCAGCATCTTGCTCTGATCTGAAGATGGAGCATGAGCCAAAAGCTACACTTTCCAGCAAGCTTCATATGCAGAGTTCTTTTTATGTGGATCCTTCTTCAAGGTCTCATGCTGCAAAACACTTGTCTCCAAGGCTGCTCCCTTGATAGCTATATCCAGGATTTGACATCATTCTTTCACTCATTTATTTCAGAGAATCCAGACAATGTTACTGCAAAACTGTTGCATTCCAAGACAATTTGTGTTGTCATCTTTAAGAAAAACCACCCTGAATTGTGATATTTTTCTGAACTTGAATGTCATTGTAATGTCATTCATTGTGCCCAGTGAGAACTGACAAAGTACTATTGTTGTACCTGCCTGACAAGCAGAAATTTAACTGATGAAGCTTTCTCCATCCTTGTATCTTCATGCAGAGAAAAGTGGTCACTTGAATTTCCATCTTAGAATCCTGGGAACTGCAACTTTGTGCTCAAGGTTGCTGGGAACTGTAGTGCTGTTAGGGGTGAACTACAGTTCCCAGGATTCTTTGGGGCAAGTGATGTGCTTTAAGTTTGCTTTAAATGTACGCTGTATACAGAGCCCTAAACAGTTCCTACATTCTCGAGACATGGGGCTACAGCTCAGCTGTAGAGCAGTAGTGGCTCATGTGATGATGTGGGTAGCGTACCACTGATCTCTTGGCTTCCAAACACAGCGCGCCACTAGCATTTACTGGAGGCAGAGAGGGAGGTACAGGGAGCTCAGGGCTGTGCAGTGTAGCAGAGCAAATTCGAAGCTCTTGCCATTATGTACCTGCACAGCCAGGGGCTCCCTGTGCCTCACTCCTTACCCCCCAGTAAGCAACACTGAACTGCTGTGTTTGGAAGCTGGGAGTGCAGTGGTGCCCTACCCAACTCTGTCCAGGGAGCTACAGTAGTAAAGCACATGCTATCCATGCAGGCAGCATTGGGTTCATTCTCCAATTAGAGCAGGGGTGGAGAACCTGTGGCCCTCCAGATGTTGTTTACTGGATTCCAACTCCCATCAACACCAGCCAACGTGGCAATGACAGGAAATGTAGTCCAACGACATCTGGAGTTAAAGGATAACAGGCACCAGGACTTGAAAAACATCTGCCCAAGCCCCAGGAGTCAACCGCTCAGAGAGTAGACAGTGATAAACTAAATGTACCAACGAGTTGGCTCAGTATAAGGAAGCGTAATCAATCCATAACCTTCAAGTAGAAGGAAAACATTGTGGCACTGGTTTTTCTGTCATTCCAAAGTCTAAAGGAACCAACAGCCTAATGCTGAAAGTCACCCATCACTTCCTATTGCATAATCGACTTGCCTTTCCGTCTCATCCAGCCTCATAACTGAGTCATTGGTTGCTGCTGCCAGCTCTTCCCTCTTGGCTGGCTAAGTTGCACTACTGTTCAAAACCATTCTATTTTCCATGGGCGTAGCAAAGGGGGCAGCTGCCCCCTAAATCAAGTAAATAAAAATACTTAACCAACCGAGGTTCTGCCCCCATAACATGAAGCCTGCTCCCCTAACATGACACCTGTCCCCCCCCTAACATAAATCCTGGCTGCGCCCATGCGATTTCCATCTTTCAAATGTGAGGTGGGGAATGTGCTGATTTGCATGTTGCATCTCCTGTACAGAGGCTGCCAAAAAGCAGTACTCTTCAAGAGTGCTCCATAGGGCAGGGTGCTCCTTCTCTGCATTGCCCCCCTTTGCCTTTGGAATGCTCTCTCTAGGGAGGTATGCCTGCAGCCAACTTTACTTTCATTTCAGTGTGAGGTAGAACTTGTTTCTTCTGCCAGGCATATGGATAGCTTTAATTATATTTTTGTTTTTACTATTCGTTCCGGTTTGTGTGCTCATATAATTGTTGCTGTACTGATGTTGCACATTGCTTTATATATTTTTGTTATGTTTTATTGTGTTTCTTGTATTTTTTTATGCTTGTTTTATTTACCCATTCCACATATATGGAATTGCTTTGAGACTCTATCAGTATGAAGCTATATACAAGTCTAATACATCCAGTCAAAGCAAGCATAACCTTAAATTATCGATCCTATACCCATTTACCTGGAAGCCCTACTGAACTCAATGGAACATATTGTTGAGTAGAGGGGTATAGAGTTGTGGCCTGTGCATTGACCCAGCAGCATCTCCATTACCAGAACAGGATGAACTCATGTTCACTAACACATTGGATTTTAAATGTTATTGCTTAACTCTCTTTCATCCTCACCCATATGCTGGGGATAACTTTCAAATCAGAAAGAGGGTTTGCTGAGCTGGGAAGAGATTCTATATGGTACACACAGTGTGGCTTTAAGTTTTGAAGAATTCAGGGATCTCTGGAGGTGTAGGGTCTCTTGTGCATCGGGGGCATCACTTCAACATCCTGCTTGAAGGTCTCCTGATTCTCTTATCTACAAGATTACCCGAACTTCTATCTGCCAAGGGACCCAAATTAAGCTGCCTTATCTCAAAACCTTAGATAGCAGTATCTAATAATGGAACTTGCTACATCCTCCCCTATGCAGAAACTGCACGTCCCAGACAGATTTGTTCTTTATGTGCTGCTTTCTTGCTTGAAATCTGAACCAATTTGCAGTTTGTATTTCAGCCCCTCCTAGAGCTCCCCTGCATTTCCTATGGGACCAGATCTTGGCTTCTCTACACAGTCTACCACTCGAGAAGATGGGTTTTCCAGACCCAACATTCTAAAGTGTAAATCCAGAGACCCCAAGAGTGCAATCAAGCAATCAAGCATAATTTGCACCCCTGAGCTTCAGCATGATTGTATATCTCCAAGAACTAGACAAAAGCCAACGCCAACGGATTAGACTTTTACTGGGCTGTTGGAGACTGCTCCATTGATGGGGCTTGGCCTCTCTTTTCAGTGTATAGAATGCAGCACCTGGCCTGCAAATTTAATTTTTCCAGGACTAGTAAACCATTATAAAAACTCATGAGAATTTCAGCTTTTAAAGTTTCGTTGGAATAGACATATCCAGTGCTCATCTGTCTCCTGCAGGTGTCAGTGAGGAGTGGTAACATTTTATTTAGGGTCAGCCTTACAATGAAGCAGCATCATGTACAGGTATAGCTGTTTGGGACAGCTACCCACTGTTCTCCCAATGGTCACGAGACAAGCAGGGAGGGTGAAAGGACGCCCCTCCAGACCACACATCTACTCATCCTGATACGCTTGCACAAGCTAATGCAGCAGTTAGGTTTTCAATGCATTTTCCTGTCACTTTTCAATGCATTTTCCTGTCACTTTCTAAATTGCAAAAATTCAGGTTTTAAGAAGATTTGTTGCGCTAGGGCAGCAGATCCTTTTGTCCCACTTTCATTGCACAAACCTAAAATTCCAGTGTCTGTTTGAATCCTTCCCTTAAAACAGTGATAGTCTGGAGTTTTGCAAAAGTAAGCATGTTGCACTCTTTCACTAGACATGGGGAGGCATGCCTAGTTGGCCATAGTAGATAGTAGGCTGGGGCAGCAGTGCTCACTTGATCTCCAGATGCCCATGTTGTTGTCCCTGCATGGAGAAGGGAAGGGACAAAGCAGCAACAACAGCACAATGCAGACTCACAACCTGGCACTTCTCCCACTGTGTTTGCATGGCCCTTGCCACTGCCTCTCTTCCCAGTCCTGGTATGTAGCAGCAAGGTGGGTGTCAATTCCAGTTTCATCTCACTGCTACACCTCTTTTTGTGCTTGATATTTACATCCTTGGTACTCTCCCGAGGGCAATTGCCACCTTCGCTACCAACCTTAACCTTGAAGCTAAATGGATAGCCATCAGGTAGCCTAAGAGTGCTTTATTAATGTGCTTGTCAAGTAGCTAGAGTTTCGGGAGGTGGAGTAGAGTATAGAATTCCTTGAAACCTGCTGATCATCTTCTCCAGCATAACAAGCCACAAGGGTAGCTCTTTTTGCAGCAGATGACTGAAACACATTTCAAAACCCTTGACAATTGCTAGAAGGTAAGATTTAAATCCCCTACTTCTTAAAGGGGTACGGTACCTTCTAGGATTGGTCTTGTTCTGCAATGCCAATATAGCTATGATTGTTCTTTCCTTCCTCCTGTTATGGGGATAACTGTGTTTAGGTTGTAATTTTATACCCAGGAACAAGAATCACTGGGACTTGATCCCAGGTAAACATGGCTAGGATTACCCATTCAAGAGAGAAGCCTGACAGCGGAAGAAAAAGAGAACAATATTATTGGCCCCACACTTCATGAATCCTTGGGGTCCAAATCCTCAAACTGCTCCATAATACAATTGGAATTTGATTTACAAACTCCATGTTGGCTAGGACCCAGGCATTTGAAGGAACACCTCTCTCTGTGCTATCCTGATGAGGCTTCAAACTATCAAGCTTGGGGTGGTGGTGGATAAAAATTTCTTCCCGCACAGTCCTGCTTAAGATTCTCTCCCAGCTGCTATTTGACCTGGGAGAGAAGTTCCCACTGGATCCAACTGGGGCTTCAAGTCATCCATGAATAGAAATACTCCCCCCCCCCAAGAATAATGTAGTTTGCTAAGCTCTATGAGGTATAAACTACAACTCCCAGGATTCTTTGGGGGAACTCATGTGTTTTGAATGTATGCTACGACCGTACAAAGCCCGGGGATTCCTTCTCACATGCTCAGCCACGACTGGGACTCAGCATCTGTTTTCGAGTAACAGATAAATGCAGAGAACAGAAGTGCTTGCAACTTGCTAGGCCAGAGAGAATTTCATTAGTGGCCAGTGGGGGAAATCAAGGGTTTTCTCCATTATGCCAGGAGTCCTGTGGAAGCGTCTTGGTGGGTTGAATCGGGAGGAGCTCAGGAGGTTGGGAAGTGCCAACCAAAATTCAGGGGAGGGGTTCAGCAGAACAACCTACCACAATGCTACCCGATACCCCAAATGTCATGTCACAGCAGACTCCAGCACAACTCCTGCCACAGAAGAGCCACCCCTGGCCAAGGAGGAGCCTGGGACTGGATCAGACAGTAGGTCAGCTCCTTTGACACTGCTTCATTTGCTGCACTGGCACAAGCAGACTCAACAATCTCAGCTCACCTAGAGGAGTGCCCACTTGCTTTCCCAGTCCTGTTGCTCAGGACACCAAGTGCGCAAAGAATTGCACCCACCCCGCTCTTCAAAAAGGAAGTTTGGGTGGCATGTCAAGTGTTGGGACAAACCTTAGACCTGACTTATTCGGAAAAAAATAAAATAAAAATTCCTTCCAGTAGCACCTTAGAGACCAACTAAGTTTGTCATTGGTATGAGCTTTCGTGTGCATGCACACTTCTTCAGATACACACCTTTTTCTCTAAGGTTCTACTGGAAGGATTTTTTATTTATTTTATTTTTACTACAGCAGACCAACACAGCTACCTACCTGTAACTAGAACCTGACTTATGTATTGCACTAAAGCCTTTGACAAAGACCAAGTACCACAGCTACCAGTGAGACTCTGGGCTGTTCTGTTGCAGCATGGTAGGCAATTTTCTCCTACAGACTTTGCTTTTGTTTGTTTGGTAGAGTTTGCTCAAAAAACAAAAACTGGAAACAAGGCAGACTGTTTTCCAAAGGAGATGTTTAAAACAATGGTGGAAACAGGAATGATAAACAGTTGGGCTTTATGCATAGGAGATAATGATGTTTTCCCAGGGTGGGGTGGTAATCTAAGGTGGTGCTAGAATATCTCAAGGAAAACCAGTATTTAAAACAAACAATTAAACCAGTTAAGATAAGCCCCTTTTTGCTTCTGGCATTAATTGGCTCATTCTTCCCCTCTGCCTTTAATTGCTTAGTCCTCCCTTTCTACAGACCTAGCAGTAAAGGGAGTTTCTTTAGCCCAAGTGTGACACACTTGGGAAAGTTCAGTGCTAAAGCCACTGCAGAAGTACATTCACCAGGCTCTTGGAGGGGAGGGGGTGGGAGAGGGTGGAAAATATGTTATGTATGTGTATGTTCTCTTTATTATGCAAAATCAATAAAAAATTATTTAAAAAACACAGAAGTACATTCACCATAGTTGCACCACATACATGATCTTGCCTGGATGGCTTATGACCACATGCAGAGAAACTGATTGGCTGGCCTTTGCGTCAGGCAGAAGGATTTATTTAAAAGTAGGGCTGTGCACAGCAATTGGTTGGCCTTTGTGCCACTCACAAAGTCACCTCCCCCTCCTTGGAGCCAATTTTAAACTTTAAAAATAAAGCATCCATTTTTAAAGCAGAAAAACCTGCAGAACCAACATAAAATAAAGCAAACAGTCCATCCAGAGCATGGTGCGGGGAGTGGCAATCACCTTTCACTCTGGAACCAGGTGCAGTATATGTATTCAAATCAAAATACTTTATTCGACCGATAGTCAGAAGGAAAAACATTTCTCAATACAAATATAAAAATATAAAATTGAAGGCATCAGAGGGATACATAAATGAAGTATGACCACGCTACTGAACCTCCTACAGGTAACCCACATCAAGGCATTTGATTATACGTTTCCGACACTTGAGCGCCAGGAAGAGGAATTTAGCCACCGAGAAGGTTATTTTCCCAGTGGGCTTGTTTAGCAAATATGCTGCCTACTATTCTCTTAGTCGGGAACTAAACTGAGATAAATATGGGGTTATAAGATATTGCCTTAAATCATTATAAAAGGGACAACTCATTAAAATGTGTTCTGTGGATTCTACCTCACCCAAGGCACAATGGCACGTTCTGTGACTGTATGGGGTATATATATTAGTTAAGGAGTGCATGTAGAAAGTGGGTGAAAGCAAAGCTTGTTCCTACTCCTGCTTCTGTGTGTTAGAATGGTCAGATGCAGGTCAGGACAGGGCTCCTGCGCCTTTAATAGCTGTGCAAAAGAAAATATTTATTTATCTAACAAAATTTATACACTGCTTACTCAATCCAAAGTCCTCTAAGGAGTTTCAAAAGGTGTAGTTTGTCATGCAAAATTCCCTCTTCTATACACATATTAAAAGGTCCAAAAAAATCACCAGGCTTCTTTGACATCTGGCATCCGGGTTCTACGTACAGTATATGCTTAAGCAACCCTTATTGCCCTGCATGTAGCAATATTTCCCTGTGGAGGATAAGAGAACTGCAGTAGGGCAGGCCCTCAACTTTCTTCCATTAGCTGGCTCTGTGTGCACCCCCAGGCATGCTGTGGTTCAACTTCTGGTCCCAGCATCTTCTCAGGTCCTCGGAGTATCAGGCCACAGGCCCACAAGAAGAGTGAAATGAAGAGTTGTGTGCAGGGCTGGCCCCAGGCACTTTGCTATCAGAGGCAGTGTGGCAAACAGCATCCCCAATCCCCAAGGCAATAGACACAGTCCCTAAGGCCGGTGAAGTTGTTTTTGCAACCGAGGCAGGAAATGCAAAAATAATAAATAAATAAATAAACAAACAAACCATTTGCTACCCTTTAATGATGTCCCAAAGCTGCCTGAGGCATCTGCCTCATTCTGTCTAATATCAGGGCCGGTCCTAGCTGCAGGCGATGTTCCACAAGCCTGTGGTTCTTTCCTGACTGAACCAGATTCACCCCCATCCCCACAATGGATCTCATACCACATCACCAGCTGGACAGATGCAATTCATTTATCGTCTGCCTTCCACTCAGGGATGGTGGAAGGACCTAAATGGGAGTGGGTTGGGGTGTCAGAAATGTGAATCCTTCCCCTCCTGGGGGGGGGGAAATACTGCCAACCATATAGTACCATTTCAGACCCTTGCCAGTCTAAATCAATCCTCAAAATTGATTGCAAATATAGGCACGTGCTCCCTTCTCAATAACATCCCTAGTATTCTCCTGCAGTGGAAGCAGGGTAGCAAGTGGCAGGCAAGCTATCTTTCAGAGTTGATTGTTCTCCATGACAAATCTTGGGAGACCTGCACTAAATCTCCAAAAAGCCCCAGGGTGTTCTGGAACACAGTTTGAAACTGTATATAGCAGTGGAGTGCAGAAATAAATAGTATGTTAGGACTGCTGGCTTAAAGAAAGAAACTTAAAAGGTTATTACTCATGGCCATTGAAGACATTCTGAGAAAAAGCTTACGGTGTCACCAACATGGGGTCAAGAGGTTAGCACACTAAAATTAAAGCTGACACCAACTCTTCTGTAGAAAAGGATGGAAGGAAGAAAAGCCTGAGAACACAATCCATAATGTGACAACAAGATTTGCCATGCTGTTTTGTTTTATGATTTATTTTGTCTTCTCATTTTGTATTTTTCTGTTGTGAACCGCCCTGGGATCTTTGAATGAGTGGCAGTATATAATAACATATGGAAGGCCACTGAGTCCCAGGCAGCCAATGTGGTCAAAGGGCAAAAGTATTGGGGGGGGCAGAGGACACCTGGGCTCAAATCTCACCACATCCACAGCTTTGCAGGATCTTTTAGTGGCAGTCCCCCTTATATAAAATGAGAATACGGTTCTGTCTTGCAAGGTTGCCACGTCAATGAAGATTAACACAGTAAAACACTTTTGAAAGTGCTTAATTGCAATGTTAAGGTGTTCTGTAACTAGAATGTGAATGTTTATAACGAGGGCATTGCATAACAAAGATCACCAAGCGTCTGGTGCCATGAAAGCAATGCTTCAAGCTGACTTCGAAGGAAGTACAGCATTATAGCAAGCAATTATAGGTTTTATGGTAACATTTTTTTTTCTTTAATATGTCGTTCAGCACTCAGCTGTTCATCGGAGCTCTATAAATAATCAAGACAATCTTAGGAGCAACATGCAAAGTTTGCAAAGTTTCCTATTCACCCTCCAAAAATCCCTGCAGCACTTTAACCCCTCCTGACACCCTGTAAAATTCTTTATTTTCCAAACATTCTAAGAGGCTGTAGTGAACGACTCTCTTTGCCAATTTAAAGAAAACCCACTTGGAAGAGCAGGCAGAATTGAAAAGGCCGCTCTCCGCAAACTGATACACGGACAGAATGTGCAACAGAAAGCTGTTCGTTTATTTGCCTTTGCAATATTCTGATACTTCAGATGACTCTTTGTGGTCAAAATGTCAACATGGGATAATGTGTTGCATGGTTACATTTCAATTTTCTGCCTACGTAACATTCTTCTAGAAAGTCAGGCTGGCAGAGGAGGCAACTTCATTCCATACACAGAGCAGCTGCCTACTGGCTGACAGAAACCTTTGACTAAAATGCCCCTAAAATGATTCTTCAATCTGCTCTATCAAAGCTGAGTGAACAGGCAGTAAAACAGCACATGGGATTCAATGTAAGCAAGTGTGAAGTGGTGCAAATGTATATATCCTAGCTTCATAACATAAGCTTGTGGGGTTTAAAGTGGCAGTGACTGACCAGGAAAGAGATCCTGGAGTCAATAAAAATGTTGCCATATTGCGTGGCACTTCTGAGAGAGCTGAATTACATGTTAGAGATAATTAAGAAAGGGACTGAAAACCAAACTACCAATATCAAAATATATGGTACAGTCACACTTGGAGGATTGTGTTCCGTTCTGGTCGCCACATCTGAAAAAGGATACTGTGTAGAGCTTTAAAGTGTTCCGAAAGGGGCAGACAAAATGACCATGGGGCTGGAACAACTCTCTTATGAGGAACTCAAGGTGCCAAATAGACTACCTACTACAGATAGCATTGTAGTAGAATACTTCATCAAACCATGTTTTGTTTCAATACCCAGACTAAAACTTCCCTCCCAAGGCTAAATGCAGCTTCAAGGGCATTCCTCGCCCAAATTGGGACTGTAGAAAAGGGCAAAGGCTTAACCTCACTCCCCACATGGCATGGTCCCAGTCCTGCCCCCTTCCCTTCCTGGCAGTTGCTGTTTGACAAACTGGAGTCATATATGCATTTATTGTCACATCTAGTTTATTTGTGACATGTGCATCCTGTTTTCTCTCCAAAAAGCCCAGGGTAGCATACAGAGTTCTCTCTCCCCCCCAACATCCTTAGCTTCATGATGTCCCTTTGGGGTAGATGAGGCTGAGAGAGAGTGACTGGGCTCACCTGGTGAGATTCATGGCTGAATGGGGATTTGAGCCAAGTTTCCCCAACCCTAGCCCAAAACTCTAACCACTATGCCACACAGCACACACACACGCAGTAGTCATTGATGGGCATGTGCCACCTCTCAGCCAAACCACAGGCTGTCCGTGCACAGTGGGGCTTCCCCAATGGAGTGCTGCTCCATTCATTTCTCCAGTGAAGAGGGCTTGCCTCCCTTTCACCCCAATGTTGATTACCGGAACTACTCCAGTGCCATTCCCCTGACCTACACTGGTACACCCAAGAGGAAGCCATGAGAATCGAAGTCCAAAGGACTGGTGGAAAAGCTCTAGCAAAGCATCCAAATACACACACTGACTTTCCAGGCTTTTCCTCTCACACTGCTATTTGATCTCTTCTGCTAGCTTTCCCAACCACCCCTCTCTCCAGGCCATTTGAAATCTACCCAACATAACGGATGCAGCTCCCACGGAAATGGGACACAGCCAAATCTAGCATGGGAAATAATGATGCAATCTACTGACAGTAAAACAAACACACGTGTCTCGGTGTCTTGCAGTGATTGAATATCCAGAGTATATTGACCATCTAAAACTTATTTAGAAGGCCACACCCTGCACTGCCTGGAATAGAAAGACACTGCATGCGAGAGTCAAATTCAGCAGAGGTCCAGTGTGCATATTAACCCATTGCATGCTAAATCGCCATGCAAGCAGAACCACTAGTATGGAAACGCCACTAACAAGTGCAAGGGGTGACTTCCAAACTCCTGGAAACTGGAGAACTCCTCTTCACACTGGACCCTTCCCTAAATATTTCACTCTGTATTTTGCTGAGTGAAGAAGCCAATGGGGCTGTGAAGAAGAAATAACATTGCCGTAAGTGCACTTATGTTAGGGGGTTGGAGCCAAGGTTTCCCCTTCATGAATTACAGTAGTTCTTCTAACTGTCAGAGACTCTGCAGTAGAAAGACACATTTGGACCCAGTCTTCTCATTTGGGTCCACCATATTACTCTATTTATTTAGTATATTTCATATAAGAAACATAGCGGCCTACAACAAAATATACTGATAAGCATTAATCTAAAAATCAGTCATAAGAACAGAAGCAGCTAAACATCTGGAAATTTAAGAAACTGCTTTGGGGACCACCCAAATACCAATTTCACAGGCGAAAATGGAGTAATGCTCCGAACGTCCCCCAAAGCAACAGGCAAAACACCTACGCACCCCCAAAGAAATAAAACATAGACAAAAAAGGAGACCAGACTTTCCCACAAAAGAACAGGCACCCCCCCCCAAAATCTTTTTTTTTTTAGGGTAGGGCAGGGAGTCTCAGCAGGCATGAACATCACATTAGGGATACCAGAATCCAGACCTCTCTGAAATAGGTATGGATAGCTAGTTTTTCAAAAGAGTGCCTGTTTGGGGCATCTGCAGACTTTACAGGTAAATGAGTTCAACAAAATACAGGATGAACAGAGAAAGCCCATTCTACCACATCTGTCACAAAGAGTTTTAAGGGAGCAGATGGAGAGAAGGAAGCAGAAGAAAGCAGACAGCCTAGGCATAGACAGAAAGCCACAGATCCTGCCTTTTTCCTCCACAGAAGGGAAGCGCAGAGCAGAAAGAATCCTATCTTTGTAACACCATCGTTCTGCAGACATTGGAAAGGTAAGTATATACACTAATGTTTGTACCTCTGGGAATATTGCTTTACAGGGACTTAAATTTAAAAGGCCCTACAGAATTTATTTTGAAAGATACAGCCAGATGGTGCTCTTTCCGCCGATGCTCCTCCTGGGCATTAACCCTATCCTTCAATACCTACCAAGTAGTAAGGAAAACTACAGACTATGCAATGTCCTTTGGATACTACCTGCACACCAAGAAGACATTTTTCCTGTTCATTGAGTTTTTGGAGTGGTTTTAAATCTATTGTACTTTTTGTTCAGTAATGTTGTGAGCCGCCTTGAACCATTGTGGAAAGCTGGTATAAAAATGCTTTAAACAGACACATTTAAATGCATGCGTCTCTAATAGTTGTCAAACGTGGATACCTCCCGCTAAACTCTTTCAGGAATGTTGCAGGTCTCTGGGTGCCAGTGTCTTTTTCATTAACCTAGAGGATGAAAGTGCCCAGGGACAAAAGGATAAAAATAAAAGGGTGAATGTGAAGCAGGGGCTGGGGGGCTGCTGTGTTTCCAAATGGGGAGATGGATGCATGTTGTTTGGCAGACACTTTCCACTGGTGGTTGGGTCCCCCTCCTCTCCCACTTATCAATGGGACCTTTCAAGACTCCTTCTCCCCTGATTGGAGACATCATTTCCTGTCCAACACACTAACCCCATTGATAACTTTAGCTTGATGGGAACTTTTCAAACCTAACAGGAAAGTCCGGGAGACTTACAAGAATACAGACAAGTTTTTTGTTTTTGTTTAAACGGAAAGAAAGTGCTTGGAACTAAGCATTGAACTGCAGAGGCAAATTATTTTCTAAACGCTGCTGTTATCAGTCTAGAAGTACTACCAACAAGATGCAGAGGAATCCATTAGCCTGGGGTCAGGGGTGAAGAACATGTGGCCCACTAGCCCTCTGTATCTGATCCTCAGGATTCTCCTCAGGCCACATCCCTCCCCAGTTACAGCCCCTCTCCTATCCCTGGCTCTACTTTGCACCATCTTTGGGGGTTTTTGCCTGACTGGAACATGTCCTCAACTTCTGCTAGTGTTTCTCGCTTGCCTGGAGGGAGTATAGAAAGAGGTGTGTGAGTATGTGTAGAAACTAGTCTACTGTATGAAGATAAAATTTTACATCCATTGTTCTAGTCCCTCTTGCCTCTGGCCCCAGCTACCACTGACATGTGGCCCCTGGAAAGTTGCCCAGATGAGAATGCAACACTTGGGCAGAGAAGGATTCCCAGTCTGTGGCCTTGATTTTTCTTCTCCATATTCAACTGACCACTTCAGCCAATGCGTGCCAACAGGAAGAAATGCAGAGACGGACTTGCTCTCTCAGCCTTTCTATAATTCACAGAAGGCATACAAGATATAATCCTGGGGTCATAAAACTGGCCGGGGGAAAGGCAGCACACATTTATGGGAGAAGATAATGGATGGAGCTGTTCCTGCTCAGATGTTCTTGGGTTCCCAACATTGGACAGCTGCTTCCAAATGGACATCCCTAGATGGGCTCTGAAAGAACAGAGCCTTCTCAGTTTTCAAAATCTGAGCCCATATTAATTCACTCCTTGCAAGCACAGTATGATGAACAGATCTGATACTGTCTATCTTGATATGCCTTTGATGCGCTCATCTAACTATAGAAACACTTGCAAACTACAGCAGTCTGAATTCTGAACAGGCACATCCCTTTACCACAGGCTTTTGACAGAGATCAAAGCTTCCTCCAAACTGTAATCTTACCAACTGTATACTACCAGTACTCCATCACTTCTTTCTCATGAGTCACATCTTAGTTATTTCCTGTTTCCACAGAAAGAAATAGCCACAGTGACCTGATTAGGACATATCGCTACAGATTTCACCAGTGGCAATTGTTCCCTTTCACATGAATGCTGTGGCGGATATGAAGGCAAGCATGTATCTATTGAGAGGGGTTTCCAAGGCTGGTTGTTCTCCCAGCTACCGGTATATGAAATGGGACCGCTGAATATTTCTGCTTCATGGCAGGAAATTGTTTCTTGATATAACTACAATTTTAGGGATGGGTTGTATACTGTATAGAAACAACAACAACAACAACAACAACAACAACAACAACAACAACAACAACAAAACGAACAGCAGCATTACTACTCCAATCATCTTTGAAAAATTAGAATACAAGGAATTGGGGACTCATGTTGCAGCTGCTCAGTTCTCTAGAGTTGCCTTTCAGTTTCTGGCTAGCACAGTCAGGACAGGGGTGGGGAATCTCAGGGCTGGATGTGGCCCTCCAGGCATCTCTGTTTGGCCCTCAGAACTCTCCCCAGACTATGCCCCTCACTGACCCTGCTTTGCACCTAAGCATTTTGCCTGGCTGAATGTACAATTGAAATCTGATTGTGCTTCTTGCTTATCTGAATTAAGGATAGAGAGGTGTGGGTGAATGTGTGCAGAAAGTCGCCTACTGTACAGAGGCAAAAATTTGCATTCATTGCTCCCCCCACCTTTGACTCTGGCCCTGTCCACCACTGGCACATGACCCTTGAAGGGAATGATGACCCTTGGGATGAAAAGGATCTGGTTTAGGAGATATAAAGTGCATAGACTGATGGCCCGAAGCTGATGAACGCCAAGGACCTTGAGTGTGTTGGAGATAACTAAGAAATTACTTCAGTGCACATTGTTCAAGGAAGAGAAACTGCGGGGAAATTAATGAGAAGAGGCAGAACATGACAATGATAAAATGTCAGACAGCTTGTCCAAAAGTACAGGAAGAAACTAAATACAGGCAGCTCCTGCTATCCACCTGCTCTTTATCTGCAAATTCATTTATCTGAACACAAATCATTATGCCCAAACCTCACTAGACACGCAACTGATTCTGATATCTAAACAGCCAAATTTGCCCACTTCCTTACTTGTTTTGCTTTGCTGGTCAACAGAACCTATTTTCAGGCAAAAACCATGGAGAGTTGGAAGGGGGAGAGTGATTGGACAAATCAGAGAGCGGGAGAGATTGGGCAAATCAGTATTTCCTTTGTCTCTCTTTTGCTGGTTGGCTGCAGCCATTTTAGGAGGAACTCAAGGCAGGAGGCAGTGGAGCAAGGATTAGATATGTTTTCATAGGAAATAATGGTAATTGTCAGCTCATTATGCAAACACTCACCTAACAATTTTTGGGGAATGCATTGTGTTTGGAAGGGGGGGGGCTACGTGTACCGCCCAGCAGGGAAGACCAACAGAGCAGCACAATAAACCAAGATCTTCCTCAATGAACACCAGGACAACTTATCTCTTCTTAAGCCCAGAACCACTTCATCTTCTAAATATTTTTGACTGTGATTTCTCTCATAATGTAAAATCTGCCACACCCTCAGAAGGCAATAAATGTATAAAGCATGTTTTATTGGGTGGCACCATTAGACAACATAGGAAATCAATATCATGCATACAATCTCTATAGCCATGAGCAAAATTATTCCATTACCTGTAGGTCAAAGAACTTGCTGTATCTGCGGTAGATTGTCTGGCAACTTGAGTCTGACCATGTTACATTTATGATATATACCTGCAGGGCAGAAAGGAAACAATCTGTTATTCAAATGATCATTCTAGTATGCAAAACAGTGGCTTTAAAGGCAATGTGATTCAGAGGCTAATTCAGATGATGATTGTGTTTGTATATGCAAGGATTGTTTCAAGCTCTGAAATTCTTCATAAGACAAATTCATAATTTTCCTGGTAACTACTTGTAAATTACTTGCTTATTAAGGAGAAACAGAGTTCCTGAGTAATCAGGCAAAGCCACTCACTTGCTAGATGGGAAAGGAATGATGGCACATACCAGTGCTGTGAAAAGACTCCTGAAAACATAATGATGATAATAATTATTATTTATATGCCACTCAGGGTGGCTTCCAACCAATTGGAACACAGTAAAACATCAAACATTAAAAACTCTCCTATACAGTGCTGCCTTCAGATGTCTTCTAAAAGTCAGATATTTATTTTTCTCCTTGACATCTGATTGGATGGCATTGCACAGGGTGAGCACCACTACTAAGAAGGTCCTCTGCCTTACGACCAATCCACACATTCTAAACCCTACACAAAAACCACCAGTCATGTGACTGCTCCACATGCAATTTCTGAAATATAACTTTGATCACATGGGATCTCCAGGCCAGCACATGCCAGAAATGTGTGATCTAATCATAGGTGCCATCTCCTCAGAGCCCTGGGTACCTGAGCACCCACAAAATTTCCCATATAGGGGCTGGGCACCCACAAAAGTGGGGGCAGGTGCACAGGTACCACGCTCTGTGGAAAGAGTGCAGAGTTCGGGGGGGGAGAGATGGCAGAGTTCAGGCGGGGTGGAAGAGAGTGTGGAGTTGAGGGGAGAGAGAGTGCGGAGTTTTGGCAGGAGGGGTCCAGTCACTTCTGCGCCACTGGAGCTCGCGCCCAACCCGGCTATGACATCATGATGCCACAGCGCGTGTCATGACTTTACGGCATGTGTCTCATGATGTCACGGTGTGGGCAGAGCATGCTGGGCGCCCAGAGTATGGGGCCCAAAACAGCGCCATTGGACCTAAAGACCGGTAATCAAACAGTTAATCATATCAGACATTACAGCCTCTGTGTGGAAACCTGTCACAAACAAGCAGATGTAGCAACCATAACCTTCTGTGCCAGGAAGCAGAGCAAGTCTCTTCTAAGATAGCACCTACATGTGTAAATAATAATAATAATAATAATAATAATAATAATAATAATAATAAACATTTTAAAGGGGAATCATGATTGAAATCTTATCATCAATTAAAAGGAGATTGTTAATCTAAGATCAACAATCAGTTGACTAAACAATGCAACTCTAGTTGTTGTTGATATTTAATGAGTTTTCTACACACTATTAAAGGTCTCTTAAATGCTTCCAGATTAAAGCCAGAGCTACTGAAAACTGACTGACTGCTGTGTCCTCGGAATGACTTGTTGGGCTTTCCCAGAGATAACAAAAGATAAGGATCTGGAAGGAGGAAATCAAAAAGGCTGGAGTGCAGGGGGCAAACTTCATCTCTCAGCTTCAAGTGCTGCTTAGCTGCGGAGAGTCACACTCCTCTGCAGGCTATGTAAATGTCAGGCTGCTTTTCTGAGATTGTCTTTCTGGATAAATAGGCTGAGGTTCCCTATCCTCCTGCACACCAGTTGGTCTCTCTGAGCTCTGGGGCAAAGCAATTGCTTGCAGGCTTTGAAAGATAAAAGGCAGTACATTCAATCTCTGCAGCTTAAGGGAGGGGGAAACACCAAGAACACACTTCTTTTCTTTATCTCTTTTCATTGCCCTTAAACTGTTAAGGAGGAAAATGAAGAACTTTCTAATTCAGTATGTGATAACCATCTTCTGGTTTATATAAGTAAAACCACTTACTATTCAAATAGCAAGGGGGAAGGATGACATCTCCCCAGCAGAATCATTATGGCTTTGTCTCTCTTAACCTGCTGTGATTTGGGTAGTCTATATTTCCCAACACTGCCTTAACCAATAGTCTGTGTTTCTATCATAAAAAAACTACAGTTGCTGTTAATAAACATCCCTTCTGGAAGCCTTTTAAGCAGCTTGCCTGGTGAGTAGAAAAATACAGTGAGTGTAGAACTCAGCTGTACATTATGTAATATTCCAACACACACACACACACACTTACTACTGTATCACCTCTCCTGCCCCAAATGTGCTTGGAAGATCACAAGTACTTGAAATCTGCCATTGGTGTACAATGTCTCCAGCATTTACCTCTCACTATTTTACTGTGTGTTTTTTTAAAAAATATATAATGCTTTTATTGTTAACTGTTCCAGCCTATTTCATATGAAACAATTTGTAAACAAGCCACTTCGTGTAGCTCAGTAGCACAGCAAATGCCAGTGCCAGTCAGTATGGACAACACCAAGCTAGATCGACTAGTGCCTATTTTTCCATGGATTCCTGTAACTGAACGTAGGCTATGAAGTAGCTGAAGCAGGTGCCTGAACCCCACCTATCTAGCTGAGTCTCCCCAGCCACTCTGGGCAGCTCCCAATCGAGTAGTAAAACAGTACAGCATTAAATATTTAAAGCTTCCCTAAACAGGGCTGCCTTCAGATGTCATTTAAAAATAGGATAGCTGCTTATTTCCTTCACATTTGATGGAAGGGCGTTCCACAGGGCGGGTGCCACTACCGAGAAGGCCCTCTATCTGGTTCCCTGTAACCTCACTTCACGCAATAAGGGAACCGCCAGAAGGCCCTCGGTGCTGGATCTCAGTGTCGGGGCTGAACGATGGGGGTGGGAACGCTCCTTCAGGTATACAGGACCGAGGCCATTTAGGCCTTTAAAGGCCAACACCAACACTTTGAATTGTGCTCGGAAACGTACTGGGAGCCAATGTAGATCTCTCAGGACTGGTGTTATATGGTCCCGGCAGCCACTCCCAGTCACCAGTCTGGATTAATTGCAGTTTCCGGGTCTTCTTCAAAGATAGCCCCACGTAGAGCGCATTGCAGTAGTCCAAGCGTGCAACTTGCAAGACATTGCTCTTTTCTCTAGGCAACAGCAGAAGGCCATGGGCCTCGTTGTCATTTATCAGACTCAAGCAATTAATAGGGTGACCATGTGGCCTCCTTTGGAGAAGACAGTCCAGTCCTAAGAAGCGATACAAGGAGGAGTCTTGAAGTTTCCCATCAGCAGTTAGCACCAGGAGACCAGACTAAGCAGGTATACATATCACCTGGCCACAGTCTTCCCTACTGTGGTGAGATGAACTGTACTTCTGTTTGAATTATTGTTATTTCTAAATGGCCATCTATACATTAGTGTATGCACAGTTTTATACAGATCTACATCCGCTCCCCCACCTTTTTGGGGTGATGTGTAAGTAGCCACACTAGCAATCAAGAATGCACCATTATTAGAAGCAGAATCTAAGATTAGAAAGCCACTAGCATTGTCAAAACACTAAAACTGCAAAGCAGTACCTCAAGCTCTGAAATTGCCTCGGGAATTTTACTGAAGGGTGGGGTAAAAATCCCTTGCATCAATAAATAAAGCCAAGATGAGAATGAAGTCCTACTGTGTTAAATTGGGCTTAATCCTTAATAAGTATAGGCTTGTAGCTTACCCCCTCACAACCTGCTACTTCAGTGAGCGCTGTAACAGGAAAGGCTTCAGATTCACTGGTTGTATCCAACTCAGTTCTACTCAGAGGCCACATTCACACCATACCATTTAAAGCACCATGAGACTACTTTAAACGGTCATGGCTTTGCCCAAAGGATTCTGGGAGCTGTAGTCTGTTAAGGGAGTTGCTGAGAGCTGTGAGGCGACCTCTGCTCACTTCACAGAGTTAAAATTGTCCTTGTGGTTTAGCAATCAATCCCTCTTCAACACTAACGTCTCACAGTGAATTTAACTGATCTCAAGAAAAGATGCTATGACCCCCCCAAAAAAGAGAGAAAACAGATACGTTTGTATCTTGTCAACTCTCAGAACTGGTGACAGAGGGGAGGGAAGCCATGAGGTAAATGTGGCCGAAGTAGAGCCATTGAAAGTTGGTCATGAATCATTAATTTAAATGGGTCTACTCTGTGTATGGCTAATACACTGCCTGCAAGATTTACTGCATTTTACCATGCAGAAAAGGTATTATCTTGGCAAAATGCTTTCATCTTGTGCACTGCAACTGGAAAACAAATACTCATTTTTTAAAATGGTTGTGCGGAAAGGCCCTTAGAAGGATTCTGAAAGATAGTGTTGAAATATATTAGGAACTAGGATGTCAGTTGCTAAGTATTTGTTTAACAGCGACTCTGCTAATCCCTGAGTGATGTATCAAACACAGTACAAAAGATTTTACTACCAGCCCCTCTTTGCTGGTTGTGTCCCCCTCTTTGCTGTCTACAGAGGGCAACAAGATGAATAAATTATCCTATACAAAATCATAAAAGAATCCATTTAAAGGGCCGTTGGGTGGGAGTTCGTTATAAAAAGCATTGTTTTCTCTGGAAAGTATCCAGCTTTCTTTGACACAGATCCAGAGGGTAATGTGACATCATGTCCTAATGTCAACTTCTGCTCTTTTGAAGACGATACCTTGTTTTTTGCATTAAAAAGGAAGCACTGCATTAGGAGGTGTTATCTGTTCCCCTGGCAAGAGAACATCAAATCCTCCTTCCTCCACTGGGAGACTCTAAAATAATAGTCAATATATAAGCACATATAAGCAATTTGTTGGCTCAACAATTCCATCAGTGGCTAATCCTACTTATAAATAAGCCCAGAACTGTTATATTTCACAAAGGTGTGATTCTTTCGAACAGCATTGAACCTAGGGTCCTCAGTAGCTTGTCGGGTAGTATCAAAATTTCATTTCAGTAATAATGGTTTCAGGGCAAATATGAAGGGTGCATATACGGTATCAATCTTAGTTATAGCTATCAAATGTACAGTTTGTATTTCATGCTCACACATTAAATACTTTTAGTGTGTGCTCTTATCTTTGAAAAATCAAGATGTGTTCACAAGCTTTTCTTGGTTCTCTAGCCAGCCAAATTGTAAGGCCTCATCGTAAAACCAACACACTTAATGTAGTTTATATGAACATGAAAATCTTGCAGCATTGACTCTTAACCTTGCAGCTGACCTCCAGATGCAGTGCCCTATAAGTGGACCCAGGGCCTGGGAAAGAAAAAAAATAACAGTATAGTCTCCAAAGTCCCTCAGGCCTCTGTCAAACAATGCTAAGTCTCTGGGGCCTTCCTTGCTTCAGAAGAGTGAGAATTATTCAAGGGGTGCCTTGGCGAGTGAGGGACTGTTTCCCCCCTTTCTGAGCAGAAAGGAAAAGAAAGTTCATGTAAGCTCCAAGACCCCAAGCTTCACAAAACTCAAAACCGTTGGCTGTGACACTTCTAATTTTGGCTTACAGCAAAGGGAAAATATAGCAGTGCACCCGATTGTTCTTGCTCTCACTATAATGATTTAAATCTGCCACAGCCATAAAAGAGACAAAGCTTCAATCAAGCAGCAAATCACTACGTGTGCCTTTGATCATCTGCCATGCAGGTCATAAATCTAGATGACTAACAAGTGCTAAACTGTTAGACTTTTAACTCATATATCAACAACTCACAGACTATGGATCCAGAGGCGTACAGTATAAGTATTAGTAGAGCAGAAATTCACACATATAAATATATTCACACCTTATATGTCCATAGCTGTCCAGGTATGGCAGGCATCCCCAAACTGTGGCCCTCCAGATGTTTTGGCCTACAACTCCCATGATCCCTAGCTAACAGGACCAGTGGTCGGGGAAGATGGGAATTGTAGTACAAAACATCTGGAGGGTTGAAGTTTGGGGATGCCTGAGGTATGGCAATCACTTCCTGAAATTGCCCCTTGACTAGAAAAGTTCATGTCAAACTATAGGCTGAAATCCCATTAGCAAAGATTTTCTGTCAGCTCCCTCCAGCACAAGGAGGCTAGAATTTGCTACACTGTGTACATCCTGCATGACATAACACAAGGCTGAAGAAAAATACCGTATTCATTCCTGGGTTGTGGTCTTACGGCACATGAGATCACAGCCTTGCTGAAACTAAGCAGGTCTTGTCAGTGGCTGGTTGGGTGTTCACTAGCAACTTCTGGAGGAACTTTAAGTAAAGGGTTTAAAAAAGAGAGGTCTTATCCATGTTCTCCCAATATCTGATCCAAAGAACCCCAACCCTCTGGTGCAGCACACAGTGGACTTTGGAGATGAGGAAGGAGATGTTTTGTTACACAAGCAGAAGTCTCGCGCAAGTGGAACTATAGTACTGGATGCAAACCAATATCCACAGGTCTACTTCTGAAACTGAAACCCAAAGGTTGAATCACTCTTGGGACTTGCTCACAGATTATAAACATAAAAGCAGAAGATGATTTGTGATGATTTGTCATAATATCTGCTTCTGTCTCTGTTTACCACAAACTTCTCCTTTCAGGCATTCACATAGTGAGCACATAGGCACCTCCCAGATCTGAATGGTGTGCCATTCTACATGAATAGCTTACCACTTGAGAACAGCTGCCACACATAGTGCTTTAAACATACCTCCATATGTTTGGAAGATGTATATGCCAATATTAAGGGTGGCTTTTTACCATTTACAAAATATACAAAAGCATGCGGTTAAAAAAAAATCAAACAAAATGCTGCAAACAGGAAATGGTTTGCAGGTAAAACAATAATGTACAAGTAATGAGATAAATATTACAAGAATTCATCCAGGTTAAATGCCAATTGGAATAAACATGTCTTAGTTGGGTGCTGAAAAGCTAAGAGAGAAGAGGCTGACTGGAACTTCCACAGGAGGGAGCTTCATAACATAGGTGGAGAAGGTCCTCACCTATATACAAGAACCTCTGGGGTTGCCTCTCTCTCTTAAGGAAGTTTCTTTGAATAAGCTTCTACATCTACCGGAAATGATCTCTTTTAGCTTCTGCCTTCTGGAAGAAGGTACAGGGTCAAAAAGACCAGGACTAGCCGCCTGAGAAATAGCTTCTATCCAAGAGCGATTTCGGTTTTGAATGCAGTGAAAGGCAGTCTGTGAGGGAGGGTCTGTATTCAGTCATAGGGCATCAGAGTTTTAGGGGGTAAGTCAGGAAGGGTTATTATATTAGAGGTTTTTTTAGGGGTAATTATGCTGATGGTTGTGTAAGTTTGATGTAGATGTTCAATTTCGTTGTTCTGCATGGGACAATGACAATAAAGATTATCGAATCGTATCGTATTGTATCATATCCTACCCAAGCTTTCTCTTTCCAGTAGAGAAAGGCACAAGGTACAATGAAAGTGTGTGTTCTGGGCTTTTTAGAGAAAAGGCAAGTAAGAGGTGGCATGATACAAGTTTATAAACTTAGGTGCAGAACAGAGAAAGTGGGTAACAATATCATCCAGCGAAATAGAACATTGGAAGTTTCAGGACAGATAAAAAGTACTTCTTCGTGCAGTGCAGTTAAACTATGGAACTCGCTCTCACAGGAGGAAGTGATGCCAACCTTTTTGGATGGCTTTATAAGATGATACGACAAATTAATGGAGGTTAATTGGCTATGAGTCATGATGGTTATGTTCTACCTCCAATGCGAAAGGCAGTATTCTTTGAATGTCATTTGCTGGGAATTGCACGTAGGCAGAAAGATCAGCAATGGGCAAACACCATTAACCATTAAATGGTAGATACAGGAGAAGAGATTTCTAATGAAAGAAGGCACAGTTCAGAGAGGAAGATTATAGAGATGGGGAAATAAATGGCCTTGGTGTAGGGGGCTGAATGTAGTCACATAGCAGCCATAGGAGATTGTGTAGCCATCACTTGAGCAAACATTAGCTAGAAGTTCTGATTACTCAAGCTGAAAAAGCACTTCTCTCCCCCCCCCTGCCCCCAGTCATAGAATTTCAACAGATTTGCTATCAAGCTGATAGCAAACAATGAGACTAAAGAGTGATGATCTGTAGGTGACATATTTGCATGCTTTGTTTTGAGTAGGTGCTGCAATTAGTACTTTGTGGGAAACAAAATGTTTGTACACAGGAGGTGGCATGTCACCTTGGAAAGGCCCTTTTATAGCCTTGCTGAAGGATGAGTCTTGCGACTAGAACTGGACTTGGAAGGACAAAAATCAAGTGTTGACATTCCAGGAGGATTTAGAGACATGTGGCCCTTGCCTGGAGCTCCTTATGATTATTTATTTATTTATTTAATGAATTAATTATGAATGATTTTCATTTATAACAAATAAACCTTAAAGAAAGAAAGAAAGAAATAATTATTATACATCAGTCTTCAACTTCCCTCCCCCTCTTTCTGTGGTTCCATAAATTTGTTCTCTTTCTTTTCCCCTGCATATCCCAGTTAACTCTATTTATTTATTTTCTCATCTATTTCATATACGTTTTAGAAACTGCAAGTTTTTACAATAATCTTGTATTAAAGCAGGAATGCTCTTATGACCTTAACTTGTAATGGCCCTGTTCAATTCACTTTACAAATATAACACCAAAATATACTGTCAGACAGTTACAGAAATGTTGTGTCATCTTGACAAAGTCCAAATTGGAGCATGTCCGCCAAAAGCGCTGCAAAGCTTTGTTTGACTTTCGGTGGCTAATGTTAAGCCAGTGCAAGCAAACTCTGGCCCAGAACTGTAATTTGAAAGAGTATCCTATATTAGTGGGAATGTTATTGCCACCAACACCAAGCCATTCAGAGGAGGTGGGTTAGGAGCTGCCAGTGAATGGTGCAATCTTCTCCATCCTAAATTTTCTATGACTGACTAACTAACTACAGAAAACCAGCTTACATGCTATAAAACCACATGCTACTTATTATCTGAGCACACCAAAACAAACACTTTTTCTCTGATAAAGCAACATCTGCTATACCTGTCAGAGCCCTTTGTATCCTTTAGCCTACCTAATTCCTTTTATTTTCTTACTTGAATGCCTATTCAAACACATCATTGACTTGCAAGTGGGTTCTGAAACTCAGGAATGAAGCCAAGGGCGTCAATTTCCCAGTTCCTCAACTTAAAGACACTTAAATGAGGTGTAACATTTGAATGCAACAAACCACAATTTAATACTGTCATAGTTCCTCCACCACCACCACCACCCCAGCAAGACACAAATATGTCCAGTGGCAATCAAAACCTGGGATCACTCTGATCAGCTTGGCAAAGTGCAGTCCTCCATCACTAAGGTGCAGGGTAGATGGCATAACTGCTAGAGCACATGCATGCAGAAGGATCAACCCCTGGCATCTTCAGCCAAAAAGACATGCAGTAGCAAGGACTTGCTGTCCACTGCCAGTCAGAACAGACCAGTGGTCTTCAACTGGTGCCTTGAGACCCACTACTGGGTGAGTTACAGGCTGCATTCACACAGACACTTACTCCATTTGCCTGTTTCCATTACTGTTAATTTCCACATTATATTTGAGCTTTCACATGGTGCAAAAGCCACTTCTGGAAATCTAGCATAATATATAGCACACCTTTCCACATTAATTGCTTCCAGGAAAAAAAAAATCTATTTGCAGCCCCCTTAACCCAGAAAATAATGAGAGCACAGAGATGGGGGCATTATGTCAGCATTCAATTCTTTCCTGCTGTTTTCATGGGGGAGTCACGGGGAAACAGAAGCATATATGTGTGGAAAGGGTGGAGGAGGAGTGGCGGTGTCCAGCTTTGCTTCTAAGTCACAACTCACCCATTGGTGTAAATGAAATTGAAAGAGACAGGCTGGTGTTATCAGTCAAAATGCAATAGGCACTGGAGTGTGTGAAAGGAAGGTTAGAAAATGGGATAGAAGAGCTAGTATTATAACCAGTGAAACTACCACAATATTTCCCAGACCTGATTGCAACCACAGTCTAACCTAAGATAGGTCATAACCACACAAACATTAAAATTAAGGAATGGGTCTTCAAATGCATGTTTCTGCTAAATGGAGGGCCTGGGTCTTAAAAGGTTAAAAACCTCAGTGGTAGACACTGGGCTAGCTGCAACAATGGCATGCCTCAGTGCAAGGCAGCTTCACATCTCACAACAACTTTAGGACACCTCTTCAGAATTTCCAGTTAGTCTCCAGTTTCCAACTGAGTCAGTGTTCTGCAGATTTATCATATTTTAATGCAAAGTTCTGCTACATAAATGTGCATACATAAGGGAAGCAAGGAAATGAGAGACGAGCATTCACTGTGCCTGTCTGTTTTGTGCAAGGACTGAAAAATATCTTCATAGTCCTTCAGTGACTGTGTGACAACTGTTCAAATGTCATTGGGCCGGGTGGGGGGGGGGTGTCCTGTTGGCCACCTTGAGGGCTTCTGTGCGGGGAGGAGAGAAAAAATATGCAATGTTCCCTATATATAGCATCAACAAATTCTCAAATGGTATGCTCCAGAACAGGCATCCCCAACTTCGGCCCTCCAGATTTTTGGACTACAATTCCCATCATCCCTGACCACTGGTCCTGTTAGCTAGGGATCATGGGAGTTGTAGGCCAAAGCATCTGGAGGGCCGCAGGTTGGGGGTGCCTGCTCCTGAATATGCACCCTCTCTAAGCCCCTCATGCAGAGAATGAAGTAAGTGCATTCATTTATATCATATTTCCAAATACAGGTCAGACACAGAAACATAACTAAAAAGACAAATGTGAGGTATGAGACATTCCCATGCGTAGCTTCACCACTGTTTTGTTATATTTTGAAAAACAATATCACAAGTCTGTTCAGTTGGTATCTGTCACAACAGGCTTCCTCAGTTATGGACTATCAAGTCTGTGATCTCTGTTCTCTCGCTTGCATAAAACAACTGAAACACTCCAACAACTTGTAGATTGCAGACTGCATTCTAATGGCTCACTTGAGGCTGAGCAGCAGCAGACTGTTTATCTGGAAATGAAAGGACCTGTCCTTTAATCTTTTTGACTGAGATGAAAATCAAATGTTTCAGAAAATTGTTGCTGTGTGACTTTGGATGCAGAGCAAAGGGGAAATCCATCTGCAGTTCCAGTGTCTATGTGCACAAGGGGGAAGGTTTGCAGCACTTATTTCTGCCTCCACCATGCTTATTATTATTATTATTACAGTTCTGGTGCTCCTGAAGGAGGGCTGGTTGATGGTATTTTCAAGGAATGTCTTACTACAGTAGTATCTCAGGTTAAGTACTTAATTGGTTCTGGAAGTCCGTACTTAACCTGAAGCGTACTTAACCTGAAGCGAACTTTTCCATTGAAAGTAATGGAAAGTGGATTAATCCGTTCCAGACGGGTCCGCGGAGTACTTAAATTGAAAGTACTCAACCTGAAGCGTACTTAACCCGAGGTATGACTGTACTTGGTTCAGAATCATAGCCTTATCTATACCTTCTGAACATGCAAAATTTAGGCTGCAATTCTAAACCTGGGGTTAGGAGCAAAACCGTGGCCTTCCCAATACAGAATAATATCTCTAGGTTAGATTACTGCAATGTGTTATAGGTAGGGCTGCCTCTGAAGATGGTTCGGAAACTGGTTTGTGCAGAATTCGACAACCAGGTTGCACACTAGGGAAAGACGGTTTGAGCATATTACACCTATCCTGGCTCAACTGCATTGGCTGCCAATTTGTTTATGGGCCCAATTCAAAGTGCTAGTTTTGACCTATAAAACCTTAAATGGCTCAGGGGAGCAATATCTCAAGGACCGCCTCTCACCATATGAACCGACCCAGACCCTGCAATCATCATCTTAGGTCTTTCTTCGTGTGCCTCCTCCAAAAGGTCCAGAAGGTGGCAACACAAGAACGGGCCTTTTCTGTGGTGGCTACCTCTTTCTGCAATGTCCTCCCCAGGGTGACTTTCGTGGCACCTTCAATACATATATTTAGGTGCCAGGCCATTTCCCCCCTCTATAACCAGACATTCTATGGCCTTTTAAAAAATAATAAATGGAGGGGGTATTGGTTTTGTTTTATGTATTTTGTGTTCTCATGTTTAATTTTATGTTGTGAACAGCCCCGTGATTTTCAGATGAAGGGCAGTCTACAAATTAAATAAATATAAATAACTAATAATAGACTTGTGTACATTCAACCAAAGTCAACAAACATGCTTTAAATGCATCAGTGAGATCCCTTTTTGAAACCTAGTAGAAGAGAAAACTTATCAGATGAGCACTTTGCCAAAATCAGGTTTCTAAAAGAGCACTTCAACGTGCACAAACCAGTTTGTAGTTCACTTGAATACTTAGTGATATAAAAAGGCAGTTGACCTACATGGCATGTAGAGAAATCAGCTCAATCGTGCCAGAGGATCTTGTTACTTCCCTCTGGCTCTCTTTCCTCTCCAATTCATGGACCTCCCTGCAAACCAATCAGCAATAAACATCCCAGCAGCAACAGAACATTAGATGAAACAAACTCACAGTGCAATCCCATTTGCTTGTGCATATATGTTCCACTATGTTCAATGATGCTTATAGGACTGCAGCCTACAGTTTCCCACAATGCCCTGGAGTACCTGACAAAGTGTCCCCAGCCTGGTGCCCTCTAGATGTTTCAGACTACAACTTCCATAATCCCTTACCATTGACCATGACAGCTGGCGCTGATGGGAGTTGTAGTAGTTAAAACATCTGGAGAGCACCAGATTTGTAAAAGCTGCTCTGGAACACTGTGGGAAACCAAAAATGGCAAACTACTAGGCTCTAACTGGAGGAGAACTACCACTAGGTCAATCCACTAGAGGGCTACCTGCAAGAGAGGAGCTCATTACTGGGTGTTATACTGAGCACCTCTCCATCTTCCAGAAGGTGGCTAACCTTCAAAGCGCTTGTGGCATGGATTAGTTTGCCCTACTCATCTGATCTGCACAAGTCCTCCTCAGCTGACTGTACAGTAGTCCATTATACCCCTCTGTAGGGCGGATATTGCAAACCATTTGCCCAGCACAAAGGAGGAACCAGTCTGGACCATATTCTTCACAAAAAGACCCAATGCGGACACATTATGGCTCATAATAGAAGCTCTCTTGCAGATATGTCTAATCCATGGTTCTCAGCAGGATATCCAAGTACCTGATGTTCTTGCTGAAAGCAAATCCCCCCCCCCAAAAAAAAGTTTTGTGGACTTTGTACTTGCAGGGAGCCCTTGAGAAAGTGCCTTGATGAGAAATCCCATTCTGCTGCAAAGCATTCTGGGCAATATTCTAGGGTCCTAAAGCACATAGTCAAGTTCATTGGAGGAAGGGTATCAGCCTCAGTGCTGTCCTGCTTTAACTGAGAGCATGGCATAGAACGCACCAAACATTTTCACACAATTGCACATGAAGCGTTGAACGAAGCTTGTCTGCCATTCCTTGGATTCTCTCTGAGGAACGCCAATAAGCTTCTGAGGAACCCCTGGTTCCCTGGAACACGGTGCGAAAGTGCCTGTCAGAGAGTGTGAAAGATGAGCCTTGCTTGCCGAGGCAGTCGGCCAGTGTTTTAGTGCCCCAGCTATTTTCTTTCCCATGAGCTGCAAAAACATAAGAGACTGCAGAAACAAATAACATAATCTAAGCCCCTGACTCTACAGTCATCCTCTTCCAAGGTCCAAGAACCAAGTGCATCAGAAACAGGTCCCTCCAAAATGTTGCAGTCTGGTTACTTTCAGTGCAATCCTATGCATGTCTACTCAAAAGGAAATCCCATTGAGCTCAATGAGAGCTCAATCCCAGGTAAGTGTGCTTAGACTTGCATCCTTGTAGCACAATCCTATACATCAAAAGTAGCTAATGTCGTGCCCTCCAGATGTTGTGAACTACAACCCCTGCCAGTCCTTTCCAGCATGGCCAATGCATAGCCAGGGATAATGGGAGTTGTAGTCACAACTTCTGAAGGGCGCCACATTGGCTACCACTGTTTTACATGTTATCTCAGAAGGAAACCCCACTGTATTCAATGGGTCTTACTCCCTAAAAAGCTGGTTTAGGATGCAGTACTATATGCATTTATCTGGGACTAATTTCCTTCTGGGTTCAATGGTGCTTATTTTAGAGTAGACATATATAAAGAATTGCACTGTTAGTCTCTTAGGTGGGTCATTGCCAGGGATATGCTCAAGGGCATCCTGAACCTTTTTCTAAGTGCCCCACATGCTTCTGTGTAGGTGAAGAATTCAGGGGAAACAGAATTGGGGTGATGATATGATTAGGTAGGACAATAATTTGGGGAAATAAATTGATTTACCATTATCATCATCAACTTATTCATCACCTTCTAAACCACCATCTCAAGGCTATTTACATACAAGACAAATATGAATTTATCTAGATACGATGTGGGGGGAAGGGTGGGGGTAATTGAAAGGAACTGAATTGACTTGACATGCAGCAGGATCTCTTAGGAAATTAATTGATTCAAAGAGGAAGCAATCTGGGGCAATCTAGGGAAAGGTGCCAATTTACTGAATAATGTATTGGTTTGTGTGATTTGGATATCAATTTAGTTGCCTTGCTTTCTTGGACATTTAAATTCTATATCTGTCTCTGCACACATGAATTGTTGTTGTTGTTTAGTCGTTTAGTTGTGTCCGACTCTTCGTGACCCCATGGGCCATAGCACCCCATGGACCCCAGCATTGCTTTATCAGCATTGCTTTGGGTTGGCTCTCAAAATTGAAACCCTAGGAGTAGAATTATTATATGTAAATTTTATGCATATTTATGCCCATAGGTCTATGTCCCCCCCCAGTCTTCTTAGCACTTTGCAACAGCCATATGACCTCTCCTAGAAAACACAAGCAAATGAAGTCCCCCCCCCCCCCCGCTCTCTGAAGGTGACAGAACCACTAAGGAAATTGCAGCCTTTTAGAAACAGCATTCTAGACATTGATGTCATCCGAAAGTACAGTTGGAACAAGAACTTCTCTGCTCCACAAAAGTTCAATCAAGACAAAACGGTTTTAGTTACTTTCCCTGCACTTGGCTCCCATCATCTCTACCAACAGGAAACATAGGCCAGGAGAGTTAGGATGCTTTATCAGCATTGCTTTGGGTTGGCTCTCAAAATTGAAACCCTAGGAGTAGAATTTTACTGAGAAGTAAATAAAACTCACAGATGGAAAAGATAAGTGTGTTAGGGGCTCTTGGGAACACTGGACTCTCTTAAAATTAAACATGAAAATGTCAGTCCTCTTGGTTGAAAATTGGCTCAGAAAACATGAGGGTCAAATAGTAGGCCTACAGTGGATTTGTTCTCCAAAAATCTCCCAGGGCAAGAGTATTTCCATTCTAGCATATACCTCTCTATGCGACTGCAGCCATATATTTAAATAGCAATTCAATTTATCTAAATTCCTGATTGTCTGATTAAGCTGTACAGCATTTACACCTTTTCGCTTTCTGGATGCAGCAACTGTACACACAGAGTTCCATTGCAACTTCAAAGGGGAAAGCGGTCCCTGAAGTCTCCCCAGGCACAAACACCCGGGCAGTATCACTCACGCTTCTCCCTTCCTCGCAAACACCTAGTGTGCATGCTGATTCTTGCTCTCCATTGGGTGCAAGAGATGCAAGAGCTGCTCCATATACCGTATTGTTCCATGCAGAACAAGTTCAGTAACCACGTTGCTTACTGGCTGTTTCTATAGAGTTGTTAACCTACTTGTTCCAGGCAAGCTCCATGACGGACAGCTATGCAACACATGAAGTGTTCCTAGCGTGGAGCTGGTATAATAAAGGATGCCACTCTGCCATCTGGTGAGTTCAAGGCACAGGAGCCATGCTGGGGAATGTGATTGGCAACTCCACACATGTGGCTTTCTCTTTCAGTTCTCTCCACTAAAGATTGGCATGTGTTATTCAATTCTTGTTACGAGATTGGTAGATAGGGATCCCTTTCCCCTTCCACCCAAGCAGGATCTGACTTCTCAGGAAAGCATTCTTGACGGGGACAGGCAGGGAGCTTGCTGTGCTGTTTAGAGTTGGCCCATCCTCTCTCTGCTCACTCTGGCACTCTGTACTGCAGTGGTGGGGAACCAGTTGCTCAACTACAATTCCCAGCACCCCTGACTATTAGCTATGCTGGCTGGGGCTGATGGGAGTTCTAGTCCAGCAGCATCTGGAGGCCCACAGGTTACCACCCCTGCTGCAATGTCAAAGAACTGGCCTCTTGGCATGTGAAAGCAGGATGGTGGCCGCGACTGCTGGTATATGAAGCAACTGTCTGAGATGAGGATAAAAAGAAAGAGGAGGAGCAATGTGTCCTGCTGGGATGCTGACCTATCAGGCAAATCAGAAGGTGGTGGGATGAGTCAAATGCGTTGCCAGAGTCTAGATGGCCCACAGAGGAGCCAGACTAATCATTCAGACAGAGGTCCTCTTGATTGACTGCTTGTTTGTTTTTGACCTCCCAAGCTGAGCACACATTGGATACAGCAGCTGTTCTGTTAGCATAGCAGCAGCATATCTCCAGTCTCAGGGCAACAAGAGGATAGAGTTGCTCTGCCCATCATCACCTCCCTTACACATCTATTGTAGTGCAAACACAAGCAAGGTTATAAAACGTTTTGCATATTGAAAGTGCTATACAAACAATAAGTTGGAATACATTGAGATCCTGGTTAAGATGGCTCTGGCTGCCTTTCAAAATGCAGGCTATTCTAACAACAACTGCTTGCTCATATGTTTTAATGCTCCCTGTGGTACCATGCAGGCACTTGAAGAGTAACCGGCATAATAGACTATTACATTTGGAGTTATACGGTCCTGGGGAAACTTGGCAATCATAATTGCTAAAGTAAACAGTAGCTCCTGGCAATCACCTCTGCCCCTCCTGCTAATTCCCATCTGTTGTCTCAAGAAATGGCAAGAGGAACTTCACTGAGTTATTGTTTATATTGTTCTTTCCAGGGGCTGGGTGGGTAATCCCAAACCTGATAAGATGCTGCAGCTAACTAGAAGCCAGGCAGTAGCCAGAATCTGATGCTCCTTAGGTGCTTCTCAGAGATGGAACAAAAGTGTTGAAGAACAAAGAAGTCCATAGCCCAGTGCCCAAGCACATTACATATATACAGTACACATATTTAATACTAGTTGCTGCTGTTGTTATATATTTATTTATACTCCACCTCCCCCCCCCGACAGGGACTCGAGGCAGTTAAAAGTGGGGAAATTCTTTTTAAAGAGGTATGTTGTGATCTGCCAGGGAAATTTGGCTTTTGAAATTTATGTTGCGATTTTATTTGGGTCTGAGTTAACTTCTGCTGGTGTTGCTTTGTGTTGCTTTCACTGATAGAGTATGCAGCGGTACACTAGACTTGATGAACTCATAGCCTGTCTCAGTATAACACAGACACAAAAAGGAGGGCAAAGCTATAAGCACTGACTCTCTGATTCAGTATCAATGGCAGCCATATCAATATGAATTAGCAGGTTGTACAATTAAACAGTCTATGCAAATAAGTAAACTGTGCAGGATCAAATTCAAAAGTTGCAGAAAACCTTCACAATCACAAACATATGATTTCTACAGTGGTATACAGAGGTTTGCTCTGTCAGTCTATTTCAGTTCTTTGCCATTAGAAGAACTGGAGCAAAATTCACATTTAAGTTTAATACTGCATTGGTACTGCAAACTTTCACACTGTCAGTCGACTTGTAATGTCAAACCATGATTTAGTGTTACATGAGTGAGCCTTGGGCTCACAAACTTCCTACTCTCCCCACCAACCTCTTATTTTACCCTAGGAAATCAACACATTCATATTTTCTAACACCCCTGGCACCCGCCCCCCCCCCCCCAAATTCCCACATACTAAAGGGCTCTGGTGGTCAGGTATCCTGAAAAACGTCTGGTTGTATGTACGTCCCTCGCTAGGCACAAAGAAAAGCACATTCATCAGTAAGTCCCTGCCTTGCTTCTTTGCGTCAATATCTCATATGGAAGACACTTTCTTTTAAGAGAAAGAAACATGTGGATGTGTCTCTGGTGCACAGAAGTACTGCCGCATTCTCTGGACTACCTGCATTATTTATTGCATTCAGCTTGATTCTGTAAGCAAGGGCCTTCTTTAACAGAGGGATAGTAGTCTGAGAAAATGATGTGCACATGATACATTTAAAAATCTGTGTTCATTATGCAAAAATATGAATGTAGATTGATAAAAAAGGGGAGGATAAAGCAAGTTAACAAGGTGAGTAATAAAAGAAAGAAAGAAAGAAAGAAAGAAAGAAAGAAAGAAAGAAAGAAAGAAAGAAAGAAAGAAAGAAACAAACAGGTAAGCTGCTTTTGGGCTATAAGCTGGGATATACAATTTAAAATAAATGAATAACCTAGAAATTTGCTACAACAATAAAGCAGGGAGATAAGTGTGTTTGCCCCTACTGTTGGCTTGGGGCAACTGCTTGGTATTGCTGGATCAGGTCATCTAGTCCAGCATCCTGTTCTCACAGAGACCAGCCAAATGCCTGTAGGATACCCCTGAAGCAGGGCCTGAGCACAACAGCCTTCTCTCCTCCTGTGGTTCCTAGCAATTGTTAATCAGAAATCTTCAAACACTCAGCTTTGCTGCTCTGGGAGAGGAAGAAAAACTCTTCTCTATCCATTCTCTCTATGCCATGCAAAAATTTATAAACTTATATTGCTGTAAGCTTACTCTCTAAACTAAAAAGTCCCAAAGGCTGCAACCTTTCCTTATTGGAGTGTTTCTGGCCTTGAAGATTGAGTTCGGGTAGGGGGGACAGTTGCTAACGTCACCAGGTTTGGTGCTATTTTTGAATGTTTGACGATAAATGAGCTTTATGCTCTGCTAAATTTTGCTGTATGGTAAATGAACTGTTAAATTGCTGGGTTTTGTTCTATTGTGTTGCAGTGATATGCTTTTAATATGCATCCATATTGTACTACTTTATTTAGACTATTTTGTTTTGTTCATGAACCACTTTGAACACAGATGTGTGTGTTTTTTTAGAAAATGCAGTATTTGTGTGAAACACAGTATATAAATAAGTTGACTATGACTTAGTCACCATCCCCATCTAGAAATTTGTTTTATGCATAGTAGCTGAAATCGCCAATACTGAAACTTAGCAAGGGGCAGAAGAAAGCAGAGACACAATCACTTGTTAGTTTAACTCAGCCTTTTTCAACCTTGGGTCCCCAGACGTTATTGGACTACAACTCCCACCATCCCTGACCACTTGTCTTGCTAGCTAGGGATGATGGGACTTGTAGTCCAACAACATCTGGGGACCCAAGGTTGAAAAAGGCTGGTTTAACTGATGTGTGTTCACGTACTGATACACCAGCAGTTTTAGAGCTTGGTGAAAAAAGCAGATCCAGAGGTTTGGTTCCAGCACAGAATGTGGAAAAGACCTGGTCCTGATGAATTATTTTTGCCTGTCGGTCACCAACGCATTTCAAGATCTTCTGAGGAGTAGCATGAAGGCAAGAGTGACAGAGGTGACATGGGAAAGTACTGTAGCTGACGTCTTGGATAGTGACATCAGACTCCTGGATGGTCTCCAACAGGGTCTGGCCCTACCCCAGTGATAACAACTCGTAATCTTTTGGCTTGCCAGAAAATGTTATGCGACATTTTCACAGCCACATTTCCAGATGTTCAGACTCCCTTGCTTGTACAAAAGCAGCATGTCTTACTTTTACCAGAAGCCTGGCTTAGAAGCCAGCTCAGCTCGTAGTCGTTGTCAGTGGAAGACTCCTCGCGTGAGGTCATCCATTTTGTGTTCCCAGGCCTCTTGTGCTAAACATTGCCCACATTTTGCACGAAAGGCTATTTTCTTTATTTATAGCAACGGAAAAGCTTAACAAAAGCCTCCTGAGAAAAGTTTGCCAAACCCAAACTAAATGCTGTATCAAGACACCTTGAACAGAACTGGGTTCAGGCTAGAGGGTGCTCCACTGTTTTACAGTATAGTGATCCTGATGTAAATGGAACTTGGAGGTGTTTTGGATTTATTATGAAAAATGGGTGTGGGTGCAAGAAAAAATAACGGTATAACAAAGGAGAATTCCCTGGATGCCAAGATCCAGGTTTGGGGCAAGTACTCTTGGTAGAAAACCCCCAGCAGATATTTAAAATCACAAAATATACAGCAAGTAAAGCATTATACCTTTAAAATATGCCCTTCCATGTTCTTTCCAAAGTTCCCCACTTCCCCTAGCACAGAAAAAGATCACACATTAGGCAAGTTAAAACTGTTTACTTATGAGGTCTCCAAAGGTCAGATTCATGTGCTTTTCCATACAGCATTCGGGAAAGGTTGCACAGGCAGTAAACCTAGGCTTAGTGGTGAAAGTTCCTAAATTATTGGCTTGTCAGAGTCATTTGGTTAAGCTGCAGCAACAAGCTTAGCCGCTTCATATGTTGAGCTTCTCAGGTGGGGGGGGGGGAGAAAGGCTTCATTACCTAGTCCCTCCCAAGGTGAGCTAAGCCTGCGACAGCATAATTGCATTTTAAAATTTACAGATAACATCATCTTTTCTTCTACATTTACGTACATAGTCTATTTATTCTTCTATACATGTTCATATCCTCAATATAATAATTGACTTCCCCCTACCTCTTGACAGCTTCACCATCTCTCTTTATTTCATTTTCTTTTGTACTGTGTTCTAGTATACTTTCAAACTTCTCTTTATATAGGATATCTCCTCTAATTGTCTTTAATTTTGTGAAATGTACTCTAGGCACATCCAAGTTTTGTTTTGGGAACCATGTTTACACATATAATTTTTAAAAACAATCCCATTCTTTTTAAACCCTTATGTTCGAGTGATTTCTTATTGCTTCTGTCATTTTGGCTAGCTCTACATATTCACACAATTTCATTTGCCACTCTTCTTTAGTTGGTTTGTTCCTTAGCGTGTTTGTTATATGAGGCTACTTACTCTGCAATGAGTTCGTGGTATGAAAGATGCCCAGCCCTGCCTCACAGGGTTGTCATGAGGTCATTATGGAGATAGAGGAGAATTGCAACTCGTGTGCATTTGATGTGTGCACATTCAGCTGTACACACATGGTAAAAAAAAAATTAAAAAGAGGGTGGGGTTGCAGGGGAATACTTTTGCAATCCCACCCACCATTGACCCAATGTGCTATGACACTATTAGCGAGTTTGACTTTAGGTGCAATCCCCAGAACGTAACCCCTGTACACCACCTTGAGCTCCCTTAAGGTAAAGGTAAGGTGTAAGCGCAATACTAAATGAATAAAACTTGAATAACTGTTTATAATATTTAAGCTTATAATAATATTCCTCTTGCTGTTTGTTTATTTGTGCGATTTTTAGATTGCCTTTAAGTGACACTATCATTTGAAAAGGTGAACAACTGCACCTGGTATCAAAACTACAATTTTAACATTGTAAGGTTTGCAACTCATGAATAAACACAAAGTGGAAGCACGGCAAACAGGGAAATTGTTTCATTGATTATTAATTAGGTAACAGAATTTTTTTTATTAAAAAAGGGGGGGACAGGAGACAAGAGTGTAATTTAAAAGTGGTTTCATTCTCTACTCCCAAGCTGTTTGTGCCTCACCATAATATTTCTCCATGCCAGTCTAGAAGGAAGCACTCACTTAGGAAAAAATGTTCTGGCTTATTATAACTTTGTTTAACATTAAAGCTAAACATTTACACTAAGCAGAGTGCAACTACAAATGCATTCTTCTATTATTGCCATTCCAAAAAAAAAATGTTTCCCATGTTCCAAGAGAAAGACAATGTAATTGTAACCAATTCCACTTTCTAACTCTGTATACTGTACAGCAAACATGATTTTAAAAAGTTTATCTGCAATTTCAAAATCTACATTCGCCCTATACATTTTCCAGGTAGAAGCATGGAGATGTATCACATGTCAGAGACACTCAAGGTCCAATTTTTAAAAGAAATATCCCCCTAGGGTATTCTTGGCTTTTTCTTTAAAAATTCATTCTCTGAAGTATCGGATTTCTAGAGCGAGAGCTGAAGCACTGAACAAAACATTCGACACAAGCTAAACAAAGGGTTTTATTTCACTATCTTTGCTCTCAGATATATTCCTGTGTTCGTGGTTTAATAAATAGGTTATCTAGATTCTAACTGATCACCACTATAAGCCTAAGGAAGTGAGTTTTATAAAATATGGATGATCAGGAAACCATGGTAACTACAGTTCAGCTCTGAACAGAACTTTAGTTGGGGTTTTTGGGAGGCCATCATTGTGTTAGAAAGAAAGAATAAGTTATTTTAACAAATTTGTCATCTTATATTAGGGTGACCAGATGAGGACAGGAGCCCTATACCTTTAATAGGGAAGGGAATTTAATCAAGTGTGGGTTGTCATGCAAGCTCTGCTTGGTGAAACTCCCTCTTTTGCAAAACCATTAAAGATGCAGCTTCTGGCCAACCTGACTCATCCAACTATGTGACAATAGTAATCTATGTTTGCTACATATCGCCTCCACAACCTGCTTTTGGGGGCAATGGTGTGTAATTGTTTCCACCCTGGTAAGTCATTCTGAATTCAGCTGGGCTTCCTCCCAGGTAAGTAGTGTTAGAACTGAAGTCTTAATGCTTCATTCTCTTTAATCAAATAAATGAAATGTAAATATACTTCCCTTTATCACTGTATTGTGCCTTGTGACTGTAGAAACTGAGTGTCTAGAAACTGAGTGTCACTCTCCAAGGTCTATTTCAGGATCCTTTTTCCATTTAATAGGAATTGTTATTCTTTGGGGGACAGCCTGGCACCAGTCTTGTTCAACTTACATTTGTCTTGCTAAGCCTACTGCACCCTATTCTACTTCTCTGGTTCAGGGGTGGAGAACCTATAGCTTTCAAGATGTTGTTGGGACTCCATTTCCCAACAGCTCCAGCCAGCATGGCCAGGGGTGGGGGTGAAGAGAGATGTAGTCCAACAATGCTTGGACAACCAGAGGTTCTTCATCTCTGCTTTAGATCTCCATCCCTGCCTATAGAATCAGGATTCAAAACGACCTTAACGAATTGGAGAACTAGGCGCAAACAAAATGAATTTCGATAGGGACAAATGTCAGGTTCTACACTTAGACAGGAAGACAATCTGCACAGATATAAAATGGGGACACCTGGCTTGCCAGCTGTACATGTGAAAAGGATCTAGAGGTGTTAGTAGACCACAAGCTTAACATGAATCAATAGTAATGCCATTCTAGTCTGTATCGACAGAAGTACAGTGAGCAGATCAAGGGAAGTTTTCTCCAGCTCCAGAGACTAGGAACTTAATCAATGGCTTCAAGTTTAAGAAAGGAGATTCTGACTAAACATCAAGAAGAACTTTTTGATGGTAAGAGCTGTTTGACAGTGGAGTGGACTCCCTTGGGAGGTGGTGGACTCTCCTTCCTTGGAGGTTTTTATACAGAGGTTGGGTGGTCATCTGTCGTGGATGCTATAGTTGAGATTCCTGTATTGCAGGGGGTTGGGCTAGATGACCCTTGGGGTTCCTTCCAACTCTATAATTCTATGAACACTTGAGTTGGGAAAGACCTGTTTCTGTTACCATGGAAAAAAAGCTGCTGACAATTGACAGTATTGAGCTAGATGGACACAAGGTCTGACTCGCTATAAGGCAGCTTCCTATGTTCACACATAATTGATGCCTGAGGCTAAAAACAAGATGTCAGCTCTGTGGAGACACATCAAAGCACTTGATTACACACACATTCAACACAGCATTGCTAACTGCTTTCCAGCAATCCTGCTTTCCAACTGTGAACTGTTTCCTTTTGAATGGACACTGGGTCGTGAAGAGGAAGCCACATAAAAATGGTTGTTGACAAAGAAACAGCCTATGCAATGTGTAAAAGCCAGCTGTTTCCTCCCAAGACAGCCTATATACATCTCAGCACCAAATGCCATTATTGAAGCTGGTTTCATCATTACCTAATAGGAAATACAATTTTAGATTGCAAATGATATCACTCAAGAGTTGTGACATGAGCTTGAAATGTATCATTTCTTTTAGTCATTAAGCTAGGGAAGAAAAAGAGAGATAAAATTGTTGGTTTTAGTTTTCAGTTGCCGCAAAACAATGAAGGTTTAAAAACACCAGGGCAAAAAATCCCATGTCCTGTCCTGGCCAATCAATATATCTGCAACTAACATGCGTTCATATGATTGTTTGTTTGTTTTTGTGTTTGTTTGTTTGTGTTTGTTAAATTGTAATATTGTAATTTTAAATAATAAAGAATTATTTTAAAAAAACATGCGTTCATATAAGCAAAAGACAGAAAGGCTGGGCGCCATTGTAGGGGTTATTTAAATTTGCCTTAATTAAGAACTATGCACACACATTTAATGTCATTACCAAACAAAGTGGGGAGGGAGGGGTGTCCCCAAATTTTATTCAAATTTTGTTTGTAGAAAAAGAAGTTTTATTTCTCTCTGTGATAGACAGAGGTAGCCTTGGGAGGGATGATAATATTCACATGAAGAAGCAGTTCTGAGCTGGGGAACGCAGCTTGAGTACTCTCTACGCATCAACGTCTCCTTCAGACAGGCTTCCTAATTACTGGCAGTGAGCTGAATCTGGACTAAGTCATAATTAGAGCAAACCCACTGAAATAAGTGGGACTTATGATAGCCAAGGGACGTGGATGGCGCTGTTGGTTAAACCACAGAGCCTAGGGCTTGCCGATCAGAAGGTCGGCGGTTCAAATCCCTGCAACGGGGTGAGTTCCCATTGTTCGGTCCCTGCTGCTGCCAACCTAGCAGTTCGAAAGCACAAAGTGCAAGTAGATAAATAGGTACTGCTCCGGTGGGAAGGTAAACAGCATTTTCGTGCACTGCTCTGGTTTGCCAGAAGCGGTTTAGTCATGCTGGCCACATGATCCAGAAGCTCCCTCGGCCAGTAAAACAAGATGAGCGCAGCAACCCCACAGTCGTCCATGACTGGACCTAACGGTCAGGGGTCCCTTTACCTTTACCTCTATGATAGCCAATGGGACCTAAGTAGGTCATGACTAATTTAAGTCCCATTGATTTCAATGGGCCATATCCAACACTGTAGCTCCACTGGCAGAAGGAACTTCCATGGGTACAATGGAACTTCCTATTCTTTTCCTTTGGACCCTCCAGAGCAGTTGGGGGGGGGGTACTGGAATAGTACTGGAAACGGCTCAATGTTTCTAAGCATGTCTGGATACAACCCAATATATTAATACAAGCCTTTCACACACGCACAGCAAAAATGGAAGCGGCATGCGTGCATAAATCTTGTGTGTGTTTGTATTTAGGTTAACATCTATTCTGTGTTAATTTGTTACAGGGTATATTATTGTTTTCATTCAACGCCATCATCAGGCTGGATACACTTTTCATTCACAGAAGGACCACTTCTGTGAATGGGAGGATTTGAGATCTGTCAGAGGCTCATAGGAAGAGAGGAGGCAATTTTCTGAAGTTCCCCCTCCATCCTTACAGAGCAGTTTAGGGGAGACTGCCCCCCTTCTGTGAGTAGGAGTGTTCCACAAAAAGAGTTCTTATAATGGATCTTTGGATCCAGTCCCATAGGAAAAAGACCTGTCTCAGAGAGATTAGAATCTAAAGTTTGACAATGGAGAAAGAAAAGAGGTAAGTGGCTATGGAACAGGCAAAGGATGAATGTGAACAAATGCAGTTAAGTTACACATACTGTACTTAGGATATGTTAGGGTTGGAGATGTCTCCTGTATCTCCTGGAATCATGGAGCTCAGTGTATAGTTTTGTTAGGTATTGCTGAATCAGACTGACAAATATTTGACCAAGTATGCTCCTCCCTGTATGGTTTCAAACATCTAAGAGAAAGTGAGAGATAAGAGCTGGAAATCAACAAGATGAAAGTAACCCTTTTGCTATGTTGGCCTTGGGTGAAAAATGCCATGGACTGTTTATTTTCCCCACACGGGGGGGGGGGGAATCAAACTTTGCACATTGCAACAGTGAGATATTTAAAACCAGACTGAATAAAGCACATGAAAAAGGCCTGAAAGGAACAATATCATAATGGCAGCTGGATTCACTTAGCCAGCACTAATGCACAGAAAGGAGGAAAAGGCATACATGTACATGCATTTGGCCTGAGGCTGTGGATGGGTTTTGATCACCCATTCTCAATACACATCTGGAAGATCAGGTTAAACATTGCAAATGAAAGCACTCTTGGATGAGTCCAGTCAGCCAATATCGATTTGATATATCAGACAACCTGAGTCTGGGAAATCAAAGAGCATCCTCCAGAGAGTTGGAATGGGAGAAAAAGAGGACCAGAAGCCCTAATTAAGTCATTGCAGTGTTCATTAATTCATGTAGAAGCAAGGAACATTTTTCAACAGAGCACAGCAAATCTCATGTTAGTATTGCACAACCCCATTCTGACTGGCAGTAGTTTAACAATCTGTGTAAGTACTACATCAGAATATTTCTGCTGCCATGGAATTTTGAAAACGAAACTTTTCATTTTGTTAAAAGATCAAGTTTCTGGCCCTCATGGTTACACGGAAATATTTAAAAGATTAATACAATTCTGCACTCTTATTTCCCCCACTTTTTCTTTTTCTTTTTACCCAGACCTCAAACACTGGAATTAAAATCCCAAATTATGAAAACCACTTGGTAACAACTGAAAAATGCATGTAATTTAATCAAGCATTTCTATCTAATTTGCATTTATTAACAAGAGAATTTGACTTTAATATTCAAATGTTGTTGTTTTTTAATAATAATAAAAAGTATAGCATGCAAGTCTAGCAGGCATCACCAACCTTTTTTGGCGAGTGGGCACCTTTGGAATTTGAGAAGGTGCCACGAACACCAGTCACAAAATGACTGCCATGGAGGTATGGCAGGGCCGGCTCTAGGTAGACCCCCGGTGGCGCAGGGCACCACGGCGCTGGCCAGCCAGGAGGGCGCCGCGAGCTGCGCCTCCCGCTGGCTGGCCGGTCCGCCGGTTCGACAACCGCGCTGTGCCCGCCCACCGCGCTGGGAAACGGGGGGGGGCGGAGTGATCCGTCGCTCCACGGCGCCAGGGGCGCTTAAGACGGCCCTGGGGTATGGCATAACACAAATGGTTGCCACATCATCCACCATTATCACTTACAGAGTAGCTCTTTGCACTTCCCCTCAATGGGAGGGTGGGTGTCCAATCAAGGCACCAATAAGATGTTTAAGGGAGTGTCTCCAATACAGGAGAAGCAGAACGAGTGCAAACAAACTGAGCAGGAAGAGCCAATACGTCTCTGGTGCAGTTTTGATTTCTGAAGGAGCATTTATTGCAGTCTTTTGCAGGTGCCATAGGCGGTACTGACAGAGCACACTAGCACCCACAGGGCTTGCATTAGCATCCCCTGATCTAGATTCAATTACTCAGTCTCTATAACTGAGGGTTGTTTGCTTCTTCTACACATGAAAAATACTTGCTTTGAACTTGGAGGATCTCAACTGTAAACATTTTTAAAGTCAGTCCAACTGAGTATTAACATGCTTACTTCCAGGTAAGTATAGATAAGAACACAACTTGACAGCACCCAGTGCGACACAGAACTGTCTCACAGTTATACCCAGATATGTGAATATCACCCACAATACTCTCTGTCTATGGCACAAACTATCAAAGAACTGAACAACTGTATGACAAGAACAATACCACCCTTTGTCCTCAATCGTTCACTTCTACGGCTGGCATTGCATCTTGTATCATAACTGCTGAATATGTTATGCATTTTAGTTCTTAGAGCAAAGAGTAGACAAGTGATAGCCACTGTCTTCAGTTGTTTTAAGGAGGGATCAGTTATATTCCTGGATAATAAGTCTACCAGTAGTGATTTGCCAAGACTAATAGAACAGGCACCCCCAAACTTTGGCCCTCCAGATGTTTTGGACTACAATTCCCATCTTCCCCAACCACTGGTCCTGTTAGCTAGGGATCATGGGAGTTGTAGGCCAAAACATCTGGAGGGCCACAGTTTGGGGATGCCTGCTAATAGAACCTTCAAATTTAGTAGCAGTCTACCGGGAAAGCACAATAGGAGGAGCCAGCTATGGCCTTCAGGCTGTGTTGTAAGTGGGTTTTCTGGTTAATCAATGTGTGAAGCAGAATGCTTGGCTAGATATACTTTTAGCCTATTAATCAGAAAAGCCTTTCCCGTACACCAGCAGTTTTACATTTACTAAGATAACGTCTTCTGAAACACTGGTGCTAATACCAGCCCAATACATTTTGCTGTCAGGAGCAAAGCTGAGCTTTAAAATGAACAAGATTACAAGTAGATCCTGGTTAACTTAGCAAACTGAACCTTGTGAAAAATAATGTCATTTAAGGTTGAATTCGCAAAAAGCAAGCTGCACATCTGATAGGCTACTTCCACAGGGTCATTGGCAGAAATATGAAGAAAGATGCCAATATTAATAATGCTCTTGATATCCACTCTGTCTTGTGCATGACTTGGCTGTCAGGTAGAGGACTGGTAAGGAGGGCTGACGCAATAACTCCTGCCTTTTTGTCCTTCTCCAAGGCTGTGATTACTCCTTGCCTCATCTACTATTTCACTTCTGTTCAAAGTGGATGATGACAACATGACAAAGATTAGTGTTGATATCTGTAGGATTAAACAAATTCCCTTGATACCTGTCAGTGAACAGTTGGAAGGGGAAAGCTATTCTCTGGTGCTCAGCTTGTGTTCAGTAGTCAAAGCTGGTGGGAAATTGTAGGTATGGAACATCAGCAAAATAGCATACAGCTCCAGCAAAACATTCCACCCACATCCAAAACATAGTTTGGAGTTCCATGAAAATACTGTACTATAGGTGGAGTGCAACATGGCATTAAGGCAATTGTTTCATCAGTGCAATTATTTCTGCTTGCATTTCCCACCCCACCCCATCCCCGCATGTCTCCTAAATCTGTTCTAGGGGTTCCCTCAACCCTCTGGAGGAGATTTTGGGAGGCTGTTGGGCGAGCACAGGGTTGGGAAAACATGAAAGTCCTACTGCCCATAAATCCTTGCACTGATGAGATACATTAGTAGAATATGACCCTATGAGAATTAACCTAAAATATATAGTCCTTACCTACTGGCAAGGATAGGATACCAGATTTACCACCCTTGGTACTTTCAAATATTGGGGCCAATGGATCTGAAAGCATATATGGCCCTCAGTTTGTCCCATGTTGTAGCAACTAACATTTCCATCCTCTTTAGATCTTTTCACTGAGGTTTGTCCTGCAGTGACTATGTTCGTGTCCTGGCCTGCACTGCACAGGAGCATAACCAGCACTGCACATTGACTGAGCTGGCTCAGCTAAAGAGAAGAAACCGAGGGTTCATGTACGGTCACTGCCTTGGATCTCTGACGAGAAAGTCAAGCAAAAGAATTTTGCCAATAAAGCGTAACAGAAAAAATGGGACACCCACCTCGGAAAGAGTCAAGGTTCTTAAATAGCTATTCAAAAATGCTCTGGGAAGAAATGTCCTAACCACTGTCTTTCTGCGGGCTTGGATTTGCACCTACCAGTCTCCCCATTAACATAGGTGCACCCACAAGACTTCATCCCCATCCCATTGTTTTCCTGGACCTCTCCCCTCTACATGCAGGTGTTTCTCGATCCTGATCATTTCAGACTTTCCAAGGATTAAAAAAAAAATCTGTATTAAAAGGATGGAAGGTTCAGGGCACCACTGGAATGGGGAGGGCATCATGTGGGCATCCCTGCATTAATGGGGAGATAGGAAAGTGCAAGTCTACATTTTGCTCCAATGTGCAAAAGCCCTGTAAGGCTCAGGTCAGGAGCAGGAGAACGTAAGCAGTCTTCCAGAATAGCAGAGCTGAATGTGTATGAGGAACTGAGGGACACCCCTGCCAAATGTGCATCCAGGTCAAAATAATAAGTTGGGTCAAACAAGCCCAGATGGCTCAAAATAACACAACATGTGCCTCCTGCTCCACGGAAAGGGCAAAGAATGGTCAGCCAATTTGACCAGAGGGCAACATTCTTGTGCATGAATAAACTGGGATTGCCATTATAGACTCAGGGCTGGAGACGAGCTAAGCATCATCTAGCCTAGTTCATGTCTGTCCTGCACCAAACACTCCACCCAAAACCTAGCATGCTACCAATGCTCATCAAAAACAAGCAAGGATGTGGCAGAGGAACTTTGTTTGCAGCAGGACTATTTAAAACAGCCTGCAAAACTGATTTTAAATTGAACGAGAAGAGCTCTTTAAAAACAAAACAAAACTACACCCATATACTCATCCTGTGTGCTTTTCAGACCACCTGGGAAGGTGCAGCCTGTTCCAAACGTTTCTGGTGTCCTTCTTATATAGGCTATGTTACAAAACACTGCACCAGAGAGAGACGATTGCGCCAAATTGAAATGCTTGGAAAAACCCTCCCCCCATGCTCACCTTCTTCCTTGGTGGCAAAGGTGCTTCATAAACTTCATCAGTGGGGCACAGCACACACTCAGAAACCCTATCCCACCCACTTCACTTTCCAAATCATTTCTCTGGCTCTTTGCAAGCCCAAACAGCCAGGACATGCAGCCTTGGCACAATTGGACATTAATGGCACCCCCCCTCCCATACAAGCATTATTCAGCCCCCATCTATATACTCACATAATGCTTGGATGGGTTTCGCCTTTTTTCCACGTCCACCACATTAGCATCCAGCACGCTGTAGGACAGCATCTTCGTCCCCAGGAAAACCAGGAAATGCAAACAGAGTCCAGATGTATCCTTGTATTATGATGAGTGTGCTTATTCTTTCAGGATGGCTCCTTGGCGCTCAAGGAGGATTTCCTAGGAAGCTGGTGCCTTCCCTTCTCTCTCTCCCTTTTTTCTTTTCTTCGTTGCTGGCACCAGAAGAGAAGCAAAACTTCCCCAAGCTTCAACAGAAGGAGATGTTTTTAAATATATATATACTGTATATATATTGGAAACTGCACCAATCTTGGAGCGCCTGGTCACACCGCTCACGATCCTCCCCTTGGCCCTGGGAGGGAGGAAAGGGCAGAAATGGTCTTCGGCCACTTTCAAAAGAGCTCGGCTCTTATATTCTGGTGGAACTAAGGGGATTCCTTCTGGTCCAAGGCTGCGTTTAGATGGATGGGAGGGAGTCTCTATTCAGTCCCCCCTCCCCCCCCCGCCCTAAAGGCGGATCAAGTTTTGCAGTCCCTTTACGGATCCCCGGCGCGGTGTCCCGCGTGCGCGCGTGTCTATATCCCTGCCTGCCTCCTTTTCCCTCGTCCCTACACCCGAGTCGCCGCTGCGCGGTTCTCTTCAGCCCCAGCTTCGTGCCTAACAGCGGCGGATCCTTGGCAACGCACCTTGGTGCAGCTGCTGTTGCTTCTGCTGCAGCCGCCCCGGGGGAAGGAAGGAAGGAGGCAGGCAGGCAGGCAGAAGGCGGCGGGCCGGCTCGGGCAGAGAGGCGAGCGAGCGGCTGGGCGCGAAGCTCCCTTCCCCTGCCTTCTCGGCTTCGCCTCCTGCTGCCGCGATCTGCTCTCCGCGCCGAACAAGGCGAGGGGCTGGAGGAGGAGGAGGGGGAGGGGGCGGCCGGTCGGGAGGCAGGAGGGCTGGGCTCTGCTTGCCGCCCGCGGAGGGGGCCCGGTCTTCCCCCGGACAGGAGATCCGAAAGGGGAGTGGGCGATCACCTCTCCACACCCAAACCCCGAGGGGGCGCTGAGCGGCCGAGGAAGCTTTGCCCGGGCGGCTCCGCCCCCTTCAGAAATAACGACTTTGCGAGCCGCTGGGGGGTGGGGAGAAGTTCCCCGGGGACGGGCAAGAAAAGAAAGGCAGAGGCGATCTCCTCTAGAAACAGATCTCTCCAAGAAGACGGAACCACCGGCTCCCTTTGGGGACTGCTGTTCTTGGGCTGGAGGCAGGCGAGCGGAAGGGAGCATAGGGTTCCTTTGCCCGTGGCCAGTTCTCTCAAATCTACCATCGTGGGTGCAATCAACTCCCATTTACCTGGGAGTAAACCCGGTTGAATTCTTTGGGGCCGACTCCTAATTAGACGTGGTTACCGGTAGGTTAGCAGCCCTAATAAGGGTCTGCAGTTGGACCTGCAATGCCACTGCCCCCCAACCCCTCCCCCCTCCCTTGTTGCTGGCATCCAACTGTCCCGAGAGCCTCTAGGAGTGAAGTCAAAGTTAGCAGCAACGATGTGACCTCCCTGGGGTGCAAGTAGTGTTGTGTGGCAGTGTGTATGGAGGTCCTGGGCTGCTCAAATGACAAGACCCCTGTCTCAGCCACGCTAATGCGGTTCAAACAAAAGCAGAGCAAGATGTTTGGCACCAGCTTAGTTGCAGGCGTTGCTGGAAGGAGACCTATAAGGTGCCATCCTACCACCTTAGAAACTCCACCTTTACTTGCATGTTAATTCACATTCCTAACATGGACTATTTAACTTGCTCATTGCAAGCAACTGGAATCTCAATATGTATTCCTTATGGATTTCAGATGAAATGTTCTGAAGAACCACAGGTAGTAATAAAGGGGATTCATTTCTAATTGCCATATACTCTTTATTCTGATATCAACCTGCTAGCTATTCAGTAGCAGGCTGGCTGCAACATAGCCAAAGTAACTTTCAGGGCTTGGTTTTTTTCAGAAGGCATAGCTGCAGCATGTGAATGTTAGTTCTGCAGGCACACACCCAAATCAATCTTACTGTCTTTATCATCATTGGTGGCTGGTGCCCAGTGGGGCTGGTAGGGCAGAAGGTAGGGAGGCCAGCAGCAGGTGGAGCCAGAGCCAATGGAGGTAGTGATATCTTATTTCAATCTTATCCTCCCTTTTGAGTTCTGCGAGGGCAACACTGAGACCAAGGAGGAGGAAGCTGACAGGCAATGCCACCCTCTAGTCTGGTTGTTAAGTTAGAAGGCAGGGTAGGGTAGGGCTGGCTGAGGGCAGACATAGGCTGGTGGGGCAGTGCCACATCCATCCTAATCGAACAGCTGCCACTGTAGTTCAGACATCGATAACGAGTTGTGCTTGCAAGAGAACAGAAAAATCTCAAGCAGGGCACAATGTTACTAGGACTGAAGTGCTAAGGAATAATATGTTGTCTTAATGACAGAAAGATAGCCAACTCTTGCATATCATGCTGAGCAGGCGAAATTAACTTAAATTAGCAGAAAAAGAAATTTACCATTTTAGCTCCAAAAGGTGGAAATTACAAAAATAAGCAGGTGCACAAGTGTAAGACTGGTGACACTTGGCTTCACAGCAGTAAATTCAGAAAAAGGGAACAAGAGCTTTTAGTAAGCTACTGTCTCTACATGAGCTAGCAATGCTATGCAAGAGTCTAGGGCATTGTTAGGAGGTGATCTGGGAGAGCTGAGCCCTGGGTCTTTTACACACTTCAGGTCTTCTGCCCTTTCCCTTCCCTCTGAAAGTAGACCTAAAATTACATGCATATATATAACTTAGGAAATACAGCTTTTGTGTAAATCTATATCATGGACCTGTGCTTTGAATCTTTCTGAAGACTAATGACCAAACTGCGGGAGGCAGTGCAAGACAGGAGTGCCTGGCGTGCTATGGTCCATGGGGTCACGAAGAGTCGGACACGACTAAACGACTAAACAACAACAACAATGTCCCTTAAGCTGGCGACATAATTGTACTGGACTATGTATTTTAAATGTTTGAAAATGATGTCAATAAAGGTTTTGATTGATTGAAGACCTAATGTCCCTGGCAACAGCTAAAAAGTTGACTGCAATTTAAGCTGTGTCAACAAAAGCATGAAAAGTAATGGCACCACTCTATTCTGCTTTGTTCATACCTCACCTCAACTGTGACCAGTCTAAGGAGGATACCAACAAACTAGGCCATGTCCAGAGAAGGGTGTCAACTATGGTGAGGGACTTGGCCTCTGAGGAGGAGAGTTTGGAGGAGATGTGCATGTTTAGCCTGGAACAAAAGACAAATAAGAGTAATGATGCTCAAGGTGCATGATTCACAGGAGCAAGCTCAACAATTATGTTAATTCTATCAGGAGCACCCAAATAATAGGTCAGGTTGCATCTATTGGGTACTGTGATTTCAAACTCCACTCCATCCACTATCAACTTATATTTACCTTTTATGGGCACTTGGCACTTCTGTGATACATATCAGTGAGGATACTGTGTGTGCAAATAAGTAAAGCGTTCCAGTTGATGCTAATTAGACATGCCCAATGACTGCCACAGAACTCCACTGTATTCTGGAATCTTGCCATTCATGATTTCTGGAAGGAGTCACGCATATAGATTAAAATATTACAATATCTTTTGGAATATACGGAAATTCAAGACTGACTTTAGGGAACCATTTCCCTGAGTGCAAATGTAATTTTATTTAATTAGGTGACTTTAAACCCACTCTTCATTAAATCAATCCCAGAATGGGGGACAACATGAAAAATAAACCCTTATACAGTACTGTATAAAACATCCATGTCTGACATTGAATATAACTGATCTGTAGAAAGGACTTTATGATATGAAAATAGAGACCATGTATGTACTTTTGTAACCCAATAAAATATTTAACATGAAATATAAACAAAGCAATAAAAAAAGCAAACCACAACAACAATAATAAATCAAATAGTGGCATGAGCAGTCCTTACTTCATGGGATGACAGCATCAGTAACATATGCTGTTGGGTGCAAGTGCCTTGCAGAAAATGGCATTGCAATTAGCAATAGGCTGGAATCCCACCCTACATAGGAAATATGTAGCAAGTATCATTGCCAACAGCCAAATTACTATGGCAAATTACAAACAAGGATATACAACTAGTAACAGTGATAATCACACATAGAATAATTTCTGTGGGGAGAAAATGATTACATGGTCTATATTCAAGCATGCATAAACAGAGTTCAAGACATTGATTTTTATGTAGAAGGCTCCTTTGGAATGCTTTTGGTGAAAAGCATTACACAGAGTTGTGCAAATAAAGAGAGGGGTTATACCAAAATTTTCTCCCACATTTTTCTTCATCAATTAGAAAAGAATTTGCATTTGAAATGTATCTAAGGTGAGAGAAAGCTTGTGAAATTTTCGTGGGTAGGGTGCAAGTTTTTTACCCCTATGCTTTTGAGGTGGTCAAGGGATATTTGTGATTGTCCTTTTTTTAATTCAACAAAATAAGCAGTGGTCCGCACTCTACAGACTTCCCAGGTGCCCAAGCTTCAGTTCAAGCCCAGGGGAAGACACCCTCCTATGCATTTTTTTCCTGATCAGGAACTGTGGGCATCCAGGGAGGCTGCAGTGTGTTGGATAAGAGTTTACTGGAAAGAAAAACACACATTGAGACACCTTGCAACAATGTAATACCCTGCATTCATAAAAGGGTACAGAAATTGCAAAAAAAATGGAATGCAGATGTTAAGCACAGCACTAGTCACAAACCACTACAGGATACACAAATGTTCCACTTGGTGCCTTGTTTTAACCAATACTTTTAACCAATACTTTCACAGTTACACAATGTTCAGCCCCCCTGCAAAAAATAAAAATAAAAAATCATGTTCCTATAGCATTGTTTTAAAATCACAAACTATGGATCAAGAAGAATCCCCAGATATCCAAACCAGACCTAAGAATTTGACCACCCCCAATGAGAACAGAGAGAGAGATGGCTACCTTAGATTAACAAAACAAAAGCAAGACACCCATATGAACCTTGGGTCTAAAGTAAACCCGGGATTTGCTTTGAAGGGAAGCCTAGGCTAGAGCTTACTTTAACTGCAGTGAGATCTCATCTCTTTGAAAACTGAGTCTGATGGATCAGACCTCTTCATCTGTAAAATAGGGGAGGAATAACAACAAATGGGAATATTTTAAAAAATAATTGCTATCCGTACAAATTTATTGTGATGCTCAGTTAGATGAGCACCTCTATCCCTTTTTTCAAAGTTCCTCTAGTGTGTGGACATCTTTGCATGCTGGGAGGATGATGCTCATGGCTTTTTCCTCTTATCCTATTAATTTCCTTTGAACATATTGGTAGAGTTTATTAATGAGTGAACTGAAAACCAGAAAAGAGATCCAATGCACAAAGCTTTAGAGAGGAAGGCTAGACACCATGTTCCAATTGTAAACGCTAAGGTACATCTCAACTGCTCACTGCAGGAGGAAACTGCTTATATTATTATAAGGGAAGAAAAACAACACATTTGTAAATGAGGGCAACCCATGGGAGGGAATGTGCTGGTTTATCCAAGCTCCATTCTGATCACAAGCATCTATTGTGTGCCTGTGCCCCCTTCTTTCTATATTTCAGGTGGTCTTTGCAATGCTGGCAGCCTGAAACTTCTTGACTTGTAAATTGAGAACTTGATCAGGAAATAGCTGAAAGAAAACAAAAAAGGACAACCAGGCCTTCACTGTGCTACTTTCAAAGTGGCTATTTTTGTCCAGACATTTTGAAGCCTCCTTATTGTACAGAGGGAGTGAAAGGGACAGATAAACACACACTGTAGCAGCAAAAATCAGGCACAACACAACACGTTCAGGATAACAGCACCTCTCAACCAATGATTTTCAAACTCGTGTGTGTCTGTGTGCGTGTCTTTATACAAACCAGCCAATGATGGTCAGATCATTTCCATATTAGGCCAGCAACGTTTTCTTTTCTTAAACCCATTAATGGAACTGGAACATGTCAAGTACCTTGCCAAGGTGTATATGTTCATAGATCAATATTTAAAATGTACTCCGGCCAGGAAATGAAACTCTGACTCACTATGACAAAAAGGCTCTAATGTCTAATCCCATTCATTTGATATTACACGACTGGGGGTTAGGCTCTGCTATGCAGTAAGAGATAGCATTATCCATAACCTTGGCAGAATGCTTTCTACCTTGGCATGAGATGCCTTGTGTAGAAATCACAATTTCCCATTTCCTTCTTCCCTCTTAATCCGCTGCTGTGTTATCTATGACCGCCACAATCACAATGCTAGACATGCAAGAAACTTGATTCAGTCGAAAGAAGCTCCAAGACTAGGAAAAATTCTGATTCACTAATACTGGGTGCCCCAATCAACAGAGATCACTGCCATAAGGAGGTATTTGTCACACCCAGTCCCCATTCCTGCACTAACTCTACATTATTCCATATAAGGACAGCAAAATCACACTTGTCCCATAGTAATGGTTTCTGTATGATTAAGATATTCCAACAAGTGCTGAGCTTCATAAGATAAAGTGACTCAAAATTTCAACTAAGTGAATAAAACCCCCAAGCCTTTGTGAAGCGGTCTGAAAAATATGCTACGTAATTTGAATACATCCTGCATGCAGAGGTCCTGCTGGCTTAGCATCTGGGCTCAGAGGAGTTGCAGTAGTCTAGTGTTGCAAAAACAAAAAAGAAGTGTCCCCAAGCTTCACGTCCTGTTCTTGTGTTTTCCAAACTACCTGAAGAAAAATGGCATAATACGCCTTTCCTCCATATTTTTGCATGCCATTGCTTGAAGCTGTTGAGTCACATTGTACCTGCCTTGGAGACTAACCTAAGCCGGGCTTCTGAACCTGGCTTATTTGCTTGCCTTAATACAATTTAAGTGCAACTTAATACAACACTGCACATACTGTATTTAAACACACTCCCACAGGAGGCAGTAATGGCCACTAACTTGGGTGCTGCTTATTTCCTTGACATCTGACGGGAGGGTGTTCCACAGGGCGGGCGCCACTACCAAGAAGGCCCTGTCTGGTTCCCTGTAACCTCACTTCTCACAACCAGAAAGCCCTTGGCGCTGGATCTGTGTCCGGACTGAACGATGGGGGTGGAGATGACTCCTTCAGGTATACAGGACATGACTATGAATGGTTACTAGCTGTGATGGCTATGCTCTGCCTCCACAGTGGGAGGCAGTAATGCTTCTGAATAAAAGTTGTTAGGAACTGCAGAAGAGGAGAGTGCTCTTGTGCTTGAGTGCTGCTTGTGGGTTTCCCATGGGCATCTGATTGGCCACTGTGAGAATGGGATGCTGGATTAGATGTGCCATTGGCCTGATCCAGCAGGCTCTTCTTATGTTCGTTTGAATATGCTTTAATAACAGTGACTTGATCACTTCTCCAAGCACTGCCCCTCTCTGGTTTTTTGTTTTTTAAAAAAATCATGGGCCAAATTCAATGTTAACAACTTGTTAATCCATTCAATAAATGTGTGTACAGTATTTGAGGGACACAATTGCAAGTTCCAGCTCATGCTCAAGTTTGCTTCAACAGCACCACACTGTGGCTAGACACATACTAGCATGTCACGTTCTGCCATGCTTCCTGAGACACTAGTACAAGACGAACAAATCAGAACTTGGAAGTTCTGAGCCAGGAGATCTGAGGTCTACTCTATGGATATTATGTTAGTGGAGCCATGAGATAATACATCTATTTCATTCCACGAGACTCCCATTTGTTCCCCTGGAAAGACACTTTAAAATATAGGGCATCAAGAAAACATATTCCATTGCTAACTAAGATGTAAAAAGACATTTCTCCTGGCATCAAGAGAATGTGGGTGAGAGGATAGGGCAGATTTTTAAAATTTTACAGCAAAAATAAAAAATCCCTGCTAAGTAATTTGTAGACTTGGGGTTCAAAAGGCAGAAAAGTAGGTTGACTCCTGTTTTTGTGAATTCCAAAGAAGACCAGAAACAGCTTGAGTTTCCCCCAGCCCAGGTTGGAGGACTAACAGGGGTATGGTGGCAGTTCTACCATGGAAGGCTGGCTTTCACCATGGCGATTTGGCACCCTACTAGAGTTCATGGGGTTGGCATCCCGGCGTTTGGGTACAACAGTCCTGGGGTTTGGGAGCTGGAAGGAAAAAACAAGATCTTGTTTTAAGCTGGGATTCTTTCCACTCCCATCTGATTTTGTGCCTCCCCCTCCTTTATTTACAAGTTGCCTTGAAGTTGCCCATCCACAGTTAGCAGCACATGGTCACCAGGCATACAAGTCAGCTGTTGTCTTTCCCTAATATACCGGTAGTAATTCTTTCTAAATTTTAGGCAGATTGCAATATTTCTGTTTAAATACAGTAATTATTTATAAACTTTCACCTATACATCTAAGTTACCAAATTCAAATTTGCTTCACATTTGTGGACGTGACAGTTATGCATTTATAAAGCAGTCCATGTGGTGGCTGGAACGACACACAAAGACTTCCTATGCCAAAACCACAGCGCACCGGAGCAAACGAGAGGCTCTTGCCAGACAGTACCACTTGGAAAAGGGCTCTTATCTGCTGGATGCCTTCCAAAAAGATGCATGCGCTGAACAAGGGCATTTGTAGATCAACAGGCATTCCAATAGCAGTATGGAATAGGGAAGGAAGAAAGACAGGGCCTAGAAAGTATCTTTATTTTAAAAATGAATGTACTGTAGTCTTACTGGGACCAAGGAATACTTTACTCTTGAGCAGTTTGACGGCGATTTAGAATAGTATAAAACAAAGCTATAACATGCATAACCAAGATATAATATATATATATAATTTCTGTCACTCACTGCAGTCAGGTATAATTCTTCTCTGTGACAGTTCCAGAAATAGTGCTCAAATGGAAGTAGAAGTGCTCTCTGGAATTTTCCCTCCTTCAGTCTTGAGGAAACAAGATTGTCACTCCGTTCATCTACTAATGAGTATTATTTAATACCTGCCACAGTTTGCAAAAGAAGCATGGATGCATGTGCACATTTCAATATTATGGAAGGAAAAACTGCTTTGATTTTTTAATGCCAGTGCACTGTCCACTTTTTAAAAGATCACCTCGTCCACGACTTATGCAACCAACCGCTGTGTTCTGCAGAAGGGCATCTTGCAGATACCACCCTAAATTAAAGCACTGAATAGCCTTTAGTAATCATGGAATCCAGGTTAAAAGTAAACTGGGAGTAGTAACAAAAACAAGGATTCAGAATCCACAGCACTTGTTGTATCTCAAGAGATGACCAAAATTAATGTACCACAAATTATGTATATCAGACTAGGAGTGTGGAAGGGGGTGCATTATTGGAGAGAAGAGTATGGTTAACTTATTCTGATGCCTGTTTCTCAAGTATTTCCTTGAATTCACGCTGCTCATCTTTTTAGGCAGCTCCTGTTTATTGGACTATAAGGTATGAATGCAAAGTTTGTTTTTTCTTCCATCCAGCCACAAGAGGGCATTCACAACATAACTGTTTAAAGAGGTCCCTGTGTTTAGTACCTGGAATATCAGAGGCAGATTGAGCACTTCTGAAACATGGAGAGAAATAAATGAATAGGAATTTTATGATAGAGCATTGTCTAGGAATTCCAGCCAAGTTTTTAGCGTTGAAGTATTCTTACTATTCATGCCCACTGGATACAGTTTGGCTCTAGAAGTCCACAGCATCTCATCTTAAAAGACAGTATAGTATCCTTCCATGGTAGTGACCACGTCACTGTTGGTCTCCATCCAGTCCAGTAGGCAATGGATCACAGCTTTGGAAACAAAAGGGCTGTAGCTCTGCTGAATACAATTGAGGATGTAATTGAGATGGCAGCCCTTTTCAGCATCTACAGATGTAAAGCAGAATTGGAATGGTAAATGGGTGAGCAATTGTTCTATTATTCATACAGATGGGAGACTGGATTTCAGTAGCAAGAGTGAAGCTGCCCCCATGGGCAGGTGGCAGACTTTGGATAGAAGCTTTGAGATAACTTGCCCAGGTGCTGGCTCAGAAACACACCACCACCATTGCCAATGCCATATTTCTTTCTGCAGGTGCCATACCTGAAGGTATTTCCACAAAACTGGTAGATCGTTTCCAAAAGGTTCACTATGCTGAATGAGAACTGGCATGAACCAAAAGCATGACTCTTATTTCATTACAGAAACCAGGAAGGGGGATTAGAACATTACAAGTTATCTGTTCTGTGCTGGAACCAACAGTAGTCAGTTCCACTTTCCTGTGGCAGTTATTTTGCAAATACATATCTAACCGGTTACATTTCAGAATAGTTAGAATGGGATGGTGGTGATGATGAGACCCTTAATTATTCTAGCTGGATTAATCTCCTTTAGTACTTCTTTCTTCAGGTTTCTTCTCATAAGGGAATACAGGGTTTGTGAGAGCACGCTTGAATTCTCTAGTGTGGGAAGGCTTTCTCCTTGTCCTATGTTGTGATTTTCTTTTGGTTTGATTGATTGTATTGTACTGGTATGCTGCTAGCCTTTGGGCCCCAAAGTGCCCCAAAGTGCAGTAATAATAATAATAATAATAATAATAATAATAATAATAATAATAATAATTTGTTATTAAATTAAGTTCTCTTACTCAAATACAATTATTCCTTACTTGTACAGGCCTGTGAATGTGGTTATTTAACTGTTCATACTTACATTTTGGCCTCTTACAATCATCTCTGAGGACTTCAAGGGTCACTTTGTGCAATTCTTTATCTTGCTCAGTCACCTAGAGGATGCAGGAGTGATTCTTAAAATCAAAGCAATGTACATTTATAGTATATCAAAGATAAGAGCCTGGCCTACAATTAGAGACCACTGCATTTTCATGATAACAGAAAGAAACATTTCAGGGCCATTGGATAGACTGTGAGTGGGAGTCACCTAACCAGCCCTGTCAGTGGAAGCCGTATGCAAGGACTTCCACTTACACAAGAGGGCACCCCCTGGACCCCCCTGAAACTGGCTTGGGTGTGTGTGTCAGGAAAACCTATAGAACAGCACACAGTGGGAGGGGGTCTTGTTCTGCTCAGCTAGAATGTTTGTGTATGTGGAATGATTGGAAGAGCACAACATTGGATTCCACCCTGTCTCTGGATTTAATATCAGCTGCCAGAAAACACATGGGGAAAGCACTGCTGCATTCAGGCCCTGATTGTGGGCTTCCCATAAGCATCTGGTTGGCCACTATGAGAACAGGATGCTGGACTAGATGGACCTTTGGCCTGATCCAGCAGGGCTCTTCTTATATTCTTATGTAAAGAAGCATTCTGCATGCATCTGACCATCATAAAACACCTATCACTGGCCCATTTGAAGTGGTGGCTGATGCCCATTGGAACTGGTAAGGTAGCATGGAGGAAGGTAAACAGTGAGCAGATCTAGAGCCAATGACAAGCAGATCCAATCAATTATAGATTTGTCCTCATCCTTTTCTGTTCCGAGTTTTATAAAGACAACCCTGAGACTAAGGAAGTCAGAAAGGTGACAGCCAGCAGCATCCTCAGACTGGATGTCAAAATAAGGCGGCTGGCAGGTGGGTCTGGCTGAGTGGACACAGAGTTGGTGGGGCAGTGCCCCATTTGCCGTAACAGACCAGCCCATTTGTATGTAGAGTTAGCATGCTAGTGGCATGCTTCACATATTAAGCTTATGTAAATGTTGACAGGACATGCTTTACCTACATGCCACCCTTCATATAAAGAGATACTTACAAAATACATATCCTTGGGATTTTTTGATTTCTGGAAAAGAACTCCCTTATTTTGCAACACCTTTATTGCTTCCGTGAAGGAGTCTCTAATCAGTTTGGAGGAGGGACCAGCTTTGGAATCTGTCTGAACAGGAAAAAGACAAAAAAGAGAGGCATATTTGGATAAGGAGGAAAGGAGAAGCATGGGAGTCAAATGCACTTTTAGGTTATTTGGGTCTGCACAAGGAATCAAAGAGAAGTCCTTTCCTTCAAACAGCAGCAGAAAACTGTTGATATTAAAATGGCTGAAACAAACCTTACACTCAGCTCCTGAAAGGAGCTGCTGCCAAAGTAATTACTTCATGACACACCGATCCATTTTTAATAAGAAAAGGGAAATGAACTAAAGTATCTGCAAGTGGAAGGAGCAGAGTCTGATAATTACTTGCTTTGGTATAGAGCATCAATCCTGTCTGAAGATAAGGCCTAATTAAGAACACACTCTGCGTGAGCTAACAGAAGGCTCAACTTGGATAGCTACTGAAAGAGAATTGCTAATGGCAAACTTCTTAAAACTGACAGAAAAAGCAGAAGAAACGGGTGTCAGCTTGAAAGGTACAAGCAATGAGCTACTGAAGAAAACCTATGTTTTATTAACCTTACTCCTTGCCTTACAGGCAGCACTGGCAAATCCTGTGCTTGCTTGCACCTCAGCCCAAAGCACTATGATTTGAATGACTATAACTAAGTTTTCCTATTTTGTTAAGTCTACCAGTATGTTGAGTTTGGAGGATCCTGCTTCAGATTTGGGGAGGGGGTGCCTCTACAATACAGACTCCAAATATATCTTATGTACATACCATGTGCAATAGGGGGGGTCTGCCCTCCTTTATGTTTACTTACAATTAAACAAGACGCAAGATGGAAAAGCAGCTCAGTATCGCCTTGTAAGCTTTATGGTTGAATGGGTTTAAACCTAGAGCTCCCTAGATTAAATCCAACACACTTGATCAGCATTGGATTTGATCCAGGTAGATCTATGTTGAAATCTATTCAGTATGGCCACAGAAGACAATGGTGGAGTGCTTTCTTTGTTACATGCGGCGATCTACAAAGAGATCTGTTCAGGGGGAAAGCATCAGGATGGATGTAGGAAATTCAGATAGGTCATATACAAAAGAAATTGTAAAACAAAGGAAGTCTATCTATGGCCACAGAGATGTTTTTTGTTTGTTTGTTTGTTTCTTCTTCTTCTTCTTCTTCTTCTTCTTCTTCTTCTTCTTCTTCTTCTTCTTCTTCTTCTTCTTCTTCTTCTTCTTCTTCTTCTTTGCATCTTTAAAGTGCACCTCTATTGTACTCTGCATAAAATCCAGGAAGATACTTTGGATGAAACTATAGTGCATGATGAGGTTACTTGCTGGGAAGACCAAATTTTGCAACATACCTTCTCCCCCTCCCTAGGTGAAGCAGTCCAACTTGTTTCCTCTAATACTGCATTTTGCTTTAGAGGCACAGGGATGGCTTGTGAACCTTTGCCATTTCCTACCTTGTACAGAAGCATCTGCTGCTGCTCTAAATTCTTTTCAGCACAGATTGTTCACAGATCCTATCTTTTGCTCTTCACTTCGTTTGTGGGCTATGGCTTTTGATCAGGGATCGTTGAAACTCTTAACCATAAATATGTTCATAAGGCCAATAAATGTAATGCACACATTAAATGTCACTGGGTTCCATCATGAGGGAAAACCTGATGCATGTGTTACATAAACTTTATTACCAACAGTCCCCAGTCACTCCTCCTCAGATTCTCCAAAGCTCTACTATCTTTACCACTGCTATTCCCTTCCCTAGAATGGTCCAGGATCTTTGGAGACACATTTCTCTTCAGTGCAATTTGCTTTATGACACTACATCAATTCCCCTCTGGTGCAACTAAGTGCCAGAATGCAGAGTTGAAAGCTCAGATGTGCATTGCTAATCTTCAAAATTAATGCTGATGAGCATGGAAACTCCTGAGCAATCAGCCTGTGAGAGAAATACTAGTTTATTCCCCTGTTTGTTGACAAGCACTTCTAATTCTTTCTATGAACAGGATTCTGCGGCTCTCCAAGCAACTCAATACAATGCCCATCTGCTTGCATAACAAGGAAGTTTCTCTATTCTATTCTAAAGCCTGCTTTCCTGTGATTTAAAGTTCACTTCCTCATCTGTGGCAGTACAAAATAATTGCTTTTCTAAACATTGCATTTAAAGATTGCAGTTAAGTTAAACCTTCACTTCATTCATCTTTTCTTGAGAATAAAATGACTCAGGCTTATTAAATGGTTTTTCCCTTTTTAAAAAACAAACCAAAACCAACTCTGACCTCCGAATTTTTAATTCATTTCTTTGTTGTTTAGTCGTTTAGTCGTGTCCGACTCTTCGTGACCCCATGGACCATAGCACGCCAGGCACTCCTGTCTTCCACTGCCTCCCGCAGTTTGGTCAAACTCATGTTCGTAGCTTCGAGAACACTGTCCAACCATCTCGTTCTCTGTCGTCCCCTTCTCCTAGTGCCCTCAATCTTTCCCAACATCAAGGTCTTTTCCAAGGATTCTTCTCTTCTCATGAGGTGGCCAAAGTATTGGAGCCTCAGCTTCACGATCTGTCCTTCCAGTGAGCACTCAGGGCTGATTTCCTTAAGAATGGATAGGTTTGATCTTCTTGCAGTCCATGGGACTCTCAAGAGTCTCCTCCAGCACCATAATTCAAAAGCATCAATTCTTCGGCGATCAGCCTTCTTTATGGTCCAGCTCTCACTTCCATACATCACTACTGGGAAAACCATAGCTTTAACTATACGGACCTTTGTCGGCAAGGTGATGTCTCTGCTTTTTAAGATGCTGTCTAGGTTTGTCATTGCTTTTCTCACAAGAAGCAGGCGTCTTTTAATTTCGTGACTGCTGTCACCATCTGCAGTGATCAAGGAGCCCAAGAAAGTAAAATCTCTCACTGCCTCCATTTCTTCCCCTTCTATTTGCCAGGAGGTGATGAGACCAGTGGCCATGATCTTGGTTTTTTTGATGTTGAGCTTCAGACCATATTTTGCGCTCTCCTCTTTCACCCTCATTAAAAGGTTCTTTAATTCCTCCTCACTTTCTGCCATCAAGGATGTGTCATCTGCATATCTGAGGTTGTTGATATTTCTTCCGGCAATCTTAATTCCGGCTTGGGATTCATCTAGTCCAGCTTTTCACATGATCACTGCCTTGTCGTGGTGAAGGGGCTTAAATAACTTAGAGAAGTTATGTTTTGACCAAACGTGATCCACCTGGAGAAGGAATTGGCAAGCCACTCCAGTATCCCTGCCAAGAAAACTCTATGGACAAAGACAATTCATTTCTTAAAAGGTGGCTAATTAAAAATAGTTACAGAATTCCAAATGTGTATTAACCAGAGAGAATGCCATGTTAACTAAACACAAAACAAATACCCTCCTTGCCTATGCAATGGGCCAACACAATAGGTTTTACAAGTGCAACACATTACTTACATACAAAATATTTTGGTCAAATTATTTTTATATATGTGTTGAAAATCTGAGAAATTTTGCAGCAAATCATTAGTTGGTTAAGTGAAGCTGGGTAGTGCTGTGACATACTGGAAAGTGCGAGGAGTTGTGAAGCATTTCTTCCTGCCCCCACCCTCCATAAATCTGCTTTAATGTGAGTTAGTGCTAGCATGCAAGAGTGCATGCTGTCTCCCAGCTGATACTATATAAAGAAAGTAGACATGCAAAAAATAGGGATAATTCTGCTGTATTAGTGTGACTCTGGTCTGCTGGATTTGAAACTCAACAGGAGTCCGGCTTAGTCTATTTCAGGTACATGAAGCTTATCTAAGGAGTAATGAAGAGACTGAAAGAGGTAGACTATCAGCAACAAATGCAGTTCAAAGGATGCAATAGATCAAGGCAAAGACAGAAGTTCTGCCTCTACATGAACTGAACATAAAGTTCTTAGAGGACAGAAACAGACCAATTCCAGAAATTCAAAGAAGAAATTATGTAGACTATTACCTGACCTGAGGATTTTCAGAATTTAAAGTTTTCATTTGGTCCTTACTCTGTAGCTTTATTTTATTCACTAGCAATGTGTTGTACCACTTTATGCCTCTTGACAAACGCAGGGGGGGGGGGGAGATGTTAATCTGGCAATCTAAGAGTGTGATTCTATGCTTGTTTACTCAGAAGCATGCACAGTACTCTGTAGTTAAATTTTAAAAAATCCAGGTAAGTGCATATATACTGGAACACAGGTTAAAATTTGTTTTGTTTGAGAGGGTCCACAACTTAAGGCTTGGAGTAATTCAGGATCCCATTGACAAAAGGAAAATAGTAATAAAAAATATCTGAGCACAGGGTAACGGGCAAAAGCATGAAAAGACTTCATGCTAAATGTGTGTCCGTGCGGTCTTTGAAATGACAAACATAATAGGGAATACATAAAGTGAAAGGTCAAAATTACAGATTTGAAAAGGTCAAAATTACAGATGATAAAGTCGGAAGATATGCTGTAGCTAGCAATTTGATACCCAGTAGAATGGAAATACATAACAGAACTCTGGAGAATGCCACTGCTGCTCATCTCAGGAAATTGCACATAGAATATGATAAGAAAGTGGTTATGCACTTCTATTCAGGAAATGACAGAACTAAAAAAGTCTTCAAGATGGAGCTATTTTTCCAAGCATCCAAGCCTGCAGCATCCCAAGGTTTGCAGATAAATATTTATGACTACAGTACACTGAAGTTCCATAGCTAAGAAGTACACAACCACTATGTTGAAAACAAACATAAAATGAAGGTAAAGGTAAAGGTAAAGGGACCCCTGACCATTAGGTCCAGTCGTGACCGACTCTGGGGTTGCGGCGCTCATCTCGCATTATTGGCAGAGGGAGCTGGCGTACAGCTTGCAGGTCATGTGGCCAGCATGACTAAGCCGCTTCTGGCGAACCAGAGCAGCACACGGAAACGCTGTTTACCTTCCCGCTGTAGGAGGGTAAGTTTGACAGGTTCGAATCCCCGCAATGGGGTGAGCTCCTGTTGCTCGATCCCAGCTCCTGCCAACCTAGCAGTTCAAAAGCACGTCAAAGTGCAAGTAGATAAATAGGTACCATTACAGTGGGAAGGTAAACACCTTTAGTCCAATACATTATCAAGAGATTATACTAACTCTGTTATGATTACTTCATATACTGAGTTGGGGAAATCAAAGGGGACTGGATGCAGTTGAAGCAACGCTATTGCCTTGTGTGACCATAGTAACCCAGAGCCTACTGAGCAGAATAACTTGGAATAGCCTTCAGCTTTTACCAGAATAGCTTATTAGGGCAGCTGGCTTGAGAAACCAATTTTTTCTCTGCTGTTTGGTACTTTTTGTATTATATTCCTGTGCCACAGACCAGCAGGGTTCTTGTTCAAATCCAGGCCTATTACTTTATTAAAATTCAATGACAAGCATTTCTTTTATGAAAACAAGTGGTTGCCAGGAAACAACCACCAGGAAGGAGGCCACAGAACCCACTATGAATGGGAGGTAGGTTTGTTGTTATTGTACAGTTTTGGAAGGAATAAAATATCCTCCTATAGAGCTGGGAATTTAAAGCACATCCTTAACTAAATACATAAATACATAGCTAGACACAAAAGGGAAGCTAGGGGGGGAAATCATCTCCATTTCCATTGTACTGAAAGCGGAAAAAAGTAAGGCAAGCCTGAAGTTAAAGAGAGATAGATTTCCATACTGACATTCAGTTTTAATTGTAATGCTAAAGAAAGGATTTTTAAATTTTATATATATTCAGTCCAGATTCTCAGCTAACATAACTTTATAAGCACTGAAGTTATGCAAATTTGCACCAGGTGGGCGTCTGGCCTATTCTCTGCATGCTAAGAATCTTTTATAAACAAATTCCTATTTAACCAGAAGCACAGAGACAGACAGAAATGTTTTGCTATTGAAAAGCAGTCCAAATCTCAAACAAGCCCTTGCTTTATGTATAACTCTGATTCCAATTAGAGTTTGGGACTTGGAATCTCCGAAAAAAAAACTCAGACCCAAAGTTTGCTCTGAACAGGCTGAAATGTCTAACAAGTAGAATGTGTAATACAGAGCAGATGTCAGCATACTCTTTATAATTTTCTACAGAAGGGCCAACCTTTTTAATGTGTTGGGCCTCATTTATCTTACCCTTGATTAAGTTCAGAACCACCCAGTCCTGTCACTCAACTGATCCATTATCTTCAAGAGACCTCCCAAGCTCCATTATAGCTACCTACACAGTTGTGAAAGTAGTAGGTTAATGGCAGAGGCAAGTCTCAAACTTTAGTTTGCTTTATAGCTTTTTTGTTTTGATCTGTCTTACTTTTATTATCATCAAAAACAGTACATAAACTAACATACTATTAGGCTACCATGCCATTAACTGCAGGAGGCTTTGTTTTTTTCAAACTAGCAGCTATTACACAGTCTAGTGTTTAGTTCAATATTATCATTAAACATTCTTGATTGACCTAGGCTACCCCGCAAATGCACTCAGCTCCCTACAAAGCCACCTTTACTCACTTGCTCAGCAGTTCTTGGTCCATCCTCCTTGACCAAGGATACTAAAGCTTCCACGGTTTCCAGCTCCTGCTGATAGAAACTCTGGATCTTGTTCTTCAATAGGAAGTCTCTTATTTTTTTGCTCAGTTCAGTGATGGAGCCCAACATGTATGCTGCATCTTGGCTATCAGCAGAAAATAAATTTAAAATGGAGAGCAAAAATATTAACCAAATTAAAAGGCCTCCTACAACTAGTTTAAATAGCACCCAACTAAATTTTCAGCAGTGCTGAACAAACTGTCACTATAAGGTCAAGCCTACAATAGCCCAGACTTATGAGCTGGTTTAGAAGAAATGTTACAGAAATCAGAAATGTAACTGGCTTCTATGATCCACACAAAGCTTTACGATCTGGATGACATGTGTGCATGATTACTGTTCATGTTTTTGGAGTGGTGTTTGCACTAGATCTTACTGTGTGGCACCTATCCTGTGCTATGGTATGACACTAGGGTTACTACAGCCATCTCTACAGAATGGTGCAAGCCCCACTTGTGCGCATCCCAGTGATGCACATGGCAGTTTAGAACAGAACCCCCACATAAGTGGGGATTCTTCCGTACATGAACCTGGCTGTCTCATTCTATGGCTCTACCTATTCTAGACATATCATCCTTCCATCTTCTTCTTGTTCCTGCCTTCGAACTTGCCCCAAATTCATGACTTCCCCACCATACAAATTCACTTTTCATAGAAAACCAGTAACTCTGTTTTATATCCTAGTCATGATGCAAAGCCAACACTCCCAAATCACCAGCATCTCCTATCTAGAGCTCTCACTGACCTTTGTGCCTCTTCTTGCAACTGGAACGGCTGATCATAAATATCTCTGTATAGACGGGGGAGTTCCAGCATCCTTGAAATCAGAACTTCACACATAGGGTCATCAACTTTATCTGAAAAGAAATGAAGGCACAAAAAAGGCAGATTCAAACTTGAGCTATTTTGAGCTATAATTATTAGTTATTTACAGCCCACCTTCCAAGATAATGGTTGTTTTATCTGATGTTAATAATAATAATAATAATAATAATAATAATAATAATAATAATAATTTCACTCTGGGCGGCTTCCAACAAAATATAAAGGAACACAACAAAACATTAAACATTGCTTGCCTTCAGATGTCTATGAAAAGCCATATGATTGTTTATCTCTCTGACATCTGATGGGAGGGTGTTACACAGGGCAGGGACAACTACTGAGAAGGCCCTCCGCCTGGTTCCCTGTAACTTCACTTCTCACAGTGAGGGGAACTGCAAGAAGACCCTTGGAGCTGGATCTCAGTTTCCAGGCTGAGTAAATCTCAGACTACATATTCACAACTCCTGAGTATCAGATCTGCTGTATATTCTATTTGGAATTTAGCAGGTTTGTTGTTCTATAGAAGGACAGGGAGAGGCCACCCTACTTCTGCATTTGAGTGCCTGGAACTAGGTTTGGAGGATGGCTTTTAGAAAGCTGAGAAAGCCCAGCTTGAAGAAGAAAAAAACACAACATCCATATGCTGCACAGAGTCATACACAGCAGCTCTCAGCAAGGGGTATGAATCAGAGACACAAAGTGGCCTTGATACAACAGGGGGAAAGCCTGGGCGCAGCTTAAATAAACTAAGTTGTACAGGTTACAATTATGGGAGATTTAAAGGTCAGGATAAAAATGCATACTGCTGAATGAGTAACTACTCACAGTACATGGAGGCCTTGATTTCTCGCTGCTGTCTGAAGATCTGAATGCAACCACGGACTCTGATAGTATCACCAATTTTCAGCCTCGTTTTTTGGCAAATTGCTTCTTGGAGCTTTCTTATTTGTTCAACTAGATCCAGGTCACTTGAGGTACTAGGATGAGATCTAAAATCTGTGGGGAAAGAAACATTCACTACATTTGGAATGGAAAAGCAAAGTAGATTTTCCCAAATATTATGACGGATGTCGCCCAATATAACATGTATGTTAAAAGACCACTTCATAGGCAAGATTACAGCTGCCAACACACACTGTCTTCTCCCCTTAGAAGCTGCCATCCTCCAAAAACTTAGTTGGGTAGATATAACATTAAACAGCACAATTAATGGAAGAAAACACAGCAATTGGAGAGGTGGAAAAAAAATAAAAGGAGACACTGAAATTCTGCTTGACCAGCCTTCCCAAACCTGGTGCCCTCTAAATATGGTTGGGACTACAACTTCAATGATTCCTTAATTCTGGCCATGCTGACTGGGGCTGATGGGAGTTGTAGTCCAACAATACCTGGAAGGCACCAGGCTGGGGAAAGCTCCTCTTGACTAAGACTGTGTGACTCAACAGAATGACACATCATTAATATATATATTCATTGTTCAAATAAAAGTAGAAAGCAGTATTTTTGTCAGACTTGCTTCTTGAAATGTTAACCTATTTTAAAAGTACAAATGTGTGTTAAGTTTGCTGTGATGGTGTGTTCCAAAATTGGAGTATTTCTACCAAATGCATGTATGTAATATGAAAAATAAGTGTTTAATATAGCTGGCAGCATTTTCAAACCTATCTTGTTCCCTACAGCTGACTGATGAATGCAGGAAATGTTCCTTTTAATTTTACCAGCTGTAATAATACATCTTCTTCCTCACAGAGAAACCATGTATATGTAATATCCAACACTGTCCTTAAACATTTAATGCACCTGATGAATACAACTTTGCTCATGCCACAAAATACTTAATAATTTTTAAAGTGCCACCAGACCGTGGCTTAGCCTACAACAGACTAACAGTGCTAATCTTCTGAAGTTCAAAATTGAACAAAAAAGTAAACCCAAGTTCAATCAAAATAAAAAGCAAACCTCACCAGCAAACCTCACTCTTAATAAAAAGGAAACTTATTATCATTAGAAGTAAAACAAAAGCTGCCTCTTTGAGCCGGTCAAGATACAAATGCACTTCGACAGAACTTCAAGTTTATTGGCTCATCAATAAGTTTTTGCTCCAGGGCAGCATAAACTTTAATTGCAGCCATCTGGAAAAGTTGTCTGCTGTGAACAAATTCTCAGAAAAAAGCAGCCTACTAAATATTATGTGTTCCTTTTCTGGAATTCTTCTTACATTTTAGAGCTAAGCCAATACAGAAAAGAAGGTGACTTCTTCGTTAAATATTATCAGTTTTTCCTGGCATAACTGAGCAGCTTTTTCCAGACAGATAGCCATGTTAAACTGTGACATCAAACACAACTAAGAGTCTTGCGACACCTTAAAAATTATTTAATTATGCCATAATGAGCTTGTCTGTCTTTAAGGTGCATCAAGAATTGAGCAGAGCTTCAAGTTTCAGGGTTTTTAGCTATCATTTGGATTTAGTGTTGACAATGTGACCAACTGTATATTAATAAAGGTTTTCCCCAGCTACTTTTAGAGCATCAATAGACAAGGAAAGGCCTGGAACATTTATTTAACATTATTCTCTGCACCCTGAAAGCAATATACTACTGCATATTTTTCCCCTTCATGGATCAATGCCTTGTTGTGGCGAAGGGGCTTGAATAACTGTTAAGTCTCGACCTCAAGACGCCCACACGTTTCAATGTTGAAGAGAAGTTTTATTTACAGTAACAAAATACAACAAGTTACAGTCTCAAGCCACAGCTCTCACTGACTTACGACTAGTCTGATGACTCATCTGAGTGTTCGGCGTTGTTCTGCCTCCCTTTATCCCTCTATGGGAACCACACCTTCTTCCTTCTATTAAGTGACATCAGCCTCCCCCTCTCTTGTAACCCACCCATCCGTCTCTGCTTCACGCCGAGTGGATTATTAAGAGCTTCGGGAAAGCTGTTTCCTGATATCTCTCTAAACTGTTCACTCTGCTCCCCCTCTGCATTCCCCAATTCTGGGCCACCGTCCAAATCAGTCAGCAGTGAGTGTTCACTTGTTGACCCTATGCTGACAATAACTCAGAGAAGCTATGAGCTATGCCATGCAGGGCCACCCAAGATGGACAGGTCATAGTGGAGAGTTTTGACTAAACGTGATCCACCTGGAGAAGGAACTGGCAAGCCACTCCAGTATCCCTGCCAAGAAAACTCCATGGACAAAGACAACAGGCATATAAAAGTTATGACGCTGGAAGATGAGCCCCTCAGGTCGGAAGGCGTCCAACATGCTACTGAGGAAGAGTACAAGTAGATTCAGAGCTGATGAAGCGGCTGGGCCAAAGCCGAAAGGTTGCTCAGTTGCGGATATGCCTGGAAGCGAAAGGAAAGTCCGATGCTGTAAAGAAAAATATTGCATAGGAACCTGGAATGTAAGAACCATGGATGATGGTAAGCTGGATGTGGTCAAAAATGAGATGGCAAGAATAAATATTGACATCCTGGGCATCAGTGAACTAAAATGGAAGGGAATGGGTGAATTCAGTTCGGATGGCTATCATATCTACTACTGTGGGAAAGAATCCCATAGAAGAAATGGAGTGGCCCTCATAGTCAACAAAGGAGTGGCAAAAGCTGTAATGGGATGCAATCTCAAAAATGACAGAATGATCTCGATACGAATCCAAGGCAGACCTTTTAACATCACAGTAATCCAAGTTTATGCACCAACTACCGGTGCTGAAGAAAGTGAAATTGACCAATTCTATGAAGACTTACAACACCTTCTAGAAATGACACCAAAGAAGGATGTTCTTCTCATTACAGGGGATTGGAATGCTAAAGTAGGGAATCAAGAGATAAAAGGAACAACTGGCAAGTTTGGAGCAAACTATGGCAAGTTCTTAAAGAAATGGGAGTGCCTGATCACCTCATCTGTCTCCTGAGAAATCTCTATGTGGGACAAGAAGCTACAGTTAGAACTGGATATGGATCCACTGATTGGTTCAAAATTGGGAATGGAGTACGACAAGGTTGTATATTGTCTCCCTGCTTATTTAACTTATATGCAGAATTCATCATGCGAAAGGCCGGACTAGATGAATCTCAAGCCAGAATTAAGATTGCCGGAAGAAATAGCAACAACCTCAGATATGCAGATGACACAACCTTGATGGCAGAAGTGAGGAGGAATTAAAGAACCTTTTAATGAGGGTGAAAGAGGAGAGTGCAAAATATGGTCTGAAGCTCAACATCAAAAAAACCAAGATCATGGCCACTGGTCCCATCACCTCCTGGCAAATAGAAGGGGAAGAAATGGAGGCAGTGAGAGATTTTACTTTCTTGGGCTCCTTGATCACTGCAGATGGTGACAGCAGTCACGAAATTAAAAGACGCCTGCTTCTTGGGAGAAAAGCAATGACAAACCTAGACAGCATCTTAAGAAACAGAGACATAACCTTGCCGACAAAGGTCCGTATAGTTAAAGCTATGATTTTCCCAGTAGTTATGTATGGAAGTGAGAGCTGGACCATGAAGAAGGCTGATCGCTGAAGAATGGATGCTTTTGAATTATGGTGCTGGAGGAGACTCTTGAGAGTCCCATGGACTGCAAGAAGATCAAACCTATCCATTCTGAAGGAAATCAGCCCTGAGTGCTCACTGCAAGGACAGATCCTGAAGCTGAGGCTCCAATACTTTGGCCACCTCATGAGAAGAGAAGAATCCTTGGAAAAGACCCTGATGTTGGGAAAGATTGAGGGCACTAGGAGAAGGGGACGGCAGAGGAAGAGATGGTTGGACAGTGTTCTCGAAGCTACGAACATGAGTTTGACCAAACTGAGGGAGGCAGTGGAAGACAGGAGTGCCTGGCGTGCTATGGTCCATGGGGTCATGAAGAGTCGGACACGACTAAACGACAACAACAACTGCATATTTTTAATTATGCAGTAGTAATGACTGAGGCAGTAGGGAGTGAACCAAGAATAAAAAAGCAGAGGCCAGAAACTGAGTTCAAAACAGCTGATTCCCAAGATGAAGTCTCTAGGTGACTATATGCTAGTACATTTTTTTTATAATCCATTTTTGTGGCCTGTTTACTCTTCACCCCATTGAAATAGGGAGGTGGAAAGCAAAGAGGAAGGGACAGAAGTCTATGTTATGTGGCAGGTATCTGTGGGTAAGAAGAAAAAGTCATCTGCACTGAAACATGGGAAACATGAGACATTCACATTTTTTAAAATAAACTGTTCAGAATAGGATATAAGATGTGTAAGAGAAAAGAATAATATCTCTGCAAATCAAAATATATGCAAAATGTTAAGAGGCTATTTTGAATTCAACAGGCTAACATATCTCAGATCATTTAGCTCTAATCGGAAAACACTCCTTTAATTTAGCTCTGATTGGAAAACATCACTTTAAACAAAATGGAAAAGTTGCATTGGGAACTACAGTAAGAAGGCTCTTACTGAAACAACAGACCCATCTGTTATGAATGAATGGACCTCAGCACTGCTCTTTTATCAAGTCACAGTAAAACAATATAAAAGTCACAGTAAAACAATATAAAAATGAACAAGGAAAATAACCCTGAAAATAACCCTCACTAATAAAGTATAGAATATATATTAATACATATTCTGAAAAAACTAAAAGGAAAGCAGTTAAGAAGTGGAAAGTTACCTGACAAAGATTTCTGCTGTGCCAAAGGTTTTTTCCAGCAGGTGCAGCTTATAACTCCTGTGCCGTCATCCACTAGACAGTAGCATAACAATTTTAACCAGTTTGGTGGGAGTTTATAGAACACACACCACAAACATTTTTGCTCAGCAACAACCTTTTTGTTCGTACCAGAGAAGCAAAATCTTTCTCAAAGCTCTCCCACCCATTTTACCTGTGCCGATTTCCTGCTGCAGCAAATCAACAGACTAAATGTGACTGACAAACTAATCAAAAGTCAAAAACACAGAATAGCTAATTTTCTGAAATTCTCCCCTACAGCGATTCTTTTCCTAGTGGTGTTGAGGGAATAGTCTGGATAGTGAAAAGATGGAGATGAGGGTCAAAGACAGACAGACACACTATCTGGGACTAAGCTGGGTTATGGGAGTGTGAAAGAAAGAGAAAAATGACTGTTGCATGGGCTACTGTTGTAGAGGCTGGCCAGGCTTTCCTGAAACATCTAACGTTTGTCTCCTGAAACTGATATAAGGGTAAGAATGCTTGCTATTTGATACATACACTGTTGACCAGGGACAGTACAACTTCTGGTATTAGCTGCAGCTTGAACTGAGATCACAAAGGGAGGATGAATGAAGGCAGAAAAGGCATTAGATATCCTCACAGTGAGCTGTCAACTTTTGGCACCAGATATTCACAAGGAGCTGGTCATTCATAATTTCTATCCAAGCCCTTCTGCCACATCAGGGAGACTTCTGGCATTATTGACCTATATTCTTGTCATTTTCCTTTTAAGTCCTTTCAGCAACAGGATACTCAGTCTGAGGGACCACTGGCCTTACTTAAGAGAGTTTAAAAATAGCAGCCCCTTTTAAGTGTGTAAGTGTAAACAAATTCCCATTTTTCAGTGCAGAAACAAGACAACCATCCACATTTCTTCCTTTATGCAGCTTTGCTTCTCAAACAGGAGTGCATCATGCCTCTCTGAACTCAGGCATGAGATCCAGCTGATGCAATACTAGCCAATTAGATCCCCAGCTGGCAGAGCCTTGCTTTTGAACTGGAAAACGCCAATGGAAGTTACGATTTATTTTGGGCGAGTCAGCCTGACTGAGAGAAGGTCAGGGAGGGGCAGCTTGGCAAGGTGCCCAAGAATAAAATTGGGAACAGCTTGAACATGAGGAGAAAGACAGCCATGGACGCAAGGAGGGTAGTCCTCCTCCTAAGTTCACTGGTGTGAACTTGGAAAGTGTTGGTGGTGAAGGGAGGGATGGCTGAGGAAAGCATAGCCTATGTCTTTGTACCAAAGAACAACTGTACAAGGCAAACATGCTAAGAACTAAACAAGCATTTCTTCCCAGGAACAGAAAATTATGCATCTAGCATCTCACTCTCTGCGCTGGGACATTCAAAAGGCTATGCCATTGTTAGTATGCTCTTCGAACCCCATCTCTCTCTGGGCTGTGGAAGTTGTCAATGAAAGTGAACATTCCCCCTGAAGGAACAGTTTCACAGCTTGGGGCATTCCTAAAGCGTCTTACAGGATACAGCAGTGGCCAGGGGTACTTTCTGCCAACTCTCATCTGGTTCCCCCATTTTGCCATTTACTGGAGCAATTAGACCTTGCCTCAACCCTATACCTTGGTCTCTTCCAGACTGGGTTGCATGGGGTTCTCCCCTTGCAGACTGATCAGAAACCTCCAGCTTGTTGTTGTTGTTGTTATACTATATATAAAAGCAAACCTAATTTAAGAAGGCAGTACAAGCTAATGAGAATGGAGAAATTTAAGAGCTATCAGGAATAAGAATTTCTTACCTCCATAAGTATAAAAGACATCTCGTTCTTTGATCAGAACCACAGTTCCAAGAATATCCACCTGCCTTATTGGATGCCTGTTGTAAAAGAATATACCTATGAAAAAAGGAGATCATTATTGATACATACGGTACGTACAGTCTTATTTCAGCTAAGATGAAGAATGGACTGAGGGTGGTGCCTGGCTTATAAATCCTGATGCCCGCCCGTTTGCTATAGGGGTAGAAAGCCCCATGCACCTTCCCTAACGCCTCTTCCATGAAAAACCACTCAAGGCTTCTTAGGAAAGGGATGTGTGACAAATTTGTCCCCCACCAGGTTGGGAGTGGCATTCTGACATTTGGCCAAAAGTGTCAATACAACATTATATGTCAACAAAGCAAAAAGTTGTAAGAGGTATTCATCATGCCAGTTAATGATTAAAGACAGTAATTATTTTCAGTTTACTTAAAAATGCCATGCCCCACTTGTTCAGACTTTGCAAGCAGTAGGCTGGGAAATGCTGCTGTAGGAGTCTCAGGATGGAGATTTTAACTACCAAAGGGTGAAACAGATGAAGAGTTTACTAAGGGAAAGTGGAGTTTGCCAAGCAAGCAAGAAATGTCAGTTTTAATAAATGAAGGTAGGTAAGGTCTGTAAGGAACATGCTGAGGAATGTTCAGCCATGGCTTTTAATTAAAAATCTTTTAAAAGAAAAGAAAGCAATATTTATTCCTTACTTCTGTGACACAAACAGAAGAGATACTAAATATTGACTACACAGTGGGGGTGGGGGAACATTTTCTAAACAGCCTTGTTAAATTCTTTGGTTTCTGCATATCAAAATTCACCACACCTTTTCCTTTAAGCATTTTTGGAAGCAATATGCTCTGTCTTTATTTCCAGTTCTGTTTAACAATTATTGCCTATTTATCTCTTTCAAGGTAGCTTGAGACTCATCTTTTAGTTGCTTATTATTATTCATGAAAATATTATGTTCTTACATAAAGGAATAGGTGATGAGTCTTAAATTGGAACAGACTAAGCAAAAATAATGGTAAAAAATTATAGTTGTTTCCAGTCAGGGCAGTTTTCATCTGGCCAAGCTGCCCTGGTAATAATCATGTGAGAGATGAGCTGACAAGTAGTGGAAAAGGAGCTCTGGTTGAAGTACAGTTATGTTACTAGGGATACAGTATCTTACTGTCAGGACCCAGGATGAATACCCTGCCATACAGAAAGGATCTCACCTCCCTTAAAAACTGACTGAGCGGGAAGGCTGGCGAATATGAAACAAAGAAACACTTCCGCATCAATCCATAATGGGAGCTGTTGATACACAAACATCTTGCCTTTTAAAGTCATCAACCACTGGGCAGAAACTAAATCAATCTCTAAATGTATGGACCAAATGTATGCAGACAAACCAAAAATGTGCTCTACTTCTCACCTGCAAAAAAAATCAAGTAAACAAGGAACATGTTTGTTTACAAAATGCAAACTCAGTCACCCTACAGACACTTGTCAAAAAGGGTTGATCCAAAAAACCTAATACATATTGGTGTCCTTAGGCTGATGGGCAATTTAATTTCTTTCACTCTTTCTGCATGGGCTAAGGCATCATTTACGTGTGATTACACTAATGCAAAGGAGTTTATATCACTTTGCACTTCCTGCATTATTAGCCCTCAAATTAGAAGCCCATAGCTGTAGGACAGTAATAATAGTTTAGGTCCCTACATTCAGGTATTTTTGTGGTTGGTCACCTCTGACCCTCATTGGACTGCTCTGATATTCACCTTAAATATTAAGAAACCAAAACAGCAGACTCATTCAAACAGTCAACAAGAAGAGCAGCAGATAGCAAGGTTTCTCAGCTGGTGGTTTACTCATAAGCATAAATGCAAAGCACAAGGCTGCAAATAGCAACTAAAGAGCAAACTATAATATGTGACAAATACTGTGTGGAAATCTGCAACTCCCACCTGCCTTCAGAACAACTTCTACATGTCTTAAGGGTCACCTTAAGACAGCTTAGCATGTGCAGAAGCCCAGGAAGCAGCAATTGAGCGAGCCTAAGGACATGGAGATGGAAGCATCCCCATTTCCACTCTCCAGCTCCCCCCCATCCTCCCCCCCCCTCCTTCCATGGGCAGCAGTCTGGGCACTGAGACTGAGGCGCAGCTCCAAGTCACCGGCTGCAAGCTCATCCAGGCTGTTGGGATCCTTCTGACACTCCCTCAGCGCCTTTATCGCGACCTCTCCCTCCTGTCTGCAGCTAGTTGTACTAGTATGGCCACTTTGAGGGATAAGCCTGATGGGTCACTCCTTCCCAATGACATACTGACAATTCCAGGGACTGAATTTCTCCCCTCTTCTTTCCCCAATCCAATGACTTTACGCTACATGGGATGGGGTGGAGACATATCCATAAGAGAAGGGACACTCCTCTTGATGGTGGTGCATATTGCATCCACCATTCTATTTCCTTTCCTGCAGGGGAAGATTAGGTGGCAGATCAAGGCCAGGAAACTCAAGCAAGGGTTTGATTCATGGGCTTCCTTGAGGAAGGAAGGCTGGGACTTGGAATATACAGATTGTCTCATTTTCTTTTGCTGTTTTAACTATCCTCAGAGCTTCTTTCAGGCACAGGAGAGAAAAGTTTTATCTGGAGCCAGATTGTCAGTCCATAGCATAGTAATGCTAGGCTTTTCATTAAAACCAGTGATGTTATACATATCATAGCAATCTCATAACTCACCTGGAACCTGTTTTGATTCTTTCATTTCTTGTAGATCTTTAATGTACAGTCTTGCAAAAGCTGAAAAGATAGGATCCAGTCCCCATAACAATGAAGGGACCTCTTCTTCTGATTCTGTGGCTGCGGCGAACATTCAGAAGTGAATGACGTGGCTCCAAGACCATGTATCAACCCAAGACAAGCAGAGCTTCTGACCAAATGTTTGCAAGTCTGTGGGGGGAAATGTGTGTAACATAAACATTATGCTAGCTTGATCAGTTTTTATGATTTTAATTGTTGATGGTATGACAGAAATAGGAAGAGTGCTAAGTGCTCCATGCATTTTATGCAGCACCTAGCCTCTGCTAAAAGGAAAGAAACAAATAGGTTTATCACAAGAGGCGGAATTTCAGCAAGGACTACAGACTGGTCACAGCATGCTTTGCACCCCACTGTCCAAAACCTTGCATCAATTTAGAGTTGCCACCTTCCTTGCTGACAAAATTACACTTTTAGTAGCAATCAGGAATACAATGTCAGTTATTACACAATGACTAGTTTCATTATCTCCAGTGCTTTCCCTTAATTAGTTCCATCCCTGGCATGCACTCCATGTGTTGTGAAATCCTCCTGTGACCCACTGGAAAAGCAGGCATGGCTTGTGCTTGTTTTCTTTTCAAATAGAAGGTTTGCTACTTGTTTATATTTGAAGCTATCAAAAGAAACATATATGAAATGCAAATTTGGGAGTATCATTTCCCCCATTCCATCTTCACCGTCTTTAGATCTTACTTAGTTTGAAATTTTGAGTGAATACTTGATATGGCAGTGGTATATAAACATATTACCTGCCAAATCTCAGCAATGAATTTACACAGGATATGAATGGTAGAAAGTGTTGTTGAATGGATGGGTTGCATACAACTAAGGCATACTCAAGAGTAGTTCCATTTTTGTCAATGGAATTTAGTCAAGTTCTTTAATTTCAATTGTTCTACTTGGAGTATGACTCAGTTGGCTACAACTCATTATGGTTTTAAAAATGTTATTTCTACCTGCCCTGAACTGCATGAGGCTTCGTGCACTTAAAACCAAAATAAATTTTCCCAATAATTAATTTGAAACACAATGTAAATACGAGGATCATTTTGCAATACAAATCAATGTGAATGAAACTTTGTTGTTTAAAGTCACAGGCCACCACAATGTAACATTTCTTCTTAAAGAAAATGTTTAGCAACCCTGAAACACTATTTCCATAGTTCATGTCATCTGTAAATTCACTGTCATGAGTAAACGAAAGCAAAGAAAATGCAGTTGCTAGTGTCCGATTATGGTTCTATCTACATTGAGCTATGCATTTTGATGAATGTAGCATTAGCTGTGACTTTACAAAGCACACAAGTTGCTAAAACAAATGGATTGTTTTGCCTTTAGGTTTACTTCCAAAAAGAATGATGGAGATGATGATGTTGGTGTTGATAAGAGGCCAACCATAACAAGTACTTGCAGTCATTAAAACAGTCAAAAGTGCTACCATTCTATTACTACTAACCACAAACTAGGAATAGTAGCTGTGCTAGGCTGCTAAAACATCAGACAATAAAGAGACTTGTTGCACCTTAACAACAAAGCAGATTTGCTATCCAAGAGTTAGGCAGGAAAAGTGTATGGAGTGATGAAGTGGGTAGAAATTGTGGCACATATTTGATTTTGCAGTTTAATACCAAAAAGTTAGATGCATTAAAAGAAATATTGTGGTTCTTCCTACACATTTCTCATCTTTATTTTCTGAATTCTTAACTGGACTGGAAGTGTTTGACAAGGGCTGTTCACCAGGGGGCTGCTCCTCTTGCTGAGTAAGAAAGCTTGCAACTTATAAGGTCTGTGCAGCTTGACTTTTTCAGCTAAGGGAGGAATTCAATAATGACCTACATAGACCCTGCTATGCATGCAGTAGCGGCAGCAATTAGGCATTATTGAGGACAACGGGATAATAAAGTAGTCTTAAATCCACTAAAGCTTTGAGAACTTTGTATGATTAACAGTCTTATGACTAGATTAATAGAGAACAGTTCTACATAGTCAGAAAATCACAGTGCAATGCATATATACATAACTCTAGGTTAAGAAACCAATTTGTAGAAAGAAAACTAAAAAAATATGAATGTGGTGTATAGATCTGTCTCTCTACCTACTGAGCATGGTTGATGAGATGGAAGCATCCCCATTTCCACTCTCTCCAGCTCCCCCCCCCCCCATCCTTCCATGGGCAGCAGTCTGGGCACTGAGACTGAGGCGCAGCTCCAAGTCACTGGCTGCAAGCTCATCCAGGCTGTTGGGATCCTTCTGACACTCCCTCAGTGCCTTTATCACGACCTCTCCCTCCTGTCTGCAGCTAGTTGTACTAGTATGGCCACTTTGAGGGATAAGCCTGATTGGTCACTCCTTCCCAATGACATAAGGGAGTTGCTGGATCCCTTGATCACTTTGATTGCCCTTATATATAGTGCATAGCTGCACAATAGCCTCTTTGAGGTGCAGTGACCAGAATGGTATACTGTATTCCTAGAGCAATCTCACCATATATTTTAATAAAAGTAATATATTAGAAGTTTTATTTTTTATTCCGTTCCTATCAATTCCCCACATGGAAATTGTCCTTTTCATAGCTGCCACAGAGTGGGCCAATGTTTTCATTAAGCTATCAGTTACTGCTATTTTTGAACCCAACAGTGTATATTTGTCCTAACATGCATCCCTTTACACACTTTCACATTTCAAATTTTGATGCCCATTCCTCAGTTTGGAGATATCTTTTTGGAACTCTTCAATATCCTTTTTTGTTTTATCACCCTAAATAATTTGGTGTCATCAGAAAACTGAGCCACCTCACCCCTATGAACATGTTTTCCCCCTCCAGAAGTGACATCGCAGGGGAGCAGCCACAGCTGTTACTGGATTCCATCTTTCATCAGATCCAGTCATCTTAGCCAATGTAGTTCAGCAACCTCTGGAAGACAAGTTTTTAATCCCTGCCTTAAACAAAAGGTAGAACACTTGTATAACAGCAGTCAATAATATGAATCCAACTTTTTGTCACCATCATGGCGGAACTGTAATAGTGAACACCAAAGATATCAGAGCTTAGCAGGTAAAGGGAAGCATATGAAAAAGATTGGAATGAATAAGAAACAACAGAAACAGAAGGATAAGTGGAAAACATATTTAATCTAGTTCTTTAGTCTGTTAAAATACAAAGGTTTAAGGAATTGGGTACTGTCACACCCCCCATCAAGTCCAGTTAATAAATACCTATTGATAACCTTGCTGGCTCAAGTGGATGTGAGAAAAACTCTATGATGAACTATAGGCTGTGTACATACGTCAAACCATAAGTCTCTCAAAACAGAGACAGACAGGAACAACATCAGTTTTGTGTTTTACTGCCTCCAAATAGATACTGTACCTCCAAGAACAGAGAAGTTAACTGCTTGCATTCCAAGATGAAGATGAGATTGGTTGCCAGAAGAAATAGTGGGAGGGTGAGATACGTCTGTGGATTTTGGAGCCTACAAGGCCAGACTGTGTGAGCCATACACAACAACAGAAGGGAGAAAGTAAACTTGCCAGATGAAAACTATTTTTAAAAATCATTTCACAACTTTTATTGTCACAACCATCCTGCACAGTAGGATTTCAATCTGCAGACAATTTGAAAAGGGGAATCAATTGCATGCATACGTAGCTGCTGCAGCAGAACAGCATCAGGCAGTGCCTCCAGAAGAGTTGGAAGGGACTCTGAGGTCATCTAGTTTCTTTTTCTTCCAAAAAGGCAGGCAAAAGTGCACTTCATAGGCATCAAAATTCAAAGTAACCATTTGTGAGCTGGCTCTAGATGGGTACTTTTTAAAATTGAGTCACAGAACTGAAATCCATGCATGGTAAATCAAGAGCAGATAGGCTGAGGGTGTTTTGCATCTGCCATCTTCCTTGAACGCCCCCCCCCCATATCCCTTAATGACTGTTAATGGCTGCAACTTGATCCAAGGCTTGGATTGGAAGGAAAGGGAGACCCCCCCTCTTTGATCACAGACCTTTCCCTGCTGCTGCCAAGGAGAAGCCAGCAAACAAGTGTGACAGCCAGGGTGAGCTCAGCTGTTCCACGTGCAAAGCGGCTCATTTTCAGCCATTTGTTCCATGGTGTGCACCTCCTGGAGCAAGGAAGAGGGTGACCAAGTGCAGAAATTATTTCAGCCTTCTTGGACAAAGGAGGCGAGAGCTGAACCACTGGGTGGGAGGAGCCAAGTGTCAAAAGGGCAGACTTCATTAACGAAAAGCAGCTAATGAGAAACCAACTCTGATCTGGGGTGACAGCCAAGAAAGCAAGGAATGTTTATGTCTGGGCCAGGAATCCCTTCTGCACACCAGCACAAATATTCTTTTTCATAGTCTAACCACCATGCAAGGTGGAGATGAAAACGACGTTATCCTGGTCTTGGAGCAGATAGTCCAGCTCCCCCATCAACTCCCAATCTGCGTCATTGATCAGCACCAAGATTCCAGGCCGCACAGAATCTCCCTGCACAAACAGTTCTGGCCTCTCTTTCAACAGGTTCTCTTTAATCCACACCAGCAAGTTTCGAACATCCCAAGGTCTTTGCTGGCTGGGCAAAGTCACCTGATGTTTTCTTATCCCATCAAACAAGAGCTCTGCTCCACCTCTGAACTCCAGCTGAAGAGACAAGGGCGCCGCCATCTTTCCACATGAAAACTATTTGAAAAGAGTATACAGTACTACCTCCTGGAACACTGTGAAAAAAGGCTGCACTATTGCCTCTACTTTGAAACTGTGGAATTAATATCTGTGTAGGTCATAATGGGTGCCTTGTGCATTAAACTATTACAGTTCAGCTTCATTAAATGAACTAGAAGCAAACATTTTTTTTCAGGATAGACTAACTTATTGCAGTAAAGTTTGCTTAGTCTGTCAAACTATATTCTGATACAGTATGAACAGCTTGAGAGGATAAGACCCCTGGTAAGACCTTAAATCCATCTTGTCGGCCAGCAGCCCATTTCTATGGAATATCCACAGCTTCCATGCCTTGCAACAGCTTACCCTGTTATCTGGGCTCAGGATTTAGTATTCAGAAGTGGACTGTTCCTGACACATTGCCCTTTGTTTATTTTTTATCCTTTTTTTTTTTTTAAAAAAAAACTACTTTCATTTTAAAGCCAAGGGCCGCAACCATATCTTGTGGCAGTGAATTCCATAAATAATTTGTGTTCTTATGAGCACAAGAACTCTGCTAGACCAAACACATATCTAGTCCACTCCCTAGTTTTCCACAATACAAACCGGACATCCATGGGGCCCTTAGGGCATGAGGGAAAGAGCCTTCTCCCGCTATTGCTCCCTAGCGAGTGACACTCAAGACAACATTGCCTCTAATCCTATATGAACATAACGATCAGTAACTATCCTGTGCCTAAATTCCCCTGTCCAAAAACTCCACATACACAGCCATACATGGAGGGAACAGGAAGCCTACCCTTTTTTCTTTCCCCTTACAACCGAGCACAAAGGAATTGCCAAAAACCACTAAACCAGCACAAAAGAAAGTTGCCCCTTTTAACCGCCCCCCCTTTTTTCAAACTGCTGTAATCTCTCCACCTCCTCAAAACGGTCGACGCTGCCCCACTTACCCGCCAAAGAGCTCGGCGCGCTCCTATTGGTTCTCCGCCGCTAACGGGCGTGTTTCTTACGCGTCACGCGCATGGGACGGGAGAGAGGTGTAGGTGGGTGGCGAAACCGGAAGGAAGTCTACCTCAGGCGGCCACCCTTCTCTTTTAAGCTCCTCCCTCTCCGCCTTCCTCCGCCCCCGTTTCCTTGAAACCCGGCTACGTACAGGGTTGTGTATGAGAAAGAGGCGGGGGGAGTCATAGTCAGCGAGAGTCCGGGAAAGAGGCATCTGGCGGAACTCGAGTGAAACCGCGCATGCGTAGTTTAGTGTCAAAGCGAGGCGGTGAGAGTGGAGCGGGAGGAGAGCGAGATGGGCGTGGCTTTTCTACCAGGCTCTCTGTCGAGAGTGGCTGAGGAGAGAGTGCGCATGCGTGACTGTAGTTGGGAGCGAGCGAGGGAGAGAAGCGAAGTGCAGCCGGGCTTGGGTGGTGGTTGGAGGTGGGGGAGGAGGAGAGGAAATCGGCATAAGGAGGCTTATTGCTCTGCCCCGCCCCCACAGAGGAAGTGGGAACACAGAAGGCGGCGGCGAAGACGAAGACGCCGGATCCGTCTCGGGCCGGGTGAGAGACTGAAATGAGCTTCCCTGTGGGTGGTGGGCTCCTTTATTCGCAGCGCTTTTCCTTTCCCACTTCCTACCCCACCCCTCCATACTAAGAAAAGTGGGGCTTGTTGTCGTTACGACCGTTGGTACTGCTTCTCCTTGGTGAGGGGTGAGGTCTCCTTCAACCCAGACTCCTATGGCTTTTCTTTTCTACACAGAAGTGAAAAGGGGGGCGGGGAGAGAAGAGATTTATTTCACACGCCCCCTGCTTTGTGGGGTAGCTCCACTTTATCCCTCAAAAACTGTGGTGGAGCCCCTCCCTCACGCCTTAAAGCAAAATCCATCATTGACTTTGAACAGTTGTGGAGATTGGTTAAGTGTCTTTCAGGGAGGGACCTGAGAGTTCGTGAGTTGTCAAGGCGGGACGGTCTTTCTCACTTTCCTCTTCTCTCCAACAGGCGAAACTGGCTCCCAACGCCCATTGGATAAGGAGTCTTTTTATTTTATTTTACCCAAAACATGAAGGAGGATGTGCAGTCTTCACAGTGTTGGAGTCCTGAAGCTGTTTCATCAAGGGAAAGGAGGCTTGTCCTGAAATGGTGCCTATAATCCTTGTTGCTAAATAAGTAGTATTGGAGTACTGTAGTAGGATTTGAATACAGCTGTCTGCCCTTTTGTTGTTTGGCACAAGTATCCTCCACCAGATGTTTTACTACACCATCAAAAATATTATGCTGATGTGTTTCTTTCAGCCCCCAGACTGCCACAACTGATGGCTGTAGACCATCAATGTACTTTAGCTAGTAGCATCTTTGGGACCTTGCCATGTACTATGGTATGGTTATTATGAGCAAGAAATTTGCGATCAAATGGTTCTTTGGCTTTTAAAGCTAGCGAGATAGACTTGAAAGTTGTTGTTCTACTTGATATTGGATTATTGTATACTGCCGCTAAAAATTAAGGTCAAAAACTTTTTCTGTTGCTTTGCTGGCAGCATCAAAGCTCTAACGTGACATAACTGCTGCAATTGTGTGCCTTTTATCCCTTTGGATCATAAAGCAAGGAAGAAAGGTGTTGGAAAAAGCCAAACTATTGTCTACTCTGAGGTTTTGATACAGTTTTTGAGTTAGTTTAAAAAGCAAAGATGTCATTCTTCAATTTTCGTAAGATCTTCAAGTTGGGGGGTGAGAAGAAAAAGAAGCAGTATGAGCATGTCAAGAGAGACTTAAACCCAGAGGACTATTGGGAAATTATAGGAGAACTTGGAGATGGTGCTTTTGGAAAAGTATTCAAGGTAAGAAATTTTGTTTTGTCATATTCCTGCTGTAATCCTGAAATATGAACACTGTCTTTTTCTATAACCTGTAACTTGGGAACATCTCACTATATCATAAAGATTTCATTATCCTTAGAAGGATTTTGGTTATTCTGTTTTTAATTATGCGGAAGTATGGAAGGAGATAAAAAAAAAACCTGGAAATTTGGAGTAGACTAAATCTATCGCTATGAGGAAGAATCTCGACTATCAAGATGTCAATGCTGTCAAAAATGCTATTATTCCAAATGATCCCTATAATAATGGGACATGCTGCTTTAAATAGTGGCAGAAAGAACTGGTAAAGTTCATATGACAAGGCAAAAAACCTAGAATTGAGTATAAACTTTTGACGGAGATAAATGACAGAGGGGGCTTTGCATTGCTGGACCTCAAATTATACTATGAGGCTGTATGTCTTTATTCGACAAAGGAATGGATGATTTTGAAAAACACCAATATATTGGACGTAGAGGGGTGAGATAATAGATTCAGCTGGCAGGGGTATTTGGGCTATAACAAAGTGAAAGCACATAGAGGCTTCCTCAATCATATAATTAGAAAATCTTAATACACAGTCTGGGAACGATACCAAAAAGTAATTAGAACCAGATACACCATGGTGGTTATTGCCTTTGGAAGCTATCGCGGTAAAAAAAAGAAAAACATGAATAGCAACTGGGTGACATATAAAGACATATTAGAAGAAGATAATGATCAATTAAAAATCAAAAACTTTGAAGAACTTAATTAGGTTTGGATTGGTTACAGTATTATCAACTAAATGATATATTTAAAGTAGACAAAAAGAATGGATTTGAAACACAGATATCTAAATTAGAGAGAATTATTATTAAACAATAAGAAAATATTGTCAAAACCTATAGATTACTATTAGATTGGGAACTAAAAAATGAAGAAGTGAAGGACGTAATGGTAAAATGAGAACAAGACTTTGGATATCCTATTTTAATGAAAGACGGGGGGAAATTGTGGAAAACAGATTTAAAATTCACCGCTTGTTATTTGATAAAAGAAAAATTGTATGAAAATGATTTACAGGTGGTACCTGATTCCAAGTAAATTGGCTAAAATTTATAAAAATAATAAGAGCACATGTTGGAGGTGTAAACAGGGGGAAGGAACCCTATATCATATGTGGTGGACCTGTCCCCAAATTTTAAAAAATTGGAACATGGTCTATGAAGATTAAAGAAAATGCTCAGACAAACATTTCCCCAAAGACCAGAGGCCTCCTTACTGGGTATAATGACAAAAAGCATCTCAAGAGAAAGCAAAAGAGTTATTTCTTTATGCAACAACTGCGGCTAGAATGTTCATTGCCAAGTACTGTATTGGAAAACGGATTTGATTCCAACTAAGGAAGAGTGGCAAAAGAAAGTGTGTGAGTATATTGAACTAGCCAAAACAACAGAAGCAATAAGCTTAAGGATGAAGAAAGAATGGGATTGTTTTAAAAGTTATATGTGTAAATATGGTTCCCAAATCAAAACTCTGATGTGCCTAGAGTAAATTTTACAAAATTACAAAATATTTAGAGGAGTTATTATGTATAAAGAGAAGTTTGATAGGATTTTGACACGGTACAAAAGAAAATGAAATAAAGTGAGAAGAAGCTGTTAAGAGGTAGAGGGAAGTCAATAATTATTATTTAAAGTATGCAAATATGTCTAGAAGAATAAAGTAGAAGACGCATGTCATTGTAAAGGGAATTGTTGATGAGTATTTTTGATTGCAATAAAAATCATTTTTTTAAAAAGAGATTGCCTTGTTCACCCTCTTGGGTGGCCTATCCAGGAAGATAGTGGGCTGTGATCCTGTTGATTCCCCTGAACCTCTCATTTGTTTTGGTTGGTAGTACTACTGTTCTTGAGATAAATATTTAATCTGTTCTATGCCAGGTTGCACTCCCAGCATCAGGCTCAGATTTGGGGGTGGTTCCTGCATCTGCCCTATTTATGCAGGTGCCTGTGACATAACTATCTGGTCTACCATCTTGAACCCTTTCCTTGAGAAATCAGATCAAGTCTCATTTGTTCATGGTTTAGTCACTCCCAGGTTAGATTATGTAAAGTATCCTGCATGGGGCTCCTCTTGAACACAGTTCAATTGGTTCAGAATACTGCCGCGAAACTGTTACCTGGAGTCACCAGGAATTTTGTTGTACCAACTTAACAGCTTTTGATTTCTTCCCAGGGTCAATTCAAGAGGTTGATTGGGCCTTAAATGCCCTGACAGCCTGGACTGGACAAATCAGCTTGAGGTTTGCTGTCCTCCTGCTGACACAGGTGCAGCTAGTTTGAGTGAGAGAGGCCTTTTCGATGGTTGCCCCCCCCCCCCCGGTTGGGGAATAATTTCTCCAGGGACATGTGCATGCCTCTTCATTACCTGCTTTCAAACATTCCTTGAAAACTGTTGCTTTCAGTGGGCATTTTTTAATTGAGACTTTTTGAATACAGTTGTTTGTTTGCTCTCTGCTGGTTTCATTAGATTCTACTTGATTATATTGTTTTGTTTTTGTATTTAGCCACTTTAACTGTATTTGCATAGAAAGCCAAAGTGTAAATGTTGGAATACACAAAACTAAATCTTTGTCTTAGCTTTTAATTAGCATTAAAAGAGGAAGATAAAACACTACAAAAAATCACTTTTACTTTTGAAAATTATTGTGAAAAGTATAGCCCTTGTTTAGGGAAGTTTTTAATGTTTGATGTTTTAATGTATTTTTAACCTTCTGTTGGAAGCCACCCAGAGTGGCTGGGGAAACCCAGCCGGATGAGCAGGGTAGAAATAATAATAATAATAATAATAATAATAATAATAATAATAATAATAATATATTATTATTATTATTATTATTATTATTATTATTATTATAGCACAAGGACAGGGTGGGAAACCTGTGGCCCTCCAGATATTATAATACTCCATCTTCCAGTAGCCATTGCCAGTATGGTTGGTAGTTGGGGATGATGGGAGTTGTGATTTAGCAACTCCCAGAACACCATAGATTGCACATCGTGTTACAGCATTTCTGTGGAACATGGTTTAAAGTGTGTCTTGTATGACTCATTCATACAGTTATAGATGCCAGTCTCCTGATCTTATTGCATCATGTTAGTTTCTGGAAGTTTTGCACATGCAGTGCTATTCTCTTCAAGTTTAGTAAAAAGTACCGTAATTATTTAAGGCTGTACATTTGATAATTTAATCATTCAATTCCTTGCTTTAATCATGGAATATGCTTTCATCTTCCTGAGCAGCACAGAAATCTTAGATTTAGTATGGGATTAAGATTCATGACAGTAGAAAAGACTAGCTACAGTTATCTATTATTGTGCATCAGACACAACATTCTCAATACCAGCAATGAGTTGAAAATAAAAGCAACTTTATACTAGACTTCCTCTGTTATACATAAGCACAGAAATCTTATTAGTTTACATCCCACCTTTCTTCCCAAAGAAAGATTCCAAAGATGGCGTATCAGTATACTGTACATAATAGTGCAGTTGATATTATCCAGGGTTAATAAATTTTAATTCTTCAAATCAAGAAAGTGTGGTGTGCATGCTGATTCTTGCCATCTTTCATTAGTCACTTAAGAGCTGGGTGTATACCTCATGAGTAATCTGGAGTCTTTCTTTCACACTTCAGTACATGGAGTGTGTATGTAGAATGTATCCACCCATCCCTTTATAGAGCAAGTCATTTTCTCCAAGGTATAAGTTAATTCTTGTTAACCTCAAACATTTATTTTAAGAGGAGGAAGCAAGGTCCCAAAAGGGCATATTAGCTATTCATGTATATATTTTTGCTTAATTATATTTTTATGGTAGAAAAAAACACTCAAGATTTCAGTTTTGTCTTGAACATAGCACTTCCAGGATACTATTTTCTGAGCAGTCTCCTAGTGCCATGGTTTGGGATTCCCTAAAGCCGTTTTAGGGTTTTATTTGCTCAGATTTCAGTTTCTTTTTCATGCTGCATATTTATCTCTGAATTTAATAAGGAATTATGAATAAACTTTATAGATTTCTGCCATCTGTCAGTTTCTGTTTCTCAAGATGTGGAAATGACCATCAGTTGTACAGTTAAGCATTTGTTAAAACAGTAGTTCGTTTTTCCTTCCAGCTGTCTGTTGCTATTCTCCACTTAATTATCCATTTTTAGTTTTGTGCCTTTGACTGGCCTCTAATCTCTGCAAACAATTTCTAGGAGGCTTGTGGAATTCTGCAATAATACGCAGAATGGGTAGAATATGTTTTTCAACATATTGATAGCATTTAATATACTTTCAGGACAGAATGAATATATCTTAAAACATTTTACATTATAAGCCATAATTGAACCTTTTTAAAAACAAAACAAAAAACCCCTGCATTTTGTTGAGTTAAAAAAGCATTCTGTAAACTATTATTTTATGGGATTTGATTTACTGACTAATAAGAGGTGATATCCACGTTATGCTAAGAGTAGATAATTATTTAAAGCCATTGATTTAATGGCTGGGCTCTGAGTGCTACCAATGTTATCCCTCGGTGATTTTATAACAGGATAGAATTAACTGTATCAAGGCTGCATAAAGATATCTCTATAACTATTCATCTTATAACTGTATAAATAGTATAGTGCTTTTCATTTCCTTATAAACAATGTCATTGTATTAGCAATGGGCAGGTTTGAGGTCTGTCTAGATTGGTGTGGGGAACCTCTGCCCTTGGATGTCCTAGTAGACCTATGAGTCCCGTTTCCACCAAAGAACACTGACCTGCCAATCAGTTAACGTCACTGAGTGGTATCAGGTAATGAACTGGGCATGGAGTTCAATTCCCCACAGGGAATGTATTGGCAAAGCAGACCCCACCCCCATGGGTCACCCCACTCACCTGTCAAAGTTGACCCACAAGGTGGGGGGAAATAAAGGTCTGCTCCTCCAGCCAAAAAGATTCCCTACTTCTGGTCTAGATATTCCAAAGAGGAATATGGATTGGATGTGTATTGGGGATGTGGTTTTGTAATACAGGGTATCCAGTCGTTAGCTACTAATTTTGGTGCTTTTGCTTCTGTACTTGGGAATTACAACAAATCATGGAATCCAGGGTTCCAGTAATCCATCTGCTGTGCTAATTTTGACTCTTTAATAGAATAAGATAATCAGTTGAATTTAAAGTGGTAAATTTGATATAATTCATAAAAGTTAATAAAGGAAACCCAACAAAACAAGCTGAAAGTTGTGACATTCATAACTAGGGGAAAGGGCACTGAGACTGCAAATTAAATTCACTATAATTTGAAAAAGTTATATTAAACTAAATCAGGCTTCTGGAAGTTTAGATGTTTGATCTTTCTTGTCTCTTTATTGTTGTGTGATGTCATCTTACACACTATTTCCTGAATTGAAGTGAACAAATGTTTCTAACTTTCATTAAGGCAATTTTTATGCATATGGTTTTTATCAGTAGGAAGAGAAATATTCCTCTGGGGCTTCTAATTGTGTTCTAATGGTAAGGAATCCATTATAATAAAAGCAAAACTTGCTCTTGGTGATCATATTACATGCTTGTACATTGGATAGCAACAAATGTTTGCCTCGGGTTACAGAATTTTCAGCTATTTCCTTTCTCCAGACTGAAAAGCTTTATATTAGCATGTTTTTATTTCTGAAGAAAGCATTATGAATAGCCTGTTCAGTAGACAGTGGCTGCTGTGTTGGTTGGAAATGACAGAAGATGCAAAGCAGATAAATATTGCATCTGACAAAGGGGCTATGATGTATGAAAGCTCATGTGACAATGCAACTGTTAGTCTTTAAGGTGACACAAAACACCCTGCAGGTCAATGATACTGAAGCAACCTAAGGAGGCATTCGTATGCAAAATTCTGAGTTGCATAGAATGCTTTATTAGCAGGTTGTGATGTTGACAGTACTACTTCCAACACTATTTCCCTCTGCTCGCAATTTAGTCAAACAAACAGGTTGTTCCTCAAATTACAATGTACAGTACAGTGGTACCCCGACTTATGAAGACGATCCGTTCCGCGGCTGTCTTTGTAAGTCGAGGTTTTCGGATGTTGAAGCTCTGCTTGTGTGCATGCGCAAAGCACAATTTCGCACTTCTGCGCAGGTGCAGACCAGGCGCGCGCGGTGTTGTCGACTTCAGAAGTCGAAACCTTCGGAAGTCGAAGCGTTCGGATGTCGAGGTATGACTGTATAGTAGTCACAAGGTGCGCACATTTGTATCATGCCAAGTGTATTGCAGTGCATTGTGGAAACAATGTGAGGTTTGTATTCTAATACAGCCAAGAATATAGGATTAATGCTATGTAGATTTCTAGGTTGTTGGTTTAAAATATTAATTTATCTGTATATATGTTACCTGTGAATCTAAGCCATTTTTTAAAAAAATCATTAGTATGATTTATTCTGTTTGTTATGAAGACATTTGTCCTGGGACAGCAAAGCTGGGTACTCCAACTCTGCCTTTTGCAAGGGGGCCAAAGGCCACTGGGAGGATGCACCCTCTCCCTCCTATCATGGTAAGGGGAGACCAGTCTGAACCCATCAGCCAGTGAAGGAGCAGCTATCTCCTTGCCACAAAGAATACTGAACAACGGTCGGTTGCTCAGGGACAGTAAGGAAAGCATGGCCTAGTCCAGGCATGTCAAACCTGCGGCCCTCCAGATGTTTTGGACTACAATTCCCATCTTCCCCAACCACTGGTCCTGCTAGCTAGGGATCATGGGAGTTGTAGGCCAAAACATCTGGAGGGCCGCAGGTTTGACATGCCTGGCCTAGTCTCATCTACTGTTGGGGAACTGACACAGATGAGTGGTGTTGATTATTTCAGTCATTTGTAAGCCGCTGTGAATATCATTTGATCAAATGACAGGGTGTCAATCTTATTGGAACAGGCAAAAGTAGCATTGGGTCTAAATCTCATTTATGTGCATGCATATGTAGAATACATGATTATTAGGCAATAAAGTTTTGCAGTGGTTATAAAGAACCACTAGGAACGTTTGTACTGATTGGCTCTTTGGTATGTGACCAAAATGGCAACATTAGAGACAGCAAAATAGCATTAGAATGGTAGGATGGATGGTAAGGTGATACCGTGTTTCTCTGAAAATAAGACACCGTCTTATATTTATTTTTCCTATTAAAAAACACACACACTATGGCTTATTTTCAGGGGATGTCTTATTTTTTTCCTCCTCCTGCAGTGGCCGGCATTGCTGCTGCGCCTATCACTGTCTTATTTTCAGGGTATGACTTATATTCCTTGAATGCTTAAAAATCCTGCTAAGGCTATAGGGAAACAGCGTAGTGCTTTTTCCATTGCAGCATTTTGATTATGGGATTTTCTTCACAGGGAGGCTTGCCTGAAAAAAGATTAAAATCTGTTTTTGAATGGTCATCTTAAATGGATCAGAAGCTATTGGCAGTCATTTTGAGATTGGCAAGCTTCTTCTACTTTCTCTTTGCCCGTCCTCATTGGGAGCCTAACTGCGGTACTTAATTTTGAACCAGATGCATTGCTTAAAGACAGCCCCATGTATATGTTATATAAATGGAATGTGACCAGAGCATAGATAATTGTAAGTCTTAGCTGCCTGCTAGAAGGCAAGCAGCAATAAGATTAGATTAAATTTCATTAGGCGCAATCCATGTTTGTGTTACCTGAAAAATAGGCAAGAGGGAGGGGACAGTGAGAAAGTTTATGTGGCAGTACATAGTCCACAAAAGTATTAGGCTTTAACCTTTCTGTGCAACAAAATGGAGGTATTTTGACAATTTTTGAAGAGGAGACTAAATTCTTGGGGTGCAAATTTGCTTTTACTGTCCTGAAATGATCCTAGTGCCATCAGTCCCATCCCACCAAGCAATATTGCATCACTCTGAGGGATTTTAGTAAAAATGTCAGCTGCTATGAATAACTGCAGGCAGAAGTTGTACTTTCTCCACTTCCAAATTCTTTTCAGGGAATTCCTTTCTCCTCCACTCACACCCCAATTCCACATAGGAGCTTTTAGCTAAGCCTTACATACTAAAGCAGGATGGTGAATATTTGGTCATTAGTTGTTGTTGGGCTCCAACCTACATTTGTTCCAGCTAGTTGGATTAAAGGAAGTTGTGGATGGCAACCTCTTAATGATCTTAAGTAAATGTCACTCACCCTCATGCTTCTCATTCACTTGGCGCCTTTCCCCTCTGTCTGCCACCCACTAACTATCTTGTCTTGGTTTGCAGTGGAGATGGTGCTTGGCACTGGACAGTGTTTTGGAAAATGCATGCAGCTTCTTTTATCTTTGTTCCAATGTTTTAAAAGTCATGCTTTTAAAGACAAAGGGCAATGCATGCAATCTCCTTGTCATGTGTAACACAGTGTGTCATAGTGAAACAATTGTGTGCATTTGTGTGTGTGCCTGCAACTTCTAACATTGGAGCTACAGTATTGACTTTGAAGCCACAAGGGAGAATAAGCCCAATACATAGTTTCTGTTGCACTGTTGTTTTGGGAAGTACTCTGGAAATGGCATGTAAAGTTCTATCCTGCCTGCGTTAGAGTTGCCTGGATGCCATGGGCAGGAAAGTCTGATAACTGCATTGTATGCCCAGATTTCCTAATCCCTTGGTTCTCAAATCAGATGATTGGTCATGATGCACAAAAGTGTCCCAAGCACTAGCAATATTTACACTAAAGTTATTTTTAGAGTGATGGCAGACGGAAGAGATAAGATGAGGGGAAAGAATAAATAGTTTCTTTGCAGGAAGGGTATTGACCTGGCTCTTGTCACTTTTACTGATAGCATGATTTACCAAATCTTTGACAGATACTGTAATACTAACCAGTGCAGCAGAAGAAAGAAATGTGTGGAAAAATTGAAGAGGCTATTTCCATGTACTTGAGTGATGATGGAAAATCTGCACCTAGTAGGGGCAGACAGTTAAAAGAATATATAAAAGGCAAAAAGTTAATGAATTTGTCCCTACAGTGCAATCCTGTGAACATCAACCCAGACGTATAAGTGTCACTGAACTAAATAGAGCTTCCCCTCAAGTAGAAAACTCTAGGGTTGCAGCTAAGGGTCAGATTCAATCACCCCATTCTACTAGCAATGCAAACACTCCCACTGGTGCAACAGGGCTGGTACTCTCTGTATCTTATTTAAATCTGCTCTGGAGGGTCAGGAAAGCCTGCCCCCAATAGAATTCCATGGGGAGAGATTGTTACCTAAGCAGTCTTCATAATCCTACATAGAATTCCCCAGTCCACTCTTAATGTGTTGCCTGTTTCTTTGTTTTATCATTCCCCATTTGAAAGAAGACATTTTGACCCAAACATAATAGTTACTTTAATATATTCTTAAAGCTTGATAATTATGGATAAAATGTTAACACTTGCAGAATTATGCGTATGTGTGTTGCCTTTATGCATATAGATGCAGTACATTTGGTTACTTACCGTAATTTACATCACACTTAAGTTTAAAACTCAAGACTGGTAGAACACAGTTATCACCTCTTGGAGAAAAATCTTGTCAATTCTGAGTATAATTGTGTTCTGTACTGCCAACAGTAGCTTTTATAAAGGTGCTCTTACATCGGGTCTGTAGCATTCAATCTATGGTCCTATTAAGCTCAACAGACTTTTAATACTGTATTTTTACTATTTGGAAATAATGGAATGTTTTCCAATTCAGCTAATTTCAGATAGGCCATTCAAGGGAGATAAATGCTGTATGAAAACTGTTTAGATAGATGTTTACTCCATTATATTTTTCTTTATAACCTAATATTTACTGGTGTTTTACTAAATTAATTTTCCTTTTGCATGTTGTATGTTGCCTTGATAAACATTTATGAAAGCACAGACTATACATACATATATGCATAATTAAAATATATACTTATGTATTTGTGCCATGAACTATGCTACGTACTTGTAACTTTATAAATTAAAGTCTTGACACTTATTAAACATCAGTGCAGTTTTCAAATTAGACCCTGCTTAAAATTATTTGTACATTCTTGTTTCCCAACTTTCAAAGTTGATTTTAATTCTATGGAAGGAAAAAATGAATCACTGTGTATGATAAATGTGTTTGCTCCTAGTACACATTCTTGTATAAAGCCTCTTTTACAAGTAGTACTTGAAAAGCTAGTCATGCAGTTTTGCTACTTGTTTGTTGGCCTATTAATGAGGAAAGTATGTGAGATGGTCCTGCTGGTAAACTGAGAGTTAGAATGTGAGAGGAATAAAGTGATAACTTATAAAGTTGTATACAGTAATATGCTTGCAGAAACTGTTGAAGTTAGCCTAGTCAGGGTTTTTTTCACTGATAAGATTCACTTCTACATTTATGGTTACAGGTAGGTAGCCGTGTTGGTCTGGATCGAAGTAAAATAAAAAAATTCCTTCAGTAGCACCTTAAAGACCAACTAAGTTTTTATTTTGGTATGAGCTTTCGTGTGCATGCACACTGAAGAAGTGTGCATGCACACGAAAGCTCATACCAAAATAAAAACTTAGTTGGTCTTTAAGGTGCTACTGAAGGAATTTTTTTATTTTACTTCTACATTTATATTAATGCTAGTTACTACTTCATAGTTCAGTAAACTATAGAATAAAAACAACAGTTTTGTTTTATTCCTCAAGCTTTTCTGCAACTCCATTCACAGTTTGACCTCCGTAATCCTTTAGTGGAGATTGTTGTACACGGTTATCTGTACACAGATTTACTCTTTTGGCATAACACAAATATTATTTGCATTCACTGTCCCCATATCTGATCGCTAAGGTACAAGACCCTAGAAATGATAGATGTTCTTGAGTGTTTGAAAATGTTTTGAAAAGCAGGAAGATCTGAGAAAATTCCTAAAACGAAGAGGTTATTGCTTTGTCGTGCTTTACATGTGGACGGTCCCAGGTTAAGTCCTACACACCTCCAGTTTAAAGTATCTTAGCGGGTGGCTGGGTTGGAAAGACTGAGTTCTTGGAAGGCCACTGCCAGTGTGACTGTACAGAAAGCAATTCTCCACAGAAAACATATACTGGCCCTTAAGGCTATGGTCTTTAGATATGCTGGTTTATTTTCAGTAGCTTATAATGATTGTTTTCCCCACATATAGAACAGGGGTAGGGAACTTTCATCTAGACCCTTGTATGAGTATGTGTGTATGATGGTATAAAAAAGATTCACCATTCCTGATATAGACCAGTAGTATGACATGACACCTGGGTCAGTTATTACAGCGTTTCTCAACCGCTGTTCCGTGGCACACTAGTGTGCCGCGAGACGCTGGCTGGTGTGCCGCGACGTGCGGCGATGAGAAGGGCGATTTGCATTGTCACGTGCCTGGCGGCCGCCAATACACAACACTAACCCGCCAGAAAGGAAGCCAGCCGGTTCACGACGCGGGGTGAGCGCAGCTCTCAACAGCCACCACCACGGGAGGGTGGTTTTAGACAAACTTAAAGAAGCTGGCTGGATGAGCTCAACCTGAAACTTGCTGAGCAAAGGATTGTGCTGGCAGAGAAATCAGCGGCTTGTGAAGCCTTATTACAGGAGATTGCAACCAACACAGCAATTGGCAAGTGTTTCTTACAGTCATAATTATATAGTCAATATAGGGCGGCACAGAGTTAATTTTTTTAACTTTTTAAATGGTGGTGTGCCTCGTGATTCTTTTCATGGAACAAGTGTGCCTTGGCCCAAAAAAGGTTGAGAAACACTGAGTTATTAGACCAGCAAAAAAATAATTGCCCATAGCTTACAAAAGCACAATCTGGACTCCATCACAGTAACAAAAATGTAATACCGGTATGAGTGGAGTATTGTCGATTTATTTGGTTTGGTGCATCACTTCCTTTCCCAATACTTTGAGGCTGCGTTGTGAGTATGTTATTCACCCAGTAAAGCATTTACAGTTATTTAGGGAGGCCCACTTACAATCTGGAATGATTTATGCGCAAACCACATTGAACAGCCATTGAAGAGATGTTTTTCTTTTTTAAAAAAAAGTCCAGCATCTCTGAACTATGGTTTCTGCAACATCTCCTCCCCAAAATTAAATTACCAATGTGGTTATACAAACCACCACAAAAAAATAAAATGAGCATTACAAATTGAAGTGATAAAATTCAAGCTGCAGGCATACTAAGTAGTTCGTTCCTTTCTGTGGGCAGCATCTTCCAGTCACAGGGGACTTAAGGTAATGCTACTATAGAACTGTACAATTGGAAGCGACCCCGAGGATCATATAGTTCAATCTCTTGCAATGCAGGAATCTCAACTAACATTCATGACAGATGGTCATACAACCGCTGCTTAACATGAAGGAGAGCCCACCTCCACTGTTCCACTGTCGAACAACTCTTACCATCAGAAACATCTTCCTGAAGTTTAGTTGGAATCTCATTTCTTGTAACTTGAAACCATTTCTCTAGAGCAGGAGAAAGTTATCTTGTTCCCTCTTCCATGTGATAGCTACCTTGAAATATCTCAAGGGCTATCATATCTCCTCTTGGTCTCTTTTCTTGGCTAAACATACCCAGGTCCTTCAACCGTTCTTCATAAGGCTTGGTTTCCAGACCTTTGATAATCTTGGTTGCCTTCCTCTGCATGCGTTCCAGCTTGCCAATATCCTTTTTAAATTGTGGTGCCCAGAACTGGACACAGTACTCCATGTGTGGTCTGACCAAGGCAGAATAAAGCAGGACTTCCCTTGGTCTGGACACTATACTTATGTTGATACAGCCTAGAATAGCATTGCCTTCCCCCCCCCTTTGCTGCTACTGCATCACACTGTTGACTTGTGTTACGTGTGTGGAATTACTATGTCTCCTTCTCTATGTCACCATATTTTCCCATGTATAAGATGCAGCAGCATGGGAGGGGAGTTGCATGCCCGCCAACCAGCTGGCTGGCAGCGCGCAGCTTCCCCCCCATGCCACTATCCGTTTATAGGTCAACCCCCGTTTTTTGACATGATTTTTGAGTCAAAAAACCTCCTCTAATACACAAAAATATGGTATTTTGCTTTGGTGGTTGATCTGTCCCATGTCACAATAGGCCAGGGTTGTGAGAGGACATCTGCCCTGGGTGCCAAACAAGCAAGTAAGCAAATAAGTAAATAAATAGTTTTCCATCCATCCAAACTCACAGCCCAGTTACAGTACAGTAGTCTTTCCAACACTCCAGCTCTCCAAACTCTTAACTTTGCAACTGATGTTAACATTTAAAGGCGAACCTGCAGCTTCCACTCTGAATCATTTGCTGCTATTTTGACAGCTCTTGCAAATGTACAACTTTTGTTTGTTTGTTTCACAGATTTCCTTGATATAAAAGGTAAAAATGAGGTGTGTTTCATTCTGGCTTAGAAAATGTGAATAAGGCCCATGGAACTACTGGAAATGTGAGGGAAATAATATGCTTAACCAGACAAGTGTGTATTTGTTTTAATGATATACATAAATATGCACACTGAAAAACAAGTCAGTATAACAGAATAACATTGTCACATTCAGGAAATTTACATATAAAGATAGGGGAAAGAAGCAGAAGATTCACTTCCATAATAATCAAGGATATGGCAAGGTAAAAGTCAAGTTTATGTCAACAAATCTTTCCAAAAGGAATCCTAGGACACTTTGGCTTAATGCCCTCCTTAGGCAAATTAAATACATGAGATGAAAAAAAAAATCCAAACTGCTTTAAATGCTTCAGGTTATTGCCAGTTTTGTATGCCGTATATAACTTTGTGGGTTGTAAGTAACCATGTCTGGGAGGAAGGAAAAGAACCGCAACAAATACGCTGGGTAGTCTGTTGCTAATGCTGAGATGGTTGATATGGAAACGGCACTCAAAACAGTAGAGGCATGTAATAGCCATGAAGACAGATGAAGCCTGTAAGAGAGCCAAAGCCCACAGAATGCACAATGAAATGCTGCATTTAGCCTGACACCATGTTAATGCCATCATGCTTTACAGTATCCACCCCCTAACAAAATTAAAACCCCTAGGAGTTGAGTATTTCTGATTGTATTGGTGACATTTCTTCCTGGTTGTATCCTCACAACTTTGTTGACTTGTTTCCTGGCCTAAGCATTTTACTTCTGTATTTGGCAACTTGTGTCTTTGTGTGGTTTATCAGTGTGTGGTTTATCACACTAGTTCAGAGTTTTGCCTTCACCTTGTGTGTCACTTTACTTGTGGATGTGTTTAAACTCTAAAGGAGACAAAGGTGTACTTTGTCTCTTAGGTCTTACATATTACAGTATGTGGGTTGTTACTTTCATATGCAATTGGTCTAGGATTAACCAGAAGTAAGAACATACAGTACCTCCACATTCAGATGTGGAAGGCTTAAGGAGTGTGTAATATTACCTTAAAGTTTTCTGCTGTTTATTACCCTCCCCTGCTTTTTGTTGCCTTCATACCAGGGGCAGGTGCTTTAGTAATGCAGGAAGGAATCAACTTGTAGGCTGTTCTCCCCACTCCCCAAAGAGTCCAGTAACAATAAAAGCTGGATGAGAGAATGAGACAATGAATTAGAGGGCAATTGAAACATAGACATTTTGTGATGTTAATACTTCTTTGTAGAGTCTGTTGAAGATGGGGAAGTGCTCATAAAGTTATATAAATTGGAACAAGTAAAACAACTGACCAGAATTTTCTTTTAATGTATTTTCCAGGCTCAGAACAAAGAAACAAATGTGCTTGCTGCTGCAAAGGTGATTGATACTAAATCTGAGGAAGAACTTGAAGACTACATGGTTGAAATTGATATCCTAGCATCCTGTGATCATCCTAACATTGTCAAACTTCTAGATGCCTTTTATTATGAAAACAACCTTTGGGTAGGTATTTGCTGCTGTTCAGAGTCTGTACTTTAGGAGAAGATGTGAAATTAACAGTGTCTTTATGACTTCACAAAACAATACTTCAGTACAATATGGATGTTTAATTAGTACTTTTTATTTGCATATGTACAGTTTGTTGACAGTGGAGGAAAGTATGTTTAAACCTTCTGGAGTGTAACTTTAGACCTAAGATGCTTGCTGTTAATAAGGCAAAAGCTTTTTCTAGAGTTCTCAATTCATAAAATAAGATATTTTATTTTAATTTTATATATTTATTTAAGAGTATTTATATCTCACCCTTTCATTGTAAAAATTCATATGCTCTCAGATGTGATGGATTGGGCTTCTATTTTTGCCAGCTTAGGTGAAAGGAACAGATCATTTTCACCAACTGACAGGTGGTCTAGCATTCTGTTTTGTCCCAGAATAAGTGGGGGAGAGATACACAGAGAAACAGGGAGGAGCCTGACCTATGCTAGGCAGGCCACACTTTGCTTACTGTGGCTTACTACATACAGAAAATCATGGGAGTATAAGCCTCAATCCTGGGTTTCCAGAATTTTTGTGGAATTTCCCCCCTCCAAAGTCTGTTACTTTCTTAAAATTTTAGGTAATGGGGGAGTTGCAGATTATAAGGTCAATTTGTTAAATCTTAGAATTCTAGACCAGTAGGGGAGGGGTGTGAGACCTAGAGAAAGTCCCGAGACCTAGAGAAAGTCCCGAGGCTTGGAGGGCCACATTCAGCTGGTGGGCCTGAGGTTCCCCACCCAGGTGTAGACAGTTCTGCCCATAAGCGTTGGTCAATTTGATTTAAGCATATACTGTAGCCTCCCTTAGAATGAGTGTTTGAGGCTTGGGCAGGGGCAGGAATTGCAGTGTTTTTCATTGTGTGCACACACATTGAAACAGAAACAAAATGCTGGGTTTTCTATTGTCATTGCTTGCTAAATATCAATAAATAAATATTTATATTTCTATAAATGAAAACAAGCAATATGGCCAGTAAAAGCCTGCCACCTTTGCCATCAACAAACATTCACAGCCCAAAGAGGAAAGGAGGGAGTGACTGATTAGTCAAACATCAGAAGCCTAAAATTGTTTGATCCACTTGGGGTGGATCATAGACACATCAAAGAAGTGTTTCAGTTAAATGTATTGTAAATATAAACAGGGAAAACAGGTAGAGAAAATTGCCACTCCCCGGCGCCATCTGGTGGCACAATGTTATATCACATATATATCACATATAAAAATAGCTTTTTCTTTACCCATCTAGCTGAGTCCTTGGTTAGGGGAGTTTTAATTTATCTTCTGTGCTCTGATTAGCCAAAGTTAAATCTCAATACTTGGATGTTTAAAAATAGATTATTTTAATTTTTATATGCAGATCCTGATAGAATTCTGTGCTGGTGGTGCTGTAGATGCCGTAATGTTGGGCAAGTACAATATTATGTTTTGCAAAAGAAAGCTACAATTTTGCATTTTAACAGTTTGGTTATACTGTGTACCAAAATCTATTTGTTTATCTGTTTATCTATCTATCTATTTATCTATTTTCTGCACTGTCCTTCATCTGAGGATCATGGGGTGGTTTACAATATAAAAACACAAAAATACATAACCTAGAAACTAACAACAACAATAACCACACCACACACAGTTTAAAAGGCCACAGATTTTTTTAATAAGCAAAAGGCCTGGGAGAAGGGGAATGTTTTGCCTGATGCCGAAAGGTGTGTACCAAAGACACTAGGTGAGCCTCCCTGGGGAGAGCAATCCACAAGCAGGGAGCCGCTGCAGAAAAGGCCCACTCTGTGTTGCAACCCTTCAGACCTCTCTTGGAAGAAGCACACAAAGAAGGGCCTCAAATGAGGATTCCAGGATTCAGGTTGGTTCATTTGGGGACAGGCGGTCCTTGTGATTTAAAACATTTGTATACATTTAACATTTAACACAAAAGATACTACTTACCAAATCTACCCTAGGAATTAATTTAGTAGTTAAAATCCTTCTAAAAAAAGAGATTTCGTCACTCCTAAGAAAGGCCTTATGGGAAGAGCAGTTTCTGATCTCACTAAAGGAGTTCATTTCAAGACCTCTTGAAAACCACAGAAAACCCCCCAAAAGAGTGTTAATTCGTCCTAGTTACCTGGGCAGCAGGACTTCTTGAATAGGCCATTCTTATCTCTCATTTTAGCTTTGATGAGAAAGCTGGAGCCCAGAGTAATTTATGAAGCTTTAATAGTACTGTTACTTCTGCAGCACCTCCCTTTTTTCACTCTCAGCCACCTGCATTTTGACTGGTGTATAAGATAAAAGAATTCAGGTGTAAAAGAAAGTGTGCTGCCAGTTCTGATCTATGAGAAATGGGCTCCAGATAAAAAATAGTTTGGAAAACAGTGGGGCATAATTTTTCACAGTGTAGGAATTCTGCTAATTTTTAGCATTTTACAGGTAGGTAGCCGTGTTGGTCTGACGTAGTCGAAACAAAATAAAAAAAAAAATCCTTTTAGCATTTTGTTATGCTTGAATCTGATTGAATTTGTACACCTTAAACAAAAAAACCTTTTATTTTATGAGTGCTGTAGCGGCACTTTGAATCTTGGAAGAAACTGATTGCTCACCACAGAGTATGGGGATCCCTTGACCCTCCAAATGTTGCTGAATTACTCATCATTGGCTATTGACCATTCTTGCTGGGATTGATGGGAGTTGTGGTTCAGCAACATTGGGGGGGGGTGAGGGGTAAAGGTTGCACATGCCTGGTTTAATATATTTTCTGGACCCATTTTATATATAAGAATATCCATAGTTAAACTGTTTTATTTTAATGTATTTAGTAGCAAACATACACACAAGTATCATGATTCAGCAATGCTGCAAAATGAAAAACAAGACAGCATTTTAACTATTGTGGATATAAATATCTATGACTTAGCTTTTACAGTGAAACAAAGAAACAGGTTCCACTGCTTACTGTTGCAAGACTTTTATTTTAGCTCTCTGTTTCTGAAATACTCCTTCAGGAACTTGAAAAGCTTGCAAGTACTTTAAGGTACTTGTTTGGAAAGTCTGAACTTAACAACCAACTTTGAACAGGTTTATTCTCTCTGTGTCTGCAATGAATAGGTAGGGTGATAATTTCAGGAGCTTGCAAGTTTTTCAAGTTCCTGAAGGACTATTTCATTCCAAAACACACAGAACTATAATGAACGCCATGTGACCAAGTAAGCACCAGAGCCTGTTCTCATTTTTGTTTTGATTCTTCATGGTGCTTCTTCATATTTCCTCACACTGTGGCTTCTACATTAGCTTTCTCCAACCTCGTACCCTCCTAATGTGTTGAACTACAAGTTGTTCACTCCAGTGGCCAAGGTGACTGGGGGAATGATAGGAGCTGTAGTCAAACACATCTAATCAACACTAGGTTGGAGAATCCCCTTCTGTTTGATCAGCTTTTAAGACTTATCAGGTTGAAGCAATTGTTCATTAAAAATGTGAATCAATGCTATCTGCAAATGATGGTTTTTATATTTTGAGAGTATGCTTTTCTTGTAGAACTTGAGAGGCCACTAACCGAGCCACAGATCAGGGTAGTTTGCAGGCAGACACTTGAGGCACTGCACTATCTGCACGAAAATAAGATCATTCATCGAGATCTAAAAGCTGGCAATATTCTTTTCACATTGGATGGAGACATTAAGCTAGGTGAGTATTCCTCTTTTAAAAATTTAACTTGGATGAAAAGAGATTTCATGATGTATTATTTTCCAGCTGTAATTACACTTGACAAACTTCCTTTGAATTTCAGAGTGAATGGGTGGGCCTGTTGTAATACTTGTACTGTACTGAATACTTTAATTTTTTTAAAGCCTGACATGGTATGTTTTTTGGCAGACACATAGAGACACTTTAAAATGTCTGTACTTGTTCAGATAAATGATCTACATAGCTAGACCATTTCTTCCTATTGTACCAAATGCTTGGGGAAGATTACAATCAAGGCATGCTATCAATATTCATTGCCTGTTTTTAAACCCCCAGCATCTGGCAGTCACAGATAAGGTTCAGTCATATGCTACCCTTACAGTGTGGCTGTTGCTTCTGCATAGTCAGGTGCCATGCCAAGCAACCCCATCATATTGGCTAAGGTTTCCATGTGGAAAAACAAAAACACCAGCTGTCCACTGAATGGGATTCCTTGATCAGTCAGAAGCAACAACCACTGAGATAATATGAATGGCATGCCTCTGAATACCAGTTGCTGGAAATCACAAGTGAGGAGAGCACTGTTACACTCAGTCTCTGTTTGCAGGTTTCTCGTAGGCATCTGGTTGGCCATTGTAAGATGAAAATGCTGTACTACATGGGTCTTTGGTCTTAATCCAGCAGGACTGTTATGTCATTATAGGATCAATATATTTTTAATCCAACTTTTAAACAATTGTTTGTACTTGGCTTTCAATACATACTGAGGGAGTGGAGTCAATATGTAAATTATGCATTGAATGCCGAAGTATTTACTTTAGTCTTAAGGAATAAGATGTGCCTATTGAGTTCCAGCATTTTGAATGTTTGTACCAGCATGCAAATGCCTTCTGTTGTGCTGTAATATGTTTCATTGGATTATTAGGCTCCTTTTATATTATTATATATAACTTTATTTCATTCTCACAATAAATCTTTAAAAATAGTTTGAGCTTAGATCTTCAGGGCAGTGTCTGCCTTTCACCCCTGCTTTTTGTGGTGGCTGCTTGCTGTTTGGTCATAACTTAGCCCGATAAGATGTTTAAAGCCCATTTTAGGAAATCCACATGAATCTGTGTGGGGATTAAGGAATGGACATACATTTCTTTTCTTCCCAGATTGAAACTATTGACTTAAACTGAGGAATAGCTTCCTCCTCAGATCCGTTTACTATTTGCATCTTTACGTTTCAGTATTGGCAAACTGGCTTCTTAAACTCATAGGGCCAGACTCAACTACATTGGTACCTCGGTCTACGAACAGTCCTGTTAACAAATGCTTCGGACAACAAACTCCGCAAAACCAGAAGTAGATGTTCCGGTTAGCACACTTTGCCCCGGAAGATGAACAGAAGCCGAACACTGGCGGCAGGAGGCCTCATTAGGGAAAGTGCGTGCCTCGTTTTAAGAACGTTTTGGTCTAAGAACGGACCTACGGAATGGATTAACTTCATAACCCAAGGTGCCACTGTAGTCCAGTTTATAAGCAGAAGTCAGCACAAGGAATCCTGCTAATGCAGCAGGGCTCGACTTCCCCCACATATCTCCAAGCCTTCCCCAAATCCACTCTGGAGGTTTGGGAGAATGCCCATAATAACCCAGGGTGGAAGGGAAAATAATTCCATCAGGCAAGCAGATTTCCATCAAATTTCCTAAATATTTTTCTAACAGTGTACTGTGAAGTAGCCCATTTCCATTCTGTTGTTTCAGGTGGAACTGCACTGTTGTGTTACGTTTTACTAAACATTCGTGATGTTAGTGGGGACAACAGCTTAGTGCTCATTGGGGATATTCATCTTTGCTACTGGTAACTTGTAGAATGAATTCCCTTCATATTTCTATTGATGTGGACTTTGATGCCCCTTTCCCTCTGAATTTTATATCAAAGTATTAAATGATATAATCAAATAATTAAAATGCATAACTATATCAGTTAAGTGTTCACAGAGCATATTGGTCATTCCATTATAAATATAAACTTCTACAAACCTCATCCATTTTTCTGTCTTCTTGAACCCCAAGAAAATCTTTGTCACTATAGTAACATTTGATTATTTATAACACCAATGCAAATATACATGATTAAAGTGATTCTTTTGGAGAAGAGTGCCCAGGAAGCTCAGTGCTTTTGGAGGTACAAGCTTCCAATTTGGGAGCTCAGCCTGAAGTGAAAAGAAGTCATGCCCCTACCTAGGCCTCACTTGTCACAGATCTACTCACTAGATTAAACTTTGCTCTCATCACTCATGAGTCTCTCATCACTATTAATTCATATGTATTTTTTGTAAACCTGTTGAATATTCTTGACTAATGAGTGGCGTTATACATGTTTTTACATAAATGATGCTGTTTGAAGTATTGGTATGAGTGACTGTAATGTTTTCTCCTCATTTGTTTGAAGCGGATTTTGGAGTGTCTGCTAAAAATACAAGGACAATACAAAGACGAGATTCTTTCATTGGTACTCCATATTGGTATGTGTGCATTTTTTGTACTGTTTTATGCTGAGTGCAGTATATTGCATTTTATATACAATTGTCTATTTTAAAAAATCACGTATAGTAAACAAAATGATAATGTTGTGTTTTTTTGGAGCATTTATTGGTTTTATTAACCTTAATTTATATGTAAGATTAGTCATACTCTGACCCTTTGGAATCAATGGTTTAAAGTAAATTATATACATTTATTTCAGTGGCTCTGCTCTGATAATGTTGATTATTTCATTTAACTTGCTTAGCTATTGCCTCTTGGATATATTTCTTCTTGCTGTTGGAAATACCACTTATTACAGATAAATAGATCTTAATAATCTTTTCTTTTTTGCTTTCTATCCCAGGATGGCTCCTGAAGTAGTAATGTGTGAGACCTCTAAAGACAGACCTTATGATTACAAGGCTGATGTTTGGTCTTTAGGTGTCACTTTAATAGAAATGGCTGAAATAGAACCACCTCATCATGAATTGAATCCAATGCGTGTTCTGCTGAAAATAGCAAAGTCGGAACCACCATCGTTGGCACAACCTTCAAAATGGTGATTATTCTATTTTATTTTATTTTATGGTATATTTTTATTTTTCAAGAATAATACCTAGGTACAGAATAATAAAGCTGTCTTAATTTTTAAGATTGTTAGTTGGCCAAAAAAAAAAAAGCACACTTAAGCCTCAAGAGTTAAATGTTGTTTTCCCCCAGAAGTAAATAGGCATCTCAAGCTTAGCTGGATATTAGTTAGGCTAGCTTTCAGTGAAATATAGGTGTACATCACTGGAGGAGAATGAGTTTGCCTCAAGATGAGGATGCAGATAGTGGTGCTATGGAAATAAAATAGTACAATAGTCTTGGACATAAATCTTAATTAGGGGGACGCGGGTGGTGCTGTGGGTTAAACCACAGAGTCTAGGGCTTGCCGATCAGAAAGTCGGCGGTTCGAATTCTCATGACGGGGTGAGCTCCCGTTGCTCGGTCCCAGCTCCTGCCAACCTAGCAGTTTGAAAGCACGTCAAAGTGCAAGTGGATAAATAGGAACCGCTACAGCGGGAAGGTAAATGGCGTTTCCGTGTGCTGCTGTGGTTCGCCAGAAGCGGCTTTGTCATGCTGGCCACATGACCTGGAAGCTGAAACCGGCTCCCTCGGCCAATAACGCGAGATGAGTGCCGCAACCGCAGAGTAGGTCACGACTGGACCTAGTGGTCAGGGGTCCCTTTACCTTTACCTTCTTCTTTGGCGATCCCTCGTAGCTGAGTAAGATTGTCTTCCATAAACACGGTATTAACAATGAGTCTATAAGTGACTGTGGAGGCCAATTCTGGATCCACACATCCTTCCACAGTTGGGGGCATTGGTTTCCGGGCAGGAGTTGATCATGGTGTTGATTTGCCAAGCGTACCTTCTCTTAGCACGTTTCTCGTATAATAGCTTATTAACAGTGTACTGTGGATCTTACAAGAGGTAGCAGGCAAGAAGTAGACGGTACTGAAATTATTTTTATCTGACAATCATTAGATACTTCTGATGACATGGATGTCATCATTCAATTTGTATGTAGTACTGAATGTATAGCATTTATTGAGTTCAGCTTCTTTTATGCAGGTCTGCTGACTTCAAAGACTTCTTAAGGAAATGTTTGGAAAAAAATGTAGATGCCAGGTGGAACACTGCTGAGCTTCTACAGGTAGGAAGAATGAAGTGTCTATTGAGTCATGATATTTTATTGAGTGCATTTATATAAATAATTTAAAACAGGAACTATTTTAAAAGTCTGCTAAATTTTCAAACTTTGTATGTTTTAACTTTATTTAGAACATTCCCATTTGCCATTGGTCACCAGAGAGTTAGGAGTCGGCACCAACTGGTTAATACCCCACTTTTCTAGCCAGAGATTGATATAAGCATCAAATAACTTGTGTTTTTTTAAAACTGCAGTGCTTGCAATAAAAAAAATTCTAAAAGCAACATAAAATAAATAAAATAACAGTCTTCCAGGAGCCACATGCTAGTGACAAACAGGGCTCCCGTTGCTTGGTCCCAGATCCTCTTTTGCAAACATGCAAACATACACTCTTTTGCAAACATGCATATACATACACCGTAGATACATCCAACATGCACCACAAAGGCACGCAGACAACTATACCCACACAACCTTTCCCAATCAGCAAGATGGAATGAAAGGAATACTGGGAGGAAATTTAAAAACTAACCTCCCTGCAGTCTCTGTCCCCCATCCCCAAACTCAGCTGATCAGAAAGCAGCTAAGCACAAGCAAAGAGGGCTCTGCTCGGGTTCCTTAAACTTTTCCAACAGGAAGGGTAAGGAAAGCCTTTTCAGCCATCAGTTTGAGCAGTGCTCTCCCACCTCCCCTTTCAGCTGCTCCTCGAAGCAGCAGTTCCAAAAGATGACAGGTCTGCAATCCCCTTTGGACTGCTCCCAAGGAAGGGGGATGGTGAGACACTGGGGGCTAGTCCAAACAGCTATGCTTTGGATTTTATAAGTAGCTGGTAATTTAGGCATGCAGATCTTTAGAAGAGGGCATTGGGGAAGTGAGTGAATAGCATGCACCCATTGGTAAACTGTGCTGTTACTCTTCTCCTTTACCACTGGTATTATCATGAGAAGCTCTCATGTCTAAGGGAGCTTGAGAATTTAAAGAGCACTTGGAAGGTTCTAGGGAGAAGACAGACATTCTGACAAAAGTATGTCCAGACCTTGGTTATGCATAGGTCCTCTGGATTCCAGCCCTTGCTTATTACTGCCTGGTATTTCAGAAGCTGCAGTCTCCTTCATAGTTTACAAGGAGCTAACCTAAATAAATGTAATAGGATGAAAATGACTTAGTTTCATGTTACTTCATTTATGTTCCCATATAAAATACATTAGATTTAAAAATAAAGACTTCTGAAATGGGGCCAGGCAAAGATAATCTGCCAGAGAAACACTCCTAGCTTCAGCCATGAAAAATTTCAAAAACAACAACAACAAACCACGTAAATGATCTTAGACTTGAAAATAGAAGAACAAATAACAAAGAAAAAAAGTTGTAAGCAGTATAAATTTTCCTTTAAGTGTTCTGTTTTTTATTTTGAGTTGGATACAAAAAGTACCATAACCTGGCCCTATGTTGCTATTAAATGGTTTTTAATTTTGATTAACTGATATTATGCTTTTTTAAACAGCATCCATTTGTTACTGTAACTTCTAATAAACCAGTCAGAGAACTGATTGCAGAAGCAAAGGCTGAAGTTACAGAGGAAGTAGAAGATGGGAAGGAGGAGGAAGAAGAGGAAGAAACTGAAAATTCTCTGGTAAGTTAAAACAAATATATCAAAAATATTTTAACTTGTGCTGCAGTTTAAAGCTATGAATTGTATTCATTTCCATTGATATGTTATGTAATTGAGCTTAGGGGTACAATGCTAATTGCCTTTTATGAGATGCTTTCTGTTGCATAACACACAATTTTCTTTAAGATGCCAATGTAAAGTGCAAAGTAAGTAAAAGTAAGCTTCCTTAGGATGCCATGGAACTGTTTCCATGGTCAGAGAAGGGAGAACCACAGTCAAAGGCCCCTTTGTGGCAGAAGAAATCTCTGTTGCCATTAGTCCACTCTAGTTAGTGTTCCAGCAGGAGGAGGACCATGGGATCCTCCCATTCCTCCAGCATGTGCCCTGGTCAACACAAGACTTCAGACTGATGGTTTGTCAGCAAAGGATTTCTTATAACACAGTTTAAAGCATGCTAAATATATTCTGCAATATTATAGTAATGGGATAACTTCTCAGTTATCAATGCATATAGATCACAGAACACCATCATTACTCAGACTTAAGTTATAAGTTTACATGTTTGAATAAATTGCCTCCTCAGGCTTCCAGACTTTAAATAAATGTGAAGACTAGATCCAGAGAACCATGAGCTGAGTTCTGTTTGCACTAGCAGATTTAACCTCCTAATACCTCCCAGCTGTAGCAGCTTTATACCCCTTGGAGAACCACTCCACAGGGTCAAGGGACCTTCTAGAATGATAGGGGGTGTGAGTCTGAGGAGACTGAGGACAAGGAACTTGGAAAAAATTGCTTTCCTCACACAAGAGGTTCTCTGTATTTGCCCACTATATTTGCAAAGGGTTAGTGACCAAAAAAAAGTGTTGCTTATATTGCTCTAAATGTAAAAGGGGGAAAGGGGTTGAAGGATTATTACCGTATTTTTCGCTCCATAGGATGCACCTGACCATAGGACGTACCTAGTTTTTAGAGGAGGAAAACAAGATTATTATTATTTTTTGCTTTCTTGAATTGTCCTAGGCATAGCAGCCAACTCCTAGAGGCCTAGGTGCCTTTGCGCCCCCCCCCCCCCATTAAATATTTGAGGAAGCTTCTTTTGCAAAGGGGGAAAGCTCCGTTTTTTTAGGATCAGCTCAAAGTTGTGCAGCTTTTTTTGCAAATGGGAAAAGCCCCGTTTTTTGGGGGGGCTGGGGATCAGCTCAGAGTTGTGCATCTTTTTTCCAAAGGGGGAAAGCTCCATTTTTTAGAATCAGCTCAAAGTTGCTGAGTTTCCTTGCAAAGGAAAAAAAAATTCTGTTTTTATGGGGTTCAACTCAGTTCTGCAGCTTCTTCTATAGGAAAGGAAAGGGACCCATTTCTACAGTTTCCAGACAGATAATCTAATCAGCCAGTCACATGTCTCCCTCTGCAGACAACAATTGAGGCCTAGGCAAGGGACCAGGAAGGGAGCTATCTCGCTTATCTCCCTCCCTGATCTCTTGCAATCAGCTGCTGAGTGGGTTCCTTTAAGCTCATTAGCTCTCGTTAGCCTTTAGCTCTTTCTTTTTCTTTTTTTTAAAAAAGCACAATCTGCCTTTAGCCCCTGGGCAATTCGGCTCCAGGGACCACGCATTTGCTCCATTAGACGCACAGACATTTCCCCTTATTTTTTAGGAGGAAAAAGTGTGTCTTATTGAACGAAAAATACTGTACTATTACAGTGCACCCCAACCTTTTACTACTACTACTACTACATGACTATTGAATATGAAAGGTTCTAAAAACAGGTTAATTTGGAATGGGCAAGATACCTATCAATTTAGTGTGGAAGCTCCTAACTAAATGATCACCATTACAATTAAATTCCCCATTGGTTGATATAAAACTTTGATAGCATTATTTCCTTATTACTGAATTGTATAGATAATTGGTTTTGTGTGTGTCTATTTTAGCAGTTACCAGCAAGTAAACGAGCCTCATCTGACCTCAGCATTGCCAGCTCAGAAGAGGATAAACTTTCACAGAATGCCAGTATTCTGGAATCTGTTTCTGAAAAAACAGAGCGTTCATCCACAGAACAGACTAGTGCTAATGCACTTGAAGGTGAAAAAACAAGTGTGGCTCCTGACAAAAATGAAAAGGAGAAATACACTGCAAGCACAACTGAAACCATACAAGAAAACACTGAAAAACTGAAGAATGGATCTGCATTGCTCCATGAAGATGAGGAAGCGAAGAAGAGTGAGAAGACAACGGAAAATTCAAGATTAAGTAAAAACAGAGAGTCACAGAAAGAAGAAAAGGAAATTGGCCCAATAGTATCTGAAACTAATGTTGAGCCCAGTCTAAAAACAGAGGAGGGAAAGGACTTCACAAATGAATCAACGGTTGAAAACAAACAAGAAACAATTCCTGATGATGGAGGTAGCAGTGCAGAAATTACAGATGCAGTCTCTAAAGGAACTGGTGTGAAAGAAGAAAGTACCACAAACCTCCAAGAAAATGAAATGGAAGAGGCAAAGGCTACCGAAGGAATTAAAGAGGTTGAGGAATTGCAAGGGGATGACAAATGTAAAGAGGGTGACCTGAAAGAGGCTGAAAGTCAGAAAAATGAAGTTACTGCAGGTACTGAGGAATCACAGGTGAAGGTCATATCTGAGACAGCTGATGAACCACAGAAGCAAATAAAAGAAGGTACCAGCAGTCCACAAGAGATGGACAGTGCTGGTAACAATCTGGTCACGGATGTAGATAAAGTGCTTGAAAATGCTCAGGAGCCAGCAGAGTGCCTGGCTGAGGATGCTTCTGAGAAAGTCTCAGAAATGGGAAAAATGGTAGATTCTGATCAGCAGTTAGTTGAGGGATACAATGACGATTCAAAGAAGACAAGCAGCACAAAGGAAACAGAGGTCAGTGTTTCAGAAAGAGCAGACAACATTGAGCATAAGCCAGCAGACAAAAAACATACCGAAGAGGCAAGAACAGAGGAAAGCAATATTGTACCAGGGGATAAAATTGCAGAACCTGATCATAAATTAGAAAACAGAGCTGAGGAGAAGCATGAGAATAATATACAAATGGACACAGACCGACCAGCAGTTTCCATTGGCTTGTCAGTTGAAAATAAGCTTGAAGATTCTGCAGCCAAGAAGATGCATGAACATGAGGTGTCTCCGGTACCCAATATTAGCATTAGCTCTGCAGAAAATGAGGCAGAAGATAAATCTGGCATTCAGGATAGTGTTGAAAACTCGCATCATGTTGATTCTGAAAGCGCTAAAGAAAACGATACAGATTCAGGCAGAGGTTCCACTGCTGACAACAGCAGCATTGATTTGAACTTGTCCATTTCCAGTTTCCTCACTAAAAACAAGGAGAGTGGATCAATATCTTTACAAGTAAGAGCCAACAATTCTATTAGTAACATAGAGATACAGATCAGGATAGCTGGCTTGCAAACTGGCTTTGCCCCACCAACACACAGGAAGTGGCTCCCTAGCCTCCACAGCTTATCTCTGAATCTGATCAGGAGATAAAAATATCTCTACCTGTTCTTTAGATTGGATCTTAAAGGTATAAGATAAAATCAGAAAATTTGGGATTCTGTGTCCATTCTAAGCCCAAGACTAAGATCAGAGTTGAAGCTCTCTGCCTGCTCTTTAAGAACAAAAGGCAGCATGTTCCTCCACTCCAGCACAGGGGTAGGTGCAAAATAAAAGGCTGGGTTTCCAGCCTTTGCTAGACCAGTGCGGAATAAGAAGGCTAGAAATACTGAGTGTTTATGTGTGTGTAAGAGAATGAGAGAGTTGTGTATAGAACTGGTGAGCATGGTATGTGTGTATATGTGGTGGTGCATGTGTGTTTGGTCCATATGTGAGCTGTATGGTAGTGCATGTGTATACCATGACCCTCAGAGGGGTAGTTAAATGTCAGTGTGTCCCTTGAGCAAAAAAATGTTAGCTCGCCTTAATATTGGCAGTGTGTAACATGCACACTAGAGGGACACGGGTGGCATTGTGGTCTAAACCACAGAGCCTAGGGCTTGCCGATCACAAGGTCGGCGGTTCGAATCCCCACAACGGGGTGAGTTCCTGGTGCTCGGTCCCAGCTCCTGCCCACCTAGCAGTTCGAAAGCACGTGAAAGTGCAAGTAGATAAATAGGTACCGCTCTGGCGGGAAGGTAACCGGCATTTCCGTGCACTGATCTGGTTCGCCAGAAGCAGCTTAGTCATGCTGGCCACATGCCCCGGAAGCTGTCTGTGGACAAACACCGGCACCCTCGGCCTATACAGCAATAAGAGCGTGCAACCCCAGAGTCCTCCACAACTGGACCTAACGGTCAGGGGTACCTTTACCTTTTTAACATACACACTATATAATATATTTTATGTTTTTAACTATATGTCTACAAATTTAAGTGAAGTTTCCCGAATTCATGCAGAATAAGAATTTTAAAGCTGTCACCCTAGATGTCCATAGTAGAGAGTAAATTACATTGAAATTATAAGTATATACTTCTGAATTAACAGCTTGAAAATAGGTTTGAATTATCTTTCTGTTCTTGGTTACTTTTGCAAAAGTGAAGGTAGATCACATATGTAGCAGTTATTCAGATGATTACTTTACTTCAATCTTGTCTGTATATTCAGTATTATACTGGTCCAAAATGCCCAGTTGAAGAAATGAATTCTTCTTTAATAACATACCTCATAGCAAACTTGAGTCCATCTTTGCCCATCTTGTGAAAAGAAACAGAATTAAATAAAGAAATTTAGTACAGTATCTAATTCTGTTTATTGGAAACTGAAATCTTTGAACTTGCAAGCTTTGGGTTCTTTCAAAAATAAGTAAAGGTTGGGCAGGTATGCTTTATGGAGCACAGAAATAATGCATAATCTTTTATTCAGGAAACTAAAAGACACAAGAAAACATTAAAGAAAACTCGCAAATTTGTTGTTGATGGCGTGGAAGTAAGTGTGACTACCTCTAAAATTGTAACAGAAAGTGATTCTAAAAGTGAAGAATTACGATATCTTCGGTGAGTTTGAAAATACCCATTCTTAATGACAAAGGAGTTCTTCTCTGAATTAAAAACAACTTTTCTCATGCTTGTTTTTTATAACTTACTGTGGTTTGATTATATCTAGCAAAATTCATGTTGTCCTTTTAAATAATGCATGAATCAATCTGGACCATGATAATATCATCTGAGGCCCTTCTTTGTGTGCCTTCTCCGTGAGAGGTCTGGCGGGTAACAACATGAGAATGGGCCTTTTCTGTGTTGGTTCCCTGCTTGTGGAATGCTCTCCCGATCTCTTACATGGCACCTTCATAACATATTTTTAGATGCCAGGCAAAACTCCCAGGCCTTTGTCTAATTAAACAATCTATGGCCCAGTAGGGGAGTATTGTTTTCGTTTGTTACTATGTGGTGCGTTTTTGTGTTTTTATACTGTAAACTGCTCTGTAATCCTCGGATGAAGGGCAGTATAGAAATTTAATAAATAATATATTAAATGCAGATATTTGTTTCTGCACAACCCCCCAAAGCATCTACACTGTACACTGATGCAGAATTCTGAACTCGGTCTGTTTCTTTCCCCCCTGCAATACTGCTTCCATTCTCCTTACTATCAGCCGTCAAGAATTAAGAGAGTTACGGCTTCTACAAAAAGAAGAGCAGCGAGCTCAACAGCAGCTTAGTAACAAACTTTTACAACAAAGAGAACAGATGTTCAGGCGCTTTGAACAAGAAATGACGGTAAGGTTTGATCCCCCCGCACTCACATTTTGCAGGCCTCTTATTTTGAGTTAATTTACTTAATTTAAACAGCCTAGAAGTCATTCTAGCTGTATCCTTGCCCTTGGTGCCACATTTCAGCTTGCGTACAATGAGTGAAACTTGCATACAAAAGCCTTAACTGAACTGCAAACTACTGCAATAGCAGCCCTGCATGTAGTCACTGGCTGGCAACTGTGGGAAAGCTTGAGATTGTCTTGTTAAGGCATGGTCAGTACTAGAATTGGCAGAATGTGGCCACTTCTTACCTTTGCAGGTTAGAAACATTTATTTTCTACTTGTAGGTAGTGAATGCAGCTTTCCAGGATTGATATACAGAAGAGGAAGCTGTTGCATACTTTGACAACTGTAGAAAATATCTCAAAATAATTTCAGATGCCCAGTCCATGATCTTTGCCTTTCTGTAGTAGACTGTGGTAACCAAAACACTGTGATAGCCCATGTGCAGTTCTTTTTTCCTTGCAGTGGATAATACAATAACTTACAGTACTTGAAAAAAAATTATATGTATTGGGGGGTCTGCTCATTCATTGGGCAGAGAAAAATACTCCCTATTATATCTGAAACAGGCTCTTGTACTAAAGATTTCATACAAAACAAAACTTAACCACTATACCATTAACAAAATAGTTTACATATGTTGAGTTCCAAATATTAGATTCTCGAGCTGAATTTCAAATCACTTCACCATGTGTTTGTGTTCAAGAAGGAAATAAACTTTGTAGTATCAGTCCCAGTGAGAAGATAAGAGTTCTGCCAATATTTTTAAACTGTGTGCAATAACAATTAGTTCCACTTCTGATTCTGAGTGTTGAAGAATTGCTGTGGGGGTTTAAAAGTATTTTTTGTGTGTTTCATAATGGCAGAAAAACCCAGGGAGTGCCTTTTCAATCAATCAAAAAATCTAGGAATTGCAAAGCATAGGCAATTGTTCCTTGTGCAGACTTCCTCTGCCCTGCCTCAAAACCATCAAATTCAACTACTGTATAGGTAAATATAAAATTTAATGGAATTATTTTTCAGAGCAAGAAGCGGCAATATGACCAGGAGATTGAAAACCTGGAAAAACAGCAGAAACAGACAATAGAGCGCTTGGAACAGGAACATACAAATCGCTTACGTGATGAAGCAAAACGCATCAAAGCAGAACAAGAGAAAGAATTGTCCAAATTTCAGAACATGTTGAAAAACAGGAAAAAAGAGGTAAATACTCTTTATTTAGTTGGAGGAAATAAGGTTGGTATTTCTTGGTCTCCAATGATATCTGCAGTCTTACTTTGAAAAAAAGATGTATCACCATAAGAAGCCTCAACAGTAGATGTATTTTTATAATAATATTTAGAGCTGAAAAGTTTTTTTAAATAAAAAAGTCATGTGCCATGAAAATAGTAACCTTAGATAGGAGCAAATGAAATATAATGAAAAAACAATTATGTGGTATAGATGTTTCCACCCTTATGATTATCATCATCATCATTAGCATAGGAGTTTCACCATTTATCTGGAACAGTATCGAATGATATATGTAGTCAAAGCCTATATGTTACAGGCAATATAAAATTGACCTGGGAGTTCAATAAGGAGAACTGCTAGAATCCATTGCACATATACTGTATCTATCACATGTGCCTCTTTGGATATGTCTGACAAGTAAAGATTTTTCTTACTATATTCAGTACATATAAAAGCAGCACAAAGGGGGGGATGAGGATACTTGTGCATGGGTTCATGAAACATTCATAGTAAAATGCAAGGTTTTTTGTTTTTGTTTATACTGTAGTTGAATTGTTAAAAAGGCGAATTAATTAACTTTGTGTGGAAGAATCTAGAACTCTGCTGTGGAAGACTACTCTGTGCCTCCAGAAAAATCTTAAAACTGCAATCTTAAGCAACTTTGTTCTGATAGCAAGATTTGTTGTAGCCAACTTGGTTCTACTCACTGTAAGGCCATTTAAACAAATAATTTAGATTCAACTGATGAACCCCGCTAGCAGAAGCCTGCACATGGACTTTTGCTAATGCAACAGGGTTTTCTTCCTCCCTCCGCACAGCATTAAAGTGGCTTGTATGGAGAAGGATAACCTCCAAAACAGCACACTGGGATAGGAGAGTAGGCTCTTTCCATTTGGCAAGATGAAATACTGGTGCTGCAAGAACGATTACCATGGCACTACTTTGAATTAGTCTACCCTGAATAGGACTAGCATTGGATAAAAACCCTTGAACTTTCAGAATGACTCACATGAGGGATTGATTGGAATACATGTTAAGGGCTAGAAATGACCCAGTCAGTGATAAAGGCTTTTTTATTATTTAATTTGAGTTCAGTTTGAGTTCAGCCTAGAGCATAGATATGTATCAAGTTCAGTTGATTAAAAATCAAACCAAATTGAAATTTATATTCTTTCATTACACTGGATGGGAGAAATACAGCTGTGCAAAATGCAGAAATTCTACCTATGATCTCATTGTTCTGCAGAAAGTGCCTGTAATCTTTTACTTCTCACCTTAACTTTTAATAAAGCAGTTTCAACAATTTCTAGATAATATACCAATTTTGAGGCATATAATATGAACAGGTTGCACAGATTTCTAGATGCTTTCATTTGGTTTTTAAACAACTTTTCATGATTTTTATACTAAGTAATATATGTCATTTAATCTCCAAGATACCATCACTTGTGTTTAATTTGCACAATATTGACTATTACTTCTTCTTTTTGCTGAATTTCTTGCACTCTGAGTCTCTATTGGTAATTGGGCCTCAAAAGGAAATCTGGTGAAGAGGTTTAATGCACTCAGGACCAATCTTTTCATTGAACAGTAGCATGTGGTGATTTGGGCTTTGTTTTCTGTGGGTTCTTTGACTTTTAAACAGCCATATGTTCTTGGATAGTTTGGACCTCCTAGTTCTTTTGTAGGAAATAACATCTAGAGTACTGAATTTCTTCATGAGAGTATGAAAAATATACAACCATACGTTTGATTATCTATATAACATGCATTATTATTTCTTGACAAAATGATCCTTTAAATCCTTTGACATACATTGCTGAAGCATATTTATAAGCTGTTGCCTTCTTTGAATGTCACTAGCTAGATAAGCTATATGAAACTGGACACTTGATTTACACTTTCCTATGCTCTGTAAATGCCCCTTTTGAGGTGGTTTACTTTTATGAAAGTTGTTCTTTAGACAATTGTGTCTCAAATAAGACATAATGTCTACAGTAGCTGTTATTTTTGAGAAATCTAAACATCCTGCTATTTTGGAGCTTTTCCATGACACTAAAATCATTTGTTGTCCCTCCCAATATCATTCTTCCTTTGACAACAGTCTTAAATGCCTTCGTGTATATACTGAATGATTGCATAAAAAGTAAATGTAAAAGCATCCAATCAGTAGTTGCATGCAAAATGAAACTAGTTTCTAGAATACAATTAGCTCATGCACTTCTTTGTAGAATGCAGTCCGCAAATGCTTTGTGCATGTCTGCTTCCATCCACCTTCTGCCAAGCTAACTCTTCTGGCTTCAATGCATGCTCTCTGATAACCTTTTTAATGCCTGACCTGCTCCTCTCGTATTCACCATAAAATGCTTGCTGTGGAGAAAAAGGGTTATCTTCCCCACCTTCTGCATGCTTGTGCACTATAGGTTTTTAATGAAGTGGAGAAAGCACCAAAAGAGCTGAGAAAAGAGCTCATGAAACGCAAGAAAGAGGAACTTTCTCAATCCCAGCATGCTCAGGTAACCGCAGCAGCTTCATGCTTCTAAAAACAACCAAGCAGCTTTGTTCACAATTGCTTTAACCATTCCATAGTGGTTGCTTTTTGTTTTCCCTCTGAGTAAATATGATATTAATTTGTAATGGCTGGCCATTCTTAAAACCGTAGCTCAAATGTGTCATATAAACAGAAGTGCAACTTATTCAGTATTCATTTACTTAGATGTGATTAGTTAGAACGACAGCCAAAGTTATAAAAATGCAATTTATGTAGTTAAAAGTGTGTATTCAGGTGTGGATATGAATGTCTACTTTATTCAGGGCATTTACCATAAAGAATAATGTTATCAAAGTGTAAAAGTAGTAAATAATATTTTTATAAGCAATTTTTCATTATCTCTTACCTTTGAATCTTTTAATCCCGGGCAATGCAGTTGACATGATGGTGTCTATGTTTATTATTTAATGGCTTGCCTGTACTTTCTGCGTTCCAAGCATCCCATTGCAGCAGACATACTATTGGTTACTTTTCCTGTCTGAAACGAAGCGCATCTGAAATATATAAGGATCTGGATGTGTGGCAGTATATATAGTCAATTAAGGCAATGAAGAATTCTTCACTTTTTGTTGACATTCCTTGTCTTGGCATTATATCCCAGACTAAGTACAGATAACTTCTGATATCCATTAATACTTCCTATGTATTCATGTACAATGAGACTGAAGTAATTCTGAAGTAATGCTTCAGGTATAATTTTAAAGTGAACTATAATACAGGTGGAATGTTAGGGGGGTGAAAGTGAGGAAAGAGGGTTAAAATAGAGGCAGTGCCAGACTGTCCAAAGCCAGTTTATCTCATGTATGGAGCAGAATCCTCCTTTTGCAGATATTCATAGTAGTGTATGGTACTTCCTTTTAAAGACAACTGTGCATATTTGAATGTGCTCATCTCTTGGAACTGGATATTTGAGGTGTACCTCCAGCCAATATTGTACTACAGGAAGGCTTATTGAGTAATTACAGTCTTAAATATGTTGGAGAAAATTCATTAATATTTTTTGGGCACAAAGAGTTAAAAATTTGGCTTAGATAGGACTAGGTTGTAGGGCACTATCTTGCAAAATAAAACAAATACTGAAGACATGACATAAAGGTTTTCACTTTGTTTTGCAATTGGTGTCTTCATAAATACAATGTAATTTTTGTTCTCAGTTCAACCCACATCACTGTAGGTATAAACCAGGCATCCCAAAACTGCGGCCCTCCAGATGTTTTGGTCTACAACTCCCATGATCCCTAGCTAACAGGACCAGTGGTCAGGGATGATGGGAATTGTAGTCCAAAACATCTGGAGGGCCGAAGTTTGTGGATGCCTGGTATAAACTATAGCTTCAGAAATTTTACATCTTTTAACAGAAGTAATTCAGTACAACTTCTACTTTTAGGGAGGGAGGTGCTCCACTAATGAGTCATACAGTCTTGCTTATTGCTTATGATTGGTGTTTGAATGCATGGTTTGTGCTTGCATTCTGACCTGGGAAGTACATTGTATTCTGCTCTGCAGGGCGTTGCTCAGGTTATGATTCAGTCTTTTCAGTTGTCCTCATGTACCCTCTTCAATGCAATAATGCAGGATGTAAGTCCAACATGCCAAAAATTGGATGTTTCCTCTGTAGTTCTAGCTTGTTGTTCTGTTTTTTTCTCTGACACATGTGCTGATGAATTCTTTTTAAAAAATCTAAAAATGTGTTCATCTGCACAAAGATTGTGATGGACAAACTGGGCAAATGAGACTTGTTGATTTTCAGCACATGTGTGAAACCAGTTCTATGTTTTGCTTTTCTGTGTGCAGTGAAACAGGCATTTTCCAGAATGCTTCCTGAAACCACCTGACAATGGGTGTTCCCTGCTGTACCATCCTAAGTTTTGACTCATGGGGCAAGGAACACCATTGTGACATTTTTTTCTTCTCTGCCTTGTGCAGTAGTGGTTATTTATTTTTAAACAAACCCGCTTCTACCTTTGTGTTCTCTCTTCTGTTCCACCAGATGCTACTTGGGATTTTAGTAGGAAGGTGGAAAGTTTGCTTTACAAACTTTATTGAAACGGCGTTTTGTTACATGGCTCTAGGAATCTTTACTAATGTAGAACATCTAGGCTCCCCATCAGCACTGTACTGTATACCAAATCTCTCTGTCTCTCTTTTAATTGCGTAACAATGTTAGTAATCACAACCTGACATGGAAGTCAACTTTCATTCACAAAACTACAGAATAGGCTATGGTAATATCTTTTATCTAGGTTATTCTCATGTTTTATGTTCTAAAACATACTCATCTAAACTGAGGAAACCTCAGGACTAAAACACTACTTGTAATAATTCAGCTCCTGCAATTTGACAGAATTGCTGCTCGAGAAGGGCAGGTACATTTGCCATTCGTCTCACTTCATCAAAGCTATTAAGTAGACAGTGGACCTATACCTTTCTTGTTGTTGACATCTGTCTCTACAGATCTGGGTTTTTGGATTTGTCTTTACGAATTTTTGGTTTTTGTTGGAGCTTTCCCCCCTGCTTTTCATTAGAGCTTTGATGGTGGTAACTATGAACTTTTACTCCCTCTCTTCCTCTCACATGCCCCCCCCCCCCGCATCCTCTGAAATTTGCTCTGGGGTTTCCTTCAACTCTCCAGAGCAGATCTGTAGGGTCACAGGGTGTTGAGGCAATTCAATCCCTAATATTGATGTGAAGAAGGTAGCATTTGTAAAAAATTGATTCTGAAAGTAAAGCTTTCAGTTTTGGGGGGGATGTTTAAAATAATGCATATTTTCTATAGTTTTCAGGAAACACGAGCTAACCAAAGTTGAACACATTTCAGTCTTATACACTTATATAATTTATAATTTCCAGAAAATATGTCTGTGCCATTTATCTAATACATATATAATGAGAGTGATATCTGATCTAATACATATATAATGAGAGTGATATCTAAACCGTGGAATCGTGCAGTAGGCTTCCAGGTCCTCCCTTCTGGTTAGTGTTAACTCTGGTTTGGTGTTATGTTTACCTCACTACTAAATATGCTTAGTTTTAAAACTAAGATTTGAACATTGCAGTGAAAATCTATTTTGCAAGTTTCGATTAAAACTAACCATGGTTAGCACTGGTGCAAACTTAATGCTGCATTGTAGTTAATGCTAACCAGGGGTAATTTCCATGCAAAAAGGGAAAGGGACCTTAAGAACCTGGTGTCCCCAAACACAGAGGATCACTACCATTACTGCTGCACTGTTCCATTGTCCATCTCATTTCTTTGCTATATTGTGCTTTTCCTGAAGAGGATGACTAAATAGAATCACATGAGTTCGTTTTGGTGTTGTTGTTTTTGGCAAATTGATTCCTCATTTTCCTCCTCCCCCACCCACTTGATAGAAGCTGCTGTTTAATCCCTTGTAGCTTTTAAAAGTGAGTTAGCATGTGGCACAGAGAAGCTGCTGTTAGGAAAAGAAGTGACAAATTCTGATGGATGTGCAAATCTTCCTATATGGTGCTTTCTGTTGGTTCTTGTGAGACAAGTAGGAACATCAGACATCGGACTTTGATAACATCTCCATCAAATTGGTCAGATGCAATTTGTCTGAGGATTACTAGCAAGTAAAGAATTGCTATCAGGGCAGATGATTTCTGTGCAAGCTGGCCTGGAGGTGAACTTTGCAGATTTGTTATTTATTTTCTCATTTGTGTCCATAAATCACATGTCTTCCTTTTATATGAACCTTTTGAAATACAAGCACATCAGATGTGGCTTACCCAATGCATAAAACATGGGCCTGTCTCAACATGAAGTGTCCCTGTTGTATTTGATACAAGATTTTTGCATAAAATACCATGGAAATAATGTCTAAGTGTTCAGACATTGTTAGATTTCCACACAGCCTTCTTTCCGTTGGTGGAATGATCTGTGTATAGGATTGGATCAACTTCTAGTGTAGGGCCAATATTTCTAGTTATTTTCTGAGCTTGTGACATCTGTTTCCGTAAAGCTCCTTTCCACAAAGTAGGTGATAAATACTTCACATGTAACCACTTCCATTAAAATAGCTACACGTGACTTGTTATGTTAATCTTTGGAAGCCTTTTTCTCGTGTATGTGCACCATTCAAAATGTGCACTGTTCAAAATGTGCATCTGGCCTCATTTCCCCAGCACTTGCTTATCTACCAGCCTCACATTACACGGTATAGATGGTGCAGCTTAATATGTATGTCAGTTTCCTAATGTGAAACTGTTTACAGTGCTATTGAGGAGCCAATATTGTAAATTCTGGATTTTGAATTTTGGAAGTGTTTGGCTATCATGTGTCCTAGTCTACTTGATCTGGGTATCTTGCGCTGAAACATGAAAATACAATGTTGAAAATATAATAGACATCCTCATCTTGGAGAGGATTCATGTGGGCCAGAGGTTCCCCCAGACTTTGCACATGTTCTGTAAAAGACAGATGTGCACATTCTAACCTAAACCTTTTTAGTATCCTTCGCACATAGAGTGAATCAATACAGTTCAGTTGATTCTCAAGAGTAATTTGTCACCCATTGTTAACAGATAGCAAGAGAGAGCTGGATCTGTGCAGCAAATATTATTGTTTATATTAGGGCTTTTTAAAAAACATGGGTTAAATCCCCTCCCCCAGTTTCCATTTCTGCTTGAAAGTAATGATTGAGACAGAAAATAGACATTATTCTCTTCCCACAAAAATACATTAAACCTACCTTAATCACAGTAATATTCAGTCATTTATTTATATTTGCTGTTCCTTGGACTATTCTGACCTTCATCCCACCCTGCTTTCTTCCTCCTTAAGTGATCACAGCCATTTATGGATCATATAATGGACATGTCACAATAGCACTATGTACTGAATCTGATATGGCTATTTGTCAACATCAAGGTCTTTTAGAGTAAAGACAGTGTTTCCTAAACTGGACAGTGATCAATCCTAGCCCCCCAGCTATTTCTGTAACAATCTACCAAAAAGAAAGAAACCAGAAAAAATGGGGGGGGGCTTTCTTTTAATTTTGAACAAGTTTTTTCTGAAGCAGCTCAGCCCAAATCTTGTCATTTGTTGCTTTCCTAAACAGAATTTAGTTGGTAATTTAATATAAATGCAATAAATAATAATTTGCAAGCAAATTTGTATAAGATTTGAACTTAAGGTCCTTAAATTAAAGATTCTCTAAATTGTGTGTGTTTTTCCATATTTGCTGATTAGCATAAAGGCAGTACTGTAATGGCCCGGCATGCAAAGACATAGCACGGTACAGCAACTGATCTGACAAGCTGCTTGCCCAGGAAGAATTAACTCGGGCTGGCATGTGACTGCCCACAAGGCTGTCTCATATATAATTGGCCAAATTATATGTTTGCTGAAAAAACAGTACTTGGTGGAGGGAAAAGAAAGAGAGAGAACTCATAGGGCCCATTAGTTTCCCAGTTTAGGTTTGCTGCTGTTGAGAAATGCATGTTTCCCCTCACACTTTATACTGCTGAGCACTTCAAATGCTGTGGTAAGTACAGCAAGCTCGCTTGCTGTGTAAATGTTTTAATTGACCCTTAGAGAATAATGTTGTGATTTGAATATGGGTTACCCGGTTCAGATCCCTGTTTGAAGTTTGGCTTGTGGAAAAGTGTATGCGTCTTTCGCTCTCCGCATATTGTGCCTTACTTGCTAGTTGTGAGCTAAAAGGCTGCTCTGAGATCCTTTAGAAGAAGGCTGTATACAAATGAAGACACCTGAGACTTGTGCATAATTTACTCAATTTGGCTTAATTTCTGATAGGAGCAAGAGTTTGTACAGAAGCAGCAGCAAGAATTGGATGCATCGTTAAAGAAAATTATTCAGCAGCAAAAAACTGAGCTAGCTACCATTGAGCGGGATTGTCTTAACAATAAGCAACAACTCATGAGAGGTATTTTCCCCTTTCCCCCCAGTGTTGGATTACTGTTCATCAACTTAAAGAAGCATTAAGGGTTCTGGGCACCTAGTACAGCTCACATGCAAGCCCCATGAAACTTGTGGAATGAGTCATGTCCTTAATTTATGTCCTAGTGAGGGCATGAAAATCCAGTGAAGACTGTAGCTGTACATAAGAGTCTTTATTAGGCAAGCAGAAAATGGTGTACAGAATCCATTTTAAAATGGCTTGTCTATTTCTGAAACAAGCCTGCTTGTGTCTATAATTTTGGTGAATTGTTATTGGATAACTTGATGAGGAATAATTTCTTCAATGCATTTCTCCATTAAATATTTCATTGGGGTTATTCTGTTATTGATTGCTTCGTGAAATACATTGTATAATGAATGTTTTGGGGGTGACTCCTCAATAATTTTGACAGAATTTTTCTTCCCTTCTATCTAGCCCGTGAAGCTGCGATATGGGAACTAGAAGAACGACACTTGCAGGAAAAACACCAACTGCTAAAACAGCAACTGAAAGATCAGTACTTCATGCAAAGACACCAGCTGCTTAAACGGCATGAAAAAGTTAGTGCGATCCTAGTTTGTCCTCTTTACTGGCTCCAAATCCTGGTTCAAAAACATCCTGTCCTACTACCTATATTTATTTATTTATTGCCTTTTTTTCTTTAGTGTTTAAAACTTTTATATTTTGTGTAAGTTATTTGATGCACCGATTTTTAGTCCCAATGTTCATAATGACAAAACAGCACCTTAAATTCAGGGAGGGAGATACACACGAACACTTTAGACCACCATTTCCCAAGCTGTTGGTTACGACTCACAAGTGGGTCACAGTACCTGAGCAAGTGAGGTGTGGCCTTTATAAGTAAAACCAAAATAATTATTGCTTTTGCTCCTGAACTGGTATGATGAATACCTCTTGCAGGTTTTTGTTTGCATTTTATAATGTCAGGATGCTGCTCCCATCCTAGCGTGGAGGCAAGTTTGCCCCCCGCATTCCCCAAGAAGGCATGGGTGGTTTCTTCTGTGGAGTGGGCAGGAAAAGGCAAATGTGCCTTTCTACCCCTATAGTGCAAGGGCAGGTGTCAAGCTTTATAGGCTTGGCACCACCCTCAGTCCATCCTTCCTTGCTTAGTAAAAATCATACATAATATCATTATCTTATGTATCAATAACATAGCTGTCAAGTTTTCCCTTTTCTCGCAAGGAAGCCTATTCAGCATAAAGGAATTTCCCTTACAAAAAGGGAGAACTTGACAGCTATAATCAATAATGATCTGAGACCATGTCTAACAACCATCAAAACCTGCATCAACCTACTTGTTACAAAATGCAAGCTCAGCTACCCCATTGATACTCGCCAAAATTGACTTTTTCATGAATAAAACTATTTAAAATATCCATAATTTGTTATATTTAACAAAGCTTTTGAATGAAAGTTGCAGCTTTTGAAGCAATATATTGCAGTCAGATAGCTGGTCTTACATTCCTATAAATAAAACTATGAATAGCATCATAATTTTATAAACATTTACACAAATTTCATATCAATAGGGGTGTTAAGGAAAGTTTTCCTTGGATGCCACAAGTAATGGTTATAAAATAGACAAAATTGCAGTTAAAATATATGAAACAGATGGATGTTGAAGGCCTAAGTTGCAAAATCTATGTGACAATAATGATGGGTCACTATACCAAGTAAATTTGGACTTGTGGGTCATTATACCCAAACGGTAGAGAATTACTGGTTTAGACAATAAATAAGTGAAAAGTATGAGTGATGGTAGTAGGTAAAAGAGCTGCAAATTTTGAAATGATATGATTTAATGACCTTTTCAGTTGGCTGAAATTTGTGTGTTATTACGTCTGGTTGACTAACCAGCTATTTTTTTTAATAAAAAAAAAGATTTATCTTCAGTTTTTCTGATACAGAAAATTTTATTATGAAGTGTTTTGTTTGCACTGGGTAAAATGTATATTAAATATTTTAAATGGATATATAAAATGCATTTCCCCTCATTTTTTAAAAAGGAAACAGAACAGATGCAAAGATATAACCAGCGGCTTATTGAGGAATTAAAAAACAAGCATACCCAGGAAAGAGCTCGATTGCCCAAAATCCAGCGCAGTGAAGCAAAAACTAGGATGGCAATGTTTAAAAAAAGCCTAAGAATTAACTCCTCAAGCACTCCGGAACAGGATCGTGAAAAGATTAAGCAGGTAAAGCAGTGATTTTAGGCAAAGGGGGAATCTGCATACACACATTATGCAGTTCTGTGAAACTCTCAAGTCAAAAATCTGATGAGTCCAAGTCTCTGGAAGTGATGTCTTCAACTTTATGTGTGTGCTTGAAGCTGATTTACTATTAACCTATTGAATCTGTGGGCCAGTTAGAATTAGTTAAGAACCCAGTCATATTGTTGCTTGTGTGTTTTGTGGATCAGCTTCTTCAGGCAGTGGCGGAGCTTCATGCTCGGTCACCGGGGGGGGGGGGCAGAGAGCAGGTGGGGACAGGCTGGCGCGCATACCGGGGGCGTAGCACGCTGTCTGTGGGGGCACAGCCGCGATGGCACCCCACCGGGATCGCACTGCTGGGGACAGTGCGCTCCCCCCGTACCCCTCTTCCTCGGCCAGTGTCTTCAGGTAAGATCTACATTTATCCAGTATATACTAAGAATGAATCAGGAAGGTTTTTGCAAGCCCATCTTTTTTCAAATCATATTTCATATTAGTTATTTCAATATACTCTTTTTGAATGTTACATTGTCATTTAATTATATGTTTGAGTCTATAAACATTTTAAAAATTCTAATTTAAGTCCTCTTGTTTCTCTGAAAGTTTGCTATTCAGGAAGAAAAAAGGCAAAAAAATGAGAGACTGGCTCAACATCAGAAACATGAAAATCAAATGCGAGACCTCCAGCTGCAGTGTGAAGCCAACATTAGAGAATTACATCAGCTACAGGTTAAACAATGTTAATCCAAAATGTGCCCCTTTATGTTATTTATTCATGGGATAGGTCTGTTTGAGTGTGATGGCACTTCATGTGCTGCAGTTACATGTGACACTTTGTAGTTGTGGTACTACACATAGTATTTCTGTTCTTTGTTTTTTTTTTACAAATGAATCTGCACCAGTTTTTCTTTCCAAGGCCCTCCTCTAAGTCTCCACACCTTCTGAAGTCAGGTGGGTGATATCCAGAAAGAGGGCCCTTATCTGTGGTAGTGACCTGCATGTGGAATGCCCTTCTCTGTGAGATTTATGTGCCAATGAGTTTGGTATCTTTTTGGTGTTAGGTGAAATCCTCTTTATTAGTCCAGATCTTCCAGCATGTCTCTTAGCTGGGTTTAGCTGCGGATTTGTACCAGTGTTACAGTTTTGTTACTGCTTTGATCTCTTCTAACCTTTTCAACTGCATGAAGTATATTTGTGTATTAAAATTTTCCTGTGCTAGAAGTAGCTGTGGAAATTTTGGCACACTGAAAACCAGGGAATATTTATACACAAAATGGACTGTGTATAGGGACTGTGTGTGTAGAGAGAAGCAGTGCTTTTTTTCAGGGGGGACGCAGGGGTCCGCATACCCCTAAACATTTTGTGAATCTAAGTTTGGCCTCATTGAGGGGCAGTATTTCAATATGAGTAGGAAAATGGGAGTACCTCTAAACATTTTTTAGGGAAAAAGCACTGGGGAGAAGACAACATGAGGTTTCTGGTTGGGCTGATCTCATAAAAGGTATTACCTCTTTATTGAAATAGAAGAATTTCTGTGTGAGAGAACCAAAAAAAGTAGAATTCTGATAGATTGCATAACACTTTTTACAACTTAAAAAAAAATCGTGGAAAAACCCCTGTCAGTCTGCACTATAAATCTTGTGATTCTAGCTCTGAGATATGTTCCTACTTTTAGCTTCAGATAAAGTTTTTAAAAACCATAATACATATTCTTCATGCCCTGTTTGAAGAATTCAAGTAACAGTTTCTATTGAAAAGCTAAAACCTTGATAGAGAACATTGCTATGTAGGAATTATCTTGGCTGCTATACAGATTAAGCTAATTAAAGAATTAGGTCAGCATATGCTTCTATACAAGTAGCCAAATGTCTAATCTGATTTAGTTTTACTAAGGGATTATCTGTATCCCATTTTCAGAATGAGAAATGCCACCTGCTGGTTGAACACGAGACTCAGAAATTAAAAGAGCTAGATGAGGAACATAGCCAAGAACTTAAAGAATGGCGAGAGAAACTGAGACCAAGGAAAAAGGTAATGCAGATTGACTTTGAATCTCCAATAGAATACTATATTCTATTCTAATACTACATGGGGCAGTTGGTTTTGTAGCTTGTCTCTGATAAATCAGATCAAAAACTAACAACAAGCTCATCATGTTTATTTTGTTTAAATGTTGTTGTTGTTTGTCATTAGACATTAGAAGAGGAATTTGCTCGTAAACTTCAAGAACAGGAGGTTTTCTTTAAAATGTCTGGAGAATCTGAATGCCTTAATCCATCAACACAAAGCCGGATTTCTAAATTCTACCCAGTCCCTAGCCTGCACTCCACTGGATCATAAATTTGGAGCCTCTGTGAGATGGCTTTGGGTGCGTTTTTCAGCTTCTCCTCTTCAGCTTCTGTCACAATGAAATCTACACCCTGCATCCAAGAACCTCAGTGGAACTCCATCCACCTTCAGTGGAGACAATCAGTGATATCAGATATAGAAGCACAAATGTTGGTCTTGAAATCCGATATGATGTATTTCATGTATTTCAAGGATAGCCGTTTGAAAACTGGACTGAAAAAAAATGTATGCAACTGTGTTGGCACTGGAAAGCAAGCCTAAACTATTAAAGGTAATCTGCAATGCCCCAAGAATAATTGTAGAGGATATTTAGGCAGATATACTACTACTCATTTAACCAAATATTTGTTGTGTTATGGCCATTACCTCGTGAGGAAATGGGTCACTAGCCTCATTCAGTGCCTGAAACCTGTAAACATGCTGGGGGGGGGGGTTGTAAGAGGATCGTGTTTCTTTATCACAAAAGAACCCCTCATTATTGATATTACTGTAACAGAAATGCTTGCCGCTTCCACAATTTTTGTCAAATCCTTGCACTACAATATGTAAAGTTTAAAAAAAGAGTACTCCTGTCTACTTTAAAATATACACCTTATTCCTCTACAAACTGAAATAAAACAATATCATTTATTTCTCAAGACAAAGTGCGCAAAATTTGCACCCCCATTCTCACCCCCACAATTAGAGAAACATGAACTGAATGGATTCTCTCAAAGTAGCAGTTTTGAAACTCCAGAGCAGAAAATGGCTGTGACTGTCCCCGTTCTTACAAATCAGTGCTGATGTCTGGATTGCAAGGCATGTTTTCTTTCAAAATGTATGTTGACCTATAGAAGGATTTAAGTTAAATGTATAGACAAATGTTTAATCTGCTTCATTGTTTTGCCATGAAGTAACTAAAGTTAAATGGTTTTATTTCTAAAATTCATAGTTGTATTATAACTTATTTGCTGTGGGGGTGGAATAGAAATATTTATCCGGTTGGCAGGAGATGTGCCTGCATTAAACAGCAGCTGCTGTCTTTTCAGGTTTCAGATCTGAGTCATATCAAAAACAGTATTGTAGACTGTCCTTTTGATATGCCAAAGTTAGATTTGTAATATAAATGTTGGTTGCTTCCTGTTCTTTTGCAGCCTGATTTTTAGTAGGTAGCTTTGAATAATCAACTGTAAGTCTTCACATTTGCAGTCTTTTCATTAAATGTGAATACTGTCCAATTTCTTACAAATTTTATATTATGTCAGCAGCATTCCTGCATGTGAAGGAAGCAGATTATAAAAATATAGAGTACTTTAATCAAGTGTGTTCAATTCTTTGGCTAATGAATCCAGATACTGAAGTTGATCTTATCAGATCAAACTGTTCAATTGTGACGGTATAGTAAACATACTTTGAAGATGCATGTTACAGTTAAATTTTGTTTTCCTTTAATCATAATCTACCTAACAAATATTTCATAGCTAGCCTTAATACTTCACATTTTATTTTATAAATATGTATTGTGTACCAGGTTGTACATTCGCATATACATCACCTAGAATGTGGCATTTTGCTCTTTACAAAGTTCTGAAATCTGTTTATTCTGAATTGTTTTGGTGGGAAAGTTTTCAAAAGCCTTTACTTTTTTTTTAAAGTCACCCTTATGACATAACTAGTATTGATTATAACATTAAATACTATTTCTATCTGTTTAAAAAACTATTTAAAAATCTCAAGTTTGTGGATTCCTTTGGGGAGTTGTGCGTGTTGTGTGCTAGTCTGAAAGGATTCTGTGGTGTTGCTGTTTCTTGAGGCACCAGAACCAAAATGAGGACCAGAACTTAGCCCACTCCGTTTCTTCCTACATTAATGATTGCCTGGTGGCGTTCTTCCATCATCATTGCCCTGTGTTGCATATAAAGTGTTCATTTCTTTGCATGTTTCACATGCTACAAAATCAGACCTTTTATTACATGGTTCCTGGTGTCATGACACAGGATGTTAGGGTCAGGTGCCAAACCATGGTTCAGCTGTCAAAAATGTGCATATGTTTTTTCTCTTGTATTTGCATACTCTGATTCTCTTATTTTCCAATTCATGGTAACCCTAGGTTTCCATGACATCAAAATCAGTGGTGCTATGATTACTATATACCGGGAACTGATATACACTTCAAACCATAGAAGCAACTTGATTTGTATATACATTTGTTGCATTTTGACTGATTTGGTTATCCCTGGAAACCAGGGATAACCAGGTCCTGCAGGAGGAAATTAGAACATAAAAGGGACCCTACAAACAAAGGGCACGTTCTTGAGAGTCAAACCATGCTGTGTGTATGTGATGTCTGAACCTAGCCACAAATAAACAGGGTAAAGGCTGGCAATCAGATAATGCATTAATTAGAGAGGCTCCATGAGAGGGGTCTGCCATTTGTGCCCCCAAGTTCCCCACCATTATAAAAGCAGGTTTAATTGTACAAAAAAGTTGCATTTTTGTTTTGTGTTTGGCTCCCCCTCCCAGCTGAAACTTTGAGCAGCTGCACCTGATTGGTTTCCCTGTGGGGGTACACAGTGGAGTTTATTGAAAATGATATCAAGATATGGCCTTGATTTGATGGCGTGAGAAATGGCTTCCTTCACAGATAATCTGATGAAGGAAAATACCCTGCCATTAATATTGAAGCTCAGTTTTGTTGCTCTACTACGAGGGCACCAAAAAGCCCTTATAATTCTGAGCTAAGCTGATTATGTCAAAGGAGAAAACTTTTCACTGAATTGCTGACTTTTTTTTTTTAGCCTGTCAGTTGCTAGAATCATACCACCTAAGGTCAGTTTGCAATTCCTGTCACCTATGGATGGAAGAGGTCTCCAAGCGGATTGTGTTGCTGCCCTGTGGCTTGGAGACAGGAAATGCCCCAAACTTCTACAGAAGACTTTTCTGCTATCTTTCTGTTGAGGCTCAGTCCATTTCCTGTCTCAACTCGGAGAAACATTATGCTTGGAATCTTTAAGGCTTTTCCCTTATAGCTACCCTGTTGTTTTTTCTCCTTTTTATATTGAGCCTTTTGTTCTTATTTGTTTTCTACAGCTGCTCTTCCTCTCTTTTTCTGTTACTGTGTAAAAAAGGGAAAAAAGAAAAAAAATCCCTTAGCTTTCCTCACTGTTTCCTGCCTTGCTTTTCCTTTTTCTCCCTTTCTAAGCTCCACTATGAGCTGTGAGGCTAAGATTTTCCACTTTCTCATTATGGGGAAGGCAGACAAACCCCTACAGTTCGGGGCTACTTCTTTGAAGGAAAAAAAAAGCTGAGCTTTGGGGTTGGGGCCACACTCGGCAGTAGCTGCAGCAAGCTTCCAGGGTGCCGCTATTTCTGAAGATCCCAGGGAGGGCCCTTGCAAGTGCCGCCTCTTCCTTTGAGTCCTATGCAAGGGACATCCAGTGTTAATTTTCTAGAAAAAGAGGTGCTGGATTCACCATGAACACCTCCCTTGTTTTCTTATAATGACAATGGTGCCCTCCTGAGAGGGGCCAGAACTGAGTCCTGGTGAGTTGCGGATCGGGGAAAAACTGGGGATATCATCCTCTGCTGCTTCATTGAGTCCTAAACCAAACAGCTCTGAGGCTACGACATCTGTGGAGGCAGCAAGGAGTGAAGAAATGGGCAAGCATAACGGTGGCTGTTCCTGAGGAGATACAATCCATACCTGGTAAACAACAGGCACTTTCCTCACTGCAGTCCCCTCAGGCTCAGCATGGGAAAGTAATACATATTCAGTTGTGTTAGTCCTTGTGGATTTTGTTCCAGAATGGTTTTTCTCCCACTTTTTCTGGATCTTTCCTATTTTGTACATACTTTATCACATTTTGTGCTGTTGAGTTTTGTTTTCTCCTAAGCTGTTCCTTGAAATGGGACTGAGCCTCAACAGGAAGCGAGCAGAAAACTTATTGTGAGGGACAGGGGATATCGCGAAGTCCCTCCCCTCCTAAGTTCAAGCCAATCCCCGAGCACAGGGGGAAGCAGAGAGAGTTCCGATTCCAGTGGGGAAGCAGGAAGTCGTGTCCGAGGCTCAGGCAAGGTAGAGGAGCCAGGGTCCCAGGTGGGACAGGAAGGGGCGAATAAGGGCGGGAGACCCATCCCCCCAACTCCGGAATTACGCAGAAAGAGGAGGGGAAAGAGGATGGGTCTGCCAAAGCTTTTGTGTTGGAGAAAGACGCGCCAAAAGCCATTAGGAGGTTCTGAAACCGACTGACCACATCACTCCGTGTAAATAGCAATGACTTGAGCACTGTAAATACGCAGCACCAATAAAAGAATAAAATGCAGAGCTGCGTAGCGTCGTTACTCTGAAGTAGTCCACTCCGGCCACTGTGACAGCAACCTCCTAATCCTTTTTGGGCTACTTTGGAGTTGCCGGGATGAGCGTGTCAGAGGCGGAGAAATGGCGGCAGATCGCGGAGCAAGCCCAGCAAGAACTGCAGCAGCTGTCGCTGCAGGCGCAGGGGGAATTGAAGGCAGCTAAAGAGGAGACTAAGAAGGTCCTCAAGCAGATGCACGACAACCCAACGGCGGGTCATTTTGGGAGGGACAAAACCACTCACCTAGTCATGAGACACTTCTGGTGGCCAGGGGTGCGGGAAGATGTTCGAGACTATGTACGGGGCTGTGACACCTGCCAGCGGGCAAAGGTGGTCAGAGCAGCACCACCGGGATTGCTGGAGCCCTTAGCCACGCCACACAGGCCGTGGGAAGTGGTGTCCATGGACTTCATCACAGATCTGCCTTCTTCCAGGGGCAAGACCGCAGTGTTGGTGGTGGTGGACCTCATGTCCAAAATGTGCCACTTTATACCGTGTGCCAGGGCGGTCTCGGCAGAAGAGACAGCCAAACTGTTTGTGGATCACGTATTCAGACTGCATGGATTACCCTTAAGGGTTATTTCGGATCGTGGCCGCCAATTTGTTTCCAGGTTCTGGCGGCGGCTCATGAACCTCCTGCAGGTGGAGGTCAGCTTGTCGACGGCTAGACACCCGCAGACCAATGGACAGGCGGAGAGGGTCAACGCCATTCTGCAGCAGTACCTGAGATGCTACGTCAGCCAGAGGCAAACGGACTGGGTGGATCGCCTGCCACTGGCAGAATTTGCCTACAACAATGCGGTGCACGTCTCCACAGGGGTGTCGCCCTTTAAGGCCAATTACGGGCGTGACCTCAGATCTTTCCCTGAGAGGGAGGGGGAGGAGGAGGAGGAGGGCCCACAGGCTGAGGATTGGGCAGAGGAACTGGAGACGGTGCACCAGCAGCTCAGAGAACACTTGGAGAGAGCCAAGGAAGCGTACAAGAGGGGGGCAGATCGCCACAGGCGACCGGGGGAGGTCATTAGGGTGGGGGACAAAGTTTGGTTGTCCTCGGAGGGCCTTCCCATCAGAGGGCGATGCAAAAAGCTGGCGCCCAGAAGGTTGGGCCCCTTCACGGTCACGCAACAGGTCAACCCGGTGGCATACAGGCTGGCACTGCCAGAGGACATGAGGGTGCACCCAGTGTTTCATAGATCGCTGCTGTCGCCGTACAGGGAAAGCAGCAGGCTCCGAGACAGCGAACAAACCCCTGAGGGAGGGGGGGAGAGGGAAGGCAGGGAGCAACTCAATGAGGCCACAGCCATCCTGGATTCAAGGTGGGGGGTGGGGGGCCTGGAGTACCTCATGGCATGGGAGGATGCTCCACCGTCCCAGAATGAATGGGTCCCAGCCACTCAGATACAGGAGGAATTCCTGGTAGAAGAATTTCACGCCCTTTTTCCCCATAGACCCAAGCCCTGGCACATGGAAAGGGAGGGGGAGGGGGAGGAAGCACGGGAGAGCAGTTCACCATGGCGCTGGGAAGCGGAGTTTGAGGAACCAGAGGATGAGGTATGGGTGTCACCGAGATCCACCCAGTCAGAGGAAGGAGCAGATTGGCAGAACATTTTTACCCCCACCAGCTCTGACGCCACAGACTTTTTGGGATTCCCGTCCTCCCAGGCGGAAGGGGGGGGCTTGCAGGACTGGGGGGAGGTGTTCACACCAACGGGCTCGGAAAGCACTGAGTTCTTAGGCTTCCAGTCGTCACCGACACCTGGGGGGGACCTGGGGAGGGGTGAAGGAGAGCTTGGGAGGGGGGTGGATGTGAGGGACAGGGGATATCGCGAAGTCCCTCCCCTCCTAAGTTCAAGCCAATCCCCGAGCACAGGGGGAAGCAGAGAGAGTTCCGATTCCAGTGGGGAAGCAGGAAGTCGTGTCCGAGGCTCAGGCAAGGTAGAGGAGCCAGGGTCCCAGGTGGGACAGGAAGGGGCGAATAAGGGCGGGAGACCCATCCCCCCAACTCCGGAATTACGCAGAAAGAGGAGGGGAAAGAGGATGGGTCTGCCAAAGCTTTTGTGTTGGAGAAAGACGCGCCAAAAGCCATTAGGAGGTTCTGAAACCGACTGACCACATCACTCCGTGTAAATAGCAATGACTTGAGCACTGTAAATACGCAGCACCAATAAAAGAATAAAATGCAGAGCTGCGTAGCGTCGTTACTCTGAAGTAGTCCACTCCGGCCACTGTGACACTTATGTAGGCATTTTCTGCCTCCAAGCTGCAGGGTAGGCAACGCAATCCACTTGGAACCCTCTTTGCATCCCCAGTGAAATACCATTTATGGTAAGAACTTTTCCTTTATCCTCCTTTCATTTAGATCAGTGGAACGTAGGAATACAGTTGCATCTTAAGATTCTAAATAATCTCCTTGGAAGTTGATGCTACTGATTTCTTTTAGAGCACAAAATTTTTATTCTTGCTAAGGTGTTACTAATTGTTTTCTTTAGAAAGGCTTCTTGCCAAAGCACAAGTTCTGTCCCCTTGGAAGTGCTATTTTAAGGGTTGGGATGTGGTTTCTTTTATCTTTAGGCAGAGCTACAATAAAATTTCAGAAGGCAGAATTTCAATTCAGTTAGTGCTGTATTTGAAGTATTTGCCTGTGAGCCGCCTACTCTTGGTAGTAAATTTTTATTAATTGGTGAATTAGAATTATATCTGCCCCTGCCCTCACAAACTTTGAAAGTTCATTTTCATTTGAAAGCATGGGAAGTGAAGCCTATATATTTGGTCAGAGAGATGTTAGCCATCTTCAAATATTTAAACACTTTTTTGCCACATAATACCAAAATTCAGATAAATGACTGAAATTATTTTGGTGCTCTTAAGCAGGCATCCCCAAACTGCGGCCCTCCAGATGTTTTGGCCTACAACTCCCATGATACCTAGGACCTAGGTAACAGGACCAGTGGTCGGGGCAGATGCCTGCTCCTAAGGTGAAGGTAAAGGGACCCCTGACAGTTAAGTCCAGTCGTGAACGACTCGTGGGTTGTGGTGCTCATCTCGCTTTACAGGCTGAGGGAGCTGGCGTTTGTCCGCTTCTGCACATAGTGTTTCCGGGTCATGTGGCCAGCATGACTAAGCCGCCTCTGGCAAAACCAGAGCAGCGCACAGAAACGCCGTTTACCTTCCTGCCGGAGTGGTACCTATTAATCTACTTGCATTGTGTGCTTTCAAACTGCTAGGTTGGCAGGAGCTGGGACCGAACAACAGGAGCTCATCCTGTCGTGGGGCCTTGAACTGCCAACCTTCCAATCAGCAAGTCCAAGTGGCACAGTGGTTTAAACCACAATGCCACCTGCGTCCCTTAGCTTGGAAGTAAATCCCACTGAGCTAAACAGGACTTCTCAGCAGATATGTATAGGATTGCACTTAAAAAATACAGTGGTACCTTGGGTTAAGAACATAATTCGTTCTGGAGGTCTGTTCTTAACCTGAGGTACCACTTTAGCTGATGGGGCCTTCCGCTCCCGCGCGATTTATGTTCTCATCCTGAAGCAAAGTTCTTAACCCGAGGTACTATTTCTGGGTTAGCGGAGTCTGTAACCTGAAGCGTCTGTAACCCGAGGTACCACTGTAATGTTAAGAAGAAACATGGGTACTTTGTATCAAAACAAAATCGGGGTTTGAAAGAGGGAAACTAATTCAATTTCTATTCATCTACCAAATGACTCTCACCCTTGCCTACCTATATAATATGCAAGCATATCAGAAAACATAGTGTAATCCATGGGACAGGGGAAGAAAGAAACTTAACACATTGGAAGTACTGTAACTTTATTTTAAAAGTAAATGTCTCAGTAACAGATACAGCTGGTTTAAATGCACAACCAATTGCTTGATAAGTTGAAAATACTATTTAATAGGATGTTTGCTCCGAAGATGCAAAACCAGACAACCAGCATGCCAGTTACAGGAGTTTCATATTACCCTGTTTGGAATCCCTTGACCACAGATCAAGGATCTCAGGTCCAGCGATAATTTGTGCACTCAAGGGCTTGTATGCAGTTCTGAGTCTCTTAGCAAACAGCCCCCAAGCTCAGTACCATGTCACAAACTAGCTACCCAGATATGTTGGGATTGATGGAGAAACAAGTTAAAAGCCCCACTGGACACATTTAGTGGAAGTGCTAGTCTTAGGTCACACCAGAAAGCCATGCAACTATCTACCTCTTTGTATTGTAGAAAACTGGTTTTTATTTCACAAGATGACGAACTGCAGCTATCAATTTCTACTTCTAGGTTTGATAAGGTAGGAGGCAATAGGTAACCTGTCCAGGAAATTTGTATTTCTAGCACTGGTGTTAATTTTTCTATTTTGATCTTCCTTGATCTCTTAGCTACATTCTGAATCTTTTACTATCACTTATGGAACACTAAATTTGTATCTTGAAGCAAATGGAGGAATTAAGGTTGACCTATACCCAGCAATGTTCCGTAACATCTTGAGATGTGTCGCAGCTTCATGATTTAAAATTTTAAAACATGCAATGGATATGTAGAAATGAAACCTTATTAGATTTTACTTAGCTTAACCCTCAAAATATTCCAGAAATGTGTAGATGCTTGTTCATATATTTTGTCTACCTAAGCTGATTTTGTTTTGTTTTTTAATGTCTGTGTAGTGCATTCATAAATTTCCTGTGGCCCAAAAACCTGTCCCTCCAGACTTAACTATCACTTAACTGCTGCCATGATTGCATGTATAATAATGGGATAGAGGATTCACACTGTACAACATTAGTTTCTTGATACATTGATATGATGTAGGACACATGAAAATAAACTTTATTGACTTTGCACAGACTCAGGCTTGTTGCCTAAATTCCCCTTGCTGCACATCATTCTATGCTAATGGGGATTGCAGCACCTTAAAAACATCAGATGGCTTAGGAAATGCTCCCTGCAAACAGGCAGTAGAGGAAGAAATGGTCATAGATCAAACTCCTCACTTTTGAAGGTGGGTGGGCTACTGTACTTAATTCTATGACATATACGCATAAGCTTCTCCCTGTTTTTGAGGCTAGAGTGTAAACAAGCTCTAATTGGGAAGCTTTATATTAAAAAGGCACTTTTATAGTAATTAAAACCACAGCAAACATTTAAAAAATTGTTTCCAACAAAGTGCTTAAATACTAACAGCCCCAAGGTCCTTCACATTTTTGCAATGCAGTTAATAACAGATTAAGTGGATTTAATAATAATAAAACATAGCCTATGGTTATGCATCCTGCTAGCATATATTTTAGCATTATCACAATTGGTACAGCCTTTACTCTTAAATCCAGATTCTTGATAATTTTGGATATGCTTTCTCCTACTTCAAGGGAAGACACATAACTGCTGACTCCAATCCTTTCAACTTTGGTTGAGTTTCTGTTGAAGATTTCTCATGCTAATCTTCCTTCAGAGAAACTGAGGTGTGAGTTTCCTGGGGAGTAAGTTAAAACTTTTGAGGCTATAAAATCCTCGGGTTTAGATGAGGGCTATACTCTGTTCCAGCCAATTCATATGGGGCAACAAGCAAATGAGCCATTAGTTCAATATGTACTACTGGAAGCCACCCATATCTTAGACATAAGATAAAATGTTATGAAAACTATTCCCAAAGTACCAAGTGTTAGTCATCACTTGCTGGAAGTCACTGGAAACTCAGGTTTTGTCTCCACTGAGATAAAAAAAGCAACCATAAGCAATTGAGGAATCTTCTGCTCAAATTTGTGTTCTTAGATTAGACCCCAATGCTTCTCCTTTTCCTTCGGCCAACATACACTGCTTCACCTAAGAGAGATGGAATAAGATGAAGAAACTTTCATGCTACTGTTAGGAACTGCAGAGCTGAAGAGCAGCATGCTTTGGCCTCTGCCATTTGCCAGGGAACAAGAACCACTGTACCTCCAACTGTCCCTCAGGATGGGGAGGCCACGGAAGGAGCTGCCTGAAAGACCACTTGGCTCCAACTGCCCTGGGACTGCAGAAGCAAGCAAGGATACTCTGACTACAGCCACATCAACAGAAGCTATCAGCTGCTATTGAAGCAAGGGAAGTTCAATCTGCCCTTCAAGGACCGATCTACATCCTCAGCCTCTTCCCTCAATTCCCCTTCCATTGTGTGTTGTGTATTTTTCATTTGTAAACTTAATTACAGGGTCTTGCTCTCGGCTCTCATTTACGTAATCCACTTTGGGAGACGCCAGTTGTCTGAGAAGCAGGATAAAATAAACTTTGCTTGTGTTATTGCCTGTGTATGGGTCTCTGAAAAAAGTGGGGGAAGGATGACTTTCACAATACAGGTGGCTACACTAGAACTAGGACAAAAGTGAAGTCTTCATGGTTGGACCCCATCATGGTACTGGTCAAATCCAAAATACACTCCTTTCTAATTTGAAAAACAAATACCTTTCTCGCCTTTTTCACCCCTTGGTCCTCTTGGGCCTTGGCGGCCGGGGGGGCCCATTGGTCCTATGTCACCTAGCAGAAGGAAGATAAATATTTTACTTGATTGAGATTGCTACTCATTTAAAATAGTTCAGCTACAGCACAGGCCCACTTCTTGAATAGTGCATCTTCCAGAGCTGACCCCATGTGTTATACCATCATGCTGCAATCTGGTAAGTATGCCATAGAGAACAATGAAGCATATTTCTCAGATCACACACAACATGGCCAAGTCTGTTGGTTGTTCAGTTGGGCTAGTCCCAGGAAGATAATTTCTCTACAGAACATAAGCTCATTCACTCAGGGGTGCCGAACATCCTTGGCACATGCTACTACTCAAAAAGTAAGGTGAAATGCACACATTTTCACATAGCATTTTTAGACAATCTAGCCATCCAGATAATCAACCATTGTGGCAACAGTTGGGCTTTGTCTGAATCCTCAGTAGACCAAGCCCATAATATCCACCTTATAATGCCTAACAAATGGAATAAGTGAAAGTTTTTTTAAAAATTTCCTGTATATGTAAACTGAATCAGAAGAGAGAGAGAGTGGTTTTAAATGGCGTTCCTACATTTTCTTTCTTTAGCGAACAACCTTAGTGACTATGTTGTGAAAGTGTTCAGAAAACAGCAATCTGGATACATTAATAGGAACCTTAATGATGTGAGCTGAATTCAATTATGTATTCAATTATCTCTTCTATCAAAGAATTATTTGTTTTCTGCAAGTTCAGATTAAAAATTCATGTGTGTGAGAGATATTTTCTATTTCAGTGTTTCCCAAACTGGGGCCTCCAGCTGTTTCTGGACTACAGTTCCCACCATCCCTGACCACTGGTCTTGCTAGCTAGGGATGATGGGAGTTGTAGTCCATAAAACAGCTGGAGACCCGAGTTTCCCGAGCTCTAAACTGAGAAATCCCCAACACTGCAAGCTTTTCTCATAGGGCAGACATCCCCAAACTGCGGCCCTCCAGATGTTTTGGCCTACAACTCCCATGATCCCTAGCTAACAGGACCAGTGGTCAGGGATGATGGCAATTGTAGTCCAAAACCTCTGGAGGGCCGAAGTTTGGGGATGCCTGTTCTATTTCATACAAATAAGGTAAACTTGTTTACAAATGCTAGTTCTGAGATAAATTCATATCTAAGGTGTCCCAAGGCTTTGCCTCCTTTGTAGGAAAAGGATTGAGTTTTAATACAGCAATTAAAGGGTTAAAAACACCCTGTATTATTTTTATTTTTGGGACTTCCAAATGTGGGCTTAACATTGCAAATGGACAGCTGTAAACAATTAAAACAAAAAACTTAACCAGATTTTCCATGGAAAGGCTAAACCAGGCATCCCCAAACTTCGGCCCTCCAGATGTTTAGAACTACAATTCCCATCTTCCCCGACCACTGGTCCTGTTAGCTAGGGATCATGGGAGTTGTAGGCCAAAACATACGGAGGGCCGCAGTTTGGGGATGCCTGGGCTAAACCCAGATTAAGATATGAGGAAGGATACAGACAGGTATTTTTATGCCAACACAGTTGGTGCAAGGGGCAGAAATACACTTAAAGCACATTCAATGCACATTTAAAGTGCATGATTTGCAAAGAATCCTGGAAGCTGCAGTTTGCCAAGCATCTTGAAATCATAGCTTTCTGAGGGCCAAATTATAGTTCCCAGAATTCTTTGGTGTAAGCCTTGCAATTTAAATCTGCTTTAAATGTATGGTATGTGTGCAGCCTGTGTCTTTTAAGATGTCATAAGACTAAGCTGTTTTTGCAGCAACTTATTAACAAGGCTACCACTTTGGAAAAAAATACATAAGAGCTGAGCAGGCACACCTCTGTTATGTAACAAGCATATCAGCATTTAAAAGTTGGAACTCCTGCCTGGGAACAGGCAGGTAGCCAGAATATACAAACTTGTTCACAGGCAGGATTAAACATAGGAAATTCAGCATTTGCCCACACCAGCTGGACAGGGCTGCTTTCCAAGTTCCCAAAATGGATTTTTGCTCTTATGATAGCCATCTTCAAATATCTCAAGGGCTGCCACATGGAAGATGGAGCAAGCTTGTTTTCTCCTGCTCCAGAGGCCAAGACTCAAACCAACGGATTCAAGTTACAAGAAAGGAGATTCTGACTAAGCATCAGGAATAACTTTTTGACAGTTAAGAGCTGTTTGACAGTGTGACAGGTCTCCACAAAAGGTGGTGGACTCCCCCTCCTAGGTTTTTAAGCAGATGTATGATCTAGCTGAGATTCCTGCTTTACAGGGAGTTGGGATCCTTTCCTAATTAGAATTCTATGATTCTATGCCACCAGTGTCAGACTGGCCAAACCTTAACAGGCATGAACAATAAAAAAATTCCTTTAGTAGCACCTTAAAGACCAACTAAGTTTTTATTTTGGTATGAGCTTTCGTGTGCATGCACACTTCGTCAGATACACTGTATATTCAGAGGGTCTGGTTACTTCTGTTTCAGTGTATCTGACGAAGTGTGCATGCACACGAAAGCTCATACCAAAATAAAAACTTAGTTGGTCTTTAAGGTGATACTGAAGGAATTTTTTTATTTTGCTTTGACTCAGACCAACACGGCTACCTACCTATAACGAGGCATGAACAATATATGTCATGATCATCACAACACTTCATTCAAGAATACACCTGAAACAAGTATGTAGCTTAAAGAAATTACGAGAGCAAGGGGGTGGTGGACAGAAACGATTAGATAAACATAGTTGGGATGGTTTAATCAGACAGAGCACAGCCTGCCTTAATGCAAATGTTTAGACCAGGTGATTGCTGAGACCCCTATCCTGTCTAGAGACCAAGAAACAAACCTTGATCTTTCAGTTTCATGGGCAACTACGGTAAATGTCACATTTCCCCCTTTACATTCAGGTGAATGTGATATGATAACAGAGGGGAACAATAGAGTACAGCCCATCACTATTTTATATACCTGTTTATAGTCACTGCAAGTCCCTAATACCATTGGGGAAGTGTGAGTTTCAAAGGATGGCTGTGTATTGTTTGGAAAAGTGTGAATTTAGTAGATTTGCTATGTTGGAGCCCAGGTGAAGCCACTGAGAATCAAAAGAGATATATTAGCCTGCTCAGGGGAACCCAAAGGCTTCTGGTAGCATGTACACACACACACACACACACACCTCTTTCTAAGGACTAAGCATGCTTGGTCACTACAGAACATTTGTGTCAGGAAAGAAAAACTGAAAATGGCAGATGGTGGTGAGATGGAGAATCTAGCTGGCTGGCTAGAACCTTGCACAGGAGCACTGCTATTGGGGGGTGAGGATGCACAGCAACATTTTGTGGCAGGCCCCACTTGCATCCTCTGAAACGGAAGTGCTCTATTGGGTTTCCCTTCAGTGTCTTCAAGAGGAGGAGACTACTTGTACAGGGGGAGGAGCCATCCATCCCCCTGCCTCCCTCCTGGATTCTCAGCAAGTGTGGCATCCAACTTCTTACCTTTGGGTCCTGGGAATCCTATCTCTCCTTTCTGTCCAGGTGCACCTGGGATAGTTCCATAAGCTGTAGAAAACAATCAAACAACATCATGTTTGTGGATATCTGCTCTTGTAAATATAAGAACTTCCATAATGAAAAGCTCTCTGCTTTTGGCCCATTTAGCAAAGTAATTTAACACTGCAAAGCCTGAAGGGCCCAGGTTACGAAATCCATATCTGAGGAACTGTCTCCTCTTCTAATGGGGCAGAAATGCAGGTTGTCACAAGGCTATCTTCTACTACACACTTCTATGGCCTTTTTATTGGGCGTTCATCATGATTTGTACTCATCAAGTTGTTGCAGCAGTTATACACAATCACACTTACAATACCATTTGTGCCTGCAAAAGTTTTGGCGTGTCATACTGCTTCGTTTCCAGGCAGTGCATGTCACATAGCTTCCTGCTGAAACCCTGTAACTTTTTGTACCACAAACATTCCAAGATTATTATTATTTTGTGGTGGCACTATATACGGCAAGAGTGCCCCTTGAGAAGGCACTAATGTGATAACATTGGTGGATCATTTCAAAACAACCAGTAAAGGGGAATGATGTGTAGACGGTCCAGAGTGATTCCAGCATTAACACACTACTATTGCATCAATGATGTGTTGTAGAATGCACCTGCCCCCCAAAAATCCACCAATCTGGAGTGGTCCCTAAACTACTCCCTACCCAGTAAAGCAGCAGCTGCAGTATTTCATTTCATTTAAAATCTCTAAATTAAAATGACAACTGGGATGTGACTTACTTCTGAAGAATTCCATGAGGTCCGCAGTGATATTGCCATAGGATGCAAACACTCTGCTGATGCCTGGAATGCCAGGAGGCCCTGGAGGCCCAGGTGGTCCTTGCACAGCATAAGTCATCATGTCCTGCAGGAGCCCTCGGCCTGGGAAATTTGAACATAAATTTGAAATAGAGTATACGAAGGTTGACATGACCAATTTCACCCCCTGGCTCTTCAAAATGCTTTGTGTCCAGCAGTGAAAATTCCATTCTATAAAGAAGGAGTAGGCAACCCCTCATTCTGATCAGTCCCAGTTAGCATAGTCAATGAACAAAGATGATAGGAGTTGCAGTTCAGAACATCAGGAGGGCCACCGGTTCTACATCCTTGTTGCAAAGTCAGAACTCAAGGAAGCGTCTCTTCCCACCCCCTGCCCTTTGAAGCTGTGGCATTTTCCTATACTACTTTTAAAGCATCCTTAATCCTCCAGAAAAAGATTCAGCCCATAGTTGAAGCACTGTTGAAGCCTTCACCAACCTAGTACCCTCCAGATGTTTTGGCCTACAACTCACATCAGCCCTAGTGCTGGTGAAGGATTCTAACCTGAGTTAGGAAACTGATTTAATGTTTTGATCCTTTGGGAAAACTTTTTGAACCAATCCTGCTGAGCACATATATTAAATGAAACTGTTTTGCTGTGATAATCCAAAATCTAGCAGTCAAGGAAAGAACCTGCTCCTGGGATTGCCCTCAGAGGTACATAAAGGACGTTTCAATTTAACATTTCTCATGTGTGCACTTTTAGGGTCATTTAAAAAAAAAAAGCTTTCCAATGAATGCCAAGTTTCCCCTTTCCCCTTAGAATAGCCCATGGAATCTACACTGCATATATTCAAATGAGTGGAACACAACTTACTTAATGCTCTAAGAATCACATGTCCCAAACTCTCTCTCTCTCACACACACACACACACACTCACACACACACTCTAAACAGTCCACAGCACTTTAGATAGCATGGGATAAAATATGGATATACTTACTTTGTATGTTTTCCGACACTCTGGCTGCCAACTCATTGTAATCCAGTGACCCAGCAAATGATCCACTATAGGATCCTCCTGTACCTGTTGATCTCATCTGTGATCCGCCTGCTCCAGTTGAACCACCATAAGATCCACCTGCTCCAGCTGAACTACCGTAAGATCCACCCGCTCCAGCACCATAAGATCCACCTGCTCCAAGCACTCCACCGTAAGAACCATCAGCTCCAAGAGATCCACCATAAGAGCCATCAGCTCCAAGAGATCCACCGTATGATCCATCAGCTCCAAGTGATCCACCAGCTCCAAGAGATCCACCATATGCTCCATTGCTTCCCATTGAGCTGCTGTATGATCCCCCTGTGGCAATTGATGCATCATAGGATGAGGCAGAACTTACGGACCTGCCATAGGACCCATCTGAATTTAGAGACCTTCTATAAGATTCAGCCATCAAGCTTCCATCTCCTCCTACACCAGGTGGTCCTGGAGGCCCCGGGGGTCCTCTGATGATGCCACGAACATCGTCACCTACAAAGCACAGCAGTGGGTGTTAATGGAGCTGCACCAGTTATAATGGAATCTGGTGACAGATTGTTTTACAGGGGTGCTGACGCCAGCAAAGAGTGCTCTGGGACAGCATCCCAGAGGGTCACATGATACATCAGATCTTCTTCAAGGGAGCTCTGATGCTGAATCCTCCTACCATCTCCACAGCTTCCACAAACCCAGCCCTATCAATTTTGGAACTCTTGGCATCCCCAAACCAAAATGTGTTGGGAGACAGTTTGGGGGCATGCAGAGGGAGCACTGGGATGTGAAGGATCCAGTGCCTTCCCAATTCCACCCATTATTCCTAACAGGAGTGCTTATCCACTGTCAATTCCACTCACAGGCAAGAACCTGGTAGTATGTTAATGATATTGATGTAAGCCTCTAAGTTTACTGAAGCAGGATGCGAATTTTAGTAAAATGAGGGCCATCAGCAGCATGATCCCCCAAAGAGAACCTATTTCTGGAAAGCAAGAAGATGCTACTTGAGCTTGAGTTGATGGTTAGAAGTTATGCCCTATCAGCTAAGGTGCTGTTTTATAGACCTGGTTTCAGTAAAGGAAGCACAAATTAAAGAACAAGTCTCTTCCATAAATGAGACATGTCAAAGATGACCAAACAGAAATAAGTCTTACAATCCACCTTAAGACAAAATCATATTCAATACTTTTGATTTCTTGAGGGACTTTTCAGTCCAGGATAGCAGCTGTAGTAAGCATTTCTCAGCTGCTACAAAAGAGCTATGAGATCAATCCTAGGCATAGTGCCAGGATGAGGCCCAGACTTGAAATTTCAAGAAGTGCAACATCTGGTTATAGCAATCAAAATTGTGGAAGTGGTTTTGTGTGTGTGACTTACTAGTAATGTACTTGATCAAGTCACTTCTGAACTGGTCAGTCCAAAGATCATCACCATAGGAAACAAGGCCACTTCCTGACAAGCCAGGTGGTCCTGGAGGGCCTGGTGGACCTGGTGGTCCAGGGGGTCCAGAAAGTGTGAAGTATCCCAAACCTTGGAAGAAGAAGAAACTGGGTTAATAATGTGCTTTTTAAGAAATTGCAAGCAGACCCTTTGCTTGAATTCTTTCCCCTATGTCGTCCGCCGTCCGCCCCCATTCTAACAGCACAATCATACGCACTTAGCCACCATTACCTTTAAAAACAATTTCATTGGCATGTCAAGATGGCATGCTATTTTATACCTTTGTAATTTTTGATTCAGTATTTTTTCTTTTGACAGCAGGGTGGGGGGGTGGGGGGATGACACCCTTTTACCCTGTTAGCAAGGAAGGTACAAAGTATTACATGGCTTTCATTATAGGGAGCTACCAGCAGAATTTTAGATCAGCTGATTGACCAATCATACCATTTTGTCACTAGCATCCTTTGCTGGCGATGACTAACACACCCAGATCTTATGATATTGGGATTCACTGAATTGCTGCATGTGGAATGTGGCTCAATTTCTTTACTCTGTCCTAGAAAGCCCAGCAACTCCCCACCCTCCACAAGAAATCCCAGGCTCCTACAAGGTACCCTAGCGCAGAGTATGGCAAATCATATTTACTTTGTAAGTAGGAGGAGATGTCCTCGGCAGTGATAGAGGAAAGCGCACTGCCTGGTGGGCCTGGTGGCCCAGGTGGCCCTACAAAGCGATCAAATTCTGAGTCTGAAAGAAGGAAGAATGTGAATAAGTACCTGAGACATGATTTACACACACACTTTTTTTCTGCTATGCAAGCAAATCCCCTCTGTCCCTACCCACATTGCCAGGACAGAATAGCTAAACAAAAGGCAGAAGGACTTTTCTGTCCTACTCTGTTAGCTTGTATAACGGAGTGAGGATTAAGAATGGCAGAATCAGCTATGTCTTGAGGAATAATTAGGACTATGCACCTCACACTTGTAGTCTCTTTGCAAAAGAAATTATAAATCACATACTACTTTTGACAGTGATCTTACAGCTCATTTCTAGAATGTGTCCGTAGGAACATAAGAAGCCGCCTTATACAGAGTCAGACCATTGCCCCATATAGCTCAGTATTGTTATGTATTAAATTTGCATACCACCCTCCTTCATCAGAAGATCACAGGACACTTCACAACATAAAAAATACAAAATGAGAACACAAAATACGTAATAAAACACACACACCTTTAACCCACAAACACCTTTTAAAGACAATAGAATGTTCAATCAGCCAAAGACCTGGTTATAGAGAAACATTTTTGCCTGGTGCCTAAAGATATGTAGTGAAGGCACCAGATGGGCCTCCTTGGGGAGAGTTTTCCACAAATTTATTATCTACAAAGATGGACAGCAGCTCTCCCAGGTTCTAGGCAAGGGATATTCCCAGTTCTATCTGGAGATGCTGGGGATTGAACCTTTGGCATGTATAGCATGTGCTCCGATACTGAGCTACTTCCTCCATTACTCAATCTCAGCTTACTCTCTAGCAATCTACCTCCTGGGAATGAGGTGGAGCCAAACCTTTGCTTCACTGAACTAAATGGAGACCTAGACGTCTCCACTGCATTTCAACTCTTTTTAAAACCCAGAGATGAGCACAGAGAGGCAAATCCAAGTTGGGTGTCAATGAACCATTGGCCATTGTAGGGAAGCCTAAAATCCAATAGTTGTGAGTCCATAAGATGTCCCAAGATGGCTTGACAGGATTGCAAGGCTTACTATAGTTCCAATCACTACTGCAATTCATGACTGTGGTTCTGGCAAGATGCTCACAACCACAACATACATTTAAATCACATAACTTGCCTCAAGGAATCCTGGGAACTGCAATTTACCAATCACAGAGTACCCTTAACCCACTATGGTGTGGCTCTTAGTCTGTGTGTTGAAGCAGTAAATGTGCTAAATACTGGATTATTGAGAGCATCTCTGTAAGATAACCCTTTATTTTCAAAGCACTCCTATAGTATGTAGTGTTTTGTAGAGAAATGTAAGGAAAAAATATTACAGTGCTTCACATCCTAAATTCCTGAAAATGTTCTCTGGACCAACTCTTCAGTTTACTCTGAGAATTCTGTGAACTAACAGCCACCAAAAAATGGATTATTCAATGTAGATGGAAATCAACACTAGTATATTCTTACTGACCACTACAGCATATCATCCAAACATAGTGGGACATGCCCTGATAGCTCTTGTAGCAGAAAAAGGGGTCCACATGAAGTTATTGGGTGGCGACAAACGAGTCAAGAATAAGCATCATATAACCAGAGGTCCCACCTGTGTGTGGCATCCTAAGGGATTTCTATACCAATGAGTGTGTAGCCATACACACACAACATGTGGTTGTAAAATTTATGAAGGGGCCTGCAGCCAACAGGTAGTACCAAATTTGCACCTCACAGTGCTGTTGAGGAAATCACTTAACACAACATAATAGCTATGCATATGACATTACTTGTTATATAGCTGACAACCCGTCTTGTCAATTCATCATAGTCCAGGGACACAGATAAGCTGTCTCCTCCCAGTCCAGGGGGCCCAGGGGGTCCTGGGGGACCTTGGGGTCCAATGAAATACTGGCGGACATCCACTCCTAAGAAAATAAAAGAAAATTAGTCCTGCTTTTCTGGTTTGTCCAGAGATGGGACAAAATTGATGAGCCGTGAAAGCAGGATGCTTACCAGACATGTAGCTCACCACACGGCGGGCCAATTCGGTGTAGTCCAAGGATTCCTCACCAATGGCGGTAATCATTCCTGGTGGTCCCGGAGGACCAGGTGGTCCAACCAGATAGGATGCACTGTCACCTAGTGAAGCAGAAGGGCAGAGTACAATCATTAGTGGAGTGGATGGGTGGGGTGATTACATGGTTTTGTGGTTCTCCTGCAGCTCCACAAGCATAATCCTACGAAATCACACACACTCTTGATTATTATACATTGCCCCTTGGCTGCTCCTACCATAGAATAATTTGTTATCTGCTCTCATACAAAGGTTTAAGTAGGGTAATTTGGGACCCAGAGTCCAAGGTTCTAATGTATTGGTCTGTCTTATTTGTTTAGTGCTAAGGTTCTCTTACTCCCTAGGGAGGAGCCATATACCTGGGCCAAAGGTAGGAAGCCTATGACTCTCCAGATGTTTGACAACTTCCATGAGCCCCTGCCTGTTAATTACAATGGTTTAATTGACATTGAAATGGAAGATGCCTGTATGTATACTGCTGAAAAGGTTTAACTGGAAAATTTCATTGGGGTATATTGAAACTAAGTTTTGCATGGCAGGAGGCATTCCAGCCCCCTTCTACCTGCAATCTGAAATGTCCACAGATATTAGATGATCAGAAGGCAAACAAACTCCAGACTTTCCCCAAACCCCCAAAGGTGTCTGAACTGAGTGCTGTCAGATAGTGACATGATAGTATGACTCTAACAGAAGGTGTGTGACTTACTTTGCAGGTACTCAGCGATCATCAGCTGAATGTCTCGGGCCGAACTGATTCCACTGATTCCTAGGCCTGGAGGTCCAGGAGGACCTGGGGGACCTGGAAGACCCTGAGATGCTCTTGATCCAGCTGCAGGAGTACAAAAGTTGATTTGTTTTTATTGCTATGGAAGCGAGGCACAACCTAAGTGCATTGTACTGACACTTCACATGAAACAGTACATTACAAGGCAAGTGTGTGTGTTTCACAAGCCTGAATTTGCCCCATAACAGGAGAATGACAGGCCTCCATGGCCCCAGACCAGGACTCCTCAGAGACAGAGTCCTTCAGCATCTCTGTGGGATGAGTGGGATTTTCAGCCCTGCTCTGTGAGCTGAATTGCCTTATTTTATTTGCCCAGGAAGGAGACACAATACATTGCAGAAAGCTTTAACACTAGGGATGGCTATGACGATTTATACTATATAGAAAAGTGTGCATTACTTATGCTGTCATCTTACCTCCTCCAGGGATGCCTGGAGCTCCTGGTACACCTGCATCACCTAACAGGAAAATAAAGAAAGAAAAACATGTGCTCATTGACTCCATTCAGCAAGCCTGGGGACTGCATGGGGTCACCTTTCTAATTGCACTCCTGGGGATAAAAGTCCAAGTCACATAAGTGGAAAGCTTTTTCAGAGCGAGGGCCACATTCCCATCAGGACAATTTTCTGGGGGCCATGTGCCAGTGGTGGGTGGAGTCAGAGGCAAAAGTGGGCAAAGCAGTGACCGCAAATACTACCTTTGTTCAGTAGGTTAGTTTTTACACCCTTCCACCCATCCATCTGTCCTCAATACAGGAAACCAATAGGCATTGTCTGAGTTCAAGGACACATTCCAACCACTCAAAGAGGGGATGAAGTAGGGCTGGTAAAGGGCATGGCATGGGGAGTGGAGGGTGGCCTGGAAAGAGTCCTGGGGGCCACACAGAAAAGTCTACTTGGCCTCTAATCCACTCATGGCTTAGGAGAACTGTAACAATCTATTTTGCCCTGTGGGAAGAGGTAAGTAAAGCAGCAAAAGAGCTTTCTCAAGAGGGTCACCCACAATGATTTACATTACATCATAGATGGGCACTTTTACAGCTAGGAGCAAGGCTCATCACAGCATGCCAGAAGCCAAAGATTTTGCCTCTCACACAAAGTTAAAGACGCCAAAGGGTGCTCAGTGCTCTTCACAAACCTTTCTCTCCTTTGGGCCCAGGTGGTCCTGGTAATCCAGGTGGTCCTTGGATGGCAGCTCCAGCACCTGCAAAAAGGAATCAGGGAGATGGTGGTGAGAAATCTGGAGAGGGGGTGGTGGAGAGAACAGGGGCTTCACGTGTGACATTGTATTGTTTAGAGCCTCCAGATGTTTCAGCCTACCTACCATTCCTGATCATTGTAGCCCTGCTGGCTGGGGCTGGCTGAATTGTAATCCAAATTGTATGGAAAGCACCAGGTTAGTGAAGGCTGATTGTCATGGACTGGCTGGATGCAGAGAAGTGGCGGGGGGGGGGAGGCAGCAGCTGGGAAACTCCCAGGGGAAGAAGGCTCAGAGCCAAGGGCCTGGTGGTGGGATGACAATGAGTGGTCAGAGGGAGAAGAAGGAACAGACTAGGGGAAGGTGGGGTCAGAAGCTGAAGGGGAAACAGGGTTTAGTGATCAGGAAGAGGCTGTGGAAGAGGGCAGGAAAGACTCAGAGGCAGGAGAGGAAGGAATTGATAAGAAAGAGAGTGCATTTAGACTCACCTGACACAGAGGCTCCTGGTAGACCTGGTTCACCTGTGAGAAAGATCAGAAACCACACAACCAGGTTATTACAGTGCATCAATAGATCCTGTTTCCCATAAGGAAAAATTTAAAAAGAGAATTATTCAATTATTGCGGGCTGAGTGAGCCGGCAATTAAGAAAGGCCCATTAGATATCCGGTACTTAGTGATGGAGAACACTCAGGGTCTCTTGTCCTCTGATCAGGAGAATGGACTAAGACCGGCACCACAGCTGGTGGATAGGCCATATTTTTTAAATATATGTTCAGGTCTGCACCCACTTAGCTCCAGCAACTTTGCAGCATTAGCTGCTTCCAGACCATTCATTGGGTCAGGTTGTAGCAAAGGGAAAGTTGAGCCTTAGACTTTGGATCTGTTCTCTTTTGCTTTCATGCTACCAGTCTACCTCCATTCATAACCCTCTGAGCAAACTTGGGCTCCTATGCGACTGCACCAGTCTGTAGAGTAAGGCTTCAACCCCCATCACCTCTAACCAGTGGCTATAGTGATTAGGGCTGAGTTGGAGTTCAACATCATTCTAGAGCAAGAGTGGGAACTTTTGTTATCCCAAGGGCCAGATTCTTACCTTGCCAGCCCTCTGAGGGACAGGTGAGTGGGACCTAAAACCAACTGGGTGAGGCCAAAGGACAGTGCTTTATCCTGAAGTAGCATATACCAAGGCTATCACATACCAAAGTCACATTTTAGTTCCCAAGTCACAAGTAATCACACACAAAGACAAAAATGCAAAAGTACAAAATAAAGATCCAAGTCCAGATTCTAGGGGATACCAGGTTGGGAAAGATTAGTCTAAAGCAAAGAAGGCACACAAATCTGTTCTTCCTCTGGAAGTGATTTATTTGCTCCACCACAAGCTAACTCTTCCTTGTAAAATCGGGAGGGTTTTTCCCTATTATTCATGGTTTTGTTCTATGCTGTTCTCTCTTGAAGAGAGAAAGGGACATTGCCCTGTTCTACCATTCTAAAGTTCCAGGGTCTGGGACTTGTCAATTATAACTGAAGGAAGAGAGGGGGAAGTCTGGAAAGCCACTTCTGCGCCTGCGACGGAGGTGGGGTTGTGGGCTGCCCGACTGTACCATCGCGTAGGGGCTGCAAGCTCAGCCCCTACGCAATGGTAGGTTCCCGCCTGCGTCACCCCCCGACCAGCCAATGAGGTCGGGCGGGGCGGGGCCACCAACTTTAAAGCGCTCTGCAGGCGGGAAAAGCTCCCTCTTTCGTCCCTCTTCGCCGGAGCGAACAATTCACGCCTCGGATCATAGTTTTCGCTGGCCTCCGTTCCCCCGCTAGCGTTCCTTGCCTTTGTTGGGATCACCGCTGCTGCCACTCGCTCCCGCTTCGCTCTTTGCCACTAATAACGCAGTATCGTAATTACGGGAATGACAGATTGGTTACGTGTTAGAGAGCTTAACTAGGCGAATAAGAGATTAGGATCACGGCCCCTTAATAATTTAGAAGTGCTTGAATAATTAAATAATTAATTTTCGAATTAGGAAATTAGGGTGGTATTACATGTGAGCGGATTGGCGGCGAGCCTGGGGGGGCTCGAGTGGCGGTTAGGCATTGGAAATTTGCATAACAATTAGATGGAGGAGGGGCAGGTTATGTCATCAGCTGCCCAAATTTGGAGAAGTAATTCCGTTAAAGGATTCCGGGGGCGAGGCTTGGTCCTGAGCCTGGAGTTGCCTGGGCCGTAAGGCACGCCCCTTCGGTGGCCACAGGAGGAGCTCTAGTAGATCTACGTTGCGGGGCTCCTTTCTGGTGGTTAACTTCCCACAGACTTCAACACACGGGTTGGAGTCGGATATAGTCTGTTAGGTTCCAACGCCTAAGCCAATTCCGCTCAACATGCATAATTAATAAAGTTGTGGCCTTAACCACCCAATTAAATCTTAATCACTGTGTCATGAGTCTTTATTACATGGGAAGGAGGGCTATTGCCACACAAATCACACAGGCAGATCAGCTTGTGCTTTCACTGAACAAATTCTTCAGAAATGCTTTGGGGATTAAATCTGTGCATTAAAACTGTGTTTCACCAAAACAATAGAGCAGCTTTTGAAAATCCATAAAATTGAAGTTTTTAAATTGAACAAAAGCCTTTTTTACCTGGGATACCACGAGGTCCTGGTGGGCCTTGAACAGAAGCGCCTGGGGGGGGGGGGAAGAGGGGAAAGTATTATACTGGACTCCCATTTCTTTTCATAATGCTTGGAGTTCTATCCTGCCTCTCTGTTCCCTCCATACCTAACGACTTCCAAAAATAGAGACAGCTTTAGGGCCTATTCACACAGTCACTGGATATGTGGCAGCCATGGATAAGGGACTCAGAGTGTACCACCTACTAGCCCATGGCTGGCTAGGTATGTGCATGAAGTGATAGACTTTGACAGAGATATAAGGCTGTCCACAGGCTAGGATGTAGCACATTGTGTAGGCATTTCCTGCTGCTACCTCAAAATTGTTGCCTGATGAGCTCAGTTTTTTTTCTGTCTGACCTAATATTAAAAGACTATCAAACTTTCCAGGTTTTAAAATCTTTATATTCATTAAGGCACACTTTTGTTCCTAGTCAGAAGTTGTCTTGCAAAGTCCATCTTGTACAGCAGTTTAACTACACAAAACGTGACCTCTTTAAGTACCGTAGCTGCTAATTTCTTACAAAGGTTTTATTCCAACAGAATACGAGGTATTACGTTGTTGTTGTTTAATGGCAGCAGCTCAGTTCTTGCCGAGTTATTGTTTTTCTTGCCACCTGCTAATAAACATGATTTCAGGGCACTCTGTAGAGTGTGTATGTTCTCTCTCTCTTTGTGTCTGTGAAATGCTTCACTTCACTTTGTATCACGCTGATCAGAAAACTGCTGGTTTTCTGCCAAGACTATCAAGGGGACAGATTAGAAGCCATTGGGAATATTTATACAGTGGTACCTCGGTTTAAGTACACAATTGGTTCTGGAAGTCTGTACTTAACCTGAAGCGTACTTAACCTGAAGTGAACTTTCCCATTGAAAGTAATGGAAAGTGGATTAATCCGTTCCAGACGGGTCCACGGAGTACTCAACCTGAAGCGTACTTAACCCGAAGTATGAATGTAATTGGTTCTGGAAGTCCGTACTTAAGCGTGCTTAACCTGAAGCGAACTGTTTAGGGAAGCTTTTAATGTTTAATAAATTATTGTATTTTAATATTTCTGCTGGAAGCTACCCAGAGTGGCTGCGGAAACCCAGCCAGATGGGCGGGGTGTAAATATTATTATTATTATTATTATTATTATTATTATTATTATTATTATTATTACTGGTATTTTCCATTGAAAGTAATGGAAAGTGGATTAATCCGTTCCAGACGGGTCCGCGGAGTACTTAAACTGAAAGTACTCAAACCAAAGTGTACTTAAACCCAGGTATGACTATATAAGAAAGTACACAGAAATATACACTGCAAAGTGGTTGTGTGTGAAATTCCCTTTTTAGTATAGGAAGACCTACAACATGCTTATTCTTTTTCTACTTAGCTTCCTCACCACCATTTTTTTCACTTATATGCTAGTACAGAATAGACTATACCTGGAGGTCCTGGTGGTCCAGGGGGTCCTGGTGGTCCTTGCAGCTCTGGTGCCACTAGACAAAAACAGGAAACAGAAGTATTATATAACTGCTGCTGCAGCAACAACATGTTTTAGAAACAGGAAGAGGCTGCTTTTAATAATAATAATAAATGATCTCACGGGTTAAAATATTAAAGGAAACCAGACAGCAGTTGTATTTGAAAGGATGGCTAAATCATCTCATGTGTCTATAAATCAAAATGAAAGAGGCTCCTTTGACTAGAATGTACACTTTGGGTTCTGTCTTACTAAGACACATTCAGAGGAGATCCACTGAAATCAATAGACTTAACTTATTTTGAGCTGCCTTGGCCTTTCTTCCCAAAATGAAAGGTGGTATATACATTTAGAAGGAGAAGGAGAAGGAGAAGGAGAAGGAGAAGGAGAAGGAGGAGAAGGAGGAGAAGTAACCCAAGTCCCTTGATTTCAAAGTGTCTACTCTGAGCATGACTTAGATTCAACCAACTGTCTTGAAAGTTGTTCACTTCCATACTGAAATCCACACCAACATTCCCAAGTGACATAACCAACACTAAAAAGTAATCAATGCCCAAAGAAACATTCTATCCTGCTTGGAGTGTGGGGCATGGGGCAAAGATTAAGCGTAAAATAACCATGTCGTTTTTCTTTTTTAAAAAGGAATAAAGTTGAGGATGAGGAAAGCTGAGAGGAAAGTGAAAATTATGGCAGGGTAAATCGCAAGCAGAACAAAAAAAAACCCCAATACAATAAATGAAAACTAGATGGGCTAAGTATCTGACTTGGTCTATAGTAAAATGATATTTCAATTAACTCAAGATCCCACTGACTCTAAAACAAACCAGTGACTCCAGATGACCACTCACCCTCTTATTTTATACTAAGAAGTAGGTTTTGGCTTAGTTTGACTTGGTTTTGAATAGGAGAATAAGATAAAAGTTTATTGTTTCAAAGTAAAGATAATGGTCTGGTACATGAGTCACATTAAATTACAGTTAAAATAAACTTGGGGCTCATCCAAGTTTATCTCATATAAGCTGTGCCTAGAAAGCACAGGCCTGCTTCTTTCCAAAATAAAACCCACTCTTTGGCAATAGATTGGAACAAATGGCAATCCAAGGGAAACCTCAACTGCCATTTGCTCTGACTGAGTGCTAAAGAGCAGTTTTCCCTGGGAGAAAGCAGTAAGACAAGAGGAAGTGCCCTTGGTTATACTGCTGAAATTGTGGGTACTTCACTCCTCTCCATTCCTACTGCTGCCACCCTGCCAGAAAAGAAGCCATGGTCTGGCTTGTCACGTCATACAAACCTGGACTTATGGCTTGTTTGGGAGGGCAGAAACAAACCACAAGAACATTTGAAGGCATAAGCCGTCTCTTCGAAAGTGCCAGTATTTTAAGAGTTGACTTCACAAAAGCGTAGAAGAGACAATTTTCTCTACCTTGAGCAGCTGAAGCACCAACTCCCGAACGGACGGTCTCCACAATGGTGGCTTCACCTGGCTCACCTTTCTCACCACGAGGACCTGCATCAGAACATAAGAAATGATAGACTATTTAATTAAGCACAAATTAGCACACTGGTTGAAACTCAAGTTGTCAGGTTCTGGTTCCCACCTAATATGCATGTAGGCATTATGTTTTTTAGCTTAAACCTAATCTAGATAGGACCTGAACTGGTCCTCAGTTTATGTGTCTTGCATGGCAATGATGCTACTGCAGAGTGGGATAAGGCCAGAAAAACCTGGGGATTCCTTAATGTGGACAAATGTGGAAAGACTGCATTGAAGTTTCAATTGGTGTGGGAAACCCGTGGCCCTCCAGATGCAGTTGGACCACAATTCCCATCCTCCCGGGTCATGCTCTTTGGGGCTGATGGAAGTTGGAGAACCAACAATATCTGGAGGGCTGAAGGTTCCCCAATGCTTACTTAAATGAACAGGTCTGCCAAAAGCATTATGGCTGCTTGATGTGCTATAGGTCTCCTGCATGGAAAATGATTCCTTGTAGGAAACAGCATGACACTTGCCCACATATATTGGTCATGTACCAGTATATGCACCAACATATACCCATAGTGTTATCATCACCTTGGCTTTCGTGCCTTGCATGTAGGAGATCTGTGATTTGTATTACATGACAAAGTCCTTAGGCCGTATTCAGATAATCAATTTTCCTCAACACAAAAACTAAACCAATGTTTTTTGAGGTAGTACCAAAAAAGAAAAAGAAAAAAAGTAAGAGATTGCACAAGACTTGTTTTTGGATTGTACTACTTGAGCTAATGCTACCAATCTTCCAGACTACTATACGCAGTGGAAAGGATCCTCTCTACATGGCTTGTAGGTCATTGATAAGCTGTGTCTGGAAATGTATTATTTGCCATCTACACTGTATTTATTTTCATTCATCCTTCCCTTTCTCTGAAACTTACAGTAAATATTAAAACAATAAAGCCTAGCAAACAGAAAAAGATGGAGGGGCAAAAAAGGTGACAAAAAAACCTCAACCATCTCTTTTTCCAGAGTCAATAAAACAATCATCAGCTCAGCAGGCCAAGTGCCTGTCAGAAAATAAAGATCTTCACAAAATAGTGAAAAAACATCAGCGAGTGGGTGAAGCAGACCTCTCTGGGCAGGGTGTTTCAAAGCTTAGACACGGCCCTAGAGAAGGCTCTCCGCCACATCTCCACCAAGCGCACCACAGATGTCAGCAAGACAGAAATAAGCAGGAAAGTTTATGGAAGCTGGTTGTCGAACAAAAGCAATTACAACCCTGCCCAAAGGGTTTACAGTGTGAAAGAAGGAAACACAGCTTGATAGACAAGTAGTAAGGATGGGAGGAAGTAGCAACATGTGTAGGGAAAAAAAAACAAGGTTAGGCTGGTGCAGAAAGACTATGGAGAAAAGCAGAGTTTCAGGGAGGAGGTGTTTTACAGAGTTTCAGGGAGGTGACCTCCCTGAAACTTTCAGAAGAGGCTGAAAGAAGATGAGCTAAAGTGGAGCACAGAGAAAAACACATCATAAGAAGCGATGACAGAGACTGGAAAACAAAGGAAGGAATCCAATTATGGAGTTGCACTGAATGTATTACCTTGAGATCCAGGAAGTCCAGCTGGGCCAATAGGACCTATGGGGGAAAGAGGGGGAAAGTTAGATCACCTTAGTGGACAAAGCAAGCTTAGTGGATGAAACTCCTCTCGAGAAAAGGAGCAGAAACTAGCAAATAATATAACTGCCTGAAAGGCTGAGTTAAATTTTTGACAGATTTTGATAGCCATTGGCATGGTACACAACTGTCACATGGCTGATAGCTTTGAAACTAATGATTTCTCCCTTGTCCTATTCTCTTTGTACTTCCCACCAAAACACCCTTTACTTCTGGAATGCACCCTGTGAGCATTCTCTGTTTCAATGAGTAGAGAAAACAGAAGGTACTGTACTTAAATGTAAAGGTTCTGGTAGGCAATTTCAGCTGCACCAGGTATGCTAGTTTGAGAAGTGAGGCGTGTACTCTTCTCTAGAAAGGGATGGATTCCAGTTGGTGAATAAGTTTGGTGGGGATCACTTCACACACATGTGGATGCTATCATGTGTGAAAACTGTTGTATTCCAATTCCATGTTTGTTTGTTTTAAAGGTCCATATTGAGAGCAATTACTGCAATGAAAGCAGAAAGATCTGTAAATTTCAGTTCTTTCTGTTTTTCACTTTTCTATTCAAAATTTGGTTCCAAACATTTCTGCAGCAATTTGAGAATTTTCTTTTTTAAAATCCTCATAATTCTTCATCAGTTTAGTGCAAATTTCTCCTGATAAACAAATTTGCAGTTTTGACTAACATACACATTTTTGCAAACAATTTATCCTCATATAACGTGTCTTAGGTGTTAGGTATTTTCATGAATATATTGGTTGTTATGCAAACCTTTTTCAAATATATGCATTTTGTGAACGTTAGTTGGTTGAAGAACTGCATCACAAAATTGAAAATTTGGAAGGATGGCTATGTTTCGGTACTCATATTGTTTGGGAAAGCGTATATTTGATAAATTCAGCTTTAAATGTGAACTGAACAGATTTCTCCCTCATCCCTACACATGGAGAAATATTAGGAATAAAGCAGATAAAAAGGGCAAGGAATTAAAAGGGGTTCTCACCTGGGACACCTGGTGGGCCTTGAGGACCAACAGCCCCTGGTGGACCTGGAGGTCCTGGGACAGAAATAGTTGATGCACCATCTGAAACAGCAAAAAGTTCCACAAATCACTTTGTGAGGAAAGATTATGGCACCATGCAGTACAACAATTATCAGGCATGGGACTTTTCCTGCTACAGCAGTGATACATACCTGAAGTAGTAACCCGGCCTGGTGCTCCAGGTTCACCTGAGGAAACAGGAAAAGGAAGGGAAAGATGTTACCATACCTTCAATTATAACAAGTTTATGACCCATTATATATCTGTGCCATTAAATACTTTGTCAAAATGACGATTATTATACCGGTAGTAAGACTGGGAATTGCTGGTATAAGGGCACAAAAGTGGCTCTAATGGCAATTGCCCCAAATGATTGTCAGAATTAGGTGTATGCATCTGTTATCAGAAAAGATAGAGTTGCTGTATGTCCAGAATTTCCTGGACAAAGCCAGGCTTTGCCCTTTGGAAATAGCATCCTGGCGGAGTTTCCGAAAATCGTTTAAAATGTCTGGGAAAACTTGGGTGCATTGTTGATGTTTGGCTCAACAACATTTGTGTTTTTGTGTCCAGATTTTCACTTTTTGAAATATGGCAACCCTAGAAAAGGCCCTGTGAGCAATCAGTAGTACTCCATACTTCTCATCATCCCTATCCAATGCCAGAGGTTGTGAGACTTTTGTAGCTGACAGCAGAGAGTAGGGGCAATTCTTTGCTTCTACTCCTCACCTTTTCCTGATTCATACATTCAAGCTGCATAGAGCTGTAATAGTATGATGAGAAAGGGCATGAGTCCCTCTGTTTGGGCAGATAATAGAGACTTCCACATTAACACCAGAATGCCTAAGGTCCTGAACGGAATGATTTTCCACCTGCTTTTGTTTTGAGGAACAGGGAATCACACAAACAGGAGCTTCTGCAATGATTAAGACAGGAAGTCACAGAGGATGAGCCCAGGGTGCAGGCTAAGTGTGCAGCAGAGGGGGGCAGGGCTTGTGCTGCTCTTACAATGGCTATTGCAATGTTACGCTGGTTTGAATGTATGAACAAGAGCATTTTCTACTGAAAACATGCACATCCAATATTCATCTGTACTCACCTTTAGCTCCTGGTCGGCCTGGATTGCCTGTGAGCCCTACAGAGAGTTAAAAACGAAATTCAGTATACAAAATGCCATACATCACAGTGTATGTGAGAATGGTATCATACTGGACCATAAGGAATCGTGTATTCAAAGTTCCTTCATTGCAAGGCATATCTCTCTCACGCATAGCCTTCCCAGATATTGCAAAAGGCAGCCTGCTTTTGTTTCATTTTCATTTGTTTTCAAAGGACGCAGATTCTTTCATCTTCCTCTCCATCCATATCAGTCTCCCAGTACTTGGGAGTGCAATCTATACACCCATTCTCAGATATTTTGAATGGATCATTTGGAATGCACCACTTGGTAGATGTAACCGCATGTAGCAGCAAAACTGAGTATAGTGCCCTGATCAAAGGAAGTAATAATACCACTCTATTCTGGCTTTAGTCAGGCTACACATGGAGTACTGTGTCCAGTTCAGGGCACCACAATTCAATAAGGATATTGACAAGCTGTAACGTGTGCAGAAGAGGGCAACCAAGATGATAAAGGGCCTGAAAACCAAGCCTTATGAGGAATGGCTGAGGGGATTGGGTATGTTTAGGTGAATGAGAGGAGACATGACAGCCATCTTCAAATATCGAAAGGCCTGTCATATTGAGGCTGGAGCAAGCTTGTTTTTTCCTGCTCCGCAGGCTAGGACCCAAACCATTGGATTAAGTTACAAGAAAGAAGATTCCGACTAAACATCAGGAAGAACTTTCTAACAGGAAGAGCTGTTCGACAGTGGAACACACTCCTACTATCATTCCTTGGAGGTTTTTAAGCAGAGGTTGGATGGCTATCTGTCACATATAAATCTAGTTGAGATACCTGCATTGCAGGGGGTTGGACTAGATGATCCTCAGGATCCCTTCCAACTCTACAATTCTATGAGATGCAGTTGCTTCCTTGCATATTAACGCCATTTAATGTACAACTAAAGAAGATCCTATTAAGATAACATGCAACGGGTAACCTCTAAGTATGTGGTAATCCCAGAATTACCAGGCTCACCACTTATCTAAATTTCCATAGCCAGGTATGACAAGAGACCAGTTCTCCATGTGGTTATTGCCACACTGTAAATGACAACTGTGCATTTAGCAGTTATTGTTTCCCACTAAAATGAACCTTCATTATCTGCTGCACCAAATCCAACGTTTTTCAGTGTTTAGTAGGTACTTAATGCTGATGTCTTTCTATACAAAGTGTATTTACCTGGTGGTCCTTGAAGTCCTGTGAGACCTAGGAAAATAATGGCAAACATTTGAAGAAGTTCGGAATTTACAACCATGGTCTTTAGTTTCAGCAAATAAGAACCTGACCTTTTCAGCTGATTCAATAGCATCCCAAATGGAAGCCACTGCTGCCTAGTCCTTTTCAGTGCATTTATGATCAGCCCTTGCTTTTTAGCACCTACTTGCTTAACTCTTCCTTCATGTGTTTGTCATTTTTAGCTTCAGTACCTGCAATGTCCTCCCTTTTGGCCTCCTTTTTCATTTTGCTGATGTAGAAGTTCTTTACACATCCCCCCCACCTCTTTCCTGCCACCATAATGGTACAGTTCCCTTTCCTAAATCTCTATGCTGAATATGAACCAGCTTGCAAACAGTCTCCGCAGTGAATGATGACTTTGGGTTTATATACGAATATGTGAATGAATTAAGCTTATCCTCCTATCCCAAAACTACCTCCAGGATTTTCACTTTCCCTCATGGGAACCAAGCTACTTGCTTTCCCCTTCTCAATCTTTCTTGCCTCCCTGCTCCTCTTCCTATGGGGAGCCTGATGTTCCATCAAGGCTAAGGCTAAGTCCTGGTGTTCCACCTCTGCTCCTCAGTTTGAAGATTACTACTGAAGAACATTTCAGTGGCAAAGGGCACTCTCCATACGAAAGCAAGAACAACTGCCAGGGGCTGTTCATTTGCTTAACAACCAATAAATGTGTTTGGTGTGACTTTTATTACCTGGTTGCCCTGCATCTCCAGGAGGTCCTGGTGGGCCTCGTGGGCCTGGCAATCCCACCAGACCTTGCTCTCCTAGGAAATAATGAAGATGTTTGGACAATTAGCATTTTCATTTTATGCACCAGCCTTGTTCATTGAAATTCAGAGCTACTCAGACCAATGGAACTGTCCTACTATTTCATTTGTTTACTTATTTTATTTCTGAATTGCTTGCTATGAAACATTAAGTGATACAGTGATAAAAACAGAACTATAACCAACCAAGTGTGCAATGCTATATTCAAGATCTGCAAGCTAAGCGCCATGGGATTTGGTAGAAGCTCTTGCTATGCAAGATACACTACCGTCATAAAAAATTATGGTGGTAGAACATTGTAAATCAATGTCCAGACCCATTTGGTGTTATTTTTTTCGTGTTTTTCTCTATCATGAAAAGAAACAGAAAGCAACCATCTACCTCTGGAGCCTTGCCGTCCATCTGGTCCTGGTGGACCTATACAGACAAAAGAGTTGGTTAGTTACGGTATATCATAGAATCATATGTACCGTGTTTGTTACTTAACACAAAGCCATACAGAGGGACATACTGGTAGCTAATTGTTTAAAGTTCAAGTACATTTGGCTGGAGGTATATTTGTATAATGTATATCATATACTAGGAGCTACATTCCTCGCATTGTTCAGGAATTCTACAAAATCCAAAAATCAGTGCAAGTTTCAGCCTACCACCTTGATTCAAAATGGCATCCAATTATATCCAAACATAGATGAAAACCTGCTCCTTGATCTCAGGAATGATCATGCAAAATTTCACTATAATATCTTAAGAAGTGTTCAAATGCATAATGAACAGGTGCAGAACTTTCAAAAATACATAGTACATAAGTGAACAGGTAGTGTGCTGGTGCACAGTGCTTAAAAGTGCCCATGGCACTCACCCCAAATTTCTGCTGCCGCTTCACTGTGAATAAAGCAAGCTAGAACCCCGCAAGTGGTAGCCACAGTTGGTTCTTGAATTACTACTTAGGATTTGTTTGAGGAAAACAAACCACAAACCTGGATTCAGACTGCATGACAAACTAGACTCTGGCTTCTTTCAATCCAGTGCAGCAGCAGCAGCAGCAAGAGCAGGGGAGCAGCACCAATATAACTTTTGAACAGCATACAACAGCACACTGTTCGTTCAAATTAAACCATGGTTTACTGTGGCATGTGAACTGGGCCAATATAATTTTATCAATGATAAAGTGTACAGAAGACCAGAATACATTTTCATTTCCTTGCTAGCCTTCACTAAGTGACACAAAGAGATCATTCACACATGACTTAAAACATGCACATATGCCAATTACACCTCTTGCATCCCCAAACAGCGAGGAACATGGAATCATGGAATTGTAGAATTGGAAGGGACCCTACACAGAACAGCATTTTTAAAAAATGCTTTCTTTCCTTTGAAGGCAGCTAAATTTCAGTCCCTCAGATTGTCTTTTATTCTGAGTCTTATGATCCAAGAGTCCTAGAGACAGTGGTTTGAAGTAGATTATCTTCCAGAAAGGTCAATATTATATATTTTCACTCACCTACTGATCCTTTAGCTCCTGCTTCACCTTGAGGTCCAGGTAGCCCTCGGGAACCTGGTTCACCTGCAAATTAAACAGGAATGGCTCAGAATGATGTGCATAGTTCTGCTTTAAGGGGTTGCTGCTGGTATAAGAACCAAAGAGGTGAACTATGTAACCGTCTTCAATACCAGATTAAAATACAACATGCAATTCTTGCAGGTGCTTCTCTTGAGATCACATCAGAGCATCAAGACCTGGGTGAGAGCCAGTGGCAAAGTCTTAGTTCCTGTCATAAGCTCCCAGTCTGAACTGCTTCATCACTGATGCTCCCAGAAAAAACCTTCCTGATCTTTCAGGTTTTCTGCTTTTTGAATGGAGGGAGACCATGGTTCTCCTTAGAACTAGGGGAAATCCCCTCACTTCCTGCCTGTCCTCAAGGATGACAACCTTCCAAGCACACCTCTTAGTCATCATGGGCAAGCATGGATGCTCATGTGATGTCCTTTTAAAATCCTTGATAATTTACTACATACCTGTAAGACCACGGGGTCCTTTCTCCCCTTGATCTCCTAAAAAGAAAACACAAAAAGGAAAGTTGATATTATGCAATTAATTCACACTGAAACTTCCCCATCAAAGCAAAAAACATATTCATGGCAAACATATAAGGAACGCCCTAGTGACTAGGGAAATAGGAGTCTGATAGCTATTGAGGAATCACATATTATTATCCAGCATACCTTTGGTTCCAGGTACTCCCGTGGCTCCTCTTTCACCTAAAAACACACAGACACAATGGAATTGGGGGGAAAACATTGGAGAGTCAAATCATTCATCCATATTGGACTGAAAGGAACAGTGAAGGTAGGGCATCTGTCAAACTCCTAAGGGAGGATTCTACACACCCCAAATATCTTTAAAGCTCAATGTAATCTGTATTAGACTGCCTTGTTTTTATTCATTTTATGAAATCCACTCTGGGAGCTTTTTGGGGTAAAGAGAGGGGTAAATAAATAAATGATATCCAAAGGCCTTTTCCTAACACATGTCAATTCACTAGCAAATTAAAAAATACACACAATTTTGAACAACTCTCTCTCTCTCTCTTCTTTATTTTTCCATGAACGCGTGCATGCACCCACTTTTTAAAACTGTTACCCTCACCATTTAAATTACTTATATTCTTCATTTTATTATTTAATTTCAGTCAAGAAGTGCTCCCATGACCTCCTTGGGATAGGGATTCAACTATCTGCTATAGGTACTCAATAGATAGTGGCAGAAAAGAGCCATATATTATTTTCTCTCCTATAATTTGAAACAGATAAATTGGGCTCTGGGCACTGAGTCATACCTTTAACACCTGGGATACCAGCTTCACCTCTAAATCCTTGAAGCCCAGGAGGACCTAAAAAGAAAAGTAAAATCAAGAAGGGTCAAGCACATAATATATGAAGTTTCTGAAAAGCAGAAAATTGAGTGGATGACATATTTTATTTGTAGCTCTCTTTTCTTTCTTTTTCTTTTGTATAGTTTTACTACTTTTGAGGCAGGAGAAGCAATATACCAGATGCTGCCAGTTACAGTACCTGGGTTTACTATATTTTACAACTACATAATGAGAACATGATACTTACCAGGAGGACCATGGGGACCTGGTGAACCCATCATACCTAGAAAAGGAAACATTGCAACTGCTCAGGAATTATGTGATTTAAAGATGAACAAACAATACATTTGCAATCTCATGCATGCAAGTTTTTGTAGCACCAAGACAACATGGATGGCATAGAAAAATGCCAGCCTGTATTTCCCCCCATTTAATCTGGATTTACCATTCATAGGGGAAATCTGATAAAGTAAAGAAACCAGTTGCCAACAGCATGTTTGCAATATCTGAACAACCTGTTTGCAATATTAGATGCATCTAGAAGGACCCTTAGCCTACACTACGGTCTAGGACAAAAATAATTTCTTTTAAAAACACATCAATGACCATACAGAGAATTTGTGTACAGTGGTACCTCGGCTAAGTACACAATTGGTTCTGGAAGTCTGTACTTAACCTGAAGCAAACTTTCCCATTGAAAGTAATGGAAAGTGGATTAATCCATTCCAGACGGGTCCACGGAGTACTTAAACTGAAGCATACTTAACCTGAAGCGAACTTTCCCATTGAAAGTAATGGAAAGTGGATTAATCCATTCCAGACGGGTCTGCGGAGTACTTAAACTGAAAGTACTCAAACCGAAGCATACTTAAACCGAGGTATGACTGCATGTAAATACAACAACAGAGGATAACTAAGAACTACTCCATTGTATTCTAAAATATGCACCCGGTTTATTCTGAATAGCCTCAAATATTTCCTTTGTCACAATAAAGCCAAGGGGTAAAAAGTGAAGTAATATTAATGCGTTCAGCCTCACTGTTGCAACTCATGTTTCCTTCATAGTTAACTATTGAGCTTTTTTATTTGTGTGTTTTTTTATTTGTTACAAGCAAAATAAAAAAATTCCTTCAGTAGCACCTTAAAGACCTTTATTTGTTGTTTGTCCTTGCTAGGGACTAAATTTACCTTTGAGACCAACAGAACCTGGGGCACCGGGGGGACCTTGAGGTCCTGGTTCGCCAGGAGTACCTGCAGAGTAAAATGTGAGAAGAATCCATTAAGTAACCTGCTGAAGCCTAGTAATTGCTTCTGTCATGTTTCTCCTTGGTTTCCTGGCCCTGAACCATGAAGACCAACTACACAGCACTGATGTTTGTTATTATGTTCAGCCTTAGCGGGAAGATGCTTCTTTTCCTGACCCTGATAATGCCAATGTGGTTGGTGGGGTTGGTTACATAGTCTGTCAGGTGACCCCATTCAGAATATAAGGTTACAGTCCAGTAATGTTTGGGGGACAGCAGCTGAGTAGTGTTTTCCAACCCTCTCTTTCATCACCTTACCCCTCAACAACATGAGCAGAGGGACACATTCTGTAGGAACCAAAGTTCGATGGACGCAGATAAGGTATTGTTTTCCCTGCCACAAAACAAACTCCCATTGTAGTTTCATTGTATCCCATTACTCATATGAATGACGAAGGGCTGGTAGCCCCATTCACTTGGCATCTGAAGGGGGTGCAGTTGTGATCCCCAGCCCTGTTTGTATCTCTGAATAATGAGTAATTAAAGTACAAGAGACAGGGACCCAGGTGGCGCTGTGGTTAAACCACTGAGCCTAGGGCTTGCCGATCAGAAGGTCGGTGGTTTGAATCCCTGTTACGGGGTGAGCTCCCGTTGCTTGGTCCCAGCTCCTGCCAACCTAGCAGTTCGAAAGCACGTCAAAATGCAAGTAGATAAATAGGAACCGCTACAGCGGGAAGGTAAACGGCGTTTCCATGTGCTGCTCTGGTTTGCCAGAAGCGGCTTTGTCATGCTGGCCACATGACCTGGAAGCTATACGCCGGCTCCCTCGGCCAATAATGCGAGATGAGCGCGCAACCCCAGAGTCGGTCACGACTGGACCTAATGGTCAGGGCTCCCTTTACCTTTAAAGTACAAGAGACAGTACATTACTGGGAAACAAACTCATCTCTCAGCCCAATCTTTCTTACATTTATGTCATTCGGACAAATACCAGACTGTTACTGCCTTTTCCACAACAGTATTGCTGCCATTTTATGCGACTGTTGAAACTACCCAAGCATCGCTTATGTCACAGTTATTATCATACCCATGCACAATATTAAGGCAGTGTTTTTCAAACTATGGGGTTCCTAGGAATTTTATCTGGGCAAGCTTCCCTTGAAAGGCAACTTGACCACTATTACCGAACTTCCCCAGCAATATATAGTAGACACAGGGGTGTCAAGTGTGTTTTGGGGTTTGTGTGGGGCAACAGAGCTCCAAAAGTCCTAGTCATTGCCAAGTATCACATCCTTTGCAATGCACATAAATTCCTGTCAGACAGCTGAAGTAGCAAGTGTAGCTTGAAAGTATAAGTTTGAAAGCCACTGTCATAAGAAAAAAAACCATCTATTTATTAAGAGGGCCTCCCTTCCCACAATAACTTTGTAATATTAATAGAAGTGATCAACGATGTCAGGTGGGAAAGCAAGACACAAAATTATTGTTTACCTCTGTCACCTTTCTGTCCAAATCCAGGTGGACCAGGCTCTCCACGAGGTCCAGGAAGTCCCTCTCGCCCTCTTTGTCCCGTGGGACCCTCCATACCGGTTTCACCTGAAGAGAACCAGTACCTTAGAAGCCAGGTCCCAACATATGCCACATTCTACTCAGTAGAGCTAACAAATTCCCCTGTGTCAGTAGCTGCTGCCCACTGCCCCATGTGCTGAGCCATTTCTCTGCAGCTTCTCAGGAAAATTTCAGAAACTGCTGGAAGCTACCTAAAAAGGCAAGCAGTGTCACTTTGACTTATTCGGAAAGAACCTTCCAGACTGACTTGGCCATTGGCTCCTCCTGGGCTGGAAGTATAAGAGGGCTTCCTGTCACAGTTGAAGCTTTGCTTGAGCAATAAGGTCTACCTGAGATCTAGCATTTCTGGCTCTGCTTTCTGGCTTGCTCTCTGACTCAAATTGCTCATTATTCTTTGATCTGCTTACCCATGCTGCCTTTCTGTCCTTTTGGCCCTTCACGCCCAGGGATGCCAGGAATACCTGTTAAAACGACATTATTTTTCTTTTTTGAAAGTGAAATAAATGATGTTAAAAAGAGCTGCGCCACTAGCTATGCACTGCTACTTTGTGACAACGCAGGGAAATGTAGAGAAGCTGAAATGAAATCAGCATTAATATCTGAATTCAAGTTTTGATTGTTGCTTCAAATTTCACATTTTCAATGAACTGTGGCAATAACCAGAAGAATTGCTCCGAATCAGCATCAGTTTAAGGGTAAGTTTAAAAAATAAGAATGTGGGGATCAAACACTGAGTTTGGAAAACCACTCCCAGATTTGATTTAAACTATGGAAAACCACTCCCAGATTTGATTTAAAATGAAGTCTAGTATCATATATTAAATTTTCAGTATTTGAGTTCTACAGTTCTGCCTACTCCACTGCAGAGACCAATCTGTCCTTAGTTAAGGAATCAGTCAGTAATCGCTCTTTTTTTCCATCACGTCTTCCAACGAGTATCATCTAATATAAAGGCAATCTACGGTAAGTGCCTTACTGCAAATTGCTGCAAGTCAACTTGAAGGCATCTCTCTCTGTTCTTGTAATGTTCAGACTTGACAAAACAGATCAAGTTGCATAATACGGGTGCAGCAACTGATCACAGTGGGAAGCAGAGAAAATGAACAAGGTGCTCTGTGGTAACAGCTGATATTCTCCTCCCCACTAATTTCAAGCACCCTACCTGCAAAATCCAAATTTCTCTTCTCTTTTTCAGTGCACTTATATATAACTAGCACTCTAATAATATAAGAATTTCTGAACTCTTTTCATCTCAGATAGTACCACAATTGTTAGGCAGGCGTGCCCAATGCTAATCTCTTCCTTAACAACTATTGTTGCTTAATATCAGACGCTAAACAATTCAGCATATAGACTATTGATCCCCCCCCTTTATTTCACATAATGATGGCATGATTAGAGCACCTGTACAGGTTTATTGCCCTGATTCCTAGTGGCCATGGAAACTCCGTTGCAAACACATGTTCACACACAAAGAAAAGTCACTCCAAATAAGATGTCCTAGCACACAGGAACTGAGAATTATAAACTCACCTGGGGTGCCCATATCACCTAAGACAGAACAAAAAGGACAGAAATGCATCAGTTGTGGGATCAAAATAAGGCTTTGCTCATTTTATCAACCTCTCTCTAATTACTGTCACACAAAGGGGTAGTTCTGGGAGCTCATAAAAGACAGTGTCAAGGCTGTCTCTAGGTCAATCAGCTCTTCAGCTCAGCTGAACCGGTTCACTCCTTACACCTTTCTCTGTATTTCCTGTGAATTCTCTCAATTTTAAAGAAATTGACTTGTGTCTAATACTTCCATTCAGCTCATGCAACAGCCTTCCCCAAGCGCAACAAAACTTCCCCCTACTCTCTTCTCCCCTGCAGCCCCTTAAAAATGAGCACCCTCAAAATCTGCTCGAGAAGGTCGGGGGATTCTCTGGAGTAGGTTTTGTGAGGAGCACAGGGAGTGGAGTGGAAGGGGAAGTCTCATTGAGCAAGTAGAATATTGTTTATGTAGTGTTGTATGCAATCCATTTAAACCAGTTTGAAACTGGCTTGAAAGTGGTTTATCTATCATGGCTTCCCATGGAGAATCACAATAAAGGTAGTACTTCAACTTTCTCATAAACCCCATTCTGGGTTGAGAATCATAATTATTGGGGGAGGCAAAACCCATCCTAAACACTTGTTCATTTCTATGACCCGCATTACTGAAACTACCGTAAGAGAAATCCCATATCAAAACAGAGATGCAGCATACCTTTCTGTCCTGGTTCTCCTTGGAAATAACCTGCAAAGGAAACAAAATGCTAGTCATATTTCTGTTGTGCAAACTACTTCTAGCTTAATATAACGACAGAGAGGCAGTGCAATTAAGTGGAACGTATGTGCAGTTTGGAAACCAAAAGCATTTTGTCCTGGAACCCTTTCAGTTGGCTATGGATCTTCTTTAGACTATTTGCCCATTATCACAAAATTAGGCTGCATAGTGTCATCCAGTTTGAAATCTCTTAGAATGTTTAAAGCCAAGGAGTAAACATGGCATCCTGGAGGTGTGCCAATGACAGCCTAATGTGCTTCTAATTATTCCAGCATCATGTCACTTGTTACAGCAGCTTTCTCAAAGATAAGGATCCTCAGTATTGGAGGACAGGAATGAAGGCTCCATCCTCTGGACATCTGGGTATAGCATGATTCCAGATAACGTCCAGAATTACACTTCATTCATCTGATGAAGTGTATTCTAATCCATTAAAATTTAGACCGGAAAAAGTGATAGTCTTTAATTTTAGTTTAGTTTAGTTTAGTCTTTTGCTTTATACAAATGCACAGATTTGTTTGGACGGACCTCAAAGTCCACATAATTCAATTATGCTCCACTCTCTCCCTCCAGTTTAATTGTGTTAGAGGAAATTTAGGAGTGTAGCTAAAGAACACTACACATTTTCTGGCAAATACATTGCTTCATTACCTATCCTTGTGGAATTTTGTGGGCTCCTCACCTTTGCTTCGCTCCACATCCAGCCTCTTCTTCATTAAGAACCACAACTGATCGTCACTAATTTCACCCTGTACTGCTTTATATCTCTCAGAATGTACAGAATGTACGTTTTCAACTGTGTTGGGTTGAACCTGCCAGCGGCTGGCTTGGGATTCAAGGACCTCCACCCGGGATCTCAGCTTCTTCACTTCTTCCGCTGAAAGGAGGTTAAAACAAAGAATTAGATGATCATTGGTTTCACTATTTGCATGTGTGAATACAACTTTAGTCCTCTCCCCCCCCCCACCCCGTGCCTCCATTCTGCTTTTCCAGAACTGAGATGAAACTTAGGGGTCCTCCAGACTGCTGTTTTATCACAGGTGTATTCTTCAACACGTTCTTGATTCAAAAATGGTACATTACTGGTGGGTTTATTCTGCTTTTACTTGCGCTGTGAAGTGTCCCCAATGCTACTACATTAGCACTATCCAAAGGAACTACGGTACAGAACAACAAAAACAGATGAAAACAAACAAAACCCAGACCATTTGTGATAAAAAAAGTTATAGGGTTTCACCAGGAAGTTTGGGATATGCACTGATTGGAAGAGAAGCAATGAGACTGCTCCCATGTTTTTGCAGACACAAACAGTATTGAAAGTGAGGTTTTGTGTGACTGCCCCAATACCATAATAATCACAAATAGTTATGAATGTGGGGAACTTACTGAATACAAAATGCCTAGGGGTAGGGAAAGGGCAACAGGAATCTTTCTTGAATTGTGGGGAAGTTAACTCAATTCTGATAGAGAGAGCTTCTTTCAAAGGAGTGAACAGTCGATTCTCAGAGGAGGATGTATGTGTGATATATATATCAGCTGGTAGAGCATGAGACTCTTAATCTCAGGGTTGTGGGTTCAAGCCCCATGTTAGTTATACATATAGGGTTGCCAGACTCAATAGAGGGCAGGACTCCTGTGCCTTTAATTGCCCTGCTCTCTTTTGAGTCTGGAAACCTTAAAGAGAAACCAGCAGACCCTTTGTTTAATTTCCAAGCAAAGGGTCTGCTGGTTTCTCTTTAAGGTTTCCAGACTCAAAAGAGAGCAGGGCAATTAAAGGCACAGAAGTCCTGTCCTCTATTGAGTCTGGCAACCCTATATACATACCCAGAGCATTTTACCTAGGAAATTCTATATCATCATATGACTGGCCAATCAACTCAGATTGGTCAGTTCTCTAACCGAAGTGAAAATATGTAATTAAGTTGAATTGTTTCTTTTCAGTGAAGGTGTCCTTCCTGCATTGCTCATGGGGAGAAAAAGAGAATGGCACTTGGGGCTTCCCAGGTTCTTCACACTTTGCCTAGATCCCTTCACCCCAGTCCTAAATAATTTAAGACCATGCTCTCATCATAATCAATGGCTTAACTTTCCTACCCATGTTTGTTTTGATTGCTCAGTAGTAATTGCTACAGAGTACTACTTGTGGACGCCTTGCAGACTTTCCATAGGCACCTGGTTGGCCACTGTGACTACAAGATACTGGATTAGATTGGCCTTTAGCCTGATGCTGTTGGGCTCCTCTTGTGTTTTTACTAAGCCATCCCCTTCCTTAGCTGCAACCCATCACTTCTCCTGTTCGCTTGTAATAACTTACCCAGAGCAATAAGCCCAAAGAGTAGACCAAGGAGAAGCAGCAAGGCTAGCAGCAAGCCTAAGAGCCACTTCCACCAGCTGCAACAGGAGGCACAGGGGCACCAGGCTGGAGCAGCTCCTGCTCCACCGCATCCATCATCACCTCGGATTTCTATCGTGAGCAGAGGCATAACAGTAAAAGCAGGTTAGACAAGGGAGTGTAGCTCCACAAAGGTGTAGGCTGGGAAACGTTCCAAGGACGTTTATATATTCTTTGAAGTTCTCTCCATAATGGCTTCATTTGGGAATCATGACAAACCATGGTTGATATAATGACTGGGATGAGCCGAGCCCCCTCCCTTTGGTTCACGAAATCCCCACTATTCCTTTCTCCTCTAGTACAGCTTTAATGAATCACATTTAGCTACCACCTAAACTTAACTATGGGCTTCTGAAACAAGCCAGCTTCAAAACTGCAGTAGTGTGAAGATGGCTTCTTTCAAACAAGCCATAGTTAGGATTAACCATAGTTTGTGGGGCTTGAACAATATGTCGCACTGTGGTTATTTAAAAAGAGATGGAAGCAAATGCTTCCAAACCTCTCCTTATGGCTATGAAAGGAAAAGGGCACACCAAGCAGTGGGAGGTTACTCCTCATTCCCACCATGGATCAGTTATGGTTCATCATGATGTCTGAACACAGCCATTACATTTATCTTTCTCTAAATGTAACATTCCGAACTTGGTGAGTGTTTGTGTCATGAAGTGATTAAAATCACAAGCAATGAACCAGAATCCCCCAGTTTAAGTCTCTGCCAAAATCAATGGGAGTAAGAAAGATTTTAAAGCTTGACAAAAGATTTCAAATAGTGTTACACTTCCTCAGGGGACACTCTCTAGCAACTGAAGTAAGGGAGACATCTGGGATTGATATTCTGGACTCAGTAAAAGTACATGACAACATTAAGTGAGCTCTTGTGCAGCTTCTGTTCACTTGTGAGGCATAGACAGGAGAACTCCCTGGTGGATTGTGATTGCTAGTTGCAATCCCCAGTAGACTGGAACATTTCTACTGGAGTATCATTGACTTTAGTTGGCATGTTAAGGAATATTTGAGCTTTGGGTTGTAGCTCTGTTGTGCCTCTGATATCAGCTGTTAGTAGGGCTACATTTTACCTAGTAACATTTTAAAGCTATAATCACTATAAAACGTTGCTTCCCTTCTAAGGCAGACACACTCACCTGCATAAGTAGCTTTGTCCTTTGTTGAAATAGATCTTAGTCCTCCTATCAGAAAAAACAAGAACAAATGCTAAATAGTCTTCCTACATGCAGCCACACTATTCCTAAATGAAATTCAAGCCAGGGCAACAGCTGCCAATCCAAATAAGCATCATGAGAAAATAGTTGCAGTGTGGCTTCACTGATCAGAGAATAGGGCCACAATTTTGCAATTTTCATCATTAAGGGGGTAAATATTAGACAGGTTTCTGCAACTCACATTGGAATTGTTTTAAAATGAAAAAGGATAAGAAACCCTAAAAAATAATGGTGCAGAAGCATCCGCAAAAATAGAAAGCAACAGTTGCAAACACCCACACACAACCACAAGAAAGGTACCTTTAAAGAAAATGTCTCTCCCCCTCCAAAAAACCCGACTCACCCTAAAGCACTTCTTTCACCTCCAGAATGACTATAGCAACACCTCAATTATTTCCTGCACATGGCACTTTCTAGCAGATGTGTATAGAGGGGAAAACACTATTTTATCATGTGTAGGTGCTAGGAAGCCACAAAGTACAGCCACTTCTCAACACGTGATTCCATGGTACAATAGCCACCTACACAATTTTAATGTATGTTACACAAGTGCACACATTTATTTCTATAGCTATGATGGAAAAATATTATTCCTACTTCAAGGCAGAGAATCAGAGGTTTACCATTTGTTTCTGATTTCAGATAGGAATCTCCAGCATAAGAGGAAGAGAAAGCCTGCTTGTCTTTCTTTAGGGTGTCTTCTGAATAACAGCCTGTAAACAGCCCAAACAAAATACATTTAGCAGTATCTCAAAGTAGGTATCACACCTGGTTTGTCTGAACGGACCAAGTTCCAGTAGCATTGGAACAATCTTCTTCCTCATTCATGCTGACTTAGTTATTATGGGGTAATTACATTGTCCACCCAAAATATGACTCCACTGCTCCCAGGATAACCACATAGCCACTGATTATGTGAATACACAGGGACTGGAAACGAGCTCTCCACACTTCAGATCAGGGGCTTTAGAAGCAAACCAGAAGTGACTGGGAGAACCTTTTGGCAGATGCAAGTTGCACTGCTTCCACAGATGCTCTCAATGGCAGCACAGACAGCTGGGCTAAGAGCCACCACATGCTGGTCACTGGCTGCCTAATGAGATGTAGCACAACCAACCCCTGAAAAATACTTTGCATACATGCACCGTAGGACCAGTTCATATGTTACCACAAGAGTTTTACACAAACTACTTATAGTTTTTGAATATTCAGTGGTCTATGAATCTTGATAAACAAACAAAAACAGCATAGGAGCTGGGAGTCAGTTAACAATTGCAGGGGAAGGCATTATGCTGTTTCCCCATTTAGACCTTACTAGAGTAGTATAAAACTAAACTATAGGAAGGCAGCTTCTACCCCACCAAAGTAATGTCTGAGTTAAGTCTAAAGTCACCAATGGGTGTGAGACATGAGAACGAGGCAGGAAACAAACCTCCACTGAGCCCAGTGCCGGAAGCACTGAAAACTTTTCCACTGTCCTTGGTCATGATCAGCAGCTCCACATCTTTCTTGGGAGCCACATTCTCTTTCTCTAGGAGCAGAAACTTGCAGTCCTTGCGCAGGATGTCATCATTCTGAGAGCCTGTAGTAGTGGCAGCTGGATGCCATTGAAAAAGGTAAAAGAAAATGAAAGCATGCAACTATTGCACAATAGCCCTATGAATATTCAAGCTGTTGGCAGGAATCTGCCATTTCCCTGTTCCAGCCTCATCATATATTTTGGGGACCTGGACATTTGGATTTCCACATTTAGGGGATAACCTTTTAGTGAAGATCTGTCAGCTGCCAGACTACAGAGTTTGGTGGCAGACCATGCTTAAGCGGGTGGCATGCCAGATACACCACAAGCATGGCAAAAATGGCAGGAGAAGGACTCAGACATGCTGGCAAAGTGGCTCCACACAGGGGAGGAGGAAGGGGGTGTGGTGGGGGTGGTCCGCCCCAGGTGTCACCACTGTGGGGGGGTGATAAAATGCAGGGCAGCACTCACCAGTGGCAGGGCCTGCAGCACGCCAGAGCCACACGTCGCTCCTGGCTCCGCACTGCCCCAAATGTTCCGCCCACTGCCTCCCCCTCAGCTGTAGGGTGGCTGAGTGAGAGGATGCAGGCAGACTCCTCAGAGTCCCCCCAGAGTGTCCTGCCCCGGCTTGCCCCGCCCCCGGGCACAGAACATGCGTGCCACCCCAGGCGCCCAATCGGCTTGCTCTGCTGCTGACTACACAGGCAAAAGTTGGTCCAATGTTTGCCAGGAGGATACTGATCAAGTTCTGAGGCTGTACATATGCATAGTGTGTGATATTTGAGCTCTTTGATCCCATCCTGCAGGGGAACCCAAGTTCTCTTGGGAGCAGTGTGTTGCTGCTTGCGCTGGCACTGTGGCATAACTGCACTATGGCCATGCCCCCAGATCAGCTGGCATGGAATGGCTCCCTCTGTTCTCTGGTTGGTGTGAGTGCATAGCATCTGCCACGCCCTGGGATTGGTGGGCAATGCTGCTGTTCTGAGGCATTTACATTCTTTATTCCCAAGTGCTTTCTCTTTCTATACTGGACTGAGCACGTATTGGATAGGGCAGTTGTTCTGCCGGTGTAGCGGCAGCTGATCTCTGGCCTCAGTGTAATTGCAGTAGAGGATTGCTTTGCCCATTTTCAGACAGTTATTTAAAACTCCACAAATGCTGGATTCAGACGAAATGCAAATTGGGTTACAAATTTATGCTGGGTAGAAAGACACTTTTGCTAACACCTTCAGTACATATATAACAGGGGGAAACTCATTCTATTGAATTCCTGCCATAGTTGTTAGAGGCACTGGAACATGCTAGAAATAAAAAAGGTAAAAACCCTGTCCAAAAAGGATGTACTGTATCCAAAATATATTTCTGCTAGGGTCTTTTGGCCCTTTCTTCTGTAGGCTCAAATGTAAATTTAAATATTTGGACTATCAAAATGTCATTTTCAGTATTTGGACTGTATAATGTCAATTTCAGTATCTAGACTTGTAAATGTCTAATTGCATTCTGTGCTTTGACACCCTTGGCAATACTAGCAAAGGCACCAAAAGCACCAGCAAAAGCACAGGGTGGGAAAAGTCTATATGGGTGAGAACAGGGCATAAATCCTATATGGGTGACAGCAGGGTTTTCTGCTGTCTTGATTAAAATATGTTCTTTTTTAGTAATAATGGGTTTGTGGAATTGCCATGCAAGCAACTGCTGTCTTTGATTTATCCAACAAGACTATGAAGAAATGTTTCTGTGAAGGCCGTCTGGTATAAAGTTTGAATTAAGGACAATTATATCGGTTTTGCAATTAGACTTCATGATGTAAATCCAAGTCAGCTCTAGCTCTGCTTTGAGGAAAAATGGCTGCAAAACAGGCACTAGGGAGAATATTAATCTGTTCTCCAAGCGCTTTAGTGCACTAGGCCTTTATTCTTATTTTCAAAATGCAGCAGCTGCATCTAGTGGAAAGTCTGGATAACAACACACATGATGGGAATTTCAGTCCTGTGATATCTGGAGTTCAGTTTAGTTTCCAACATTTCTACATCAGTTTGTAATTCTCATTTTTTTAAAAAAAAAATTGTCAGCATTTTAGTGCAAATTTATCCTAATAGGCATTTTTTGGTATACGATTTTTGCAAGGAATTTCCCCTAATATAATGTATTTTTATATTGTTGTGTGTTTGCGGGGGGTGGTCAGTCTATATGAGGCCCGAGTCCCTTCTAATCCCCTGCATCCAGCAAACATTTCTATACATGAAAAAATAGCCACTAGTGACACAACCCCACCTCCCCATTCCATGGCAGACATGTGTATACTAGATTGCAGAAAAGGTCCCATATAGAGACTGGTTTTCCATATACTGTAATGCAAAATGAAAATGAACATTCACCAGTTGTAGATGAGGTGGACACACCAGTGCTAGTCACGCCATAGCTCTGGGTTGTATTTTTCTTTGCTCCATATGCTGTTGCTAATAAAGGAGAAGAAGAGAAAACTGCTTCAGTTCACAGTTTGTGGAAGCCAAAGAAAGAGATCTAGACATCTGCTTCCCCACCACCACCTTTTTTGGGGGGGGGGAGTAATAAGCAGAGGAAAAGGTACCTCTTTGCAAAGAGTTGCAAGTTACTAATCAATAATATTTTATTTCATTTTATTAAAGTTCAAAGCATTTCAATGCAATAATCCAAACAACCCTTATAACAACCCTGTAAGGCTGGTGAGTATTATTGTGGCAACTTGGCAGTACCGGGTACTTAGTGTTGTGACAACACTTAGGTACAGTGTCTGCTGTCCCATCTCAACTAATCATGTTTGGCTGTTTGTACTCATAGTACTCAGCATGGGTTTAAGCATGGTTCCCAAGTAACCTGCCTGGTCCCTGGTTTTAGTATGCCCTACTCTCACAAACCCCCTCATGACCAAAGGGTGCTTGGCAGTGGAATCCTATACATATGTACTCCCAAGTATGTGTAGCTGTATATGATTGCACTGTGGTTAGCGTATGTGTATAAGTGACTGTTTCATCAATATCTGGAGCATTAAGGAGTTGCTTTGTACTCAGACAGACTCTTAGTCCCTCTAGCCTGGTATTCTCTTCTGCACAGACTAGTAGTTGCTCTCTGGGGCTTCGGGCACGAAAGTCCTAACTAGAGATGCTGCGGCCTTCTGTATCCACAGCTTGTGTTCTATCACTGTCTATGGCCAGGGCCAGCCCACAGCATTTTGCTGTGTGAGATGAAGGACCAGAAAGCACCCCTTTCTCTACTCCATGCACAGAAGCCAGCCAGAGGGGCAGCTGAATCTTGCTTCAACAGTAGAAATGGGACAACTTCTTTCACTGCATCTGAAGCATCAGGCTGTGTGGCATACACAGCTCTGCCCTCCAACAAAGCGAGTGGATACAGGTATCAGGAAGAACAATCAAGGGGCTGTCACTGCTGCCTATCATAATCTACCGCCTGAGGTGTTTATTTCACGTTGCCTAATGCTGGGGCCAGGTTTATAGCCCAGTGCCTCCCTTGGAGCATCCAGTCACAACTGAAGTTAGTGAATATGCACAACATCAAACTGTCTACAAAGGCCTGTCTGAGGCTAATCCATGGCCAACATGTATAGAAATAAGGTTTTAAAAATATTCCATGAGGAGCTGAATTTCTCAAGTACATGTATGTCACCAAAATGGCTACTAAACTAGGTATTTTCATAACGTTCTGTTACCTTACCTGCGGTTGTGGTTGCAGTATTGGCAACACCAAGTGTGCTTGGAGCCAGGTTGTTCTGAACACCAAATACTGCAAATAAAAATATCCTGGGGTGAGGTGCAAGTTTATAAAAAAGCAAACAGCCATAGTGACTCCCCACAGGTAAGAATGGTCTGAAATTAACCATGCCACAAAATTGAAGACTTTCACTATACTGTACCTAATAAACTGAGCTAGTATGTCATGTTTCATATTCATTTCTAACTGTCCTCTCAGAAGTGCACAAATCTCTAACATATTATACAGGAATAAACTTTTATTTTTGGGAAATAGCTTGAAAGTTCTCTTTAATATTTAAAGTTTAGAGGAAGGGTGTGGAAATATCCCTTGCTGATTCCTAGGTTGTGAGAGACTTGCAAGGCAAGGAATTGCCTTGCAAGCCTGGATGCCAGACCTGAAGGCTTTGCCCACTCACCTCCTGGCTTGGGTTACAGGTAAGGACATCCCTCTGACTGGCACCCAGGCTCAGGGACACACTGCAACATTTGTGTTGCTCATTTCACTTGTATTTATTGTATGTATTTATGATTATCTTCAATAAATATTTTTTAAAAATCCTCTGCTGCAAGAGTTCTAAGCTATCCCTCAAACAGGCACTTCTGTTTACAAAGTGGGAGCTTTAAACAAATCCCACAAACTAGTCCAGGTGTGCTGATGCCACTGGCATGAAGAACTGGAGACGAAACCCTTTGCATATCCCTCTCCTGAATGCCACGCATCTTGACAGGTGGGATCAAGGAGGGAGGGAGAAAACGCACCTGTGGAAGAACTGCTGAGACCAGCATGCAGACCTGGGGAACTGGGAGCCAAGTTGTTTGGGACGCCAAACACTGTGGGGGAAGGTAGGGGGGGAAAGGAAGAGAATGTTGACTATGTAGGTGAGGTCAGAAAGCTTCCAACACATCTGGGATGTGACACAAATCACTTGTCCTGTAGCAGAATGATCAGTAAACTTTAAACTTTTCCATTTGAAGTCCACACACTGAAAGAAGTCTCTAAAGCATGGCGGAGGGGTAAACTGTGCCCCTTTATATCTGGACAGCTCCTGCCATCAGTGACCATTGACTATGTTGGCTGGGGCTTATGGGAGCTGGAGTCCAACAACATCTGGAGGGCCATAAGTTTCCCATCCCTAGCCTAAAACCACTGTGCTTCGCCCTTTGCAGACATCTACCCTAATCTTGCAAGCTGTTGTTTAGTTTGTTGCTTCACAAATGTTCTTTTATTGGTATTCAGTTGTACTTAGAGCCATCTAAATTTGCTTTACTCAATTTAACCTTCCATTGAATAATATACATGTCTGAAGTGAATGAGTTCAGTAGAGGGCACACATCCCACCCTGATCCGATATATTGTCCTCAAATTCCAACAGTCACTCAGGCAATTTGGCCTGAAGGGGAAATTCCTTCCCAACTTCCAATATCACTTATACCCAGACGGTGAAGGCAAGTTCTGAAACCAACTGAGGAATGGCAATGAAAATGTAGGAAAGCAATGATGATACAGAATATCCACACTGCATGCTTCCTTCTTGGTCTTTAAGACTTCTGGGATCGGGTAACCACAACTGGCCATCTCATGATTTTCAGAAAAAGTTATCTCAGAGCTTGTCTGCAGAATTGCTATGGCCGCTGCTGTGAACATGTACCTGATCCAGTAGAGTGTGCTGCCGTGTTCATCAAAGAGGAGCTCTGAGTCATGTTGTTGTGGTAGCCACCGAGAGACGACCCTGCAGGCAGGGTGGAGGACCACATGTATGCGGGGAGTGCAGCATTCAAGATGGTCGTGTCGTATGTCCCTGACACTGGAAGAAAAATCAACAAGCAACATTAAAAACCATATTTCTTTATATACAACGCATGATCCTTAGGCAATGTGATTTCTTTTTCTGTTCCTCTCCCCTAAACAGCACCATAAAATATGAAACTTGGTCTGTTTTTGGTGTTTCCCTTTTTTTAAAAAAAACAAGTTTATATAGTCTTCAGAGTTATAGAGAAAAGCATGAATATGTGCTTCAAATTGGTTTTAAAGCAGGCATGGCTAACCTGTGGCTCTCCAGATGTTGTTGGACTCCAACTCCCATCAGCCCCAGCCAGCATGGCCAATAGTCAGGGATAATGGAAGCTGTAGTCCAGCAATATCTGGAGGGATAGAAGTTTCTCATCACTGTTCTAAAACACCATAAAAAACCAATGTGATCCCTAGCACAGTTTTCAGCAGCCATGGAATTGGACATCAGCAGAGATCCCTTGTTTGATTCAAATTTGCTTCCTGCAGTTGCTTCCTATTTGTCAGGAGTCACTCCTGAGTCCTGAACTTCTAGCTTTCAATTAATACCTCTGCCCTGGTCTTTAGTCTAGAACAGGGGTGGGAAACCTATGAACTACCGCTCCTATCACCTGTGATCATTGGCCATGGTGGCTGGGGCTGATGGGAACTGGAGTCCAGCAACCCCTGGAGGGCCATAGCTTCCCCTTACCTAGTGTGAAACTACTTTTGATGAAACTAAAAAAAGTATTGCAATGGTGCCACTCAATCACTGCCAAGAGATTAAGGACTGAAGCCATTATACTTCACTCCACTTTTGGGGTATCAAGAAAAAGCATGCACCTTTGGACAATCCTGTGATCCTTGCACTGTTGGTCTGAAAAGAAGACGTACATTTGCAGCCTCTGCCACCCATTCCACCTTATTCTGTGATTTGATAGATTAGAAATATGCTGGAATTCCAGCAATCAGATACCTGATTGGCTGCTCTCTGTCACCATTTTGGTTTCCACAACAGCTTTTTTAGGTATCGGGAGTGTGCTTGATGGGGACCGAGTTGGGCTAGCACTAGCTGACCGACTTCCCCGAAGTAGTCGTTTGACATCGTCCAATTCTGTCCCTAAAAGAGAAAAGAGATATTGGAGACTTAAGGCCAAAACTTGACAATGTGGGTAGAAAATTAAAAGCATGATGTTGGTAGAAAATTGTATGCTTTATATGTTTTGGTCTTTAAAATGACAGATGCATCTGAAGACGAGCTGAATGGTGCAAGCCAAAGCTACACACACACACACACACACACACACACACACACACACACACACACATTATACCTCTGAAGCATATTCTTTCCCTCAAAGACTTCTGGACACGGTAGTTTACCCCTCGTAGAGCTACAATTCCCAGCAACCCTTAACAAACCAGTGCCCAGAATTCCGGGGGGGGGGGGGAGGAAAGAGAGAGAGAGAGAATGTGCTTCAAACATGCTTCAAAAATATAGTGTGTATGCAACCCTTGTCTCTGTTCTGGCTGGCCCACCTCAACATAAAGGACTCTTCCTCCCTTGAGGCCACAAGTAATTTCTTCATTGGATTATAGTGATCCTTGCTCCTTGTGTATTTTTGTCAGCCCCTATAGAGTTTCCGGCTAACAGATATTAGGAAAATATCAGATGGCATCATGGAAAAAAAGGGCTACCACATGGTCAGAGGAAGAGTTCATCACTACAACTACTGGATTATTAATCAAGGAGATTCAGCTACCCTTTGTTCAGTCCACAAAAAAACAGCTCAAGCACTTACACCTGGTTGATGGAGAAGCACTCTGCAGCCTCACTCGAATTTCACTCTCTGTACAAGACAAAATGAAAGAGGCTTATTGTGAAGGGAGAGGTAATGGTAACTGGATACCCTCTACACACCTTTGGCATGAAGAAGGTTCATTGCTACTGGTTGTTAGCTTGGCATTTGGTATGTTCTGTCAGTATTTAGACCACATGCAGCAAAGTTTGAAAGGAACAGAATACTAATTTTTCCTACACCACGGCTTGTCTAATCATTTATTTTATGAGTTTATTATTAGAATGCAATGGTGACAGCAACTTTTATAAAACTGCACTCTGCTTACATTCCTAGACCTCCCACCAGCCCAATTTTTCTTTTACATAATATGTGCTGACATTTCAAAATGTCGCTTTCCTCAGTAGCAACCTGCAGTGCCTCATCATAGCAAACCAGGTTTTTAAAAAACTTGTGTGACTTGGCATTAAAGAAAAAAGCTTTCAAAACAAACAAACAAAAAACCACTTAGCATGCCCACACACTCTTGGGCATGCCCAAATTAAATATTTGGATCTCTACAAAGTGTATATTATATCTTACCACGAGTTTGGCTTCGCCCCCTGGTAGCAGAGGAACCTGTGAAAACCAAGGAAAATGTTAAATGCAATTGTTTGAAATTTTATTTTGAAAAACTGTGATCAAGATGACAAGGTTGACGAAAACCCATAATTATTTGAGGCAGGGGTTCCCAACAAAATTTTCCCGAGGACCCCTCATCGAGCCGCTATTGTGACAAGGACCCCCATTAATTCCTAATCCTAAATCTAATTCCTAATCTAATTTTTCCAGTAAGCTTAACACTGATCTTGGAAGGGTTAGGTTCAAGGGACGCCGACGATTTAGGTTCAATGGACACTGACAAGATCGGTTCGAGAGTCACTCACTTACTTGCTTGAATATCAAATGCATTATCTTCCTCTTCATCTGTAGGCCTTTGTCATTTTAACGAACCACTTTTTAACCAACGTTCCATTTTTAACTACACAAACTGTAGCTTCCGTGAAAAACAACGCTTTGTTTACAAACACGACTGTTTTGCAAAGAGGCAGCGCGCGCCAGGGAGGAGGGAGGGGAATGGAGAAGACAGGGTACCTGCGCAGTAGCGCACAAATGAAGCCGACGCGCGCAAAGCATCTTGGGGAGGTGAGCGTTAGTAGAATGCGCGCGCTGCCTCTTTGCAAAACAGTAGTGTTTGTAAAGCGCCACCTAACGGCATACAGCAGAACTACTGCCTCTATCTAATTCTAGTTTTGCGCTAGACTCTGCTCATGCAGGAAGCGGACAAAACAAAAAAAATGTTATCATACGAAATATATTTAATATATTTTTTATTCTAATAGCATCTTGCGGACCCCTCTGGCATAGCTCGCGGACCCCTGGGGGTCCACGGACCACCTGTTGGGAACCACTGATTTGAGGGAAAGAAGGTTCTTTGAATAACCTGCTTTAAAGGTATAGGGCAATCCTTAGAAAACATTGGAAGAATGATTTATGCTTCCAGTGACAGGGGAATGAGATCCTATATCACTCTTCATCCCCTCCGATGTCACCCAGATTCCTAGGGCCTTATCTGTAAGAGTCCTGTATTGCAGTAGTTCAGCCAGGAATGGGAAGCACTGGCAGTAGTTCTACAGCTGCGGTAACTGGCTCTTGGGCTTCCTTTCAGCTTCCTGGGACTCGGGTATTCACACTGGCACAACAGAGATGGAGTGGGAAAGGGGTATGCTTGTGCTGTCTGTTACTTTTGTAGATCAGGCACTTCTGCATATTATCCCCAAATATTAGACACATGCATTTCAGCTTCTTGTCTACTAAAGCCAGAGCTATTAGAAAGATCCCATTTCTTTCTAAATGCAAAGCTCTGCACCAGATGGAAACACGACAGCTAACTCAAATCTGAGTTGTTTCCATAATTCATTCTAGTGCAAGTATATAGGGATTTTTTCAACATTTTGAACTCCCAGACCATAAGGCATTTAATGTGCACCTGCCCTCAATTTGGTCTTCATAGTATTAATAAAAGAAATGTACCAAAATCTTTTCTTGGAAACTCTGGAGAGGAATTTGCGCTGGAGCTCCCTGCAGGGAAAAAACAAGAAGATTTCATATTAAAACTTAACTGCATGTGTTATATGGAAAGGGGAATTTCAATAGTATAACGTATCAGCATCGTGGTATATAGAGTATCCTGTAGTTTTCTTTGGAATTAAAAGGTGTCCCAAGGACATATGCGGAAGATCCATTGAATAGTCTGCTTGAGAAGTCAGGAAATGATCTTGGCAAAGTGCAGAGAGAGGGTTATCACTGCTGATGAAAGTGTTATGTTAGACAATGGATTACAGTGCTATAGTCCAAAAAGGCTAAAAGGATCATGAATTGATATGACAATGGGGTGGGACTCATTGGAAGAACAAAAGGATCAAAAGTAGCAGAAGTACTGTAAAGGGCAAGTATACACTGGCCTGGTTCACATGTCTGGGTAAGCCAAACCATGGTGTCTCGAGGCCACATAATTGTGTTGGATCCCAGAGAGGAGCTTGCACCCACTTTGCTTCTCTCTGGTCCTTTAAGCACAGCACTGCAGCTAAACCGAAAGTTTGGCTTAGCGTGTCATTTGAATCTGGGGTTGTGGTTAAGGTCTCTGCTCCTCAAACACCATCTGTAGCCAAGGCTTGTGCTATGATTACAGACAGCGGTTAAGCAAAAGATCAAAATTTGGCTTAGCTAGAAGGACCAGGAAAGATCAGAGTGGATACGAGCTTCTCTGAAGGAATGAGCACATTTGTGAGGTCCCTGAAAGCCAGAGTTTGTGCAAATGAAGCAGGCTTCTAGGATAGTTGCATGATTAGCCAACATAATCTGTGCACCCCTTAGTTTCCTTGAGACTATGATACCTTCATATCCTGCATGGCGAGTGGAATAGGTTTTTCGTTCAAAGGTGGAGCCTGGTGATTTGGTAAGAGTAGAAGAAGGAGTGATGGCTTGCTTGTAGGAGGAAGAGGAGGTATTCGTCCTAGCATTTCCACCTACAGATGAAACAAAACCTCCTAAAATGTATGTACAATCGATCAGACTGTGGTGGAAATGACAGTCCGGTCTTTAATTTAATATTTATTACTTAGAACAGGAACCTTTTTCAGCCCGAGGGTCACATTTGCTTTTGGGCAACTTTTGGGAAGGGGGGGAAACAATGCCAGGGTGGGCTGAGCCAGAGAAAATAGTGGACACAGCAAATGTTTAACCTTTGTATAGCAGGCTGGTTTGTACACATGGTCATAAACCCCTCTCCATCTTCCATTCAGCCAGCAACAGGCTTTCATCTAATATACTGTAGTGCTAAGTAACAATCCCGTCGGTTCAAGGGTTTACACTAGCACAGCAGGCCTGTACCCTGCTCCTCCTCCCACAGACACCCTGAATCTTTTCTGGACTGTTCCCTCAACCCTCCAGAGCAGATTTGGGGTGGTGGTGTGGGGAGTGTGTGAGGAGAGAGGGGGGGAATCCCATGGCACAATTATAAATCCTTCTGCTGGGATGGTTACTTACGAGTTACGTTGAATACAAGCCATAGCCTTTAGAAGTCAATGACATTTGGGGCCTCATATCATCACTTAGGGGCTTTACAGATTATTTCAGTTTCACAAAAGCCTGTGTGGTTTGCTACACATTGCAAAGTTTGTTGAAGTGTATACTGTATTTTGAAGGATGAGTGTGTATCTTGGTTTGCATATTGTTTCAGGAACTGTGAGTTAAATCAGTTTGCCTTTAGATGCAAACTAAACCAAACCCCACCCAAATCCTACTTGGAATAGTGTGGTTAAAATGCGGTTTGTCAAATGTCCTGGTGGTTGCTGCATATATTTCTACCTTTGGATTTTCATGAGGTCTCCAAAAACAGAAGGATAGCTGTGACCTAACATGATGCAGTCATGTGAATACTGGGTGGATGCCATGCTCCAAATTATGAAGAGAGAATGTGCCCTTTGTAATCCCAGGAAGAGGGCTGTTCTCATACATTTGCTTGTACTTCTGAATCTGGTGTCATTTAGTGGCTTCCCGTATTAAAATGTTTGAAGAACAATGAACTTTTGTGAGGAAGCCTTTGCTTCCCTCCTCTGCCCTGCTCTCCAATTTTTACACTGACTTGGAACGCAATGACTTAAGACACAGAATCATCAAGAGTTTATTAACTCAAACTGCTCTGGCTTGTTTAATGTGGCCATGAGCGTCATACTTTCAATATGGATTCCTAAAGTATCTAGGGAAATTTTAAAAAAAGCCATTTCAATCAGGCCCATTACAAGAAAACACACTAATGTGTTCCATGTTAATTAACTAGGAGTGTTACGTCTCCTTCTAGGAGGTGAGCGTGTGGCCTATGGAGAGCTTTACACCTGGAAGGTTTTATAAAGTTTCATGAAGTTGTGTGAGGTCTGTCCTGTCTAGGCTGCTTCCAGTGGTTCTGTTAGGGGCTGGACTTTGGGGCTCCAGGGCCCTACAATCCAGGGGTCTTCAAATGACTGCCAGCAATGATGGCAGAGGGTGCCCTCTGTAGTGAAGAGCTTGCTGAGGCTCCAGCAACAAGCCACCACCTTCATTTCCCCAGAGTGTCTTCAGGAAAAAGAGGAACTCGTGGGAGCCTCTTTAGTAAGGAAAAGGGGGTTTCTTCCTGCTGGAAAGAGAGCAGTGACCAGGGAGTGGGGGAGGTGGGTGAGAAGGTGGCAGAGCAACAAGATTGGCAGAGCACTGGGGGAGAAGGCAGGACAGCAGCCCAGGTGGCATGTTGGGAGAGAAGGGCGTAGCCAGGGTGGGAATCCCTGGAGGTCTCTTTGCCCAGGCCCCCTTGGCAGTGCTGTCGGCCTCATCAGAAGAAACTATCAAGGCACACCCACACAGCCTGTTCGGAGTTATCTAGTGGGCAGTTCCTTGGATGTCTAAATGGATGCCTTCCATGTTCTCTGCCGAAAGGCTATTCCAAGGCAAACCAAATATGTTTATACGAAAAACTAATGTTTATTTGCAGCTGTTTTTATTTGATTCCTCTGTACCCACATGTGCTGAGCCCAAGAAGAAATGCCAAGAAAAGACAGAGAACCACAGAAGATTGCAAGGAAATATAATTGTGCGGTGATATTTCCTGGAAGAATTAAAAAACAACAACAGTTGTATAAACTCCCACCATTTACCACAAAAAGGATGCTGCTTCCAGATTTTAAAGGGCATCTCTGGGCAAGGACTCTTTCCCTCCTCTTGTAGTTCCACAAAAGTTCAGAGGAGGAATGCTTCTCCCACACATACACAAAGCACTTGTCATTTTTGAATTGTAAGCTTCTGCCCTTTCTCCCCACACCTTTTTACGTTCCTCGTTTATGTTGTTTCCCTTTCCCTTCAGTCTGCGAACCACTTACTGGCTGTCACATAACTGCTGCCGTGGGTGTATGTCCTTTTCTCCACTCCACCTCCTCCACTATAAGCCGTTGATTTGAGGCTGCTGGTACTGCCTCCTTCTGTCAAAGTAAACACAACATGAGATTCTGAGGGTGGGAAAAGGCAGGAAAAGAGGACTGAGGAATAATATAGGGGCCTTTCGGTGGGGCCATATACAACATGAGCATGCCTCACATATATGATGTCAAACAACCATACGAATTTTAGAAAGCATCTGAAGGCAGCCCTGTACAGGGAAGTTTTTTACGTTTGATGCTTTATTGTGTTTTATACTTTGCTGGAAGCTGCCCAGAGTGGCTGGAGCAACAGAGTCAGATGGGCATCATTTATTATTATTTATACCCCGCCCATCTGGCTGGGCTTCCCCTGCCACTCTGGGCTGCTTCCAACAAACATTAAAATACATCAAATATCACAGATTAAAAACTTCCCTAAACAAGACTGCCTTTAGGCATTTTCTAAATGTCAGGTAGTTGTTTATCTCTCTGACCTCTGATGGGAGGGGGTTCCACAGGGTGGGTGCCACTACCGAGAAGGCCCTCTGCCTGGTTCCCTGTAGCTTTGCTTCTCGCAATGAGGGAACCGCCAGAAGGCCCTCGGCGCTGGACCTCAGTGTCCGGGCAGAACGATGGGGGTGGAGATGCTCCTTCAGGTATACTGGACCGAAATTGATGATGATCAATTTCACAGAAATAACGTAAGACTAGACTGTTGTTTTGTTGTTTAGTCGTGTCTGACTCTTTGTGACCCCATGGACCAGAGCATGCCAGGCACTCCTGTCTTCCACTGCCTCCCGCAATTTGGTCAAACTCATGTTCGTAGCTTCAAGAACACTGTCCAACCATCTCGTCCTCTGTCATCCCCTAGCCTTCCCCAAACATGCTGGGGCTGATGGGAACTATAGTTCAAAACAGTGCTTTTTTTCTTTAAAAAATGTTTAGGGGTACTCTCATTTTGACTCAAGAAAATCACGATTTTATAGTTCAAATCGGCGGAAATAAATATAGTAAATGGACAAAAGTACAAAGATTTAAAAAAGGTTTAGGGGTATGTGTACCCCTGCGTCCCCCCAGAAAAAAGCACTGGTTCAAAACAACTAGAGAGTATGAGGTTGAGGGAAAGTGGACTGGATTAATTCCTCTCAAGAATAGGGCTGCCGCATGGTCAATCTTGAACTGACTAGGTGGGTCCCCCTGCCTACACTCACATGTCATACTTGCAACACAGCTTCAGTGCTAGAAAACAGACCACTTTAAATCTACTTAGCTGAAATGAGAATTACATTCCAGTGAGAAAGGGAAGGCTAGAACCCTAGTCAGAAGAGTTGTACGATCAAGAGCTATTATCACTGCTTAGCACTCCTTACAATTACTCTGGTAAAGAAACCACAGCACAGATGGTGTGGCTGGCCAAAAGTTACTCAGCAAAGGTGCTTGATATCAAACTCAAACAGCTGTTTTAGTCAACACATCCCACCCAGGTCTTTCCAGGCTGATGCTAGTGTGAAGGGAAGTTACATCATCAAGGACAATGCAGGCCGAGGTCATGCAGAAGCCATGGGAGAATGGGACCAATTGATATTTAGAAACAACAACCCTCTACTGGCAATGTTCCTTGGCTCAGAAATAATATGATCTACAGTAACTGGATTTTTGTTCCATATATTCTTCTGAGCCAAGCCTATGGGCCTAGTGAACTCCCATGCACAGAGAGGCTGTACAAAGACTCTTGCTATTTTTAATCCATGTCTTTCCTATAACTTGGGCAACTTCAGAAGACCAACCATAAGCAGCAGGGTACTTTTGTTATGCTTTGATCTATAAGCTCAGTGGCACAAACGCTTGAGGGGCTTCTGACAAAGAGGCACAAACAAAGCAAACTGAGTTGCATGCATGCAGAAACACGTATGCTGAATTCTGTATAGCAGCCACTTACTTGGGGGAAGAGATGTCAGTCTGGTGGTAACAGTTTCTGTAATAACTGTAAAAAAGAGAGAGAAGAGGAGTATAAACCCATGGGATAGGTTGTCCTCATTTACAGGGGAACCTTGATGCTGCTCATCAATCATTAGCATCTGGACAGCAAATTGAGCAGGTACGCAGGTCACCTGATCACACTATTTCCCACTGTGGTGAGATCAATTGCATTTCCCTTCAAATCACAGCATTATTTCTAAAATTACATCTTTACATAGGCAATTTTAATGCAAATTTGTGCTCACTTTTCTCCCCGTTTGGGGGCGAGAAGTAAGTGGCCACAACTTCTTCTCTTTTTTTCAAAATTGCTAAGCTGAATTTGAGTTGTGAATTAAAACCAACAAATTCCTTTTGAAAGTTGTTTTGAATATTCATTTCTGGCCCATGGAAACCATCTTGGTAATTCTGAGAAGGACTCGATTTTTTACAGGTGAGATATTTATGAAGGCATAGTGAGATATAGCTTTTCAAAGGATGTATACAGCAGGGATAATTGCCTGAGACCCTGTGAAATATATAGCCGAAACCATCTCTGAAGATGGCAATATAATGCTCCTGAAATGGTATATAGTATTAAGCTGCTATTATCCTGGTTTGCAAGGTTGGCTTATTATATCAAAACTTCCATTTGGGAAATAATCAGGAGGTTCCACTTCGTCCCAACCATGGGGCAAATTCACACAAACTTTTCTTCTTTGAAGTGTTACCCTGAGATGACTCCTCCATCCCAATACTCAAGCGCTGAGGGCCTTCACATTTTAAGATCTCATTGCTGCATAATGAACATTTCATTATATATAAGCCTTTTTTAAAAGGATATAAGAGAAGACCACTAAGCCTTTTTAAAAAGGATATAATAGAAGACCACTGAACCACATGGATATTGAAGGGTGAAATGGTACTAACTTTTACCTCTGCAATGTCTGTGGGAATCAACTTAAAGAACCACCGATTCCTAGAAAAGGCTTCAACTTACGTCTCTCTGTGACTTCTGATCCATCTCGCCTGTTTTTCTTTGTTACAGCGGCCATATCATTGCTACATGAAGGCGAAGAGAAAGAGCAAAGGTTAACATATTCCTGACCCCCGGTGGCTTCTTTGCTATACAGTGGTACCTCTGGTTAAGGACTTAATTCGTTCCGGAGGTCCGTTCTTAACCTGAAACTGTTCTTAACCTGAAGCACCACTTTAGCTAATGGGGCCTCCCGTTGCCGCCGGAGCACAATTTCTGTTCTCATCCTGAAGCAAGGTTCTTAACCTCAGGTACTATTTCTGGGTTAGCGAAGTTTGTAACATGAAGCGTTTGTAACCTGAAGCGTTTATAACCCGAGGTACCACTGTAGTGGACCCACACAGGCCCCTCCTCCCTCCTCAGCCAATACTAGGCTAGGAAGCAGCTTAAGAGGTGGAGTTTGCACACTTTCACACAGTCCCTCCTGGACCACTTCACAGGCCTTTTTCTATTTGATGAGAATATGTGTGATTTATAAAGACTGGAAAGTTAGAAGTTTTGGTTTTTTTTCTAGGATAAACCAATTCCTCACAAGAGAAAGGCACTCTGCACATGTTCACAAGTACGGTATTGTGTTCTTTGACCTCTCCCCCGCCTCATAAAATACTCCGAAGTAATCCATCCAGGGTGCTAGAAAGTTTATCCAAAGTTGACCATTATTTCATTGACATTTCTTGGTCAGGGTTCTGGAGAGGTGTCTAATTAAAGTACAGTACTGTAGAAGAAAGGTAGAAACTTGTTTTAAAAACAGCTGCTTCAGTTGGTGAAGCAACAGCGTCATCTAGTGGCAGCTCAGGAATATTTAGCCAGTGTTTATCTCCCCCTGCTCAGATTTAGCTCACAGCTTTATTCTTCAAATGTTTCCAGGCCTCACCTCAAAATTTAAAATATTCCTGTAAAAACATTCTATATTTGTTTGCTTGTACTTTTGGGATATGACTGTCCTTGGGATCCAGCGGTATTGGTGGTGTTCTTTGTTCAACTAGATTCCTGTTTTCAGACATGTAGCTTTTTGAGGTTTTTAAATAACATTTTGACATTGCTGCATTTTAACAATGTTGCACACTACCCCAAACTCCTACAAGAAGCAGGGCAAAATAAAAACAACATAAATCTTTTATTTTAGCTTGCAATTATCTCTAGCGTTTGCCACCCCCTCTGGCACTAAAAGGTAGGAACGTTCAGATTTCTGAATTACAGTGGTTACCTTCCCCCTAATAAACTACAGTGTTTAGCTCAGGGGGGAAAAGAGAGCAGGAAGGTGGAACATATGTTCTGCTGAAGGGTATAATAAAAAGAGGAGTGCTGAACGGGCAAGAAATGGGAGCAAAGTAGTTTATGAAGGGACCAGGGCTGTTGTTGCACATTCACTTTGCACTTACACCTGAGGGCACATATCTGCTATCATCTGCTGAACTTGTGGAGGTAAGGAATATTTAAATCACATGCCTTCCCCCTGCCCCAATTACCCTGGGAACTGTACTTTGCTCCATGTGCTGGGAATTATAGGTCTGTAAGGGGGTAAACTACAGTTCTCATGATTTGTTGCAGAAACTATGACTGTTAAAGTGGTGTAAATGTGCTTTAAATGTATGGTGTGGGTGCAATTTCATTCCGCCCACCTACATACAGCTCAGTGAACTCATGAAGAGGGTTATTTGCCTTTGGGATGACTTTGACAGTGGTTTTACTCATGCTCAGTGATTGGTTGATTGTCACTAAAGGAGGAATTTCCTCTCAAGCCACATTGGCTAAAAGATGCCTAAAGAGGCAGCCTTGCATGAGCTGTGCTCCGTATGGGATTATATTGTGTGTACTTTTTCCTAGACAAATACTGTTCCTGTGTAGGAAAACATTTGCACATGAAGTGAGTCTCATCTCAGGGTAAATCCACCCTAATTGTTTGTCTAAAGTCACCCAAATCTCTTTCTTCACTGCTGTGCCCTCTTCCTCAGGATAATGGATGCCTGAGGCGCTTCAGCAAACCCACAGCACCTTAAACCATGAATCACAGGCAGAGTCATAATTGGCGCGCATGATGAACAAGCTCCAACACTGAAGGAAGATGCTTGAAAGATGAGCTTAGGCGGGTGGAACAATGGAGCCCTGGAGCCAAACCCAACCCAGTCTATGAGAAGATTTTGGCTTGAGGTGCCATCTTGGCCTCACTCTCTCAGCCTCTGTTGTCTCGCTAAAGTTTCTTTTGCATGTTCCTTTCTTTTGCTCGACCTTGGTTTTCAGGATTTGGGAGAGCAGCCAGTGTGGTGTAGAGGTGAGGGTGTCAAACCAGACATGAAGATCAAATCCTCACTCTGTTGTCATGAGCAAGGCTGGCCCTACAATTGGGAACAATAAGGGAATCACCTCAGGCAGCACAGACTGGCAGGCAAAGGCAACAGCTTCTGAGCATGGAAGGTGGAGCCATTGTGTCATTTGCCTCAAGCGGTAAAACATCTTGGGCCAGTCCTGGCCATGAATGTCTTAGGGCAGTCACATTCTCTCGGCCCAAACTACCTCACAGGTTTGTTGTGAAGTTAAAATGGGGAGGAGAAGAACCACAAACATTTCTCCAAGCTCATTAGAGGAGGGTTGGCAGCTTGTGGCCTTCCTGATATTGCTGGACTGCAACTCTCATTGACCATGACCATTGGGCCACACTGGCTGAGGCCAATGGGAATTGGAGTCCAACACTGAGCCTTGCCTTAGGTGACATAAAGGATTAAAATGCAATTAAGTAACCTTCAGATGGCATCTGGTCATGCATGCTGTGAATAGAAACACTGTGCCCCCTCCCTCTAGTCTCCTGCCACAGAGGTCCAAAGAGGACACTTCCAGGTATTTTAATGCTGCCAAGTAATTTAACAACGAAACTCAAGGTGATAGGACTCAAAGCTATCTGAGAAGCATACTCTAACCCAGACAGGGAAAGTGTGGCCCTTCAGATGTTTTGAGCTCCAGCTCCCATCAGCCCAAGCCAGCATGGCTAATGGTCAGGGGTGGTGGTAGTTCAATATGTAGAGGGCCACAGATTTCCCATCTGTGACTTATTCTATGGCATTTTTCTGGTGGTGAATGGTCAGGAATCCCAGGAAATACACAATGCAGTGGTACTGTCCTTTAAATTATTCTTCAACTGGCCCCTGGGTCACAGCAATCAAATCCTAAGACTGTCATTTCACACCATTTAAACTAGGGTTGTCATACGTCCGGAATTTTCCAGACATAGCCAGGATTTGGTGGTCGGAAACAGTGTCCAGGCAGAAATTCCTTAAATTTCCAGGAAAATCCAGACGTATGGCAACTCAATGTTGGAAGTGTAGATTTTTGTGAATTTCCTTAATAGCTTTGGACAAAACTAGAAAAAGCTCAACAACTTTGGCCAAAAAAACAACTTTTATATCTGGATTTAAACTTTATGAAATAAAGGAAAAGGTTTTGCTTTGTTTAGCCAATCTACTAAAAAAAATAAAACGAAACCAGAAATCTCCTCTACGCCATTTATTAAAGTTTCTAATTTATAGGCTGGTTTTTATTGTATTTTATATGCTATATAAGTCGCCTTGATATATTTTATGAAAGTACAGATTATCAATGTTTAAACACACAAATAAATAGTATTTATTAGGTTTGTGACTCACTTGTTATCAAGGTCTCCAAGAGACATTTAAAAGGTCTCCAAGAGACATTTAAAAGCATAAAAATAAATACACTATACCATTAGAAATTCATATAAAACATCAACATTCTCATACAAACACTCAGAATTCATATATACACACATAGGTTGTCCACACTAGAGCAAATGTGGATTTGCCGGTCTCCCCAGTAATGTCCACCCTATCCCAGTGTTGTCTTTGGACCTTTCCCCCTTTAAATGCAGGGTTTTTCAATCCTTGAAAAGTCCAAAAGAGCTAGGACTGAAAAAGTCCACATTTAAAGCTGGAAAGGTCCAGGACAACACTGAGATGGGGTCTACTTTTTGCTCCAGTGTGGACAAGTCTATCATACAGAAACAACCCCCCCTACAGCAGCCGTAGGAAACTTTGGCAGCACTCCAACAGCAGAACAAAATCAGGTCCGTCCATTAATTACCCCTTTGTTCCATAGTCTCCCAGATTTGAAAACAGCAACTTTAGCCACTGAAACTGGTCCAGTTGGCTTTCATGATCTTCCAGCACTGCTGATATCACTTATCAATCAAATTTACCTTCACAGCTAAGCTACTATAGTAGCCTAGCTACTGCTTTGGGGTCCTGTGTACCACTCCTTCACATATCTAAGGCGACAGCAGGGATTTGAAGTCTAGCAAGGCTTTCTTTTTCCTTTTGTTCCATCCTCTGGGGTACAGTGACTAGAAATGAGACAAGCTGGCACATTTGGTTTTGGTGTTTTACATGGATGCCCATCATGTGATAAGACATCAAAGGAGAGGGAATTCCCAAGAAAAAACTATTATATATCCTGCCACTGAAAATGTTCCATTTGCCCAAGGAGCTGATTTAAGGATCATAAGTGAAATTTGGAGGTCTTCCAGGAGTGGCTGCACAGCAATCTGTTGGGGACATTCTAACATTCCTACAGTGAGCAGGAGGTTGGACTAAGGCAGGGGTTGCCAACATTTTTGGACCAGTGGACACATTTCGAATTTTGAGAGTGTGCTTGGGGCGCCAGTCAAAAATATCTGCTATGGAGGGGGGGAGAGGCGTGGCATAACACAAAATGGCTGCCATGGAGAGTGTGGCATAACACAAAAGTAGAGAGATTGCCACCTCTGACAACCTTATGTTAACTTCGGGAAGTAAGCTGTGTATTGGTCCTGATTATGGAGATCACACAATATTGATTTTTTTAAAAACACAAACACAGGTGCTGTTGCTTTCCTCAGTACCAGGAAAAATATACAAGGTAACTACACCACACTCACAGAAATCACTTAAAAGGTACCTGTACATTTCCCCATAACTTTCTTTCTAGGAGGGTTTGAGACTTCTTGCTGTTAATCAAAGCTTAGAGTCTGGAGCACCTGCCCAGGGGCACCAGTGAAAGTCTTCGTTGGCATCATGGCAACTTCAAGTATTGGGCTGGCAACTCCTGGACTAAGATAACCTACTACAATACCTCTACAATTCTATGATTCCAGTGGAAATGTTTCCCATACTCAATATCTAACGCAGTGTTTCCCAACCTTGTGCCTCCAGCTGTTTTCGGACTACAATTCCCATCATTCCTGACCACTGGTCTTGCTAGCTAGGGATGATGGGAATTGTAGTCTCAAAACATCTGGAGGCACAAGGTTGGGAAACACTGATCTAACTGATGCTGGAAGAATTCTGAAAGAGTGGCTAATAAGCCAGGGGGGCATATTGCCTTTATACACCTAAAAACAGTTCTGTTTGTTTGTTTGTTTGTTTGTTTTTAAAAAATATGCCCTGCCTCTTAGTAGGATGGCCTCAAGGCAGTTTCAGTAAAAAAATACTGAAGTATAGGGAAACAGAAACATTATAAAGCAACAAATAAAACAACAGAACCAACAAGTACCAATAAAACAGCAAGTGGTCAATTTGTAAAAAGGACAAAGGTGTAATTAAAAGTCTTTAAGGGCCTGAGATAACAGGGCAGATTTCACCATGTGCCTAAAGAAAAGTAAAGGAAGGCACTAGGCAAACATGTCTTGGGAACCAATGAAAAGGCCCTTTCTCCAATAGCTGAACTGCAAATAGGGTAGTACCTCAAGAAAGGCATCTGACAAGGATCTTAAAAATGGTGGGCAGGCTGAGTAAGGAAAAGGCAGCCCTTCAAGGCCCAACTAAACTAAAGCTGCAATCCTATACTGTACACACTTTCAAGTCGCAACAAATTCATTTTTAAAAAATCGGCAACATTTTTAAAGCAAAAATTAAGTTAAATTATGTTAATTCTAGGTGTTCACAATTATAACTAAATGGGACCAGAACATTATTCTTTTAAGATGGTTTTGCTGATTGTATCATTACTAATACTGGTGTTTTTGTAGCATCAGGGCATACGGTAGCATAAAACAAAAATAAACTATGGAAAAACTATTGAGCAAAAAACTACACCAGGAACTATCTGAATAGGCATAAGATCTAAAAGAAGCAGGGGAAATTATCATTTTATCTTGATAAGAGTTCTTCAAATTGAAATAATTGTTAATGGACATGTGATATAATTATATCCAAAGCAAGTGATTGCTTGCAAAATGCAAGCATACTGCAGTAATGAAGCAGCAATTTAGGGAAGGAGCACAGCTCACAGGTAGAGCTTATTATGCTTTGTGTGCAATCTCTGCCATCTTCGGTCTGTGTGGCTTTCTCTAGATGTCTTGGCCATTGGTTCAGTGAGATAACATGGCCAAAGGACTTAAGCACTGAGGCATAGTGTCCATTACAGTGGGATGGTGAAAAACCCCAGCAGCCCAAAAGGGAAATGCCCTTCCCAATTTCAAATAGTGATTGCTTCTCAGATTATATTCATGCTACATTAAACTGGTTAGGTCCTGCTGTAGTCCCGGTATGTCTCTGCTGAGTGGTGCTTGTCAGGGTTTCAAGTAAGAGTCTTTCCTGGCCCCACCTGGAGATGCCAGGGACTGAACTTGTGACCTTCTGCACGCAACGCATATGGTCTCCCTACTTGTATGATACAGTCTGTGCCAGCTCCTGCCATTCCACCCAGCTACCAGTGAACCCTGGCAGAGAACCAGCCATGGCTGTGTGGTCCCTTCAGCTACTTCTCATGTTCATCATGCAGGCAAAGGGAAGCTGGATTTCTCTCAGACATGTCCTTCCTGCCCTCCCAGTGATGTATTAAAGCACTTGAGCAGGAGCACAGAGAGTCTTCATTTGGTAAGGCATTTAGAACTCAGCTTTAAAAAACCCTAAGTTAAGCAACTTGGAATAGGCCACTCAGGATAGAATCTTCAGAGGCCAGAAAAGGATATGGGGGAATCTGGTCCATGCTTCTAAACAAACCAAAACCACAGTTTCTGCCCTGTTAACATTGGGCGCTTCCATATTGCTGGCATTTGGTGGTGGGATTCAGTCCCTTAGTGGCATCAGGTGCCACAATTTTAGTTGATTCAGAGGTCTTGTGCAACTTTTTATTAACCCCCCCCCCAAACTAGACTTTTTTTGGTATATGAAGCATGGCAAGAAAGTCGGGGAAAACACTTACCGGTAGGTAGTTTGGGCATCAGCTATCTGATCTCCCAGCAAACAAATCAGGATGAATGTTCAGTAGGCAGGTTATGCGGAAGCGAAGCACCCTTAGATTAGTTACATTTTAATATACGCACCACAACTAGGGAGCAGGATCAAGCAAGATGTGTCATGCATGCCTCTAGGAAACAAATGTCCTTAGGATAAGGAATATGTTCAGTACAACACACCCAGCCAGCTCAGAAGAAAGCCAGCTCGCAGAAGAAAGCGGTTTTTTTAAATGCCAGAAGCCAACAGTTAACCTGGCCCTAGGGGATATTTATGCATTTTTCTAAATACAGTAATTGGGCAGAATTTGTGAATGGAAGTAAAATGGTGAATTCCACTTCCTCAATATTTCTCTCAGCTCCCTAACCTGAGATTGTCTCTTCTGATATTCTCTTTTCAGTCATGCCCTTAACATTTCTGAAGAAGGGAATGTTATCCCATAGGTAGAGGAGATTCATTTTGGGCCCTTTAAGACACTATTGAAACACCATAAAAGTCACAATGCTCTTCAGAGGAGCTTAATTTTTAATCATGTTCTTTACTCCTATATTTTCCAGGAGACTAATTCAGCATTTAACTTCAGAAGATTCCTGAAAAGTTTGCCTCTAGAGTAGAATCTAGCAAAGGCTTTTTCAGTGTTGATAAACATATTTAAATACAATTTTGCAGATGGGAGGGACACCTGAAAGCCCACAGTCCAGGTTTGAAACCAAAGTAGTTACAGAGATGAACAAAATAATCATGAAATAACACAATATAAAGAATTACTAATGACCTACAAAACAGCCTTTTAATAATGATGCTAATTTTTGAAAGTCCATAACCCAAGATTAGGTACTTAATTGTATACACAGGAATACATAGGAGTGCAGTGATTCCTGATAATACACTCCTTGCTGATGAGGGTGGCTTGAATCTATTGTTATTTTTCACAGTCAACACAAAATTCCTTTCTGCAAAGGAACTGCAAGCATTTTTTGAGAGATACGGTTCAGTGTACCCAAAAACAGGATCCACACACTTTGTCCACAGAACTAGCACACGATAAGTACATTTTTGTAATGATGGCTATGCAATTCCTCTGCCTTGAGAAATGCATTAGCCAGTCTTTCTTCCAGGGTTCTGACATACCATACTCATCTACAGCTATAACCATAATATTGTGAATCTAATAAGGCTGCAATGCTTTTGTATGCTTACTACGAAGTAAGTCTCATAAAATTTACTTTCAAGTAAATATCCACACGACTGGACCACATCGACCCAGATGTGAGAGGAAATGCTTATTTTGGCTTGTTTTCAGAGTACTGCTATTAAGTTGTATACAGTATTTATAACTTCTCTTTCAATGCCCATTGTACAGTAAAGCTATTTCCCCATAACCAAACTGTCTTAATAATCAGTCTCTACAGCATAATTACTAGACTTCTTAATATAGAATAAGAAGCTATTTCAGCCCGTAATTTGTCTGAGATTTTATCTCCTCACACTTCCCCCCTTTTTAAAAATCAAAGAATCTGATAGCGTTACATACCTGAAGTGCTTCTGTTTGTAATCCTTATTGTTTGCTTTCTACCCAGATCCCAGATGTTGTCCCACAAGTCCTTGAATAAAGCACTCCTTCAGCAGTATGGTGTTTCTGAGACCGAGTGATCCTCAGAGAATGCTGAATTTGACTTGTATTTAATGTCTTTTACCCCACGCCCCCCAAACACGTATGTTCTTTCTTTTCCCCAAAACTTTTTTCCTAAACAAGTCCTGACAAAGGTGTGCGATGGTTTTTTGCCTTACTCCACCCTATCAATTATCTGACACAGTGCGGGTTTTTAAAAAAAAGTCTGCCTCCAGGAATCAAATTTAACTGCTGAAATAAAACACATCAAGCTACAAGCTCAAATACATCCAGTCTAGCCTATTGCAATGTGCTTTATATGAAGCTGCCTTTAAAGACGGCAAGGAAATTTTGGTTGATGCAGAATGCAGCTAGTTGAGGTTAGGTATTTGTTGGCTACTTTTTCCTTTTTAGCCACAATTTGAAGGTATTTAATCCTTATGCCCAAAATAGTATAGGGCCAGGTTATTTGAAGGGAAGACTACACTCATATGAACCCGCCTAGGTAAAGGGACCCCTGACCATTAGGTCCAGTCGTGACCGACTCTGGGGTTGCGCGCTCATCTTGCATTATTGGCCGAGGGAGCCGGCGTATAGCTTCCAGGTCATGTGGCCAGCATGACAAAGCCGCTTCTGGCAAACCAGAGCAGCACATGGAAACGCCGTTTACCTTCCCGCTGTGTTGTTGTTGTTGTTTAGTCGTTTAGTCGTGTCCGACTCTTCGTGACCCCATGGACCATAGCACGCCAGGCACTCCTGTCTTGCACTGCCTCCCGCAGTTTGGTCAAACTCATGTTCGTAGCTTCGAGAACACTGTCCAACCATCTTGTCCTCTGTCGTCCCCTTCTCCTAGTGCCCTCAATCTTTCCCAACATCAGGGTCTTTTCCAAGGATTCTTCTCTTCTCATGAGGTGGCCAAAGTATTGGAGCCTCAGCTTCACGATCTGTCCTTCCAGGGAGCACTCAGGGCTGATTTTCTTAAGAATGGATAGGTTTGATCTTCTAGCAGTCCATGGGACTCTCAAGAGTCTCCTCCAACACCATAATTCAAAAGCATCAATTCTTCGGCGATCAGCCTTCTTTATGGTCCAGCTCTCACTTCCATACATCACTACTGGGAAAACCATAGCTTTAACTATACGGACCTTTGTCGGCAAAGTGATGTCTCTGCTTTTTAAGATGCTGTCTAGGTTTGTCATTGCTTTTCTCCCAAGAAGCAGGCGTCTTTTAATTTCGTGACTGCTGTCACCATCTGCAGTGATCAAGGAGCCCAAGAAAGTAAAATCTCTCACTGCCTCCATTTCTTCCCCTTCTATTTGCCAGGAGGTGATGGGACCAGTGGCCATGATCTTGGTTTTTTTGATGTTGAGCTTCAGACCATATTTTGCGCTCTCCTCTTTCACCCTCATTAAAAGGTTCTTTAATTCCTCCTCGCTTTCTGCCATCAAGGTTGTGTCATCTGCATATCTGAGGTTGTTGATATTTCTTCCGGCAATCTTAATTCCGGCTTGGGATTCATCTAGTCCAGCCTTTCGCATGATGAATTCTGCATATAAGTTAAATAAGCAGGGAGACAATATACAACCTTGTCGTACTCCTTTCCCAATTTTGAACCAATCAGTTGTTCCATATCCAGTTCTAACTGTAGCTTCTTGTCCCACATAGAGATTTCTCAGGAGACAGATGAGGTGATCAGGCACTCCCATTTCTTTAAGAACTTGCCATAGTTTGCTGTGGTCGACACAGTCAAAGGCTTTTGCATAGTCAATGAAGCAGAAGTAGACGTTTTTCTGGAACTCTCTAGCTTTCTCCATAATCCAGCGCATGTTTGCTATTTGGTCTCTGGTTCCTCTGCCCTTTCGAAATCCAGCTTGCACTTCTGGGAGTTCTCGGTCCACATACTGCCTAAGCCTGCCTTGTAGAATTTTAAGCATAACCTTGCTAGCGTGTGAAATGAGCGCAATTGTGCGGTAGTTGGAGCATTCTTTGGCACTGCCCTTCTTTGGAATTGGGATGTAGACTGATCTTCTCCAATCCTCTGGCCATTGCTGAGTTTTCCAAACTTGCTGGCATATTGGGTGTAGCACCTTAACAGCATCATCTTTTAAAATTTTAAATAGTTCAGCTGTAGCGGTACCTATTTATCTACTTGCATTTTGACGTGCTTTCGAACTGCTAGGTTGGCAGGAGCTGGGACCAAGCAACGGGAGCTCACCCCATCACAGGGATTCGAACCGCCGACCTTCTGATCAGCAAGCCCTAGGCTCAGTGGTTTAACCACAGCGCCACCTGGGTCCCTTATGAACCCGCCTAGCCGGCCTCAAGACTGGCTTCAGAGTTGTTAGGACCCTGTGAGACATCTGCAGAGTCGGGACCTCCCCGCTACCTCACCCTCTCCCTCCTAGTAAGAAGCAGTGACTCTGCTGCTGAGAGGTCAGGTACATGGCAGTGTCCCTCATTAGTGACTCCTCCTGACCTGCTATGAAGGTCTGCTATTCGTGATCTGAAGAAACTGGGCCTTTTCTGTAGTGGCTCCATATTTGTAGAACTCCATCTCAAGCCTTGTGCATTTGACCCCTTCTCTATGTGTGTTTTTAAAGATTCCTTGAACACTTTTTTATTTCAATCAGCTTTTAGTTGAAATATGCCGAGCTAATTTTTGAATTGTTGTTACTCTCTGCCTTAAATTGTTTTAACTCTTTCATGGGAATCTGCTGGGCTGTGTTGAGAGGTGTTTTATAAACCGTTCTAGTTTATAACGTTGTATCTTTTTATCATTTTATTTTATTCATTGTGAGTCACCTTGAGAGGGCAAAGAAATACCGAACCATCTGATTAAACAAGCAAACCACTTGAAATTTCAGCCTCCTGTTTCCCAAAGTGGCCAGCCAGGGACCTCTAAGTAGTCTACAAGCATGACTTGAAGACAAAGGCAACTGGTAATAGGGTGCCAAAAAGAGAGGCTACATATCCCCCAAATTCAGGACGAAAGAAGACACAGATTTACAAAAAAAAATTATGCAAATGCTAATTTATATTCAAATATTCAAATTTAGAAATGACTAGAAAATAAATTGAAATACAATATGCCTCACAATACCATAGAAGACTGTGTGCCTGCTCAACGTCCTGTCTTTGTGCTAGCTGTTGATGGCCAACTTCAGCACCCTGTCTTCTCCCTTCATATTGTTCTTTATCTTCTTCCTGTGGTTCTTTACCTTATTGATATTTTTATCAGGCTTGGACTGAACAGCCCTTCCAGCAGAGGACTGACCTCTGCAAATAATTGATATTTGGTGGCATACTATCTCTGAGCCCCAACTGGAATTTCAATGTAGCCATCGTGGCTGGTTGCCACTGATTATAAGAAATGGGAGACATGGTAGAAGGCACCATTATACAGGCACAGGCCTGCAAGGGACCAATTAAGGTCGGTAGTTCAACCAAAAAAAAAAAAGGCACCAAATGCAGGAGAAAAGGGGAGGAAATCCTCCACCTGCAATCTCAATAAACGATTCTGTGCACTTGGGTGTTTCCTCCCCATTTTCCCCCATGTAGCTGAACTCCCTGTGTGGTAGAAGGGAGTCTCATATTTTACAGCATCTTGATGCATTCTTGCTAGAATGTCATAGTGGAGACAATAATTCTGAATGCCCTTTACACAGCTAAACACTTGCAGCAGGTGGGTCTATATCAGGCATCCCCAAACTGCAGCCCTCCAGATGTTTTGGCCTACAACTCCCATGATCCCTAGCTAAGGGGACCAGTGGTCAGGGATGATGGGAATTGTAGTCCAAAACATTTGGAGGGACGAAGTTTGGGGGTGCCTGGTCTATATCATCCATATTATAGCATGCCTGTGTTATTATAAGGGATGCAGGTGGCCTTGTGGTCTAAACCAGAGCCTAGGGCTTGCCGATCAGAAGGTCGGCGGTTCGAATCCCCGCGATGGGGTGAGCTCCTGTTGCTCGGTCCCTGCTCCTGCCAACCTAGTCGAAAGCATGTTAAAGTGCAAGTAGATAAATAGGTACCGCTCCAGCGGGAAGGTAAATGGCATTTCCATGCGCTGCTCCGGTTCGTCAGAAGCGGCTTAGTCATGCTGGTCGCGTGACCTGGAAGCTGTACGCTGGCTCCCTCAGCCAGTAGAGTGAGAAGAACGTCGCAACCCCAGAGTCGTCCGCGACTGGACCTTACAGTCAGAGGTACCTTTACCTATGTTATTATCAGAAGGTACCAAAGTACATTATGCTAGATGTGTCTATAGAACAGTTAATAACTTCAGCATGGTTGCTGGTCATGATAGCTCTCAGTTACCTGCAGTATTGCAGGCAGTTGCTGGGAACTCAGTTGATCTGAACCTCAGTTGCTGGGAAGCTGAAGTGGGGAAAGTGTGGTTGCGTTCATGTTCTGTTTGTGGGCTTCTCATAGGGAAGACACTGGGAGACAAAATGATGGACTAGAGAGACCTCATGTTCTTAATCTACAGTATTTTGCCTAATAAGGAAGCTGTATCAGTTGATGCAGAGTAGGAGGGAAAATCTCAGTGTGAAGACCTTCTTTGTATATAAGAGCAGCTTTTGAACAGTGCCTGTGAATTGAAGGTGGCTGTTTCCATAGCAACTGATTTTTGGGCCTGGGAAAGTTTATACAGGTGTAGGGTAGGCATTTGTAGTAATGAGTTGAGACTGGACTCAGTAACTTTGGGTGAATGCACTTCCTACAGTTAAGTATACACACTAAGTATCAATGATGCAGCTGTCCTTTATTGTTGCCATGTAGACTACCCTTCCTCACACCCTCCAAAATTTCTCTGATGAAAATAGAAACATCCCATTCCATAATGATAATTTTACTATTTATACCCCACACATCTTACTGGGTTGCCCCAGCCACTCTGGGCAGATTCCAACATATCTAAAAACATAATGAAACATTAAATATTTTTTAAAAAAACTTTCCCTACACAAGATTGTCTTCAGAAGGCTCGGAGGTTGGATAACTGCATACTCGCCAACATTTATCCAATGAAAATAGGGACATCCTAAGGAAAAATGAGACATTCCAGGAACAAATCAGAAACAAGGATGGTTTCTCTAAATCAGGGATATACCTGGAAAATAGGGACACTTGGAGGGTCCTTCAAGACGCCTCTTTATTTTATCTTCACAAGGACACTATTAGCTAGGTGAGGCTGAGAGATCACAAAGGGCTCAAAGTTGTCCAATCAACATCATGGCTGAGCGGGGATTTTAATTTAGGTTTCTTCACTCCTAACCACTACAGTCTAACCACTACACCACAATGTCACTGAGAAATATCCCAGGTTTACTCAAACGAAGCTGGCAACCAAGACAGGTTTGGTTGTTTTACACAAAAATACCAATAACCTGCCAAGCCAAAGTTCATCCTGATCAATTAGCAACCCTACCTGTATATTATTCAGCATACATAGGATTCAAAGGTATCACTACAAATTATTATCATGCCAGGAAACACCGGTGTTAAACCAGTGTTTTCTGCAGCAAATTTATCTAGTATGTGGGAGTATTACATGACTGTATGTGAACATTTAAATGCCAGTGCCAATAAATCTAGGAAACCTTATTAGCCCAAGGTTCCCATATGCGTGTGCACAAGTGTATTCAAGGACAGAGATACACACCTAAATTACTTTTGCTTTTGGTTCGTTTGCTGCAGAAGGCACCCTTATGGCAATCAGAACTTGAGTGAGCAAGTACTGTACCTATTAATTGATCCCCAGGGGAAATTATTCATAACATTTTCTCTGTGGTGCTCATCATATCCAATATGCATCCTCAACTACAGACATGTTTGATGTCTCCAAGGAAGAATTGGAGATCATCTTTTGTAGCCCAGTGAGTAAGAAACCGGATAGGTGTTTCTTGGCAACAAACTGTTTAAAGTGCCGATTTTATGAATCACTTTGCCTATTTATTCTTGAACTTCCAAGATTTTTTCAAAGGGAGCAAAGATCCCTTAAAAGGAAATCGGAAGTGTTGAAAATTGATAACTCAGCACTTTAAAAAGAGTATGTTGCTCTCCTCTTTGAATTCACTAATTGTCTCTTCCATTTACACAGTCCCCAAGTTTTTATGGGCAGCTAATTTAATCACCAATAGAAAATTATTTCTAATGAACAAACTACTTGTTACATGCAACAGCAGATGTCCCCCCCCCCCCCGCCAAAATGGGCCTTGAGCAGCTATGGTTTTAAGTAAAGGAACAGAGGTAAAAGGTTACCTTTCCCCATTGATTTTTCTTCACTAAGCATAAACTACCCTAGTTGCTTTTCCCCAAGAGAGTTCCACCTAGAATGCTGCTGAAAGGAAAACATATGGAGATTGGTATGATTTTTATTGGGAAAATGGCTGTTGGAGGAAGATCAAGTACTAATTCCTGCCACAGGAGTGATCATAGAGGAATAGAATTGTAGAGTTGGAAGGGGAACCCCAGGGGTCAAGTTTGTGAGCTCTGATAATAGAGAAGTTGGCCGGGCCCTCTTTACCCAAGGGGATCTATCCATGAGGCAGTTAACCATGGACTCGGTGCTAATCATACCATAGGTGCCCGGCACACACACACGCAACATCACAAGCATGATGCATATGTGTGATGTCACATGGCGGGTAGAGGCTACAAGGACGGACCGCCACAGCCTCAGGGAGGCTTAGCAGGGCCAGCCACAGCCACAAGTAGGCCCGACAAGGCCCAGCCCTTGAGACTGGGGGGCTCTGCCCCATACCAATATATTTGGAGGTGGCTGAGGTATCCTCAGCCCTATAGAGTTGGCACCTATGGATCATACATACGGAGCATACATCCATATAGCATCAAAATTCATTCCCATTCTATTTTTCCATTTAATCCAGACATATGGTTTCTGTAGAAAATCCAACAAAAACCACTTGTGGAAATGGTAAATCCAGATTAAGTGGTGGGTATATGGAAAGACATTGTGATAAGGACAACATAGTGTGGACACTTGGGTGGGGGGACTTGCATGCATGAGCTGCACTAAGTCCACTATAACCTGCTCTGAGGAAGTACCTAGCGATTTTCTCCTGGTATACAAGAATGGCTGCAGACTTGCATACCACACATTAGGTAGGGTATCTTGAAATGTGCCTCTGTGCTTTGCCATAACATGTCTGCATCCTTTATATATGCATATCACACAATGCGGGCTTAAGAGACAGCTTAACTGAACCAACAAGTTTGCCCGTGCAACTTGTTGATCTTGAGTTGCTGAAAATATAAAACCTAAGTGACATGCTAAAACTGAATCCAGGGGCCATGTTACTCCTAGTCACAATTTCAGTGAAGCATGCAGGACTCAGTATATCACTTGCACCAGAATTCTCAAGGATGTTATTGTTCCATGGCTTCAGTCCATGATGTGCAACCGATATCAAACATGCAGCTTCTGACATCTGAAGGCAGCCCTGTTTAGGGAAGTTTTTAAGGTGTGACATTTTAATGTATTTTTAATCTTTGTTGGAAGCAGCCCAGAGTGGCTGGGAAAACCCAGCCAGATGGGCAGGGTACAAATAATATATTATTATTATTATTATTATTATTATTATTATTATTATTATTACCAAATAGGTTCCTACGAAGACCCAAAGGCCACACCTTCAGCATTTCTGCTTTGGAAACTGTCAGCTGTGGCAAACGTTAATAAGCTTGTCTTGAGTTTTTGATTCATCTGGTGACTCAGAAAATCTCTGAACTCCTGTCTCACACACCCTTCTTTATCATCACATGAAAACAACCATGTAGGTGATGAATGATAAACAGAGCTGTGTGTCGCCCATGTGTCCGTGGACTTTTGCTTTATGAAATCTGGATGGAATCTACCACAGAAAGTGCAGGAAATAATTCAAGGTTTATTAAGTAGCAGTGGAGAGTTTCTATCTCTTATGGCTGCAGGCTCAATATGGCAGATGTTTAGAACAGAGGTGGGATAACCCCAGGACCACGTCCCCAATGCAGCTCTGCTTTTAGGCCTCTATATGTGACCCTTGAGAATATGCCTAGGCACATCCTTCTCCCCTAGCCACTTCCTTCACTAGATTTGCTTTCTACCCTTCTCAGGTGCTTCCTGGCTCATTTATCTCCTTGGACTGTGATAATCCATCTGCTCTATTTGGATGGGGGATGGAGAGAGGTGTGTGTGTCATACCCTACAACATTTTCACCCCCCAAATTGGGATGTCAGGAGGTGCGCACCTTCCAGTCTACTGCTCTTCAGCAGGGCCATGCCAGAATTCAGGTGTGATCCTGCTGACTTGTGCCAGAGTGAGCATCTTCGGGTGAGCACCGGACCCAAAATCGGGACATTCCAGGTCCCAAACAGAAGCCGAGATTGGTTTCTGTGATTCTGGATGTCCTGCTTTAAATGGGACACTTTGGGAGGAATGGGATATGTGTGTGTGTGTAGGAATCTCCAACTTGTGGGTGGGTGAAATGCAGCCTTCTGAGCAATGGTGAGTCACATTTATGGCTCCACCCACCTTTGCATCTCACCCCACCCAGTTCTAGCAAGCAACCCTCAGGTGGTTCCCCAAGAAGGAATGGGGGCCTCAGACTGAAAAAGCTGCCCACAACCTGGCTGGTAAGAGGATGTATAAAAACCACCATCATCTTGCCAGAGAGCTGTTGCTTGTTCCTGTCACTCATAGTTCTTGGGCCAAGATCCTAAGCCTCATTATGCTACAGGCAATTCCACAAACAAGGGAAAGAGACATTGTACACACACAGAGAGAGGGGGGGGGGTTAATAGACTAACATAGATTCTGAGCTGGGTACTCATTCGCTCCATGCACTCCCACTACTGGCTTTGGAATCCGTGATGTAATCGGCGAGGCAGAGCTATCTTGTAGTTTCTTGAGAAACACAACTGATTGGTGCATTTCCCCTCAAACCAGCTTCAGACGAAAAGGAAAACATAAGCCATATTCACTTTGCGGTTCAGCTGAGGTGTGTACATGTGAGACAACCATTTGTGCATGCATGGATGACAGCTTTATGGTGGTGCTGCAGGAGTGGGGGGGGGGACACACACAAATCAGGTAATGTGCAGCACCTTGGAAAGATATCTGTGCCCTCTCTGCACAGCAACGAGCAAGTGTGACTTGAAATCCAGCAAGGGGAAACGACTTCGCTGCATTTTAAGCCACTAATACACACACACAGCCCTAGGGTTACGACTAAATCCTAATTTAAGCAGCACTGGTTACAGTTTGGGGAACAGTGATTGCTTTATTTGAAACATACCCTTTCATATAATATATATGGATAGAATCAATATAATATTAATGCATTGTTAAGCAGACTTTTACTATATTAATTTTTAACTCAGATGCAGACAGACGTCTCTGAGGGATTGTAGGAAAGTCACCTATTTTCTTTTTGCCTTTTGTATTTGGTATGTGTGTGGCTGACTACTGTGATTTCTTGGGTGATTATTCCCCTCTAAAGGGCTTGCATTTTCTCCTGCTGGCTCTTGCCTGCCATGACTGCACCTGTTTTTCCTGGGGCATATCTGCCAAGCGCAGACTTGAAACAATGGCAGTCCTTTATGAAAAGGTACATTCCAGAAGCATAAAATATTAGCAGTGAATTCACATGGGCAGATGCTTGTGAACGCTGCTCAGCGCAAGATGAGACATGAAAGCAGAACATCAACAAACTCAGCACCAACAAACTCACTTCCTTGTGCTTGCCTCTCACGTGGCAGCCAAAAACTTCCTGAGCCTACCTTTTCAGTCTCTTACACTGTAATTCTATACATAGCTGCTCAGAAGTAAGTCCCATTGAATTCCCATTGCTGTCCTGGTAGGGATGGTAGGGATGGATGAGAAATACAATTCATAGAATCATAGAGTTGGAAGAGACCACAAGGGCCATCCAGTTCAACCCCCTGCCAAGCAGGAAGCACCATCAAAGCATTCTTGACATATGTCTGTCAAGCCTCTGCTTAAAGACCTCCAAAGAAGGAGACTCCACCACACTCCTTGGTAGCAAATTCCACTGCCGAAATTCAATCCACATTTACAGCTGAATCTATGAAATCTGAACTTTTCAAAACAAGAACCAAAAGACAGCCTTCCATTTAAATTGCACTTAGCCCAATTTTGTAGTTCTCCAACCAGTGAATTCACAGACATGCAGATATTAGGGGGAAGTGTCAATGAAAATGAATATATTAGTGAAAATGAGATACAAAATTGTGCTGTATTAAGATAAATTGCTCAGGGAAATGTGTATGTTAGTTTGCAGGGGCACTTTGGATGGTGCCCTGAGTTCCTTCCAATTATTGGACTCTTGTCCCCAGTGAAGAATTCTATTGATGAACTAGTAGTCAGACATGTTCCTTTGTAGGACAATGACCTTATCTGGCCACATAAGTGGCCTCATCAGCACCCCAAAAGAATAGCTAGGCTATAAGTGATGGTGCCTTCCAGGCTAATAGGTGGACCTTCCCATCCACCCCACCCCCGCTTCACCTGGCTACTAAGTAGGACAGGGGTGAGCAAACTTTTTCAGCAGGGGGCCGGTCCACTGTCCCTCAGACCTTGTGGGGGGCCAGACTATATTTTGAAGGAAAAAAATATGAAGAAATTCCTATGCCCCACAAATAACCCAGAGATGCATTTTAAATAAAAGGACACATTCTACTCATGCAAAAAACATGCTGATTCCGGGACTGTCCGCAGGCCGGATTTAGAAGGCGATTGGGCCGCATCCGGTCCCCGGGCCTTAGTTTGGGGACCCCTGGGGTAGGAGAACAATAGTAAGAGTGTGAGAGAGCTGGGCTGGAAGCAGGAGAGACAGAGACATGCTTGCTCCTTGCTGGATCTAAAGCTGTAACTAATGGAGAAACTGTACTTCGGGATGTTAATGTTATGAGCCCTTCCATTTTACACTCCGGTTGTATATATGTGCAAACAAAACCATATAGCCCAAAGCCACCACGATCTCTGCTGACCTTCATTCCAAGGCAACCAAACCTTGGGTAAGTGCTGGAACTCCTTGATTCTCTCACCACTTGGAGATTGGGGTGACAGGTAAGAACAATGAAGAAAGTTAAAATAAAGGGTGTTCTCCCCCCTCCCACATACCCCTTGTCCCATTCTGTGTACACATGCAGGCATTTCTGCATCTGTAATAAGTTTGGGTCCAGTACCTTCATGCCAGACTTAACACAGTGATTTCATTAGTCAGCAGATACAACAAGAAGTTTTCCGCTGGAACCCCTAAAGCCAGTCAGGCTCCACCCTCTCAAATTATTCTCCAGTCATCATTACTAAGTAAACTCCCATCCCAATGTTTCTTTTAAGGCAGGCATGTCCAACTCCCAAGAGACTGATCTACTCCCAGTATTAAAAAACTGGCAGTGATCTACCCACTGTCTTTGGAGGGAGGAGGAGCGTGCATGGGGTGGGTGGATCGCCCAGTTGTTGAGCTTTTTTTAGGAGGGAAGTGCCCAGAGTTATTGAGATTTTTGGGGAGAGGATTGTACAGAGGTTTTTTTTAGCTTTTCCCCCATAACTTTTTGTACACGAGAAGGATCTCGCAATTTACTAGGATCAGCCGGGGATCTACCGGTAGATCGAGATGCCACAATCAATAGTAATAGGCATGCTCACTTCATTTGGAGCAACAGAAATTAAATGACTACCGGTTGGTCAGTCTGAGGACCACATTTCCTCACTGGCAATTTTCAAGGGGCCGCATGCCCATTTTGGATGGCATGGCCATAGGCAAAAAAAAGTAGGCAGGGCAATGTTACTCTTACCTTTTTATCACTGCAGCCAAACTAAAGTCAGATGTGTCTATACACCTCTCCAGCCAGGCAAGTGCATAGCTGTCAAGTTTTCCCTTTTCTCATGAGGAAGCCTATTCAGCATAAGGGAATTTCCCTTAAAAAAAGGGGAGAACTTGACCGCTATGCAAGTGAGAGGTATTATAATAGTTCAAGAACGCAATTCATCCAGGAGCAGTGTCGTAGTCCTGGGCTGCCAGCCACATCAAAGCTCAGTGGTGGGAGAAGCCAGCCAACCAGCCAAGTATCAGGGGGTTACTTGCCTGGAGGCAGAGTCTGTATACAAGGCTTGTTAGGATCTCTTACTCTCAAGTATGACCCTGGCAGAGACACATGCCCGACTGGCATGTTCTCTCCCTCCTGGTCAATCGTTTGGGAGCTCGGATCTGCAGAGTTTGCGCAATTGCGTAACAGACCTCAGCAACTCAGCATTTGGCTAATGTATTTTATTTATATTACACACGGAGCACTGCAACATGGCTCCCTCTCTCTCTAGCATCAGGCAGCAAAGAGAAATAACAAAGGACAATAGTCCCACTTTACAGAACATAGTATCACAAACATCCTGTCTCTGTCACTTCCCACTCTGTGGAATGTAAACATACACTGCCATGTGATAGAGAACAATCCCATGAATGCAAACATGGGAAATGAATCTCCAACAAGGTTCAGTCCATTCAAGGTCAGGAGTACCTCAGTTCATGTAGTCAGATAATCCAGGGATCAAGAAAGCCAAGAGTCCAAGGTCATGAGAAGCAAGAAGCAGCAAGGTTTGACCAGGAGCAACGAATGTTGTTTCCAGCAACTGACATAGGCTGGAAACCCTGCTTAAGCTGGAGCCAGCTGGTTCTCATCAGGGGCAAGAAGGCTGATCAGCAGCAGGTGGAGTCACTTCGCCTTCAGCTCCTTCAGGCTGCTGCTCAACAGGTGAAGCCGACTCCTGGCCCATGACAAGCAGGGCCAGTGAGACGTGGGCCCTAGGGAGGAGATGCATGCCGAGGATAGTTTCAAGGGCATATAGAGTTGCCTCAGGGCAAGGTGGTGATGGAGGCAGTAGCTCGTCTAACCAATGCTCCAAACTTATAGCTAAGTTTTATTGTTTTACTGCTTTGCTGCTAGTCCTGCTGATGTTATTGCTTTTACTGGTTTTTATCGCTTTTAAACCAAATATTATTCAAATGTTTGAACATTGGTTCACGACTCAAAAGATTGCTGAGCTTTTACTATTTACTGACTGTTGGCTTGAATTGATAATAGGAAAAAGCCCGCTACTGATTTTGTAACCAACTAAGTCTCCACATAACCAAAGAACCTTGCTGCTTCATATAGGAACAGTCTTTGCTTTCCATTATGATCAGAAGGAGGAAAAGGAATGCTTTGTCTTGAAGAATAAGCAGGCAGTTTGATTCCAAACAAAGCAGAGCATTGCTTTCTCTGGATGCCTTCAAGGCATTTGATAGAATTGAATGGAATTTGATAGAATTGAGTGGGGGGGAAATATTCTCTCCAAACTACAATTTGGTACTAAATTCTACATTCAATAAACCAAAATTTATTCCAAATCCCATGCAATCACAGTAGTCAACAGTTCTGATACTCCTCAAATTGACCCATTTATAGGCACGTGGCAGGGTTGTCCCTTGATGCCCCTGCTATTTGTAATAGCGAAAGAGGTCCTAGCCAACCAATTAAGAATGGACTCTTAATCACAATAAGAGGCAGAGAACATAAAATCAACGTGTTTGCCGATGATACACTTCTAATCCAAAATCCAAAGGAAGCTCTTCTTCCTCTTTTCAATCACTTAAATGTATTCCATAGAGATGCAGGTTTGTAAATTAATTACTCAAAATCAACAATACTTTTTATAATATAGACATAACAAATTCATCCTTCACCCTTGCACAAGCAATTAGCACACAGGAATTGCACAAGCAATTAGCACAAAGGTCTATATATGGAAATAGCTCTAAAACTCAAGAAACAGGAAAATGTCAAATTGAGCTGGCTTGGACAAAGAGCACCTATAAAAATGTCTTAAGTTCCTATATTTTTTCCAAGTTCTTTCAGTCATCATCCCCTCACAATTATTTATGCAATTGCAAAATACACTTAATTATGTGTCTAATGGCAAACGTATGTGTTAATATAGTTATATAGTTAATATATAGTTAATATACTATATAGACATACGTCTAAGGGAGGACTGGGAATGCCAAATCTACAACTCTACTACGTGGCATTTCAAATCAAATAATTGATTCTCCTAACCAAAAAGTCTAAGCAATTGAAAAGTCCAGGGAAAAGTAACATTTCAACTGGCAACTGAGCAAATTGATACTCCCACCTCTAAATATAGAACTGCATAGCATAATTTGTAGGACCTATATTAACTGCACCCTTCATCAACTTGGTGTCCTCCAGATGTTTTGGATTACAACTCCCATCAGCCACAGCATGATGTCCTGGTGAGGACTGGTGAGATATACCAGGCATCCCCAAACTGCGGCCCTCCAGATGTTTTGGCCTACAACTCCCATGATCCCTAGCTAACAGGACCAGTGGTCAGGGATGATGGGAATTGTAGTCCAAAACATCTGGAGGGCCGAAGTTTGGGGATGCCTGAGTTATACTGTAGTTAGAAAGACCTAGTGGGCTCCAGATTGGCAAAGGTTGTTTTATGGGATTGGCAACAGTGTCAATGTCAGTTGTGTGTTTGGCTACCAAGTGCAACGGGGACTAACTGGTCTCGTGTTTAGAAGCCGAGCACGTGTTTCATCACCTAAAATCTGAGACTCAAATTGTTGCATTGCCCAAGGCTGCCAAGTTTCATTACTGAACGGTTTAATTGCATGACACTTGGTTCTAATTATTGCTTTGACATTAGGAATCTGGCAGCCTTACAATAGTCTTTAAACTTGTACCTGCAGGTAGCAGATACCCTGTTTTGCTGGTGAAGGACAACCTGGGCCAAGTTTTAGAAGAGTTTGTTTAATTTACTAGCCAACAGTGTTTTCCCCTTCTGAAGTTTGCTTAACATCACAAAGCTGAGTGCTTTGTGAGGTGCTAGATTGAGATGAACTAATTATTCTTGTAAAGAGTGGATCTCCAGAGGCAACCTATTACTAATCTTTATGATAAATCCTCAGAACTATGTTCTCTATTACAGTACAGAGAAAAGAAACCCAAAAGAAGATAACTAAGCTGTCAGGAAGGAGGGGTTTGCCGGGCAAGAGAAGCGAACACCCCATCTGCCATCTTTGCAGCTAATTGTCACACTTCCTGGATGAAATCGGAAGTCAGGAGGCATTCATAACATGCTGGGGTAATCTCATGGTAGCTGGTACGGTAATTCCTAGCCATCATGAGAGTAGGGAGACCTAAATCTTCTGGGAAACACAATCTCCACATCTCACAAAATTTGATAAGGCATATTATACAGCCAGATGGGTGGGGAATTAATAAATTTAATAAATAAATATTATATAAAGCCTCACCCCACGTGGCTCAGCTTCAGGCTGGGATGGAAGTGTGATCCTCCCACCCTGCTTGGCTGATTGGGGACTGGGAACTGTTTTTTTAAAGCTGTCCAAATTGGCTGAAGATGGGCATGATTTCCCCTTCCTTGGGGTAGCACCCAGGGGGTTGCAAATACATTTATACTGTTTGCTATGCTCACAACTTGGGCAAGGGATGGGTAAAAAGTAAAAGGAAAAACAGAGGCACAAGGAAGGTGATGTCAGTCATGCCCATGGCATGGGGGCTGTGGTGGAACCACCCAACAGATTATGTGCAACTGCTGGAAATGGGAACCTCACCTTGCCTGATTGTCAGATTAAGCATAAGACTTCACCAAGGCACAGATGACCTTGGGTAGGAGAGGTTAGGAATTAAGGCTTTCAACCTCCCACTGTGCCACACATATTGTGTTGGTGAAAACCTGCCAGTACATAAAGCTGTGACCTAGCTCAGTACATAAAGCTGTGACTCCAACAGAGGATTTTATAAGAGTGCAAAGCCCTGCATCAGTATGAAAGAGAGAAAAGAACACCTGTGCAATCTCTTATTAGGTGGCACTGGTCAGAGGGATAGCTGCATCCCTCTGTAAGAGCCTGTGACCATTAAATGAAAGCTTTAATACATGCAATTAAATATATGTAAAATAATCTGCTATGTAAAAGATTTACTAGTGATGACACAAACACCCTCAAGTCCCCCTTGACATCCCTTTTATTGTGCATTCATAACAATTTGTATTCATAATGTAATCAGGACAGTTGTTCATGATCCTGCTTTAAATACTGTCTGCATCTGCAAAAAATTGGGGAGGCAATGGATACAACCCCAAGTTTCTTCTGAGCTGTCCTGCTAGCAAACTAGATTAATGGGGACTTTGAGCTTCATACATTTCCCTTTGCATTGTTAGATAAAAATCTCCAGACACTCCCATTGAAACAGCATCCAGGCTTTCATTACAGTGGTACCTCAGGTTAAGAACTTAATTCGTTCTGGAGGTCCGTTGTTAACCTAAAACTGTTCTTAACCTGAGGTACCACTTTAGCTAATGGGGCCTCCCGCTGCCGCCATGCAATTTCTGTTAGCATAGGGAGAGGTAGATTACATCTTCACTTCCACACCATAATAGGAGAGGCACACACCCACACCACATGGCTAAGAGCCAAGGGTGGGACAGGAAATGACCACTGATCAAAGTGATCTATGCTACAGCATATTCATGACTGTGGCCCAGGTTGCATAGCAATTTACAAATAAGAAAATGCTCAAATAGCAAGTGTTATTAAACTAGCAAAACCACAGCCATATACTGTAAGCCCATACTGGAATGGGAATGGCTAAGGAAATTCTGTAACACCAGGTAACTGCATAAGCTTCTCCACCTTAATGCTCCAGGCTATAGAAACATGACTGTATAGTGTCCTTTGTCTGTCAGGGTAAATCATAACTGTTTGGCTTTCAGCTACATCAACAATATAATGTAGAAAATCTCTGAGATGAAAACTGAGATGTATTTCCTAAGTAGGGTGAGTAGCAATGGCATCATCAGGATTTTACGGGAAGGTTCTAGATTTCCTGCCTGGTAATAGGTTGAACTTAACTATACAATATATGACAAATGACTTAGGGAAGCAATTGGAGAGGTCAACTTGAACACCCCCTGCCCCAACTCTAGTGTTCACTACTTATGTCAAATACTGTATTAGCACAAGTACTGTATGTACTATTATAAGTGCTCTCCACAGAATATAGAATGGATTGTGCAATGTGAACCCTGCTGTTGAAATAAAAGCTTAATTGATCAATAAGATGCTGCTTATATAACGCAATAAACATGTTACAGACAGGTTTGGTAATGAATTCCTGTCCCATTAAAGTGGCATGATGTTGGAGAGTGACTCACTCATGTTGATGTTGAGTAACAATTTCAAGAATGACCATCCCTCACTGTAGGCTGTTAACTCGTGTTTGAAACTCCCATTGTTCTAGGCGCATTTTGCGACAGGGAATTTCATTAATGCAAGCAGTTGCTGAGCTCTGGAAGCAGTACTGAGCCTAATATTTTAGATTAAAACTGTCACTGAATGACTTTTTTCTGCCTTCCCACTTCCAGCCACTCTGTGAGGACTGGAGAAGGGACCCTCATTAGAATATTAGGGGGGGGGAGGCATGGGAAGTATAGCTTTTTGTTTGTTTGTGTCTTCAGATGAGGACTAGACCATGTAAAAATGAATATAAGATTTTATTTGCAGTTCATTCATTTTCAGCTTTGTATTCTTGTTATAAAAAAGAGATTTAAGGTGCCATTTAGCTCCTAGCTGCCATATTTCAGTTTCTAACACTGGTTTACTCTGAAGTAAATCTCACATAATTTCACATTTCAGGTAAATATTCACAGTACTGCTGCTCGAATTCATTTAGCACCATACAAGTATCTAGAAAAGGTAAATTATCTTGCTCCTACTTTTTTTTTAGTGAACAAGCAATAAAGTTAAGTGCACAATAAAACTGTTGTTCCAGTTTTATTTTTACCTCACTTTTAAGGCAAATAGTCTCCTAAAGCAGCCCTCACCAGTTCTTAAAGCCCTTTTTTCCTATTCTACATTGTTCAAAATAATAATACTGAAATAAAATGTAAACACCTTCATGTCTTGACTCTCTTAGGCAATTCCTTAAGATAGGAAAAATTGGGTTCGGCTGTTTTTGACAAAATCACAGCTGCATCCTTCCCACAAGGAGCATGTGCACATAACAAGCACCTCCTTATTCATTTGTTCCCTGCAAATCAGTGACTTTATACATCCTTGTGCCTACTCGCCTTTGTTCTTGCATAAAAAACATTGTGGTGTTATAACGTTTCCAAAAAGGACAATTTACCCAACCAACACTGGAGGGTGGGAAGAAGACAGATTCTTAATGTTGTGTGTGCGTGTGTGTCAAGCATACAAGTTTTTCGCAACATCCAAACGACACTTTTGGCAGTCCGCGTCCGCCCCCCCCCGTTTATTCCAGATTCATATTTTCTGTAGAAAATCCAGCGAATTACAAACAAAAAATAGAACACCGTATTTAATTTCTGAGGTGATTTCCTTCCAGCGCCGTCCCTCGCATGTTTACTTCAGAAGGAATCCCGGCCGGTTTCAAGCGAGTTTTAACTTCGAAACGCTGTAACCCAACAGTCACTTTCCTGGGAGTAAGCCCCACTGAACCCCTTAGAACTTTCCTCCGAGTAAGCCTGCACAGAAAGGAGTTTCCTGCTCAGCTCCCCTTGATAAAAGGCGGCGATTCCGCCCCACACCGGCCCGCCCCCTTTCTGAGAGGAGAGCGCAGGGACCGGGAGATCGCGAGACGAGATTTGCCATCGTCTGCTGGTTCCTCCGCTTCCCTCAGAGCGGGAGTTTTTGAGCGGATGTGTTTTCCCTCTCTTCCGCTCTTCGGCCTCGACGTTATCATCTCTGAGGTAAGGAGTTGGTGTGCCTGCGCATAACCGTCCGCGTTCCAGTTCCTACCCGCTCGAATCCACGAGGAGACCCACCCCACCCATTCGCTCCTTCTCACCGGACGCGCCTGCGCGGAACCGGGAATCCCCGATGCCCAGGACGGCGCGCGGGTTTTCGGTGGGCAGTTTCGCTATCAATTGACGAGTCGACGGTTCGCGTCAGTTCTGGGAGTCAGTAGTCAGACTGCTCTCCGCCCAGCAAAGGCAAACGGCCATTGAGGAAGCTGGGAGTCCTTTCATAATAATAATAATTAATTGAAGGTTTTAATATTAAAGCTGCTATTGGCATATCTCCCAGTTGCTCAGAAACTGAGTTAACCCTGGTTTTCCAATTTTGAGAAATTGTAGGCTGACTGGAATAAAAACGATGGTGTCTTAAATGTACAAATGAGGCCTGCCTTCTGAGTTTCTTTCTATCCCCAGCAACTGAGTGCATTTTGAAAATGGAAACGCCTGTATTAAACAAATCTACACTGTTATGCTCCACTCCAAAGAACTGCGAGACATCTGCTCAGAGTAGCAGCAGCAGCAGCTCAGGGAAACAGGTGTGTAGCTTTTATTATGTCTCTCCCTCCTAGCTGCTCCTAAACTGGTGTTATGTCACTGAATCTTTGGAGATTTCTGCAAATGAGATAAAGAAATCTTGGTACAAAATTTGACCCCAAGCTTAAAGTAAGAAACTCACCCCAAACTCACCCCTCAAAGATGTTTTTTGCCTACAACTCCCATGATCCCTAGCTAGCAGGACCAGTGCTCAGGGATGATGGGACTCGTAGTCTCAAATCATCTGGAGGACAGAGTTTGAGGAAGCTTGGTATAATAGATAACATTTGGGTGTTGTTTTTGCCTGTTATATGTATATGCATGCATATATAAAGCAACAAAAATTGGTTCATGCAGGTAGCTTGTTTTTTGTTTCCATATACCATTGTTATTAACAAAAAACTTATTCGTTCTTACTACTCCCATACAACATTCACTCTAGCCAATGAGTGCAACTCTAAGAGAACGATTGAAGAAAGCAAGACGGTCCTTTCATTCAGTTTTCACTGTTGCAAAGCGTCTTAAAATAGACGATGAGAACAATGGTAGTCCTTGTGAAGGAAGGGCTTTATCTAAAGGAGAGACATGTTCTAAGTCACAAAATGAGGGTGAACATTCAGAAAAAGTTCCTGATGCCACCATGTGTTTGAAAAGTGCTTTGCAAGAGAGAGAGCTCTGTGTATTGAAATATACTGGATGTAGTGAAGCTACACAAAGCTCTCCAGAAGTTCGGTCAGAAACAAATTGCGGACAACAGGAACTATTGGATGAAAAGAGAAGGTTAGCAAAGAAGATTCAGGAAAAGGAGGAATTTCTTCGAAGACTTAAACTCGTCAAAATGTACAGATCAAAGGTGAGACGCTAAAATGTTCTTGAAAATGTAATTACTTGAAAATGTTCGTTTTGTTTTAGCCCTATTGAGAGCTTTTAGAAATAAGTACTGCAAGGAAATGTGTGTTCCAATATTTCCTTAGTTCTATTTTAATTCTAGTTCTGTAATTAAGTGAAGTTCTACATTAACCCAAATGCTGCTCCCATCTGGCATTGTGCACTATAGCTATCGTCAACCATAGAAATGACTTACTGTAGACACAGGATGCTGATACAAAAAAAATGCACTTATGTGCAAGTCTTGTTTATTCCTTGTGTCTCTCCTGCTGTCTTTGTTCATTTGTGACTTATCCTGAATAGAAATTATATCTCATTTTAGCTCTGTAAAATTATGGAGGTGATAATTTAATGTTAATCATACTTGGAGTGGACTCATTGAAATCAATGGACACTTAAGCCAATTGCCTTCAGTGATTCAGTTCTGCGCAGTATCCATAGCACTTTTTCTGCTAGCCTAAGGATTTCATTCTGTGTAATAGAATTCCCCCTCCCCCCTTCTTTACCCTCAAGTGCCTTCCCCAGATCTGCTCCAGTGGGTTGGGGGAGAACCCAGAAGAGATTTAGGGGCATGGGAAGGGAGATTCAGTTGCACAGTGAAAAGTACTTGTGCTGACAGAACAAGTAATGCCCTCTATGTACATTGATGGTTCTGTGTAAACAGGAAGCAGTTTTTCAAACAAATGCTGCAGAATGAGGCTAATGTCCAATATGGAAAGTAACCAGATACCAAAGATTGATAAAACACAAGTTTTAAATGCCATTCTTTTAGGTAAATTTTCCACTATAATCTTTTAATGTTTTGTGTTTGTTTTAAGAATTGTTGGGAGGTCTAGCACTTAAGTTTTCAAATATTGCAGGTTTGGAAAAGGGAGAGAACTTGACAAACGTGATGTATGCTTGTTTGTTAAATCAATACTGTGATATTACCAAACAACTTCAGCTTTTTTGTCTTTTCCTCTTTCAGAATAACCCAACAGAGTTGCGGTCCCTAATATCAAAATGGCGGTGCAGTTCCCAAGCAATGCTATATGAGCTACAGTCATCCTTGTCTACAGATAGCAGGAAATTAAGTCTCACTCAACTGATAGACAATTTTGGATTAGATGATAAACTGTTACATTACATTAGAACAGAAGAAGACTTTACAGATGCATGATACGGGTGTTTCTATTTCATTCTTAACACATCAGAAGATAAATATTTTCAAAATTTAAATTTGGTTTTTGAGCTGCATTGCTGAACTGTTGTGAATCCTTGAATCTTTTAAATATTAAAAGACTGCTGCAAAAAGTACCTGATCAGTTCAATCAGTATGTGAAACTCAGCCCCCAACCCATTATCCTTGATTCTCAATGTCCCTTTAGGTCAGGGGTCAGCAACCTTTTCCAACCTTTTTCATCCCCCAGACCATGTGGTGGGCCGGACTATATTTTTTTTGGGAAATGAACGAAGTCCTATGCCCCACAAATAACCCAGAGATGCATTTTAAATAAAAGGACACATTCTACTCATGTCAAAACATACTGATTCCCGGACCGTCCGTGGGCTGCATTGAGAAGGCGACTGGGCCGCATCTGGCCCATGGGCCCTAGGTTGCCTACCCCTGCTTTAGGTCTTAAAGCTGCTGTTAGAATAGAAGACAACTGCCACACTTACACTGCTGCAATTTTAAAAGTCCAGTAGCCCTGTTGTGGTTTATAACTTCCTAACCCTCTGCTCCTCCTTTCCTATAATTTTGCCAATCCACTTTCCATTCTACAGGTGGTGCTTTTCCTGCATCTTAGCTGAAGTTTTCACTCAGTCCTACTTCTTTCACACTCTTCTATATTTAAAGTTCATATCTCCACTGCACAACCTTTGGCTCACTGCTTGTATTGTGCTTTAGACAACTGTCTTTGAATCCTGGCAAGCCTCAAGGTTTCACCACCACCAAGCACAATAAAATATAGTTTTTTTATTATTATTATTCCATTGTAAAATACGGTACATAGTGAATAATATGTCTTTTGATAATCAAAATGAGTGAGTTGCAATGTAATATCTAAAGCTATCTTAAATGTACTTGGGAAAAACCCACTTTTTTATTTAACACGAGAGAAATTTTTTGCTTCTAGTTGTGGACAAATCACCTTGCTAAAACTCTTGCACATCAAAGAAAGCTGGGAATGTTCTCATTCTCAGCCTCTCCACTTCAGCTTGAAGGACTGACAACTCCTGTGCCTGTGCTTTTGCAAGATCCACAAGCTGCTGTCTCTGAACAATGTCCTCATAATGCTCTTTGGAAATCCTTTGGTTAAGCAGCTCTGAGTCTGTAAAAATAAATAAATAGAATGTGTCTGGTCATATAGAATGTGCAGCAGATTGACAAACTGATCCATATGATTTGCTTTCTTCATATGTTTAAAGGGGAGCATTGTGAGAACAACATTGCAACAGTTCTCATTCTGCTGATGGAAACATGAACTAGCTCCAGTTTTGCATTTGATAAAACATTTCCTTTGCATCCTGATGAATATCAAGAGTTGGCTGTATTGAGTAGTGTAATCTACTACCCCCCTCACAGAAGTAACCCAAAATAATCTTGGGAAAAATTGGGGCACAGTTTATCAGTGTCATGGCAATTAGTGATGCCTTTAAGATCTTGTCTCACACTCCTGATTCACAGGTTACTTTTCCACCATTCTAAGATTGATTTGTATGCTCTTAATAACATACACTGGTATGAGTGTTGTAGGATGAAGTTCAGGAGAGAAAAATGATATGAACAGTGGATTAAACTTTGTATCAGAATACATCAAATAACCTGGTAATCCTTCAAATGTGACTCACCGGTAGCCTCATTAATGTGCCGCCTTTCTGACACAGTTACAAGCATTTCTTGTAATTCCTTGCTAAGTTTTCGGTTTGCTATGTCTTTCACACTGATTAGCCTCTCCAGCTCTTTCATGACAGTCTCACATTGTTGTACATTTTTCCTGTGAACCTGGTCATTTGAAAATAAGCAAACATACATACAAGTTGCTTGAGAACTGCTAAGTGAAAAGTTGCTAAAACAAGTTTTATTTCCTTGGTAAAACAGATTTGGGTATTTAGCATACTAACATAAGAGCTCAAAGTAAATTGCATTCATATATTGCATAAAACAGCAACAATAATACTATCATTAAAACACATCCAATATTGATAGCATGAAACTTAACACAAAAATTAAAGAAATTCACAAAAACTTTCCTGCTTCCTGATTTTTTAAAGTTCCACATGAAAAGCAGGAATATAAGAAGATGGTGAAGTGGGGGAAACATTTAGAACTGGAAGATCAGGATTCTAAATTGTTTGTGTAAAAGCCTGTTAAGTCCCACACATTTTAACAGACTTAACTGAAATATGTATGTTCAGTATTGAAGATGATTCATCCTATCCTATATGCCCTTACTGGAGCAAATCTTACTGGAGCCAGTGAGGATAGCTACCATGGAAGTGTTGAAAGAATTGCAGCCCTTTAATAGTTTGGGGATGAAGAAAACTGTAAACACAAGTTTTATTGTATATATAATTGTTGTAAGCTGTTCTGAAATCTTGATGAATTTTTTTATATTTATTAATAAAAAATAGTGGTATAACACAAAGTGATACCACACAAATAAATTGGAAGAGAGAAAGCTGTGTAGGTGTATACAGCAGTTGGAGAAGAAAGCATGAGAAAATCCTTTTACAATTGGACAACATATGCCCAGCACTGCACATAGTAATAGGAGACAGGGCAGATTTTTTGGGTGGTGGTGGTGATTGTACACTGAAGGAGAAGAGAAAGCTGTCAGTATGGTGAAAAGTGAAGACGAGAATAGAGAAGGAAGCAAATTGGATTTATTTCATAATGGCATTAGCCAAAACCCAGAAGGAAGTAGTGCCAAAACTAAGGATGGTGAGAGTGCTTTTATACTTTTGAGCTAAAGGTGGGTGTGTCAAATAGGCAGGACACTCCATACACTCAATATTTCCAAAGGGAGCTTACCTTATCTAGAAAATTTAGTGTTCCTTCCATTACTGAGACTTCATGATTCATTCGGCTGTCATAGTTTAATGCATTTAAGAACTGGGATTAAAAGCAGAGAGAAATCAAGCTAACAGAGTTGAAGTGCCAGACATTAAACATTGCTCCCCAATGCAAACTGAATCCCTCTGTAAGTATTCTTCAATAGTATGTTACGACTGTGCGTACTGCCCAAATCTTTTGGTTTCTCATACAAAGTAGTTCTTACTTAGGTAGCATGCCAATACTAAAGTTATGAAGTACTGATGAACATGCACAAAATACCAGTCACAAACACCATTCCTGGGGTAAGATGTCACTGGAGTAACACCATACTTCATATAGAGTAGAACTCTTAGATGCACCAATTAATGAAGAGTGATAAACAACTGAATAAAAATCACTTTCCTGAAACATACAGTTGGTTCAATTTATAGTAAAATCAGTGGAGCAATAACTTACAATCTGATGATGTTTGGTAACATTCAGCTTTTGAATATCTCGAGCCTTTTGGTTCAGATCTTCCACTTGCATCTGCATTTTTTTATGCTCCCATTCCAGCTGGAATATCCCTTTACGGAAATCTTTGCTTTCCACCATGCTGGCAACTTTCTTTTCTCCTTGAGCCTGGGGGTGAGGGGTGGGAGAGAAATTAACTCTGTATATAGCTTTATTGTTTACTTCAGAAAGAACTTACCGAAGGGAATTCTAAAATCCCAGATGTAATGAGAGAAAACAGAAACTGCAGCCACATTCCAATGAAGGGTCCTTTTTGTGCATTTATTAAATGTGTTGGCTTTTGAGTCACTCGGCCACTATTAAGGCTTACCCTATTAATGGCTACAAGATGGGAAAAGCACAGAGATCATTTACACTACATGGGTGCAGCATACACCATTTAGAATTTCAGTGCAAATCTGTACAGACTCAGTTTTGAAACAAGACCAGTTACCCGGATTACGCTGTTCAGCTCTTCAATTATGGTCCTGCTGATAAGAATAGCATCTGTGTAATCTGGTATTAAATTGGTACCATCTAGTTCTACTTGTCCTTGCTTTAAAAGAAACTGGACCATCAGATCTAGCTGAAATGTCATCTTCTGATCTCGAAGCCTACAATTGCAAAGGAAAAAAACTTTTTCAGTAACTGGTATATATAGTTCTAAATCACATTATGGCAAATGTATTTGGAATACTCCCAGCAATATTCCAAATGTATATGCCAATACATGTCTACTCAGAAATAACTGTGTTTACTCCAAGATGGGTGTAAGATTGCAGTCTAAGCACTCGGCGTACTGGTTAGTCTGGGCCTGAAAATGAATTTAAAGGAGGAATTAATCATAACAGCACCTTATGAACCTTAGTAGCTAAAAATGAGTATTAACCCTTCCAAGGACCAAGCTAGGTGTGGCATTAGTTACATAGTTAGCCTTCACATAGAATATTTTTTAAAGCAAACTAAGCAATAGGAGTCAGTGGAATTGACAGCAGTGTAGCTTTCCTTTGTTAAAGCTGTAATACCACAATATCAGTAAACAAAAAGAAAAAGCAAGCTTACAGATTGAGCTCAGCAAAAACCTGCTCAATGTCATTCCGTAGCCTCTCATCATCTTCAGTCCTCTTCTGAAGGAAAGTCTGCATTTCTGCAAGTATCAGTGCTTTTTGCTTCACCTAAGCAAACAGGGTGGCAGAACATGTTCACATTACCACTCAACATTTCCTTTGCCAAGAATCAGAATTCATGATCCAATTTCTTTAGCAGAACCGCAAGCATCTTGCACCCTTTTGATGGTTTAAACTTAATACTTCGGGATGCTTTCAGAGGTAAGAGTATCTATCACTTAATTCCTCTAACTGAGGCAAACATGTTTAGTATCTCTTGTAGTCTGTTTAGGTTTCTAGTGTGGGGGGTGTAGGATTGCTGAGTGCTCATTAGCTTGGGAAGGTTTTTTTATCCTCATCCCCTTATCTTGTGATTAAGTGTTGAGTGATGATTGATTCATTGTACTTTATTGTATCTTTTGTTGTACTGCGATGCTGCTCACTACTTTGGGAGCCTGTGGGCTAAAAGTGGTGTGTGTTTGTAATATAGCTTGAGAGCATAGCATACTAAACCACTGTTATTCACCCTGTTATTGGAGTGTTTAGGATGTTGTGATGCTGATGACTTGGCACATGTATTCTCTGCATACAAAGCCTAGAGAGGAATAAAAAGGGAGCTTTTTGCCTTGTGGGATCACTTAGATCCTGTCCATACATTTCCTACCAGGTGGGTATTGTGGAACTCTGACACTTGGTATAACATTCAGTTCAGATCAGATTACCATAATGTTGTTCAACTATGAAAATATTTTTCAAAGCACAGTACAAATAACTTTCCCTACCATCTGTTCACTTTCCACCTTGGCTCGCCGAGCTTCACAGAAACGTTCCCAGTTGGGAAGGTCAACACCCTCAGGTCTGTTTTCAGGTTCATCCATTTCGTCAATGCCTTTCATTAAATGGGCAAGTGCAGCCTTTAAAGCCTCTGCAGAGCCTGGCCGTTCACCATAGGGGTTAGCAGAATCCACTGGAACCTTCACCCTGAGAGCCCTTCCGCCATGTAACAGAGCAGACAAATAAGGATTCTGCCACAGGCTGCTTATGCATTCAGAATAAGTATGCTTGTCATTAAGATCACTTTGTTTCTAGCTGTATTTCTTTTGCGAAGTTTGTAGGTATTACTGGCTACCTTCTTGTTTACTTGCTTCCTTTTACAGTTCCACATATTGACCAGCAGTAGAGCCTACATTCCTTTCCATGGAGCAATGGGTTGGCAGTATGGATTGCTCACCTTTATAGTTTGAGGCTTAGTGACTTAATTGTAAATGGCACCCAGGACTTGAAGTAAATTGTATGTGTTGAACTAACTGGGAACAGTGTCCATGGTCCTATCATATTTAACATAGATGAAAGTGGACAATGACCAAGAAAGTCCAATGCAGTCCCATTTTGACTTCAAAAAAGGAAACTTCCCCAAAATGAGGAGACTGATAAAAGGAAAGTTGAAAGGGGAAGTCAAGGAGGTCCTTAGAGTTATTCAAAACTACAATAATATGCCACTGAAAACAAGTTGCTGGAGTGGTAATCCCTAACCACTGTCCATGCTTGTACGGACTGGAAAGAGTTGAAGTCCGAAAATATTACAGAGTCACAGGTTAGCCACTGCTGAGCTACACAGATTCTCAAGTCTTACTAGTTGAGCAAGCTGTAATGTGGAAAAAACTGCAAGGAACAGAGTTTAATAAGGAAAAAGGTGCCAGTTCAGGCAAGAACTATTTGTTTGCCAGGATGAACAATGTAAGCTGATCGTTTATAATAATGGTTCTGGCCTCATTGCTATCCTGTTCTATTTGCTGGTTTTTAAAGCAATTTATACTGTTTCTAATAAAAACTGCTACCCGTGGAAAAGTATTTTCCTTTCTACTGTAACAAAAAACAAAGAGCTCCAGGAAAAGGTTGGGATCAACACGGAAACTTACCTTGGTCGACGTTTGTAGAGTTTGAATAGCTGATCAATCTGATGAGTGGGAAGATCTGAAAATTCCTTTCTAAACCCACGTTCCATAAGCTAACAGTGAAGAGGAAAGCACAACCTTATGTCAGTCCGGACTGAGGTTAACAGTGTTAGTATGCACCATCCTGCTTGAGAAAGATCTACAGAAAACACTGAAGGAGTTGAGAACCTGCATAGATATAGTTGCAAAGTACAGAAGCTGACTTTTTAGTAGAATATATAGTGTTATTAGGGACACGGGTGGCGCTGTGGGTTAAACCACAGAGCCTAGGGCTTGCCAATCAGAAGGTTGGCGGTTCGAATCCCCGCAACGGGGTGAGCTCCTGTTGCTCGGTCCCTGCTCCTGCCAACCTAGCAGTTCAAAAGCACATCAAAGTGCAAGTAGATAAATAGGTACCACTACAGCATGAAGGTAAACGGTGTTTCCGTGTACTGCTCTGGTTCGCCAGAAGCGGCTTTGTCAAGCTGGCCACATGACCTGGAAGCTGTACACCGGCTCCCTTGGCCAATAACGCGAGATGAGCGCCGCAACCCCAGAGTCGGTCACGACTGGACCTAATGGTCAGGGGTCCCTTTACCTTTATACTTTTATTAACAGAATCTAGACATTCACCAAGGCAGCTTTGCAATACACTATAAACAAGATGTGGGGAACCTGAGGCCCAGGTGCTGGCTGGCATAAAGCAAGGCTAACTGTTCACCTTTACCTTGCTATCAGTCTGAAGCAGTGCCCAAATCCTGAGCTCAGTTATGAGTCAGTTAAAGTGTAGGGAAGAGGCATAATTTCGACACTTTATTTCATATATATCAGGCCAACATTGCCCTCATATTTCATTTTTATAACAGCAAGCTTAATTAAAAACAAACAAAAAACAAATAGGTAGCTGTCCTCTTACACATTTTAGAATGTCAAATACAGTGGACGGTCAGGTTGTGAACGTGATCTGTGCGGGAGGCACATTTGCAACCCACAGCATTTGCGACCCGCAGTGCCGCGCCTGCACGCACGGGTTGCGATTCGGTGCTTCTGCGCAAAGCGCGATTTAGCACTTCTGTGCATGCACAAGCGCCGAAACCTAGAAGTAACCCGTTCGGGTACTTCCGGGTTCACACGGTGCGCAACCCGAAAAGATGCAACCTGAAGTGTCTGTAACCAGAGGTATGTACACTGGTGGTGCTTTATAAATAAATAAAGTCTTAAGGAAAGAATGGTGGAGAGAATAAGAAGAAATATCAGGTGGAAACCATTCAGAAGACCATGTAATCTCTAGCTATTTGGATCCTAGTTCATGAATTTTTTTCACAAATATCTAGGCATATTTATTTCCATTTACTCACAAAATATTACAATGACAGTTTAGTATCAAAACACTAGTACTGCTTATAAAACAGTCCATTTCTACATAGGAATGGAACATCTACATGTGACTGACAACTTGAGTTGGATTACTTGAATGTAAAATTAGTTTAGTCCAAGTAATCTCAACAGTTTGTGAGTATTAATCTTACAGCTTCAGCTGAACAGTTTGGAGGTCTGGTTTTAAGGTTCTTACTTTGTCTTCAACAAATAAGATGTCATAGGCTTCTCTGTAGGCGTCCACTTCTGCTCTGGATGTCTTAACTGCTTCATGAGAAATTAACTACACCAAAAAAGTAGGTATGATTGAAATTACTTTTGGAACAGAAAAAGTCAAGTGAGCAATAATGTACATACAACCGTTCCCAGAAAAAAATAGCCCCTTGTCCTTGAAACTCAAGACATTCTTTTTTTTTAATATTAAAAGTATATTTATTTAATACCAAACATAAAATCAATATAGATCAACATAAACCAACACAACACAACGCAGATACAAAATCCAATTTATACAAAATTAAACAAACTTATAATGCAAAAAATTAACAAAACTTATAATACAAACAGAAAAAATAGAAAAAGAAAAAAAAGGAAAAAAGAAAATAACAAACAAACATAAAAACACAATAAACTTCCCAGAACTCCATATCAGTTCCCTACTTACAAATGAAATCAACTATGCTTTCCCCTTGCACATTAAATTCCTTATTTCATATCTCAATTTCTTCCTATATACATAATAAATCCAATAAACTTGTGCGAACTTAATCAAAGCAAATCACCCACCTGGAATTTATGCCCTCATTACAAAGATAATCGTCTACATATTTCCATTCCTTTTTCCATTTTTTCTTAGGGACTTTTCTAACTATTGCTGTTAATCTCGCTAGGTTCATAAACCACCAATTTAATATGCCAATCTTGGATAGTCGGTAATTAGTTTCCCTTCCATTTTTGAGCAAGCAACAATCTGGCCACAGCACATGCGTACAATAGGATATTTCTTCTATCTGTCAGTGTGTTTTCAGGGATTAGGCTTAATAATAATATCTCTGGCTTCTTTTCTAATGTCCATTTTAACATATTTTTCAGGCTCTCATAAACTTCTGTCCAAAACTTACTAACCCTTTTACAGCTCCACCAACAGTGGAAATAATGCCCTACATTTTCATTACATTTCCAGCATTTATCTATATCATTTTTATATATATTTGCTAATTTTACCGGGGTTAAATGCCACCGGAATACTAATTTCCACATGTTTTCCCTTATTCCCATACAAGCTGTAAAATTGATGTCCACCCTCCATAATCTGTCCCACTGGCTACTATATATTACTCTTCCCACATCCTGTGCCCATTTTATCATAACATGTTTTACCTCCTCATCTTTCATATCCCACTCTAATAGAAATTTATAAATTTTTGCTAATGATTTTTGGGGGTTTTCAATTAATAATTCCTGCAATTTCGATCTATTCAGGGAGCCAATTATTTTATGTTTCTTAAAAATGCTTTGCACTTGATGATATTGTAGCCAGCTCATGCAAAATTGTTCCACCTGATGGTATAATTTTAATACATATTCACCATTTATTTTTTCTATTAGGTCTTTGCCAAATAAACCTACTAAGATCCTTTCTCCATGTCTCAAATGTCTCTTTTTTGATTCTAATGGGAAGCATTTGAAATAGGAATAAAATTTTTGGTAAGACCATCATCTTGATCGCTGATATCCTTCCCGCAAACGTCAAATTGAGTCCATTCCATCTATCCAGATCCTCCTTAATTTTAATCCATATTTTGGCATAATTATCCTCAAATAAATTTACATTATTAGGTGTTATTATTATCCCTAAATATTTTACTTTATTTGTCACTTCCCAATCCTTAATTTTGCCTAGTTCTTCTAAATCCACCTTCCTCATATTTTTGGTCATTATTTTGGTCCGTCCCCCCCCCCTTAAGTTACCAATTTCTTATCTAAAATCTTTATTGTTTCTATTGGATCTTCCATCACTACTACAAGATCCTCAGCGAAAGCCTTTATCCTATATTCCCTTCCTCCCACCTTGACTCCTTTGAAGTCCTTATCATTCTTGATATCTCGTATCAAGAATTCTAAGGACCAAATAAACAATAGCGGGGATAGACGCGTCCCTTTAGTTATATCAAATTCCTCTGAAATCCTTCCATTAATGATCAATTTTGCCACCTGCTTATTATAAATTGCATTAATTCCTTCCATAAATCTACCTTCAACCCCTAGTTTTCTCAACGCTCCCTTCATAAATTCCCAATTTAGTTTATCGAAAGCTTTCTCAGCATCCAGGAATGCAAATGCTACTTTTTTTACTGGGACTCCAATCAATATATTCTAATAAATTTAGAATAATTCTAATATTATTTTGCATTCCTCTTTTAGGCAAAAATCCTTGCTGTTCACATCCTACCGCTCTGTTCAATAACCCTTTAATTCTATTTGCTAATATCTCCGCAAATATTTTATAATGAATATTCAACAAGGAAATTGGTCTAAAATTCCCCATATCTTCCTTCACCCCTCTTTCTTTCGGGATTAAGGTTATAAATGTTTCTTGCCATGTTTTAGGTATTGCCCTTCCCAAGAACCTCATTTGCTAATTTCTGGTACACCTCTATCAACTCATTTTTAAAGATCTTATAATGCTTGCCGGAAAGGCCGTCTGTTCAAGGCGATTTCCCTGATTTAAGTTTGGCTATGGCCTCCTCTATTTCCTGTCTCGACACCAACTTGTTTAACATTTCTTTTTCTTCCATATTCATACCAATCCCGTTATGATTATTAAAATATTCTTCCAATTTGCTCTTACTCAAATCTTTCCCCTTATATAATTTTATATAATACTTAACAAAACATTTTTCAATATCCTCCACATTAGTCCATCTCTTTCCCCCTTCCTTTATTGATGTAATTAACCTTTCGCTTTGTTTTGTCTTGAGTTGCCAAGCCAATGACTTCCCTGTTTTGCCACCGTACTCAAAAACTCTTTGTTTGGCCCATTTAATTCTATTCTCTATTTCCTCATCCATCAATTGTTTCAAATTATTTTGTAAAAATTTTATCTGTGTTATTAATTTAATATCTTTTGGTTTTTTCCCTAATTCAACCTCTTTCATCTCAATCTCTTTCTTTATTTTTTCCAATTTTTCTGCCTTTTCCTTTTTCATTCTACCTTTTTGCTGAATATACATTCCCCTGAAATAGGCCTTGCTTGCGTCGCAGATCGTTGATAATTCCATCTCATCTGACAGATTGTTTTGGAAGAACTCATTTACTAGCGCCTTCATCTTTAACAGTGTTAACTGTTAACAGACATTCTTTAACAGTATTTCTATGCTCACACAGATACAGTGGAACCTCGGTTTACAAACGTGATCCGTTCCATGGAGGCGTTCGTAAACGGAGGCATTCACTCCCCAAAGGCAAGCTTTGCGCGTGCGTGAAGCACTGATAGAGCGCTTCTGTGCACGCACACGCTGCGCAGATCAGATCTGCGCATCCAACGCCACGGCATGGGCGTACCCAGGATCAAAACTGGGGGGGGCAAGGGGAGGGGCCAAGGCACGGAAGGGGAGGGGCCACAAAGTGGGCGGGAACAGCGAACTCGCGCTCCGCCGGGCTGTGCCCCTCCCTAGAAGCAGGGCTGGTGGGCGGAGGCGGAGCCCAGCCCAGCGGAGCGCGAGTTCAGCGTTCCCGCCCGCCGCGCCGCGCTCTCTGGTTCCCCGCCGCGCTTGGCCTTGCCAGAGGGCGCGACGGGGAGCTGGAGGGAGGGCGCAGCGCGGCGGGCGGGAACGGCGAACTCGCGCTCCGCCGGGCTGTGCCCCTCCCTAGCAGCAGGGCTGGTGGGCGGAGGCGGAGCCCAGCCCAGCGGAGCGCGAGTTCAGCGTTCCTGCCCGCCGCGCCGCGCTCTCTGGTTCCCCGCCGCGCTTGGCCTTGCCAGAGGGCGCGACGGGGAGCTGGAGGGAGGGCGCAGCGCGGCGGGCGGGAACGGCGAACTCGCGCTACGCCGGGCTGTGCCCCTCCCTAGCAGCAGGGCTGGTGGGCGGAGGCGGAGCCCAGCCCAGCGGAGCGCGAGTTCGGCGTTCCCGCCCACCGCGCCGCGCTCCCTGGTTCCCCGCCGCGCTTGGCCTTGCCTGAGGGCGCGCCAGGGAGCTGGAGGGAGGGTGCGGCGCGGTGCGGCGGGAATGGCGAACTCGCGCTCCGCCGGGCTGTGCTCCGCCTCTGCCCACCAGCTCTGCTTCTAGAGTAGGGCAGCTGCCCTAACTTGCCGCATGGTGGGTACGCCCTTGCGCCACGGAACTCGGATGTAAACACTTCTGGGTCCGTGGCATTCGTAAACAGAGGCGTTCGTAAACAGGACTGTTTGTAAACCGAGGTACTACTGTACTAAATTGCCATCAACAGATAGCAGGAGGGTGTAACATGCACAGCACCAGGGATAAAAAAGGGACACGGGTGGTGCTGTGGTCTAAAAAACTGAGCCTCTTGCGCTTGCTGATCAGAAGGTCAGCAGTTCAAATCAGTGCAACGGGGTGAGCTCCCGTTGCTCTGTCCCAGCTTCTGCCAACCTAGCTGTTCAAAAGCACAGCAGTGCAAGTAGATAAATAGATACTGCTGTGGCAGGAAGGTGAACAGCATTTCCGAGTGCTTTGGCTTCCATCAAGGTGTTACATTGTGTCAGAAGTGGTTTAGTCATGCTGGCCACATGACTTGGAAAGCTGTCTGTGGACAAGCGCCGGCTCCCTTGGACTGAAGTGAGATGAGCGCCGCAGCCCCACAGTCAACTTTGACTGGACTTAACTGTCCAGGGGTCCTTTACATTTTACCTTACCTTTTACGTACCAGGGATATCTTATGTATTTGGTGGTTTATTCAGTTAGAGGAGAGATTTTTAGAGAGAATTAATGTAGAGTGTTGGTCAAATTCCAAAAATTATTTTTACCTTTTCCTTCCTCTTTTTATTAAGGTAGTGATGGAGCCCAGCTTCTCTTGAGCTCAGCTCTTCATCCAAAAGTAGTGAGTAAAGGAGGTTAGTTATTTTGAGTTCTTCCTGGGAAAAGGTTTCAAAAAGGAACAGTCAGACTATAGTTTCTAAGTTTGTAAGGAAGTAGCAGTGGTGAATACATGCAGACGCTCACCTGGTATATAACCATTTCTGAGTTGACTTTTTTCTCAAAGAGCCTTGTCACAATTTCATCAAAGGATTGTGTAGTTTCCTGAATAGAACTTTGAAGTTTCCTCAATTCAGTGTCCAGAATCTAAGGGAGGAAAGGGGAGGGGGAGGTGCTGTGTTTGAATACAGATTATACGAAAGATTGCGGCTCAATGAACTTTTTGTTTGTGCTTCTTTTGTTTGTGCTTCTTTTAAAATCTGATACTTTGTTTTTAAAGCATGTAAAATTTGAGATGTTCAATTTGAGATTGTAAGAACAAGCCCAGCAATAATCAGGTTTGAAACACATGGCATCCTCTCTTATCGTCTTAGTCATTTAGCAGGTAATTAGCCCGGGGTGGGGAATGAACAAAAATAATTAACTAATAAAGAGGTGATAACCAGGGGAAAAACCCAGATTGATGGAGAAAGGTAGCCAGTGGATCTAGCTGACAACTGTCTCCAGTTTTCAAAGGCTAGTGTTTTCAGCAGCCTCAGTTTGGCTTAAATATGCCCATTTCTGATGTGATTAATGTATTCTCTATCCAGGTTACCAATAACCTAAATATATCCCATGCCATATATTTTGATTGAAATTTTCTTTAGTTCTAGGCCTATTTCACAACATTACTTGTTCCTTTGAAATATTCAAGTCAAGCAATATGAGGTTTCTTGGTCATCCCAGCTGACTTGAGAACTTCACTACATTAAGACTTGTTCACTTCCAGTGAGTTAATTTTAATGTGAATTGTCCAGTTGTGAAAACAGGCCATGAATAGCAACTTGATTTTCTCAATCTAAAATTGCAAGGCAAAGATTGTTATTTTTCTTGCTCATCTAATACTGTGGTGCTTATAACTAATTATTCACTCTGTTCAATTACAATCTGAGTAAAAAAACTGACAAGATACAGTATTTTTCGCCCCATAAGACGCACCTGACCATAGGAAGCACTTAGTTTTCCGAGGAGGAAAGGGGAAAAGTCCCGTTTTGGGGGGGGATCAGCTCAAGTTGTGCAGCTTCTTTTGCAAAGAGGAAAAGCCCCATTTTAAAGGATCAGCTCAAAGTTGTTGAGTTTACTTTGCAAAGGGAAGAAATCCTGTTCAACTCACAGTTCTGCAGCTTCTGATAATCTAATCAGCCAGATAATCCAATCAGCCAGTCACATGTTGCTGGGGAAGCAAACAACCTCCCTCTGCAGAACATTCAACAATGGAGGCATGGGCAAGGGGGCGGGGACACTAGTGAGCGAGCATCCCTTATCTCCCTCCCCGATCTCTTGCAATCAGCTGCTGAGCGGCTTCCTCTTTCCCTCTTGTTAGCCTTTAGCTCTTTCTAAAAAAAGAAGAAGCACTATCTGCTTTTCGCCCCTGGGCAATTTGGCTCCAGGGACCACACATTCGCTCCATAAGACGCACAGACATTTCTCCTTACTTTTTAAGGAGGAAAAAAGTGTGTCTTATGGAGCGAAAAATACGGTAGTTTTTAACAACATGACTATACCAAATTCTTGGAAAGCTAGTTAGGGTTTACATTTTCATTTTGCCTCATCAAAGAAACTTTCAAGCTAATCATACTAGATTTGAATTTATCTAAAGTAGGTAGAAATACTTTTCAAAGGCTGATAACCTTGATAAAGGGGACACAGGTGGTGCATAGAGCCCTGGGGCTTGCCGATCAGAAGGTCAGCGGTTCAAATCCCTGTGACGGGGTGAGCTCCTGTTGCTCGGTCCCAGCTCCTGTCAACCTAGCGGTTTGAAAGCATGTCAAAGTGCAAGTAGAAAAATAGGTACTGCTCCAAGCGGGAAGGTAAACAGTGTTTCCGTGTGCTGCTCTGGTTCGCCAGAAGCGGCTTTGCCATGCTGGCCACATGACCTGGAAGCTGTATGCCGGTTCCCTCGGCCAATAACACAAGATGAGCGCCGCAACCCCAGAGTCGGTCACGATTGGACCTAATGGTCAGGGGACCCTTTACCTAACCTTGATAATCCTCCTTCTCATCTTATTTCTGTTTACCTTTCTGTGTTTCTCTCTCTCTTCATTCAGTTCCTTAACTTTCTTCTCATATTCTTTATATTGTTTTATCTCCTCTTCATTCCACAGTCCTTCTGGTTTTACTGTAAAAGCAGGTGCTGGAATCTCCTGAATATATAAAAGGGGGAGAGAGATTCAAAAACAGCACTGGATATTTACTAACATTATAATGCTTAAAGGATTTATACCTTGAATTTCAGAATGTTACTTTCTGGTGACACTCAATATCATGATGGAAAAGATCAATGAACTGCTGCTGTGTAGGCATGAGGTTTGCACAGTTCCTCTCCACTATACTGCACCCTCAAGGAGACTGAAACCTGCTTCTTTTAATTTTAAACTAACAATACTCTCCCATGTGTGTGAACTCAGGGATCTCTGGTTAGATTATACTACAATTTGAGGGGGGAAACCAAGGTTTTGAAACCTCACTTGGATCCTGGTTCGTTCTCACCATAGTTTAAATGAACCACAGTTTTCCAGGTTCAGGTGTCACAGGAAATTCTGGTTGGTTTATGATCAAAAGTGGAAGCATTTTGCCTCTTCAAAGTCATTTTCATTGTTATCAAGCCTACCTATGTCCCTAGTGCACATGTTACACCAACATATCTGGTTTCCTGTAAAAGTATGGGAATGTGAAATATGGGGTCCTTGATCTATTGAGGTCCAGCACCGAGGGCCTTCTGGCGATTCCCTCATTGTGAGAAGTGACGTTACAGGGAACCAGACAGAGGGCCTTCGCAGTAGTGGCACCCACCCTGTGGAACGCCCTCCCAGCAGATGTCAAGGCAATAAGCAACCATTTTACTTTTAGAAGACAACTGAAGGCGGCCCTGTTTAGGAAAGTTTTTAATGTTTGATGCTGTACTGTTTTTAATATTCGGTTAGAAGCCGCCCAAAGTGGCTGGGGAAACCTGGGGAAATAAATGTATAAATAATAAATTATTATTATTATTATTATTATTATTATTATTATTATTATTATTTTGTTAGTTGCATGCCATGGAGGTTATTGTTCTGCCCTTACGTACACTTCGATTACTTGGCGGGGGGGGGGGGGAGAGACAACTGGGGATGCCTTGTGCATCCAGTTATAGGAAAAACTTGCCTTATTGCCGCTACCTGAAGTGAAAGGGACTTTCCCCACACACAGTCTGAGTCTGGACACAAGTGACATTTCATTACAAAAGACATGGGTGGAGAGTTCTTGGGGCATACTGTGTTGAGTGGAGTTAATCCACTATCATGCCACAGGGGGGAAGCCCAGCCAGAGAGTCATAACTACCTCTCCAATCTATTTTTATTGTTTACTTTCTTACAATTACACCCTACCTTTTTCAGTCATAGAACCCAAGGTAGCATGATATATGTGTACAGTGGCAAAATGGATGCTTCAACATCCGAAGGTTTCGACTTACGAAGAGCGCCACAGAACGGATCGCCTTCGTAAGTCGAGGTACCACTGTAGTTCCATGGTGGCCACCTATCTAAGCACTGCTTAACTTAACTTAAGGGCTATTTTTAGTGCTGAATGATATCAGTTTCCTAGAACAAGTGTTTGAGGTCTCTCTCTATGAGATTAATGCTATATTTATTTGTTGTCATGTGAAGTCTTACTTTAGCTATGAGTCGATAAAAACAGGACTCACCTTCTTTAAAATATCTTCCTTTTTTATTTCAAGGACTCCATTCATCATGTCCATAAGGCCACGCTCTCTCGCATTGTCCTCCTGAAAGCAAGAACAAAATAAGACATAACAATGTAGAAATGGAGCATGAGATGAAAGAAGTGAAAAGTGTAGAAAATAAAGCCCTGTTGTCACCAAACTACCTGAGCAGCAAGACGTCGTTTATAGTTAACTCTAGACATAATTTTTTCTTTTGCTTTCTGCAATGGGGTCAAGTACTTTTCCACTTTGATCTGTGAAGACAAAAGGTTCAGATCCAGCTTTTTCAGCAAATAGGCTGTCTGAGAATTCACAGTCCCCGCCCTACCTGCTAAATACCAGTCATTTTCTTAGCATCCCTTTTCAACAGCAATACTGCACTCTCTCACGGCCTTGTAGAGTCTATACCCTAAAATATCCATATTCTAGAGTAAGGGGTGCATCTCCAGGGTCACAATGTTGAAGCAGAACCTCAAGCCAGCTGATCAGTGCTTCAAGCCTTGTTGGGATTGACTACACACTGAGTTGCCAATTGGGCAGACCCACCCATCTGTCCAAGCAGCCTGCTGGGGGAGCTCAGGATCCAGCCTGCATCTGGACCCTGTTCCCCACCCCTGCATTCAAGCAAGTAACCCCATCTGCCTGCCTGGGAATACTAGGGCCAAAGTACATGCCATGACAAATGTCACCAGATGTGTGCAATCCTCTTTGAAGGGATGCAGCTCCCCAGGTGACACATGCACTCTTAGTGTTCAAGGCAAGAAAGATCTGGATTTTGTATACTCGACCTCTGAGTCCTGAATGATCAGTGCTTGATCTGGCTTCTCTTTCTCGGAAAGAACTGGCACCCAAATTTCTTCTTTGAGCTCCAGCTGCATCAGGATCTCTGCGATCCTAACATTTCTTTCTTGCACACGTACAATTTCTAGGTCTTTCATTCGGATGACTGCATCAAACTCCTTATTGAAATGACTCTTGACATTGTAAATGATGTTCTGAAATAACAGGTAAGAAGATGGCATCAATACTGCAAAAGGTATGTAGTATGACTGACAGCACCTTTGAACACTTGTCTCTGGGGTCTTTGCTTAGGTCTTCTGCTGGCATCATTAGATGGAGGAAGATGGAAGTTTCAGAGTAGAAACTTTAACCTTACAAATTTGGGCTGCTCTGGACCACCAGGTGTCCTTCCTTCCCCTCCCCTCATACAGACCAATACGTTATGAACCAAGATGAAACTTGTAGGTTGTATTTTTCTTGAATTAAAATTCAAAATTCTTTCTAAAGTCCTGGGCAGTGCATAATCCCTATACAGTGGTACCTCTGGTTACGAACGTAATTCGTTCCGGAGGTCTGTTCTTAAGCTGAAACCGTTCTTATCCTGAGGTGCGCTTTCGCTAATGGGGCCTCCGGTGCGCGATTTCCGTTCACAACAACAACAACAACAACAAATTATTATTATTTATACCCCAGCCATGTTCGCATCCTGGGACAACCAGGAGCAGCTAATTCCAGGTTAGCGGAGCTCGTAACCAGAAGCGTTTGTAACCAGAGGTACCACTGTAATACACACTCAAAAGCGAATCTTGCATAATTCCCAACAGAGGTTGATTCAACAAAGAATGTCAGCTTTGTTTTATATGCTGGAACAAATGTGGTAATAAAAGTATTTCCTAACAGCATGCCCACTCAACTGTTTCAGTCTATGGGACTAGCACTGTTACAGGTGGCACATAGTATTTGTTCGGCACTTGTAAGAAATCACTCTTTTAGTGAGGCAGTCCCTACACTTTGGAACTCCCTGCCTGTAGATATCAGGCAGGAGCCTTCACTCCACTCAGCCATGAAGCTCACTGGGTGATCTTGGGCCAGTCACTGCCTCTCAGCCTATCCTACTGCAAAGGGTTGATGTGGGGATTAATTATAGGGAGGGGGAGAACCATGTATGCACCTTGAGCTCCCTGGAGAAAAGATGGGTTATTAGATAGATAGAGCTCATTCAAATGCCACATAAATTTCAGCTGACAAGGGATTTCATATTTACTTACTTTCAAAGGATACTATACTATCCTTTGAATAGAATCCTAGAACTACCATAGCTAGAAGACAATCTTCTTCAGTCCTTGTATCAAAGATGGACTCTCCTTAATCAATCCTATTAACTGACTTAAAATATCATTTGGATTCTAGCATGTTCCGAGCAATTGACAGGTTCAGAGTTAAATCTGTTAGAATGGGCAGACACATTTGTTGCTTATGTGGCCTGTATTCTGTCATTCCCTTTTATAAAAAGCGAGTAAATGAAGGATCAAAATTCCAAAGGAATAAGATAGTATGAACAGTTTTGCAGCAAAAAAACCCTATCCCATTAGAGGATACTGAAGAGCAGTTTTGACTATAGTTAATGAAATAATAGAAAAACATCTATGAAAAAGTTACCCGTAGCAATAGAATTTGGTTAATCTTCTCCTCTCGAGTGTGCACTTCTAGCTGGTGGTATAAAGTTGATGTATTTCCACCATAAAGTGAACTCATGCTCCCCACCAGAGCATCTACTTTTTCTTCTTCCTGCTTCTCCCCTTCCTCTGTCCTTTCCCCTTCAATGACTGAAGGTTGAGATTCAAATTCAACGATTTGCCTTCGAAGCTAGATATGTATAAAAGAACGCAGCAGCTTAGAACAATTGAACACATGGTGCCAAAATCAAATGGATCCTACAGAACACATATCCGAGAATTTGGCATGAAACAATTCCATTTATTTCAGATTAAAATATACATATATGCAATGTGAGCGCCTGAAAACAAAATGAACAGGGCATCATCGCCTGAAGGCACATGGCAAGCAAACATTTTGAAGCAAAGCATGTCTGGGTCTGGTGAGTGCTTGGATGGGGGATTCGCTGGAGCCTCTCTTGAGTCTCATGGAAGAAAGAAAGAAAGAAAGAAAGAAAGAAAGAAAGAAAGAAAGAAAGAAAGAAAGAAAGAAAGAAAGAAAGAAAGCCAATGATAGAATAAAAAACCAATGTTTGTGGAAATTTGATTAGTTTACATAGCTCAGGAGTATTTGACAAGCTTACTTCATTAGATGCATGCCTCAGATTACAGGTGTTTGCTACTAGCCTCAGTTGTCTAATTTAGAGTTCTTTGTGCTTGGGGATGGGAAAAGCAGAAGTACAGGAAGGGTATAATGAAGAGGAATTCTGGAGATGAACAGTGAATCCTTAATAATAGTATACGTTGCGCCTTTGGCCTCAAACAGAAATGACATTTCTCATTCAATGACTCTCTGCACGAATTTTCAGAAAGTAAATGGGAGCTGCAGGGGCCCCTGATCTGAATTAGGGCTATAGAATGGGGGAGATTTATTTTAACCCTTTGGCCCCACTTCCACAGTTCTGACCTGGATGCCCCCAGCCCCAACTGATATTTTTATTTGGAGGAAAGCTCTCATGCACAAAGGAGCTGCCAGAGGGGACGGTGGAGGGAGGAAGAGATTCTGATCAGGACAATAGTCCTACTCTCTTCCATCCCACTGTTTTGATCTAGAGTGCCCATCACAGATGCTACTCATGCAATTAATGAGTAACATGAAATCCGTTTTGGCCCCATGTTTATTTAGTAGTCTCAGGGCAGTAATCTCAGGGCAACTACTGTACTAGGAATAACTGGTAAGCACATCAGCTCATGGGAATACTGACATCTGTGCCCCATGTTATATGTTTCCAATGAGATCTACTATTTTAACATGAATTGCTATGTTTCATATGTACTGTTCATAGGAGTTTTCTGTCTGTATTGCTCTACATAGTACTGTAGATGCAATTGTTTTAAATTCATGGTTAAGGATATAGAGCTAATGAGTGAGTATTTCTAAGAGCAAAATTCTAAATTATGAGGTGTAAGGTTTATAATGAACAATATCACTTCATTCAGCATGGGAAACATCTAAGAGGATGGCCTTGAACATTAGGGTTATTATGGATGGGGATTTATTTTTTGAAGTGGTAAAGAGATTCTACCTTTAGATCTATTGATTCAATCTTCTTTAAATAACAAACTCTCTCCAACATGTACTGTTCTTCCGGACTCTGTTCTTTCATTGGGTAATTCTGAACTTCGTAGGATGAGTGGAAGGCCTTTTGGGTGGAGAAGGGGGAAATAAAGATTCTGTGGGTGAGGTTCTTTCATGTTACTTCAAGAAAATGTTCAACACTGACATGTGCAAACTCTGTCCATTCATTTGAAAATTTACACCAACAATCCAAACGTCAGCTCCTGCCAAATTGTAACAAAATTAAGATTTCAAAGTCATAACCTGCTAATATGGAGAAGCCTTACATAGGAAGATGGGAAGTTATCATACTGAGTCAGACCATTGGTCCCCCGATCAGTGTTGTCTACTCTGGCAGCACCTCTCCAGGTTTGTCAGGATACTTCCCTAGCCCCACCTAGCGATAATAGGGATTGAACCTGGGATTTTCTCATTCAACAGCTATGGGCTGTTGGGACTGGGAGACTTTCCACAGTTTGAACAGACAAACTAAGAGACTGCATATGGTAGTTCATTTTTCAACAAGGCCCTGGAGCTTTTCTAGGCTGCTCACAGTTCTCTAGATCCTTAAAAAAGCTCCCCCTTGATCAGTTCTGTTTGAGCTATGATTAGTATCTCTGGCCTGAAAAAAAACATGTCTGAATTTTTAAGTCAACATGATACAATGCAACTAATATTTTGGCTGTGTTTGCACAGCCTGCTAGACTACAATTTAGTGCAATGTGAATGAGCAGGAACAAGCCAAAGCAAGCCCCCTCTTCATGTATGGAGAGGAGGAGTTTGGCAGCTTTTGCTTCCGAGTTATCATAGCTTGCCATGTCATTTGGACCCAGAACTGAGTCCAGTTCTCTCCTAATTAGCATAAGTTTCAAATTTGTTATTATTCATTCATTTATTTTTTTAGCTCCTACTATGTTTATTCTGATTTCTCTCCTTTTATATAAATTTTACTTATAATTTTCCCATTTTACATCAAATTCCAATACCCCATTTCTCCCCCTTTCTGCAGTTGCTTCAATTCATAATGTCTTAACTGCATCTCCTAATTTACACCTAATTATTAATTATCCCATACATTCAAAATTGGTTTTATCTCACTGCATGTCTTTACACTTAATCGTGCTAATGATTGTATCTGTATACAATTTTTTAAAAATATTCAATAAACAATTTCCAGTCTAAATTAAAGACTCTGTCATCTTGGTTTCTTATTCTTCCGGTGAGTTTCACCATTTCTGCATATTCCAATAGTTTTTGCTGCCATTCTTTTATAATTAATATTTTATTGAGTTTGGTCCACGAGATCTTCTGGCTCATGGGACAGTATCCTGCATGTACACTTATGTGGGAGGAAGTGTCATTGAAAGCAAAGGACATTAATTCAAGTAGCCATGTATGGAATTGCTCTGTTAATTATTTTACTTCGGTACTTTAATTACAACAGGACCAAGCTGAAAGAAAAAGTCAATATAAGTTACCTTAACTGAACGCCCTTTAACTGACATGGTATCCCAACACTCTCGTTTGATGATCTCACGTAAATAGCAGTTGGCCAGATTTTCCATCTCTATATCCTTCTTTACCTTTTTTTAGAATAGAAAAAACAAATGAGAAGGATACCAATTCTACTAGGTTACATGAAAATCATATATATATATTAGAATGTGCTAAGCAAACCTACAGGAGGACTAAGTAGGAAAGGGCTGTTTTGCACCATCCTGCCCCCTGCCTGGCGTGATCTCCTAGCCAGCAAGAGCTGGGTGTGTTGTTTGCCTGTGCAGTCTGCTTGTCCTGTTAAGATAACTGCCTGCAGATAAGAATGTGTGCAGATTACAGTGTGGGGTTTTGTCTGATTGGTGGTGGAGTGGATACAGCTGACCACCCGCCAAATGTGGTCATCGGAGGGTAGGGGGATAATGATCTGGCCCATCAACCAAAAAAGGTTCCCCACCCCTGCCTTAGGTAACTTTTAAAATTCATGCCAGCATTTAGTGTTCCTGTGTTCTAGTTCTTTACTCTGTGCCCAATGTTTCTTTCTCTTCTGCAGCAATCTCTCCCCACAAGTTCACCTTACCCTTGCCACTTCTGCTTCACTATGCACTTGCTGTCTCTCTTGTTCTTCTACGTCCAGATTGAATTCGTATTGCTCCAGCATCTCAATTTTTGGTACCATTGCATTTTCAAACATCATATCCTGAATCTGTTTTTTTTAAATGGTAAAGTATTAGAGAGGCAGGCTCAAAATGTGCTTGTAAAAAGTGAAGGTGCAACATGCTTGTCCAAACATACAGCGGACATGGATGAAGAAGCTGCAATCAAACAGCCTTTGAGTGGTTCCACTTTCTGCCTTAGAGTATTTGGGAAGTCTGCGTCTCCATGTTTTAGTATCAGCAAATATCTATCTACTTATGAAACTGTAGGAGGTACATAGTGCCTTTAAAGTTTGGAATGATTCAGACACTGCTCCTTCTTCATGCAGGTGTTGGAAAAGCAGTCCCAATAGCCATCACACAAATGCTGCAGCTAGAACCCATAAAACACACACTTAAATACAGTGGTACTTAAAACATCTTGGTTATCGAACATTTCAGTTTTTGATTGCCTAAAACCCAGAAGTACCGTATTTTTCCGTCTATAAGAAGCCCCCCATGTATTTGGGGGGACTCAGATTTAAGAAAATGGGGAAAATGTATCCATGTATAAGACGCCCCCTAATTTTTGACATTATTTTTAGGAAAGAAACCTAGTCTTATACACAGAAAAATATGGTAAATGCTTCGATTTTCGAATGTGCCTTGGAAGTCAAACATGCTACGCAGCTTCCGTATTGAGTTTTCCATATTGAGGCTTCCGTTTTGAGTTTTTGGTTTTCAAACGTTCTGGAACTCGAACGGTCTTCCAGAACGGATTATGTTTGAAAACCAAGGTACCACTGTACACTGTTAACGGGACAACTGAAAAGTTCATCCTCTTTGCATAATTGTTCTGGAATATCTTAATAAGGAAAAGCGCTGACCGTATTTTTGTTTCTTTGGGATATATGTGACTGTCAGGATCTAGCAGGCTGCTGACTTAGATCAGTGTTTCTCAACCTTTTTTGGGCCACGGCACACTTGTTCCGTGAAAAAAATCACGAGGCACACCACCATTAAAAAAGTTAAAAAATTTAACTCTGTGCCGCCCTATATTGACTATAATTATGACTGTAAGAAACACTTGCCAATTGCTGTGTTGGTTGCTATATCCTGTAATTAGACTTCACAAGCCGTCCGGCGGGTCAGGGTTGTGTATTGGCGGCCGCCAGGCTCGTTTGCACTGAGCTTTGGGAAAGAGGAGGAAAAATATTGCTTTCTGGTGGGTCAGTTTTGGATTATTGGCGGCCGCCAGGCACGTGACAATGTAAATCCGCCCTTCTCGTCGCCGCACGTCGCGGCACACCAGCCAGCGTCTCGCGGCACACTAGTGTGCCGCGGAACAGCGGTTGAGAAACGCTGGCTTAGATAATCAGCACGCAGTAGTTGTATTTACAAGAAGATTTATTGTATACAGTCATTAACCTCAGAACCACTCACACTAGCAACCGTCCATCAAGATGAAGTTGAGGCATCTGAACTCAAATTGGGCCTTCAACAGGAAACACGAAAGCGCCCCCCTCTTCTTATTTGATTGATGCCTTTCCTTGACCTTTGTTCTTCTGCAAGCCCTGGGACTCTCAGGGTTATCTCCTACCTCTTCCTCTGACAAAGAGTTCCCCCTCCCCTGTTAGGTGACTAACGGCTGCTCCTCAGAGAATTGGCCTCCGTCCAGCCTGTTCTCGCTGTACTGATAAAGTACAGCCTCTCCTCCTTCTGAGAAGGGGGACTGTAGTCTACTGCCTTCCATTGGCTGAGAAAGAGGCAAGTCTCTTAGCCCAAAAATGGAAACAAGAATTACCGACGAAAGAGGAGTGGAATATAAAATTGATGGAGTACGCAGAAACGGACAAAATGATGGGAAGAATCCGAGAACAGCGGGACCAGAAGTTCATCAAAGATTGGATAAAATTTACAGAATATTTGAAAGACAGTGGTACAGAATTGAAAATGTTAGTAGGATTGAAAGAATCTTTGTAGATATAAGTAGTAAAAGACATTGCGAAGGGATAGTATAAAATGAAAGGACAATATAAGAATTTGGACAATGTTAGAATTTGGAAATATAGTATTTAGAAATAATGTCTGAAAGTCATTAGAAGGGGGTTGAAGGAAGTAGAGGCTTGGAAAAGCCGCAATGGAAGAAAGATAAAGAAAATAGGATTTAATGTAAAATGTTTATGTATGTAAAACAAATAAAAATGATTTGGCAAAAAAAGAGAGAAAGAAGCAAGTCTCTTTCTTCCTCTTCTGACTACCCCCCCCCCCCCACTGCTCATCTTGACTGTGGGAAGTCATGTCCATGACAGTGACTTAGAGCCTCTGTAAGTTCTAAGGGTTTATTGCACTGCATTGAGTCCAGTATGTGCCATTTGGCTCTGCTCTTACTTGCAGCTTGGACACTCACCCATAAGCCTTGCATGATCTTATTAGTGGGATTAGTGTCTCCCTTTTGAGAAGACAACATTCCCTTTTAAAGACAACCACTGCCATGATCTTATCTCATGGAATGGTTCTAGTTATGTTCACTAGTATAAATAATCATGGGAAGCATGCAAACAGGCCTGAGAACAACAGCCCTCCCTGACTTGTGCTTCCCAGCAACTGGTATTCAGAGGCACATCTCCACCAACAGTGAAGGATATTGTTGCTATCATCACACTTTCCAGCTATAAAACATCCTGGAGAACTGCAGACATTAAAACAAGTGACAGAAACCATTGGAATAATAAATTATATCAATTAATAAAAAGTAGAGCAGCAGAACAACATGGGACACTGGCATAAAGTCTATGTAGTAATCAACACTTTCCCATAGCAGCAACTAAATGGAAACATTTAAAGTGGCATCCAGTTACCTGCTGTAATAAAATCAGCCTTAAAGAGTGCAGTGGTACACATCAAAACTGTTATCTAATCTCATGAAGGCAGAAGGAAACCGAAGTGCAAGACAGTTGGAATAAGCCTCTGACTCTGGCCAAAAGTGTCCTCTCCACATATAAGAGGCAACCTCAGCCTGTTATTGCTGCTGGGTATGCAAGGCTCGCTTTTTGGATGTTCTGATAAAATGCAGAATAAAGATGCAGGCTTTGAAATTCCTCCCCAAATGGCACATTAGATGCGGGTCTGCTCTTAAATGCCCTTTATATGCAGCTGCAACTGAATATGAGCCTCTTTGGGTTTTAACTCTGTGAAAATGACCCGTTTGATCTTTTCTGCCCATATTAGCTCCCAGTCATCAGGGGATATTGGCTCCTACCGGTATTCAGGTTAGGGGTCTCCAGAGAATGGATTTAAAGCTATGTTTAAAAGCTACTATGAAATAGGCAATGTTATCACAATGCCTCTAAAGCTATGGAAAAGCTAAAGGGCAATACCCTGAAAATGCTTCTGACAATCTGTCAACACACACCTTTTTGCGTAGCTGTTTAATTCTGCTTTTTACTTCTTTTTTATTTCCATGAAACTTGCTGGATTCCACATTCATAGCCTAGGATGTAATAGAGAGAAGGACAAGGGGGGGGGGGAAGAGATGTTTATTAATCATTCATTTGATTTCTAATCCATCTTTCTGAATCAGACAGGGTGAGGCCACCACTTAAGGCAGCGGAGCCCCCCTGCAGGTGCCCTTCCACCTCTGCCAGCGGAGAAATGATGCTGACATTAGCTTAATTTTGGGTGAGATCTCTCAAAATTGGTACAGCAGCAGCAGCAGCAGGTACAGTAGTGACGGCAGCACTGCAGCACTTCCTGATTTGCTTCAAGCAGTGAAATGGGCTGCCCCACCCCTGTATTTCTTGATATAGAAAGATCCTCAAGTTGGCTTACATGAAATGTACAATACAAGCACATGAGGGCTGCCTCCCCCACCAAATGACATTGCTCTGGGGGTAGGACTGAGAATTTTTTGGTAATGACCAAGGGCAGAGAAGTAGTAGCCAGGAACAGTTGCTGTGCCTTGAGGGAACTGCTAAGTAACTAACAATATGATTCTAGATACTGTACATGAAATAAAGTACAGGTAAGCTCTAATGGAGATTATAATGTGAAAATCTTACTGCCTATAGTTTCAGTCAAAAACTTGGCTAGAACAGAAATAAGGACAGGTGCCAGAGTGATGTGGTGAGTGATTGGGTGACCAACCAGTAGGTTTGCTTGACAATAAGTGTCCCAATCACTTGTAATCCTGTGATGGTGCAGACTGCAAACTTCCTGAGAGAAGCAAATGAATTTTCTGATACAAAGATCTGGTTCAGACACCACATTCCCATTCCAACAAAACCTGGTTTGTTGGACTGAGAATTTGTTATGAACTTGAGCACCCTCTCCTGCCTTTCCATAGTCCTCTCATGTGCCATATTTAGGAGCAGACTACATGATTTCCTATGGTATCCAAATTGGGAAACTGTGGCTTCGTTTTGCAGGTTTGGATGTCAAAGCAAACAAACAAATCAGGAAGCTAGGCATGCAAAAGGAAAAGTGACTGGGGAGGAGTGGGCTCTCAAGCCTGTTGCTTCTTCCCGGTTCAGAAAACCATGTTTTTTCAACCAGAGTGGTATGTCTAAACTGGTCTAAAGAGGAATCAAACAGAAATGAAAAGAGGGGCATTGGTACATACATAGCCTAGGCTGCTTGGTTTTCACTCCCAAGCAGTTTCTACCAGGTTTTTTTTTATACTGGGGGCAGCTTTAAAAACAGAGCAGCATGACACCAAAACACATTTCAGTTGCCACCGAGACTTTATTACAGTACTGGACAAATTACCGTCTCTGCTTTCTGGTCCAACCATGTAGTCTCTTCAGGTTTTGGTTGAGTCAGAAGAAAGTATTCATCTTGTTCTGTTGTATCAATAAATGATGCCTTCTGCAACATTATATTTAAAAAGACAGGACCTATTATCGATTTATCTTCAGAATTTTCAGCCACCAAAATATGTGAGTACTGTATATTTGATTTCCATTTTATATACTGAATTTTCATCTTAAGATATTTAACATTTGCTCTCTTAATTTTTCTTATAGGATGGGAGAGTGCAAATTTAAATAAATCTGAATAAACGAAATAATTATTATACTGCTTGCTTTGCACAGACTCCCAACAAGATTTGTCAATGCTGGTGGCAGACTACCATGGTTGTTACTATTACCATATAAAAATGATTGTGTACAGAAACTAATCAGCAAACTAAGTTCACTATTACACTGGTTTGGGGCCTGCCTAGCCCTACAAACCTTTGCCACTCATCACATTTCCTTGCTTCTAAAGGGATTAGAACTATACTAAGCATTATATTACATGGGTGGCGCTGTGGTCTAAACCACAGGTCCTAGGGCTTGCCGATCAGAAGGTCAGCGGTTCGAATCCCCGCGAGGGGGTGAGCTCCTGTTGTTTGGTCCCTGCTCCTGCCAACCTAGCAGTTTGAAAGCACGTCAAAGTGCAAGTAGATAAATAGGTACCACTACAGCGGGAAGGTAAACAGTGTTTTCGTGCGCTGCTCTGGTTCGCCACATGCTGGCCACATGACCCGGAAGCTGTCTGCGGGCAAACGCCAGCTCCCTCGGCCAGTAAAGCAAGATGAGCTCCGCAACCCCAGTCATCCGCGACTGGACTTAATGGTCAGGGGTCCCTTTACCTTTTAAGCATTATATTTCCTAAAACATCGCCACAACATTAAACACATAATGCCATGGAGGACAATACAAAGTGGGACTGAATGATGATCCATGGCCTCTATCACTTTTATCTTACCATTCTTTCAAGGAGCTCAGGATGGCTTATAGTTGGGTTACTGCAAGGAGTCAATATCCTTTGGGTGGCCATGTTGGCCAGTCACAAACTTCTCATAATTAGGACATGCCCCTGCCTCATGGGGTGGGGTTTTATCCTTGATACTATGCTGCACACAATGAGATCAGGAACGAACAGAACTCTCAGCCAATCCCCTGCAGTTCAGAGCTTCTGGGGGTTGGGGAAAGTATTCAGGGCTCTATTTCCTCTAGCACATTAGACATTATAACTGCATGAAAGACTCAGAGACAAGCCTCTCCATCGTCCGTCTTTAGTTCAGAACCAGAATATGAAGGTAGCCATTTGTTTTGCTTTCTGCTTTTAAGCGGGAAATGAGTATCTAAAACATACTGCAGACACCTGCTCATGTTTTGGGCTTCCTCCTCTGTAGCTCCAGTATTGGGAGGAAGCTTCAGGCTTATCTCTGACAACAGAACATGGTTGTCACCATAGCAAGGGGGATGAGCAAGAATGTCAAGCCCTGGCTATCTCACATTGTCTTCCCCAATAGCTTGACAATATAGGTCTGGGTCATCCAGTGAGCTGCCAGTCTTCACTAGTTTTCGTCATTCTAATAAACAGAACAGAAAGATGGTCCTAAAATCTAGTGATAGAGAATACAAACACACCCAATTCCCTATGCCCTTTCTGCATATATATATATATATATATATTCATCAATTCTGTATTTTATTCCTACTAAGCTTAGTCTATGGCAACTTCACGCAAGACCTCCACCAATCACATCACTTAGGACCTTAGGACCCTTGTACCTATGGGACTGCCTCTCCTAGTACGCCCCGTGGAGGACCTTAAGGTCCATAAATAACAACACTTTGGAGGTCCTGAGCCTCAAGGAGGTTAGATTGGTTTCAATTAGGGCCAGGGCCTTTTCAGCACTGGCCCCAACGTGGTGGAACGCTCCGTCACAGGAGACTAGGGCGCTGCAGGATTTGACATCTTTCTGCAAGGCCTGCAAGACGGAGCTGTTCCGCCTGGCCTTCGGCTTAGACTCGCTCTGACCCCTTATATGGGATTTAGTACATAAATTTTCCCTTGGCTTTTTTGCTGGCCCATGTAGGACCAGCATGGATAGCTGGCTCGGGTGAATATCTGATGTGTCCGCCCTTTGTGGTCTTGATTTATGGGCTACTATTAAAATGAGGCTGTATTTTAAGCTGTATTTTAATTAACTGTTTGTTTGTTTGCTTGTTTTTGTTGTTGTTTTTCTATTACGTTTTATTGTAATTCATATTTGGCGTTAGCCGCCCAGAGCCCAGCCCTGGCCAGGGAGGGCGGAGTATAAATAATTAAATTATCTATCTATTTATCTATCTACCCAGAGCATTCACCAGTCATTTCTGCAATACATCCTTTAACAACAGATCTAGGATGCACAGTAATTCATCTCCAACTTCCAGACATGCACATCATGGATCTATATAGCACCTATGTTTCAAATACCACACTAGTATATTTAAAAAGTCTTAAAACCTGAGAAGAAATGCTCTCCAAAGATATCTTATATATGGGACTTGATGTCACTGCCCATTCTGGCATGGTCTTTAGGTGTGCGTTTCCTTGGAAAATATAGCTGTCGAGTACGTTGCTAAGAAGGAAAGCCCCAAAGTCAGTGGCCTCCTTTGATTTGCGCTCTCCCAGTTTCCTGCAAAAAAGAGAGAGAGAAATCAAACGACTAGGAGACTGGTACGGTTGTACTATTATAATTAATCGACTGATCAAAAGATTGTTATATCTAAATCCAATGTTTATTTGCTCAAAAATAAATGGTCAGGATAGTAGCCCATGTCAATTAAATTAGAGCCATTCCAGACATCTTTCTTGTTGCAACTCATGGTGATTTGTGCTCATAGTGGTTATATGCATTACCACTTTCAATACTGTTTGCACCTGCAGTTTCCATTTCCATTCACTGCATGTTGCTATACTTCCTTCCAAAATCCTGTAAATTTTTACACCACCTTTACAATTTTTATGCAGGTTTTCTTTTGCTATGGTGCTAGAGTCCCAGCCCCCATCACCACCCAGATAGCAATAATATAATAACATTGGGGAAGCATTGCAGAACACCTAATAAAGCAGGAAAATGTGGGGGAAATCCAGTATAAATGACACATTGGAAAATACACCTACCAAAAAAAGCTGGAAAGACCCTTAGTTGCCCTTCTTTAGCTGATGTAAAACTAGTTGTTTGGGGTCAGATATAAGTATATTAAAATATTTAAATTGCTCTGTTGAATAGGAAATGATAGCCTAATGGAATTGCTAAAAGGATGTTTTATGTCATATACAGGCATTCTTCAGCTTATACATACTTCCATTTCAGACAAACAAGTGCACCGTCCTTCATGCCATTTACAAGAATATGTTGGCCATCCAGTGAGAATGCTAAAGATCTGATTCCCTGTCCATGATACGAATGGCAGTATTCACGAGCCAGAACCTCCTTAGACAGGAAGAGAGAGAAAATACCACTGTTACCTGATAGTCAAGGAATTCCTTCTAGAGAGAGGGACATTGAGATTCTGCAGCCTGTTTTTATTCTCTTAACTATGGTGAAGAGATTGGTTTGGCAGAATCTGGGATATAGCTCTCTCTGAGCATCTCACATATCAAAGAAAAGTAACTAGGAAAGAATCTAAATCAGATATTTTAAAAGCTATTTGGTGTGTATGTACACACACACACACACACACACACACACACACACAGTACATCAATACAACAGAGACGGTACATAGATCCCCAATGATCCAACTCAGTTTTTGGAGAGGATATATTTTAGAAGATTAGGATAAAGTAATTTTCCGATGCCTTGAAAAGTGTTTGAAGATGCAACACATGAATTAATGTAGGGTATTATTTTCCCTTTTCTTCCCCTTCCTCTTATCCAATTCTAGTTTTCCTCCCCCCACCACACCCCAGTTATATCACTATGTTTAATGTTGTTTGCATTTTGTTCTCATTTAAAAAATTTAAAAAGTTTGTGTTTAGAACAAGAGAGATTGGAAACATTATGTCAGTACTTGACCAGTTTATTTAATTGTTGTAATATCAGACCAAAGAGTTTTGGAAGGATTACAACGGAGAAATAAATGCCTCTAAAACACATTCTGCAGCCATGTCCATTTTAATAGGTATGTGGTTCACTATATTCATGTTTAAATGAGCAAAGCTGAATATTAATTTAGAGACAAAGGCCATGATTTAGAGTGTCACATGCACATGAGTTTCTCACGGATGGCTGAGGCAGATGAAGCTCTGAAAGTGCAGGAAACACTTCACTCTTTCATACCTGGAAAGAAGTAAGATCCTAGCTCTGTACAGGCATTATTCTGTGTTTTAACACTGCATAGGGGGTTGTGCACACCAGCCCCATCTTCAATGTCTGTGCTGCATGTTCTGGTGAGACCCATGCCACCCACAAACTTCTCATGTTTCACAAGAAGGTTTGAAGGAGGGCAGGAGGGCTCACAGAATGCTCAGCTGAATGTGCTTAAAAGCCTGCTTGTGACCGGGAACCCTGATAACACTGGGATTCTGATTGTGGGGAAAACCAGGTTTAGAAAACCCAAACTGACCTTTATGCTCAACACGGGAGTGGGAAGCCATGGCCGGGAAGGGGGGGGGGAGCTATAGTGTGCAATCCCCCCCCCCCGGCTTACACAATACCTAAAAAGGCCTCTGATTCCAACAGCTTGCAAGTTATGCATATTTACCATGACAATCTTAATTATGATTAAGGGTTATATCTGCACCATGTTTAATGCTAACTGGAATTTGAAGGAGGTCTGCAAACCCTGGTTAAGAGGGAACCTGATTCTCATTAACTAGGTTGAAACTGATAAATATAGCCCCTTGTCATGGTTAAGGTTATCTGAAATGTTTTGGGGAATTCATACATGACAAAGGAGGAGCTGGGACAAAAAGCACACCATCTCATGGTTAGCTCCAGGTTTCTTAAGCATGGTTCAATGTGGTTCAGGTGGTTCTTCAGCAAAACCATGACAGAGTTCCATAGCTCAACAATGACCTATAGCTTCAGGATGAACTTGAAGAACATCAGCTGAACTCAAAGGCCAGTCTGCACCCACTGATAAGGACCTATAAAGCTCTGACAACAGTCAACTTAGTCTGTACAATGTGCCATTGGAGAAGCTGCTGAACTCGTGCATCCTCCTTTCTCCCATCTGCCATCGTCAGAACTCCTATCTTAGGTTATGTCACCTGCCTCTAGCCCTTTGTGTTCTGGTCTGCCTGAACCAGAGCCAAAACACAAACTAGATCTGCCCAATCCTGCATTGAGCTAAATTAAATTGTACCCAAATAATAGTAACACTATGCACGAATTTTAATGCAAGAATGTTGTTCTCTTATAAAGACTGTTTGTAAACAGATCACTGAATGAAAGGGGGAAAGTGGTATTTTATTTTTAACTGAGGTCAGTGAGATAAAATGCATAGATATTCTTCTGTCAGCAGTCTGCTAAGAATAAGCTGCACTAACAGTGTTACTGGAGGGCTTACAATTGGAATAACACATGCATGAAAGATTAAGCTGCATAGATTATTTTATTACAGTTAGCTTAAGCACCTATTAAATACTTCTGACAAGCAAAGGTTAATGGGAGCCACACTGTGACAAGTACCAGATTTGAAACATCATGGATAAATAAGAGGCCACTCTCTGAAGCTGAAGCTAACCACTTGCCATGAGCTGACAATTCCAGGAAACCCCGTCCAAACTGTTTGCTTGGTGTCGTCTTCTCTGCAAACATGATTGGCTGGTCTTTCCAGGTTAACTGTGAAATGTAACATTACATAGCAGATGTGATTGTGGTAGTATTCAAGAATGCTCATGTAAAATAACTAAGAAAACAAAAGAAAATAAGAGGACTTCAGACAGGGCTATGTTAAATCCTTATGGGGACTGCTGTTTGTAGTAGGTTTTACTGCCACCCCTACATGTAGTTCTCTTGGGCAGAAACCAAGTCGCTTCTGTATTTCATACAATTCACCAGTACTAAATGTAAAGCAGAAATTGGAGCTGCTCTCCAGGACGTTACAATCTTGCTGGCCCTGTGAAGTTCTTGTGAGTACCAGGTTCCCTAGATGCTGAGTGCCAACCCAACAGTCCCACTACAGGTTTTGGCTTTGCAAACAGAGCCTTGGAAGCATGGCATGAAATCTCCTATCTACTATGTGAATGCCAATCAGGAACTGAGACTGACAGGCCCTGACATGTGCCAGTGATGTCATCAGTGCTTGGAATTAAACAGATTGATTTAACAAAGTTTCCTAAATTAGTTAAAGAAATCTCTGAACTACGCCTGAAAGTATTTCCCGTAATTGGCAGGTGAACTGAAGGTGAATTAAATTCATTTTGGTGTAGAACGCTGAACAATTTCTAGTTCATCTTCAAATTCATTCTCCCTTGATGTACAGCCTTAAGTCACTTCCAACTTGATTATTTTACACTTCACCACAGCAGCTTGCAACATTCTGAATGTAGAGGAAAATTACTGAGGACCAATTGGAATAACTTGAACTGTGAAATCAACATGAAGGAACTACTTCATTTTGTATATGAAAGATCATGAACTGGAACTAGTTCCTTTTTGGACATGTTATTAAACTTGGATCACTCCCTGGTGGCGAGCAAGTTCCATCTCCAGCCAAAGAGATGGATAGCACAAAGCAGAAAGTGTGGCCTCAAATCAACACTTCTACAACAGCCACCCCTGAACTTTGTGAATGCTTCTCTGCTATCGCCGAACAAGCACTGGCATTGAAGCAAGGTAGAGCTACATCAAAGAGGCAACCTACAACACAGCTATGTCCTCTTTTAGCAAAAAAGGACAGCAGACTGGTTTGAGGCCAGCATTAAGGGCATAGAGATTGTTATTGTTGCAAACAACGAGGCTCCTGTGAACTAGAAGTGTGCACCCTGCAAGAAGATGTTTGCTGCACTGAGAAAGCCACACCTACATAGCTACTATTCTAGGACAGAGTGTCAGATTTGGGAAACTGGGGAGTGCATAAGGAAAATGGGAGTAGGAGTTAAACCCTCTTCCTACTGCTGTAGGGTCCAGATTGTTAGGTTCCAAGGCTGTGAATTTTAAGAGCTTAAAGAGATGGAAATGCAATTAACAAATTTCACATCTAGGTTGAGCGCCTTAAGTCACCTGATTTATTGTGCAATAGGATCATACCTTTGCCGTAAGATGGTATTTGCAGATGAAAGGTGCCTGGCTAGCATAGCCAAACACTATGCTGTCCTTCCGCTTGACCACAGAACTTAGAGCATATTCTAGTTCATACCCACGGATCTGAATGACACTTTCTTTCAATTGCCCTCTTTCATTGATACACTCATCATTTTCTGCAGAAAAACAAAGGATTCATAGTGGGATGGGGAAGAGAGAAAGATGTTACTTCCATATCAGTAGTTATCTCTCGCTAAAAAATAATAATGTAAAAAGCACACGATAACTGTTAAGTACATAGATCAGGCTCTCAATATAATGTGTAGAATATCTGTACAAAGGACTCATCCACACTTCTGTTTTCCCCTGCGGAAACCCTGTTTACTGCTGAATTGAAGCAAACATCAATCAGGCTTTCTCTGGATTGATGTTTGCTTCAATTTAACACTAAAAGGCTGGTTTTCTAGGGGAAAGTGGCAGGACAATGGATAAACCACTCAGACCCGTGCCTAGAAAGCATGGGAGAAACAGCTGGGACACATGTTTTCTTGGCACTTGACAAGCGGAAGTGTAGACAAGCTCAAACTGTGCATCCTCACACTTCTCCCTATAAATGAGACAATATGGAGATAAGAAGCAAAGGCGTTCTCCATTTTCTTGCTTTTCGTTCCTGGTTCCACTATGCTAGATTCCCTTCATTCTCTGTGATTACCCTACAGAGAAAGAATTTATATATATTAACGGACAAGCAGTACCTGCAACGAAATGTTGCAGAGTGGGTTAGAGTACTCCTGCTTAGCCACGTCCCTTCCTAGGATGTTCCATCCCATTCCATTCCCACCCTCCCAACTCCAGTTTTCTGTTCCCGCCTCCAGTTAGCCAGCATTTCATGATCACAGAATATTGCAAGTCCTGTTCCCCCTCCCCTCTTTGCTTGTACTGCTGTGAACCTTGGGGTTCTCATTAGTCTGCTAATCTCCCCCCCCCCCGGTGTGTAGATGGTCCATTTTGGCAAGGAAGGGCTCCATACCTGGAGAATGGGTTTGCAGTTAGCATATGTGATTTTTAAAAATGACTAATACAGGGCACAACAATAGCAGAACTTCACACAATATTTCAATCTTACCCAGAATAATCTTTGAAGGAAGATTAAATATCTCCACTCGTGCCCTTTTGATCTCCGGTGGACAAAGGAGTACAACCACTTCAGTTGAATCCTTGTCTACATCATAGACTGAAGTTATATCAAGAATCTCACTGGTCATTGCTAAAGTGAAGAGAAATCAGTATTTAAAGCAAGGTAGAGAATCATAATGATATATTCCTTCTATTGGTGTATAATATATTAGGAGCCCTGGGAAGGTAACACCAAGTAAAGTTTCTGGGGAGTGTCATCTTCTTTAAAAATGCTCAGGAAATAATATCTGTTACCATTTGCAGATATTGCAGCTAGCATATGCAGGCAACAAATATCCATGAATTTTGAACGTACTGTATTACCTACGTATCCAAGGACTTGAAATGATTCCATGGGCAGAGCATTTAAAATAAAGATATATCCATTTGTTGTTGATGTTATGAGAAACCGACCACTTTGTTCATAGCTAGAGAGGGAAAAGGAACAAATATAGTACATCAAAAATTATTTATTAACTATTTATTTCACTAAAAGTATACATCACTTGATTGTTAAAAAAAACCTCAAAGCTGTTTACAAAAGATAAAACAGTAAATCAAGAAACAATATAACCCTACTTTAAAACATACATAAGTTAAAATACTAAAACATACTAAAGTTACTCCAATTTTCTAAGCATCTGAGAAGGTGTGTATAAACACAAAAGCTTTTAGCAGGCACCCGAAATAGTACAGTGAAGGTGCCTGCTTGATCTCAATAAGCAGGGAGTTCCAGAGGATAGGGGCTGCCATACATAATTAAGTATTGTTTTTGTCTTGAAATATGGCAACTGATATGGGAGCTTCTAGGTGACCTATTTATTGAGCATCAATACCAATTTCTTTGCAGGAGATTGGAAAACGTTGGTTATTTAATAAGCAGCCATGTTGAATTGTTTTCGGGGAGGATAGATGATGTTGCATCAAAGCAAGTGCTATCCCACAATTTTCAATGAGTTTTTCTGTCACTTTGCTTATCGCAAAAAAGTCTGCTCTTTGATGAAAGTGGGTTTGTTATGCAAGGCCTCCCAATAAACTACAACTGAGCGATCTGAACCGGCCCCTGCAAAAAAAAAAACCTGCTCGTGGTTGAGCCCAGTCTTTTTTGCTCTGCTTTCTTAATATACTTACTGCAAAAATTGAATACGATTCTCAGAAATGGCAACTCGGTGAACTACCCTAGGTGTTTCAATGGTAGTAAGATCTATAAAGTAAAGCTGGCCCTTTTTAGCTCCCACTGTGACACATGAACATGAAAGGCTACAGGCCATTGCAGTGACCTATGGAAAGAACAAATGACAGTGAATTTCACCGTGACAGGGTCTTGAAAAACATTTTATGGTGATGACAAGGATTCTTAGTTTTTCAAGTGTAAGTTACCTTTTATAGGGTTTCGAAAAAGAATCCTACCAATCACGCATGGATCATTATTAGGCCATACTTAGTTAACATAATTCTTCGCTAGGGAATCTCAGAGCGAGAATTCCCTCGTCCGTCCGGAATGGCTGCCAAGCGGAAATCCTCCAGAAATATTTTTTTAAATTCCATAGAAGTTCAAAAGCATGCTTTGTAAAATAGCAAACAGTGAATCCATATATATAATATCATATTCTTCTTCATTTTTCTCATTAAGCACCATCAGAGTACTCTTGGTTTTTCTATTCCAAAAGCCCTATTGGATAAACTGTTTTACTAGGAAAAATAATATTGGTCTCTCTCAAAACTCTAGCTCTCTGCTGGACCAAATGTATTGCTGGCTTGAATAAGACAACAGATAAAATGCCACATTAATTACAAACTCAAATTCTGTTTGTGCATACCAAGGTATGTAGAGATAGCTTGCTGACAAAAGCACCATCTTCCAACTGCCAAACATGTACCTCTCCTGATTCTGCTACAGACTACAATATAAGAGGAAAAAACACTGTAAGCAACAATTGAAAATAAATCAGTTCGGTGACTTGACAAACTAGCTATGCACACCAGTGTGCTCTGAATTTGCACTGAATAAGTTTACTTTAGTTTACTTAAGAGTCAACAGACGCAATGGCAGCAATTCTGTATGCTGGATCCAACTTTGAAAGCAAAAGCAAGTTTGCGAGTGAGAAATTCAGAGCTCCCCACCAGGCTCCTGGGATACCTCCCAGCAGCACTACACTCTAGGCACTTTGATCCTATCTGGGACTCTGAAACCTGAAGCTGATGTTACCCTGGCTCTGAAGAGGGGGAAAGTATTTAGCAAGAGGGGCTAGAAGGTGTTACGCCATAGGAGGAAAGAGGGTTCAGATCCTTGCCTCATGCAACCCATTTGCTTTTAATATCAGATCCTAAACCCCATTTCTATGTTTCTAGAGCGGTTCCAAATTTAAACACAAAGATGTTTAAAAAGGTTTTTTCACCAGGACACTATTATAGACAAAACAAAACAGAGTTCTTAGAGAAAATAAGTTGGCAATCTACTGACATGCAAGCTAACACACCTTGTGACTGAGGGCTACGTGTGGCTACACTATTTCCAGATTTTAGTGATCTCCTTACAGTGGTACCTTGGGTTACAAACACTTTGGGTTACAAATGCTTCAGGTTACAGACTCCGGTAACCTGGAAGTAGTACGTCGGATTAAGAAATTTACTTCAGGATAGGAACAGAAATCGCGTGGCAGTGGCAGCGGGAGGCCCCATTAGCTATAGTGGTACCTCAGGTTATGAACAGTTTCAGGTTAATAATAATAATAATTTATTATTTATACCCCGCCCATCTGGCCGGGTTCTCCCAGCCACTCTGGGCGGCTTCCAACAAAACAGAAATTCTAAAATACAGAAATCCATCAAACATTAAAATACAGAAATCCATCAAACATTAAAAGCTTCCCTAAACAGGGCTGCCTTGAGATGCCTTCTAAAGGTCTGGTAATTGTTGATCTCTTTGACCTCTAGTGGGAGGGCATTCCACAGGGTGGGTGCCACTACCGAGAAGGCCCTCTGCCTGGTTCCCTGTAACTTGGCTTCTCGTAGTGAGGGAACCGCCAGAAGGCCCTCGGAGCTGGACCTCAGTGTCCGGGCAGAACGATGGGGGTGGAGACGCTCCTTCAGGTATACTGGACCAAGGCCGTTTAGGGCTTTAAAGGTCAACACCAACACTTTGAATTGTGCTCGGAAACGTACTGGGAGCCAATGTAGGTTAAGAATGGACCTCCGAAACTAATTAAGTTCTTAACCAGAGGTACCACTGTATTTGTTTACCAGGCAGATATGTAACAATGGGCATTCATTTTGCATTCATCCTGATTTGCTTGTAGCACATTTATATGGCTTCCCGTTAGTAATTCATTTGTCCCGCCATTTTTAATGCATTTCCCCATTACTCGCTAAACCATGAGGCCAGTTTCTTTTGATTTGCTGTGCTAGGAAGGCATAACCCTTTAGTTGAACTGCACAAACCTAACGTTCTCTCTAGTATGCACTTGAATCCCTCTCACAAAACTGTGACAGTCTAGAAGCACCGATTTCAAAAGGGAGTCATGTGAGATTAACTATTAAGAGGCCTGACATCTAAAGGTGGTGCTTAAACTACCTACCACTGCAAAGGGATACAACAACTTTGCACCAAGAGTTTCAGTGTGAAGAGAGTTGGCAGACTTCAACTCCCATCATCCCTGACCACTTGCCATGCTGTCTGGGAATGACAGGAATTGGAGTCCAGCAAGGTCTGGAGAGCACAACCCTGCCTACTCCTATGTTTGGCTTACTAGTGAAATGCCTCATCCTCTTCCTTCTCTAGCAGCAGGACTAAAGCAAGACTCATTAGCACAGCTTCCACTGCATGGCTTATGTGCATTGAAATAAAAATGCCAGTTAGTTACAGTGGAACCTTGGTTCTCGAATGGCTTAGTTGATGAACAAATTGGCTCCCAAACACCAAAAACCCAGAAGTGTTCCCATTTTCGAACGTTTTTCGGAAGCCGAATGTCCGATGCGGCTGTCGGCTATTGTTTCCGGGGCACCTGCGGCAATTGCAAGCTGCACCTTGGTTTTCGAATGTTTCAGGAGTCAAGCAGACTTCCGGAACGGATTAAGTTCGACAACCAAGGTTCCACTGTATTTGTTTGTTACAGGTGGTGACCATTTTGTGCGGGGGGCTTGTTCCCAGCCCCCACGTACATTTGGCAGAGCACGCATAAGCCCACCCTGCCCCATTACACCCCCATTCCGCCCTCTTCTGGGTCCAAAAGGACCCATGCATTGGTGATCACATGTCAATTGGACAAGCCAAAAATGGTCACCGCCTGTATTTAGTTTTTATTTATAGCCTGCCTTATCCAACTGCTTACAGTGCTTTGTAAAATTAATAAGATAAAAACGTCAAAGTAGAACTATCAATATGGAAATAGGTTTTCGGATCTCATTTGGAATCTTGAATTGTAATAGCCTTCACAAGATGATGGTGCAGCCTTTTCCCAACTGGGTGGCCTCTAGCTATTTTAGAGCACAATTCCTATAGCTAAGGGAAGTTGTAGTCCAAAACATCTGGAGGACTGCAAGCTGGCAAAGGTTGTGACAGTGCATTAAAAAATGCTGGTTTCTCTCTTCTGTTATTTGGAAAATAAGAGTTCCTTACCACACAGTGCTTGTTTCCTGGAACAAGAAACCCAGCTCCTACAAAATGGCTTACACTGGAATCCACTATCTCGATAATGTCTTCATTATCATTAGGATTAAAAGCGAAGAGTGATCCCTGTTAAGTGGATATGATAATCTATTATGAGGACAGAAAAAGCATATCCTAAATTTTTTGAGAAAAATGCACCTATCTTTCTCAATTTTCTTTTTTAGAAGTTGAGAAGTATATTTGAACTCAAATTGACAAACATCAGGTTATATGATTCAATTATTTTATGTGTTTTCATAAAGGACTGAAAAACTGGCTGTCACACTAACACCATGCAATTTCATTGACATCTGACTACTTTTTTGATCCTGATTTACTGCTAATATGGCAGAGCACAGTAAGGAAATGCTGGTAGCTATTTTCTCAGAAGAAGAAAGATAGGAGGTGTAAAGTGCCCAGACTCTGAGATCTTTTTAAACAGCCCTTCTCCAGATGTCCCTGCCAGGTGAAGTGTAGTGGGTGGCTATTAAAGGAAGGGACTTTTCCGTGGTGGACTGCCAATATGGTTGTGGAATTCTCAGCCCAGAGAGGCTCAGTGGGTGCCCATGATGTTATATTCTCAGTGCCAGGTAAAGCCATCTTACCTTTCCAGGGCTTTAATACAGAGTGGCTAACCTGAGCGTCACATTGAGGATTTGCCATCCTTCCAGGGGCCAAATGCCATGTGGATGTGACCAAAGTGGGCATAACCAACACATAACCCATATATTAATTCCTACAAAGCACATGTATACACAGACAGACACACACACCCCGCCCATACCATAGATACACACACACTCACTCAGTGGGGGAACAATATATTAGCAGACAAGCACAGATACATTCAAGCAGGCAGAGAAAGATATAAAGAGGTGGGCATATAAGCAAGCAGGCATGCACACATATTCAGGCAAGCAGAGACACACATATACACACTCCACCATGGGTTCCCCCCCAGCCTTTTTGCTCCCAATTACAGAGTTGTGGTAAGTGGTTAAAAGTTTATTTTAGATATATGAATTAATCTTCTGAATTTCATACCTCAATCCTCATTTGCATGTTAAGGCAAATATTAAAATCAGATGCAAAATCAGTATCCAGCACTATTTGATTATTTCCTACATTAGCTGCACTTCTGTTGACTATGATAGACCCCACATTGTACTGATTATGAGCTCACTTTTTAAAATATCCCAATGTAAGGCAGCAACTTTGCCTTTCACAATATACCTTTTCTGTTTCTACTAATAAGTAATAGTAGTCAGGGGAGAAGATAAGATTTGTTATGGGCTCTTCCACTTCCAGACAGTCCTCCATCTGAAAACTGTTGCCTTTGAATTTGTATAAACGCACAACGCCATCCTAGGCAAAAACAGACACAAATCTTAAAAAGCATAATTAGCAAGACAGCATAGCAACCAGCTAGGTGGAATTAAATAGGGACAGTGTTTTCCCGATCCTGTGTTTTCCAATCCTGTTTTCCTAATTATTATCTAAATAATACCCTCCCAACACACTATTAGTGAAAATGTACATGCATTTGCCCCTTATGGGATGGGAAAACAGCAAATTAGAGAGGGGCAATTTAAATTGGGATCATGGTGCAGGGAGAAAGATTAAGCTCTTCCCTGTCAGTGCTCTAGCTCCAACCAAATTTGTTTGCCATCCTGTGGCTACTTAAAAAAGAAGGAAGTAATAATAATTAAGAGGTATTGGCCCGAATATAAGACACACCGACAAATAACCCGCACCTTTAAAATTCAAGGTTTATTCGCGGGTGCAGCACACCTCCCAGCACTACCGACTCCCGGCACTACCTCCCCAAGCTGACGTTGAGGGAGGCTTGGGAGCGGTGGGTGGGCTGCGCACTCCCAGACTGCCCCCAGGGGGGGCACTGCTTTGCGGGCGGCCTCCGGCCTCCCCCCTCCTTACGGCAGGTCACGCACCACTGCCCCACGCTCCCGGGCTGCTCTCTGGAGCGGGGAGCCATGCTGCTTTGCCGGCGGCCTCCCTCTTCTTTCTGGCGCCTGGGCGGGTAGCGTGCCACTGCCCAGCGCTCCTGGGCTGCTTCCTGGTGGTGATGGTGGGTAAGCCGTGCAGTAAGGTGGCAAATATAAGCTGCATTTCAAGTTTTCATGGCCCGAATTTGAGAAAAAAGTGTGGCTTTATATTCGGGCCAATACTCAGTCACCATCTCCAATGCCTTCTATCTAGGTATACGCAACAAGTTTCTGTGTTTATATTTGGTGCAACTCCCAGGATGGCATATTATGGCAGTGGGTGGGGAATTAGCAGAAGGGTGTGGCTGATGCCTGTGAGCCAGTGTAGCATAGCAACTAAGTGACTGAGCTACAGATCAAAGTCCCCATGAGCTTACTATGTGACCTTAGGCAAGTCTCTCTCTCTCTCTCTCTCTCTCTCTCTCTCTCTCTCTCTCTCTCTCTCTCTCTCTCTCTCTCTCATCCTATCACAAATCCTTTGCTCTGGAATGCACATTTTTTCTTGCAGAAATAGCTATTTTTAGAGCTCAAAACAGGTCAGGACTAGGGGGGGGATGGGGGCTTTCACACCCTGACCCTCAATGTTGTTCCAGTCTGAATCCAGCCTGCACACCTGCAATTAGCATAGGACTAAAGCTAACATTGGAGTTTGGCTGGCTGGCACTCACAATGAGGCTACAGTCCTCTACCAAATGGTGCCTTACATACATTTCCAGCTGCATAGAGTCCATCTTTATGAAGTGCCATGGCAAGCAGTCTGACATTCTGAGCTTCCTTCCTTTCTTCAGCTACAAAAATAATTAATAAAATAAAAGAGATTTTTAAAATTTAAAATCTAATCTCCAAAGGCAGTACTGCCATTCAGTACTGTGGAATAATAAGGAACAGGGAAGGAGGGATTTTTCGTCTGTTTCAGTTTTATAAGTCCATTCCAACCCATTTCTGCACCATTCTAAGGTTTTGTTTTAAGAACAATAATACAGTTTTTGGCTCAAAAAATGTATCAAAGGGCACATAAAATGTGTATCAAAACATCTGAAGAAGCACAAAACCCCAAGCCTAACAGCAATCTGAGCTGCATATTAGTCTGGGAAGTGCGGATCAGGCACTGATTCATTTACATATACAGACCTAACAAAATTCCCACGAGTCAAAAATTGTATTTAATGCCAGGATACAGCCTCACAGGCTTATTTATTTCCTTGTAGAGTGTGTCACTTTGTTGAAACAAGGATCACCACAAGTAAAGGATCCTGGACCATCACAAAATGAACCATGGTTATGTCATAGAGGCCATGAACCTTCTATAGCCACTTGGGTTTGCACTTTTTGAAAATTTGCACTGCCACATTTTTCCATAGAGAAATATGTTTAGGATTCCAAGGGCCTGGTCTGCCACAAAGGGATTATGGGCAATAATGAGCCCATAGTAGAAAGCATGGCTGTGACCTTCTTTTTGCAACTGGGGGTGAAGGCCTGAATTAAGAAGATAAACAGAAGGAGGGCTGAAGCTTCTGCTCCCTTCAAAATAAAGCCAAAAATGCAGTTTCGCTTTATCAAGAAACAACTTTAAAAAGTAAAAGTTAACAGAGGGAGCAAAAATGATTTAATCAAAAGTGATAATGAACCTCCCCTGTCACACACCTGCCTGAAACCCTTCAGGATTTGGCCCCTTTGTGATTATTCAGCTTTATTCCTACTATTTTAATCCCTATTGTCCTTCTTAGAACACAAAGCATAACACAAAACCAAATGAGCAATGGGAGCATCAAAAGGGTCTAGTTCTTCCATCAGCATTCCCAATCCTCCAAAAACTATCTACCACCCCTCTTTTCTGATAAAAGTGTGGCAAACACCCATGTTATGGTGTAATCCTTGCTATGGTGTAATGCTTGTTTGTATGCACATATGCTCTCTTTATTACACAGAGTGAGAGAACCTCTCCTTCTTACAGTACTATTCTTCAGTATACCTATTTTTCAGTGTACAATATTTAGTACAGTACTTTGATAATGGATTATCATTCATAAAACTTTTGGAGGAGGAATTTGCATCTGGACAGTTCATTTTTGTTGCCATCCAATTCTACTGCTGACACTGGAGAGTTTTCTGATGAAGTCACCAAATAAAACACCACCCCCTCATTTCAAATATACCACTACTCTGATTAGCTGTTTCCTACCAGACAGAAACATACAATCCCCTTTGCAGATGCTTCCTGCAAAGTCAATTAGCATTAAAAAGTAAATACCTTCTGCTTTCGTACTCTGCGATACCGATCGAAAAGTTGCCCGTTTTTTTGCTGGAAAGGAAACAAGGCTATGTCAGTTGCGGCCTACACAATGTATTGACAAGTGTGTTGGAGGACCAGACATGATATAGTTTAAAAGAAACAAAAGCTTCTCATTACACCAACCTGCTTGTAGATTTTTATAATGTAGTAGCACCTACTGTAGTTTGGGGTTTGGTTTGGGAACTGCATACCTTCATTTTAAGTTGTAATGTGTGGTCTAGGCATATGGGCAATTGGCGATGTTTTGGCTTTTCTTCTATTCAGTTTTGAAGATGGAAAGCATTTATGTGCTCTCAGAAGAAATGTTTGCATTGTAATAATGTCCACAGCAGAATGAAATAACTATTGGGGTGGTTTAACATGTGATGACATTAATTAAAAATAATAAATATGAAGATGAGGAGAGTTCAATGTGGCAGAATATTGGGAGCACTGGTCAAATAGTTTTAAGACCACCAAGTATGAAGCTAGTGGATTCAATTTGTCAATATAAATTTACTGCATTTCAGTGGCCATATGAGACCCACACCATTCCAATCGAAGATGGCTTCCATATTTTTAGAGCATGAATTGTATGATAGAGTCTAAGTTCACAGCTACATTCAAAGGTCCACTCTTAAAACAGTCACCATTTAGAAGAAGAAATGGGATTTTTGTCTTTGGCACTAACATACTAATTTATACTGTAATAGTAGTTACAGTGTGGCTCAATTCTTGAGGGGTGCAGGCTCCTGGAGCAGAGATTGCTGCCGTTCTGCTCTTCCTTCAGTCCTGCTGCTGCTATGGTGCTGCGAGACTAAGACATGGTTTGTCTTGTCATATTGCCTGAATCCAAGCATAAGCCATGTCTCCTCCAGACAAACACAAGCTGTAAATGAAGAAAAAACCTTGGTTACAGCTCATGGTTTGTCTGTAGCCAGACACTTCAAGAACCCAGACTGGGATGGCACATTCAGCCAAACCAGTGTTTAACTCACAGCAGCCACAGCAGCACAATGACTGAAGAAGGAGCAAAGGGGCCATTATCTCTTCTTCGGTACCTTGTACACATGCGAAGTTGTTATTTGGCTTAGCAGTACCAGATCAGCGTGTGTAACCAGTGAATTGTCCGGGTACAGGTGCAGATGAAAAAGAATCACATGTAGTCTAAAACATGGGGAGGCAGTTGTCCCTCTTGTTCTTTGAAAGGGACCCTGGTCATCCTAATGAATCAGAAGAGGCTGGGGACAATCTTTGACTTGAAATTGCACTAACCTTTCGCATCTGCGGAAAGCTTTTGATGGATAACTGTAGCCTTGAATGTGTCTGCACCAATTTTCAAACAATGTCCTTCTTCACAGCCCATATACAGATCAGAGATTTGAGTCCAGCAGTGGGCAGTAGGGTGAACATAAGGTTGAATGTCATCTTTAGGCTTCAATTTTTTAAAAAAACACGTTTCAGTTACTAAAACAAATAGTACTAAAAAAAAAGAAATTACTCATTCAGTGCTGACTGGCATTGATTGCAGTTATCTACCTTTCACAGGGAAAATTGTTCAGTGTATTGTGACAAGTTGTGCTGTCCTATATTAATGATATTGCAATAGATACCTGTATATTGATTACAAGTAGTTATATCCATAGCAGAACTTACCTTAAATGTTTCTGCTTCATCCCCTACCAAGCCAGCAATGGCTGAATTGGGCAGAATAGGGCCAAAGTAAGGATCATTGTACGTGGGATGGGAGAAGAAGCTGTTTTGCTCATGTACTAAATTTCCATCTTCAGCAGGAAGCGTAACTGACCTGAAGCAATGAGAAAAATGGCACAGAAGAAGCATATTTGGAAAATTCAAGTGGGACTGCAACTGTTGAAGTCATGCTCCCAGGATACCCCATTCAGCTTTTTCTTCTCCACCTCCAACAGCAATCTGTAGTCACTGAGCATGCTTAGTTCTCATTAGGCTGTTTCAAGTTTCTTAAGACTCCTTTATTTCCCCCCCCCCATATTTTTTTGTACTTCTGGGTTTTCCCCCAAGCCTGCTGAAACTTCCCTCATATAGCTAGATGGTACAGCTTTGGCAACATAGGATATATTTATTGCTGTCCTGAAATGCAGCAAGGCCATTTCTCCCAGCTGCAATTCAAGCTGCATTTGCATGATGTTGTTCACATTAGAGAGGGGGCAGAGATGTTTTCACCTGACACACATGACCTTTCTGGTTTCCCCACCCCTGCAGGCCCCCTGGAACTCCTACTCATTAAGCTGTCATCTGTTCTTGCACACTCATCTACATCTGTGGAGCGGCTGTTACGGTATGTGCTCCACATTTCTGCTTACTCCACATCCAGTTTTCTAATCAGACTGAAGCTGATTTAAGGAATTTTTTTTAAAAAAAATCATACAGCAGTATTTGTCAAGAAACTACAAGACTAATATGCGGCGGCAGAGGGATCCTGCGGCCTCCGTACAGAGCTCGAGCGATGCCTTGCGTGCTCTGTCTGTACAGCACCCGCACCCGCAGGTGGTTTGCCAACGGCGCCGCTCGAGCGCCGTATGGATGGTGGCAGAGGGTGCAGCCGCGAGCAGAGGATCCTCCGCATGTGGCTGGGGTGGCATGATGGTGGCAGGGCGAGCCCCCCACGGGGTGCCTTCTTGTCACCCCTCAAAGATGGTACCCGGGGTGCTCTGTCCCCCCGCCCCCCACTTCCTCCGCCACTGCTAATATGGACTGTGGCTTATGTCATGTGAATGCGGCTTCAAAAACGAGCAGTGGGAGCACATTGGGAGCGCATTAAGCATAATGTGAACATATGCCTGAGGACTGGCACTCAATCTAAAACATCACTATTAAAGTCCAGGGGCACCGTCTGAAGGCACATGAAGCTGCCACCTTGTGGAAGCAAAGTGAGTCTGGGTCAGGTGAGTGCTTGGATCGGTGACCGTCTGGGAACCACATGTACACTGTGTTGGGTTCCATGATGGAAGACTGGGAAAGTGGGGGCAGGATATAAATGTAAGAAAACAAATAGAAAATGAGTTGGAAAATTTCCTTTTAAAGACAAGGAACCACGAGGGCTACTCCATACAGTATTTCTAAAATACCTTTTTCTAAAATGCAAAGGACAGAACATTTTATTTTGCCCAAGAGACGTGGACTAGGCACCTGATATACATAGCAACTCTTTAATCTGTAGACCCTCACATGAAATCATGCTTTACCATTTATCAGCTGCAAAAATGCTCTTTACCTAGCACAAAAATTAATCTCAGTGTAAAATAAAAGTAACATTTGAAACATCTCTTTCTAAAAACCTTACTTTGACTTCAAAATGTGCTCTTCATTATTGCGCTCAATGGTCCAAAGTGTAACAGAAGTCCCATTATATAAACACAACTGGTGCCAGCTCATGGGGTTGAAACTCATTGCGGTCACTTCTACTCCCATCTGTGATTGACTGCACAAAACAACTTTTTTGTTCCAGTCCCTAATCAAAAATGAAAGAAAGCAAAAATATTAATTTTATTATTCTGAATTTTTTTGGTAAATTTATATTCGGCATCTCTATAACCGAAAACATAAAATCACACCATAAAACAAGCTCTAAATAATACAGTCTAAAACTAAAATAAAAATCAGATAGAATGCCAGCAAAAGAGGATTACAGTGGTACCTCTAGTTACAAACTTAATTCGTTCCGGAGGTCCGTTCTTAACCTGAAACTGTTCTTAACTAGAGGCGTGCTTTTGCTAATGGGGCCTCTTGCTGCCGCCGGCACACGGTTTCCATTCTCATCCTGGGGCAAAGTTCTCAACTCGAGGTAACTCTTCCAGGTTAGCGGAGTTTGTAACCTGAGGCGTTTTAACCTGAGACGTTTGTAACTCGAGGTACCACTGTAATTGAAAGCAATTAACAGTGCAATTATATGCATGTCTATTAGGAAGTACAGTGGTACCTTGGTTCTCGAACAGCTTGGCTCCCAAACAAATTGACTCCCGAACTCCGCAAACCTGGAAGTAAGTGTTCCGGTTTGCAAACGTTTTTCAGAAGTCAAACTTTCGATGCGGCTTCCGCTTGAGTGCAGGAAGATCCTGCAGTCAATCAGATGCCACGCCTTGGTTTTTGAACGGTTTTGGGAGCCAAACGGACTCCCAGAACAGATTAAGTTCAAGAAACAAGGTACCACTGTAAGTCCCAATGAGTTCAAGGGGGCTTGCTCCCAAATAAGTAGGGATAGAATTGTAACCTAAAATGACAAGAAAGTGTCTAACCAATCCCCCTAACTTGTGCACAGTGAATTTAACTTGTGGTTTTCAGGCAAAAGCGTGGTCACTTGAACAAAGTGTTTTGAAAGTCAGAGAGTACTTTTTAAGGCCATAGGCTCACTGCCTGCACCTCTGTTTGCATGAATGGATTTGCATGGGGGTTCCATTCCAAGGCACCACACATGTCAGCGGGACATGTATAAGTCCATGCTGCCCCCTTGAGGTGCCAAAAATGGCACACATGTCAACAGTTGTGCATGTGCCAATCACGTGCAAATGGTGAGTTGCCTGTATTATGCAAAAATGAAGACATTCCTATTTTTGACTTAGGTGTCTAATTAGCTACAGACAGCAAGGGATCTATTAGTAAGTAATATGAATTATTAAGTAGCTAATACTATGATAATATAATATAATATAATATAATATAATACAATACAATATAAACAATCTATCCCACTCTTACCATATTGTAAGGGAAAAGTCTGGGAGTGAGGAGTAACTGGCCAGGTAAGGACCCGTGTAACTGAATGCAAGCAAGGTGTAGTCCAGGCTGGCTTGCCCTGAAACATAAAATAGCATGGATTTAGTCTCTGCAGCTTCATGCTGTTGTGCTATTTCCTATCATACCATATACCATATCATATAGGGCTTTGTCTTGCCAACATAGGAGGAAGTTTATTTTTCTTTCACTAGAGTGTTATAGTAAACATTATGTACAAATCTGTACAACCCTGGTGGTTTTGTTTACCAAGTGTTAAAAGTGTTAAAAGCTAGTCAAGCCAAGATAGCTTTCTGTTGTGATGGGGATTAAGAGGCTGGTGTGAGACACCAAAAGGGTGGGGTGGGGGCCCTCTTTCAACTTACAGATATTGAGAAGGACAAAGCTAGAGTGGAGTGTAGAGTTTTGGGTTGCAATGTAAGCTAGAATAAAGGCAGCAAGCTGGAGAAAGAGTCAGAGCATGGTGTTTGATTTCTGTTAGAATTGAAGGCTACAGCTATGGGAGACACAAGATCATTTCGGGGTGCTGTGAATCCCTCCATCGTAGGCTCAATCAAGTAGTATATACAGTACGTGTAAATAAACCACATATCATAAAGACACCAGAAAGACAGGCACATCCCTGGAATCTCACCCCGCTCAGAGATGGGGGGGCATGAAACAATATGAATTATTTGAACTCTTCTAGCACTTACCGTATTGAAAGTATTTACTGCAGGTGTAGAATCTCTAGAACAGGTGTCCCCAAACTTCGGCCCTCCAGATGTTTTGGACTACAATTCCCGTCTTCCCTGACCACTGGTCCTGCTAGCTAGGAATCGTGGGAGTTGTAGGCCAAAACATCTGGAGGGCCGCAGTTTGGGGATGCCTGCTCTAGAACAATATTATTTTTTATCAATCTGCAATGGTCAGGTTGCATTTGTTCCCCCTCTCTTTAATCAAATGTAACTGGTCTCCAATCCCCTTCTCAACTTGCTCCATTTTTAATGAAATTATACATCACAAAACTAGTCTCTGCAGATCTCATATTGAGTAGATTCGTGGGCTTTTTGTATTTTATCTTGATCCCACTGCATGAATATCATGCAATAACATTCCAAGGTCTCTTTTACCCAGCCTTTCTTTCTTTTAGAGGCTTGCATGGAATAAGCTTTTCATGGGGCTTTAAAAACATTAATGTTTTTAAAGCCCCGTGAAAAGCTTATTCTATGCAAGCTCAAGATCTGCACAATTTCTAAGGAATAAGGCAACACACAAATGTAAATATTCACATGCTACTTAGTTGATCTCTGAACATTTTAATACTATAAAATTATAAGCATCAAGTATCTTATCATAACAGTATGAGTATAATTTGCTACCACAATATGTCGTGGTAGTCTTCAAGTGGGATGAGAATGAGACAAATTCGTGGAAGATATCAATTGCTACTAGTCATATGACCTACAGGTTCCCATGCTATTGCACTCATGTCCAGCTTGTGGACTTCTCAGAGACATATCAATGGCCATTGTAATAAGAGAATGCTGGATTGTATAGAGCAGGGATCAGCAAGGTTTATCTTAACTGGGCCGGATCGGTCCTGTGGAGATCTCTCTGTGGACCGGATTGTGTGCGCGCCCACAATTTTTGGCGTCTGCGGGCCTGTGGTTTTTGGCGTCTGCGCTCACGCAGATGCGGTTTCCGATGCCATGGAAGCGAGTCGCCATGCTGCACTGCGCCGGTTTAGTGCCACACACAAGCGGGCGGCTCGGTTCGGGGGCGGCTCATGGCCCAGTCAAACGACCTCCGTGGGCCGCTTCCGGCCAATGGGCCTCAGGTTGCTGACCCCTGCTATAGACTTTTGGCCTGATCTAGCACAACTCTTATGCCCTCCCCACACTAAATTCCTAAAAAAACATTTCAAGATGGTTTCGATTAACCATCAGACCCACCTTTTAATTTGGCCTGTCTCTTTAGACCTGGATAACTGTGGATGTGAATCACAGGTTTCAGCTGCCTGTCTGAATAAGCAACGACATTCTGCTGTGGGTTCACTGCAAAAGCTTCTACCTTTCCACTGTGACACCGCAAGATGGATCTCTCCAGTGTTTCAATGTTAATAAATATTATGTAATTGCCACAAGGATAGCAGACAGTTCTTTTGGTGACAAAGCCAACATTCCTGTTGGGGAATCCTTGTACCCATCTTGAAGGGGTGGAGAAAGAAAGAAAGAAAGTTAGGATTATATGACATTTTAAAAGAAACAAGAGTTTTGTTTTTTGCAAAGTGGATAATGAGGCAAAAAACAAAGTTTCCACTGAGGAAAACCACTGTTGTTTGTGTTCACTAATTACATACACAACCTGCAACTAGAAAACAGATTTGAAAAAGATGTAACAGCACTTCCCCTCAGTTTAAATTGAATGAATGCAAATATAATTTATTTATGGTTCACCTACTGCAAACAAAAAGCTGCAGAATGGAAAATGCATAACAATATTGAAAGTGAAGAAAAACAGAAAGCAGTAATAGATTGTACGATATTTAGAAATTTTGCAACTTAATTAGTAACTAAAAAAAAATAACCCCCCCTCCAATAAGAACATAAAGACAGACTCTGAAAATAGTACTGGAAAGGACTGTGAAATGGGGTGTATCAGAGTTTATCTAAAGCTTCACTTTAAAAGAACATGGGACACAGAAACCACCTCTTTGTTATTACACTGGCAATATCTTGTTATTTACAGGAGTGTTGTTATATCTGCCTTCATTCATTATATTGAATGAATGACAAGACAGATAGCTGGAATTACTTGGGACTTCAATAGATTTATTTGCTGTGTTAGCACCATCATAAAGAAGAATGAAAAGCAGATTATATACAGGGTTGAGGGAATAAAACCAGACTTCCTTTGTCGTTATCAATAGGCTAGGTAAAGGTAAAGGGGCCCCTGACCATCAGGTCCAGTCGTGTCCGACTCTGGGGTTGTGGCGCTCATCTCGCTCTATAGGCCAAGGGAGCCAGCATTTGTCCGCAGACAGCTTCCGGGTCTTGTGGCCAGCATGACAAAGCTGCTTCTGGAAAACCAGAGCAGCGCACGGAAACGCCGTTTACCTTCCCACCGGAGCGGTCCCTATTTATCTACTTGCACTTTGATGTGCTTTCAAACTGCTAGGTGGGCAGGAGCTGGGACCGAGCAACGGGAGCTCACCGCTGACCTTCTGATCAGCAAGCCCTAGACTCTGTGGTTTAACCCACAGCGCCACCTGGGTCCCATCAATAGGCTACTAACATTTAAAAACCACAGCATATATTTTTACCTCTTAATTCAGATTGGTGTGTCCCCCCCAAGGTCTAGCTAGCTTTCCTGTACCTACATTCCTGAAGAAAGGGACGTTAATGATATGAAACCCAGAGTACTGATTCAAACTGAGGCACAAAGAAGTGTGAGCCACCCTGGGGGAAATAAAGGCTTCGGGAAGGTGGGTGGGAAGCTTTGGAAGACAAGCTACGAGAGGGAAGGACGGGGTCTTACAGAGCAAATCCTCTGCATTATCGTCCGTTTAGGCATCAGCCCCACTGAGCTCAGCAGAACTCTCTTCCAAATAATCGTGCATAGCGGCCTTCGCCAAGGTGGCGCCCGCAGACGCTTTGCACTACAACTCCCATCAGCCCCAGCCGGCGCGTGCGGTCCAAAGCGTGTGGCGTGCGTCACCTTAGCGAAGGCGGCCGTACGCAGAGGGAGGGGTTTTTTTGGACACAAGAAACACCAGGCAAGTCTTCCCCCCGCTCGCTCCCCTTCGCACCTCACTTCGAGTTCAGCTCTGTGACCGGAGCCTGGGCGGCGGCCGCCCAACTTCCCACCGTCCATGGTACCCGCGAGAGAGCTGTCCGGAGCAGTTTGTACCCGTCTCCTAGCAACACCAGGCAGCTCCTACCATTGGCTAAGATGGGCTTTCCGTTCCTGACCCGCCCCGCCCCGCTTGGCGTTTCAGTTCTCGTGTTCCGAGCATGACTGACTCCTTCCGCGCGCGGGGAAGGCGGGATTATTTCCAGAGCCAACCTCTGAGAAGCCTCTTCGCTGGATGACGTAGCGCTCTCTCTCTCTCTCTCTGTCTTCCTGCCCCTCATGCTATGGGGGACCTATGGAGGTCGGCTCCCACGTTGTGGAATTTACTGCCCAGGAAACATGCATGAGATGAGACGACGAAACCAGGAACACTTTTTTAAAATAAATTATTTTCATCTTTAAAATATTCAGGCTGCCCTCGATCTATACACAACTGAGAATCAGTCCTGTCGAAACTTAAGTGGGACTGACTGACCTCTGAGTAAACATGTCTAGCTCTAATCGCGTTTTATTCAAATTGTGTTTATTGTTATGCTAGTGTAATCAAACGACAATAAAAATGACAAATGTTCGGGTGCTTAAACAACAACAACAACACTGGGGGCATTTTCACAAGTGATGCTAATAATGTCTTTTAGTTTGGAATTTTAAACTTCTGAATGTTCTAACATTGAATAGATATGGGAAGAGAGCATTTAAAGCAAACCCTAGAGCAGGCTTCCTCAAACTCGGCCCTACAGATGTTTTTGGCCTACAACTCCCATGATCCCTAGCTAGCAGGACCAGTGGTCAGGGATGTTGGGAATTGTAGTCTGCAAACATTTGGAGGGCCGAGAGGCTAGGTCCCTTCCTGAAGACATGCTCAAACTGCTGGTGACATTTTCGTTGGTGTGCTGATTTAAGTTCAGTTGAAGGGTTGTTATTTTTTATTCCCAGAATCTAATGTTAGGTCACCCTATACCATACTTTTGGGACGTCAAAGTGCAAGTAGATAAATAGGTACCGCTCCGGCGGGAAGGTAAACAGCGTTTCCATGCGCTGCTCTGGTTCGCCAGAAGCGGTTTAGTCATGCTGGCCACATGTCCCGGAAAAACTGTCTGTGGACAAATGCTTGCCTATAGAGCAAGATGAGCGCTGCAACTCCAGAGTCGTCTGCGACTGGACTTAACTGTCAGGGGTCCCTTTACCTTTACCTTTTACCTATACTTTTGGGACCAGCAAGGACAAATAAATCAAGCACCATTGAGACTAAATGCTTTTCAGTTCTACTATTTTAAACCTTCCGAGTTATACACTCTTAATATTGTATTCCTTCCTTGTGAAACTCTAGTACGTAGATACATGGCAGAGCTTTTTGTTCTCTTTCTCTTGTTATCATGGATTGTGCCAGGCACGCTAAGGCATGTGTTGCTGGGAGGAGTTGGAACGCCTTTTGATTATTAGGCAAGTGCAGAGGCCTCTCCAATTACCCTCCTTTTCACTTGCTGCTGTGACCGGCTATAGGATACATTTAAAATACATTTAAAACACATCCCCGTCCCTAAGAATCCTGGGAAAGACAGTTTACACTTTAAAGTGCTCCAGTTTCCATAACCCTTAACAAATGCAATTCATATGAGGTGGAGTTGCTTTAAATGTACTTTAACCATATGGTGTGTATGCAGCCCAACCGAAAGAGCTGTAAGCAGCTCAGATAAGTCACACTGGTAATAATGAGATTTAAAGTACATTTTAAGCACATTCTTTCCTTCAAATAATTCTGGGCACTATAGTTTATAAGGGTTTCTGGAACATGTAACTCTGAGGAGTAAACTACACTACCCAGAATTCTTTGAGGGCAAGAACGTGTTTTGAATGTGTTTTAAAGATATAATTATTACTTTACACTTATTAGGACTGAGCCCTAGGATTTCATTATTAAATCTGCAGTAGTCCTGCAATACCAAGGAAGACTGTTGTTTCTAAATTGTTAGAAACAGACAGGTTAGATTTCCTTTGCAACCTACTTCACAAATTAAAACAATAAAAGCCACAGTTTAAAAACTGCTGAAAATCACATGGAATGCTGGAATATAAGATAGCAAAAAGCAAAACAACAATAATGCACAGCTAGGATGACTGTGCATCAAAATACTGAGTCACCATTGTTGTTGACAATTTGGCCACAGTGTTACAAGACTGTTTCTCAACTCTGGGTTACCAACTTTATAGGCTGATATTACAACAGGTAAAATCCTTTACATCTGTCCTCCCTGGTGGCAATCCTTTGGACTACTTCTGCTCAGGAGGTAATAAAAGAACATGGTGTGCCCGATGTGCATGATTCAGTGTTTGCCTTTGATTTGCATGTATCACATGCATCCTTAGTATGTCAGGGTCCTGTGGGCCCAGGAAGCACTCTGAAAGACTTTGTTTTTGAATTAGTCACTCAATTTTTGTCCTTATTTCAAACTCCTTGCAAGTCCAGCCTGCTCCTGCCATGCTAGTTTTCTTCTTGTAGGGAGTTTAAAAAAAAAAAACAACCAACACAAAAAAAACACATAGAGAGCAGTCTGTGGGAAGACCCATGTGGCAGGAACAGCCCTGATATCCTGAGGTGGAAATTATTACTCCCATTTGGTTGCAGTGTATATGTACTTTCAGGGTAGAGTTACGATTTGCCCCAGTGCCGGGAACTTGAGTTGAGCATGTAAACCAGCCAACTTGTGTAAACAGTGTAAAGTTGGAAATTTGTTCTAATGCTCAAATCATAGCTGCCAAGTTATCCCTTTTTTAAGGGATTTTCCCTTATGCTGAATAGGTTTCCTCGCAAGAAAAGGGAAAACTTGGCAGCTATGGCTCAAATTAGAAAGGCTTCCATGAACTACTATACTGCTTTCTTTGAGAAAATGTGAAGATTCTACAAACAAAAAATATATTTTAAAATGTGGCCTTCCGAACTGTACAATTTGTTCCATCTCCTCAAGACTCTATTAGCAAACTTTTATAGGCTGAGTTTGATGAGACTTACTACCAACAGGGAAATCCTCTGCAGGTTTATTCAGAAGTAAACCCCTCTATAGCCAGGCTTCCTCCTGGTTAAATGTCTGTATAGGCTTGCAGCCTAACAGTGCAAGCTTATACATGCTTACTCAAAAGTAAGCCCCACTGATTTATGTTCCAGAGGAGCATCTGCATGATTTCCATTTCGGCAAAAACTGCAAAGTTTCCTGTGGCTCCTTAGAAGCTTCACAGATCTATTATGGCGTAAGGAAGTTAGTGGGCTCCAGACTGCAAACCTTATTTAAAATCAATGTTGCCTTTGTTATCTTTAAGGCGTCATATGGCTATTGAGCCTGTGTGGGGTAACGGTTACCATGTGTCAGACTAGGATCCCTACTAAGCAATGAAGCTCAGTGGGTGATTTAGGGCCAGTCACCGTCTCTCAGCCTACATCACAGGGTTGTTGTTGTTTTTTTCTTTTAAAAAATGTTTTATTTAAAGATTTTCATGGATAGCAAAGGTACATATATTGTCTCTGTTTTCAGTTCATAGAGTCCTTTCCACAGGTCAGTTACATTTGCTGTGAGACACGGCTTTGGGGTTCAATGAGGAGTGGGGACGACAATCAAGTACTCCACTTTGAGCGCCTTAGAGAAACAGTGGGCTATGAATGCATAAATGAATAAAAAATATTGATTTCAGTGTAAGTGGAGGTAGGACTTTAGCTGAAGTGCCTTTAGACTGGAAACCTAAAGCCCCACTGCTATCCATATTCATTCAGCGTTATGTCCAGGGCCGGATTTAGGTTTTATGAGGGCCTAAGCTACTGAAGGTAATGGGGTCCTTTATATGTCCAGCTGTCCTTTGTCAACAGCAAATTGTCCGTTTTTTTGTGTGTTGAATATATGCCATATGGTAATTTATGGACCTAATAGGTATCTAAAGCCATTTGGCACTGTAGGTTTTATTTTATTTGTTTTTTATCTTATATTTTGGAAATGCACATCCAGTTTTTTTCTCCCTTTACTTTTTTTGGGAGCCCCCAAGAGAGTGGGGCCGTAAGCTATAGCTTGTACGTAAATCCGGCACTGGTATGTCCAGGCGCTTTTAACTGGCCAAGTTCTGAGAAGGCTTCTATAACTGAATCGTCGCATAATAACGAAGCGGGCGGAGTCGATTGATTTTCGGATCAAGGGATGTGGGCGGAGACAGTCGGTAGACTCCGGGGAGGTTCCCTTGCTTCGGTGTCCAACACTTGCCTGCTGACCACACCAGGGAAAATGTCTGGGGAATTCGCTAGGAGCCTAGGAAAAGGTGAGAGGGTTTGCTTCTTTCCCACAGCATTGCATGCTCTCTGCTTGCCTGTGCCTGTCCTTGAGGCCTCTTTTCCTTGTGGCGCCCCCCGACGCCCAGCAAATGCTAAGTTTAGTGATTTTCCTCCATATTACGGCAAGGGAAGAAAGGGGTGAAGTTTCCCCGTTCTCTGAGCCCGCTCGTTACCACCCCACCCGCTGATGTGTTTTAATAATACCGGTAATAATAATAATAATAATAATAATAATAATAATAATAATAATAATAATAATAATGCAAAGCTGCGCTTATTTAACGCCACGTGATTTGCTGCGGCGCATTCGTTCAGAGGTACGTATCCGAAGAGAGGGCGGGGAGGATTTCCTGGGACTATTTTTGAAATAACGTTTCAAAATGGACTCTTTCCTTGAAATTCTGTGTAAAGCAAATCTCCAAAGCAGCTCGCAACGAACTTCACTAAAAGCGACGTGCATTTTAAATAATAAACGCTCCTCAAAACAGTTTGCATGGCGGCGTATCACTCCTCTTCATTTCCTCATTTAATTAAAAAAACACAACGGTCGTGAGCTCTCCTCTGAGCTACGTCTGATGTGATACGCGCGTTGGTGTTTGTGCACAGTACTGCATGTGAAAAATAGGATTGCCGTTGATGACTTCTTTACTTTGCCTCAGGTCACCTCCTCCACCTGCACTCTGGACAATTTGCACTGATAATTGTATTGGTAACATGATTTTAATTTGCACACCTTTTAAAGGTCTGTTCAGATGTTGCTGTAGCTGCCTAAACCTCTTGCCTAGCCGCTGCTGGTAGTGAGCTAATTGAGGGTGCAGTGTAATGTCAGAAGTGGGTTTTGTAGTAAGTAGCTTACTTTCCCAGTTGGCAAATTCTCCAGATGCATATTCTGCTAGACCCAGAAGAGGCTGTTGTGATCTTCCATGCTGTGTCCCTACACCAAACCCCAATTTATTCATGGGACACTTTTCAATTGGCACTGAAGGCAAGATGCTGATTAAATTGGTGAGGGCAGTGTTGTGCCACACACTGTTTCTCTTCACAAACCCATGAATCTTTATGGGTTGGCAGCAGCTTGTTCTTGTAAGAAATACAACTGCAGAACAACTTGCACATTGTAGGAGTCCTGTTGTTCCTATAAAGAAAGAGCACCCTGTTAAAATCGTGAGATGGGGTTGTAAGAGCTCACGAAACTTCAAAAGTTTTATGGAGATCCTCTGCTAATGAATAAATTGCTACAGGCATAACTTTTTTGGCGAGGATGCAATTTACACACAACTCTGTTCTCTAGGCTTGCATACAGTTCCTTGTGTTTGGCTTAACTGCTATGCTGTGAGAGAGAGCATACCCCTAGAAATGTTACAGCCTAAAGGAAAAAAGTCACCCCCTCCCTGAATTTCCTGTGGACCTTCACATCTCTATGATGTCCCTATTGTTCTCCTGCCTTTTCTCAGGGACCCTCCAGGCGGGTTTAAGGTTTCTTTTCTTTTTTGGCAGGTGCATGACATTGATACAATAATACTGCATTAGTGGTGGATTTATGCTGGACTGTCCACACATCATTCTACTTTATTAATTGTGCTCTGGTGCTTCCCCAAAGTGACTGCATTATTATCATCTGGTAGGGTACTCTTGTGCTACGGCGCAACAAAAGCAGCACCCTTGTCTCCTAGAACATGGTAATTTAAAGGAATTCGCTATGGGGCATGCACGGATTGGAAATAAATACCGGTACATGTCCATCTGAAACTTGGGTAGATGCAAAAAGTATTGAAAATGGGATGGCATATAACTGCCCTGATGCCATTGTGGCTACAGATCATCCTGAGTGAGCTATAGTTTCTTTTCTCTAGCCCAAGTCCATGAAGTAAGTCCTTGGTTTGGGGAATAGCATAAACTTAAGTGTCTTTCCCATACAACCTTCTTCCTGGCTTGTGACTTTGTGTCTGCCTACATGCCCAAGTCTAGCAAGGAAGTTATGTGTGTGTTCCTTTGCTGCATACACACAGAGAGATGGATGTGTTGAGACATGTTGGGACATTGATTTTGTCTCTTCCTGGCCCTGCAGACATGCATGGATAGTGGTGAATGGGCCCCATAAGTCTTTACCAGGTGGGGAAATGGGTACTGCAACGCTAAGCTTATGCTGCCAAATCTTTTGGTGTTGTTTTTTACAGCATATTCCTGCACATGTTTATTCAGTGATAAATCCCATTGAGTTCAATGGGGCTTACTCTCAGATAAGTGGATATAGGACTGCAGGCTTGAACGCCAAAAAGTGCAGAACAAATACAATGTACAAGCTGCTTACTTTGCAGCAATTCAGCTGAGTGCTGTGGAATTATTCTCAGATCAGTTGCTTGGCATCCTCACACTCCTGTCGCCATTTACTTTCCTCGGCTAATTCATCTGAATTAAGATGTGAATCACCAGTGTGAAACAAGCCTTTGGAATGACTGCAGGGTTATGAAAATGGAGCATATCAAATACCAGAGGAATTTATTTTTCAGAAGACTCCCCTTTTTTTCTCTCTGCTTCTTTGTTCTCTCTGCCCTAACTCATGGCCTGCTTATGGTTTCTGTTCAGAAAAAGCTATAATTTTGCTAGTTCTAACCAGAATAACCTGTGTAAGTCTCTTTGTATTCCAGGAAGTTCTGCTCCAGGGCCTGTGCCGGAGGGAGTGATCCGTCTCTACAGTATGCGCTACTGCCCTTTTGCACAGAGAACAAGGCTAGTCCTCAAAGCCAAAGGGATCAAGTAAGATCAGTCAATCAGTCATTTTACTTATATGCTGCCTTTCCAAAAACTAAAAACATAACAAAAGTAGTTGTAAACAATCAATGAAACATCAAAAAGTACCCAACCAAATAGAACAATTTCTACATAAATCATAAGATCAAAAATAAAGATACAGAAATTAACAGCAACAGCCACACCCAACAACTCCCCCAAACAATACCCCAGTCCCCAGATCAAATGAACCTTCTCTCTAATTTCACTTAGACCTAATTTTATTGTATTATAATCTGTTTTTAACCACCTTTGGGGTTGAAAACTGGCAGACGTTCACTGCATATCAAGCTTTATGGGAGTTTTCTTCCAATTGACACAGGGTGTGTTTCTACTCAGGCACACACTCCACCCAGAAAGTGTGTGCCACAGCATGAGGCAGTGGAATGTGGGGATTCCCATTTTGACCTGGGATGTTTGTGAGTCCAACAAGAGGAGGAGGTGGAGCTGCCAAAAGTACCCTTTGATGAGTGCTAGAATGGAGTCCATGGTCTGGATCAAGCCTAGAGGCCAGTGGTTCCCCATTTGTCATCTAGACCCCTTGCCTTCTAGTTCCTAATAGTTAGAGGGCTGCATCTGGAATTCTATAACCATGTTGCCTGTATGAAACAGAACCTTAGGTGATTTCATTAACATAGCAGAAGTTGACTCTAACTGTAACAGGCAAGTTGGCAAAATAACCTTGCTGTGTTTTTCCATGCCATACGTTTTAGTCATGAAATTGTCAATATCAACTTGAAAAACAAGCCGGACTGGTTTTTTGAGAAAAGCCCATTCGGATTGGTACCTGTGCTAGAGACCAGCAAGGGCCAGTTTATCTACGAGTCTCCAATCACTTGTGAGTATTTGGATGAAGCGTATCCAGAGAAGAAGCTGTATCCTGCAGATCCTTATGAGAAAGCTTATCAGAAGATGCTCTTGGAACAATTCTCCAAGGTGTGTACAGAGGAGTAACGGGAAACTCATTTCAGTGTGTGGTATGAAAATACCACTGATAAGGCATTGTTATGATTACAGGCAATCTGCTAGGCAACACCGCTGCCCTATTTTAAATGTGCCTGAAAGCCAAAAGTGAGATCTGCAAAGAACACATTTGTGGAAGAAAGACAGTTGTTTGAAAGTTACTGGACAATGTAACCTGATGCTGGGTGTTACTAGGAACTGGTTGCTACAAAGAGTTTTAGTGTGTTGACAAATGCCACTTATGGCATCCTGCACAGATCCTGGTACAAGATGACAGGGTCAGGCTGGTATAACTGAGAAAGTGGGATTTTGTAGACTAGGGACAACATGAGGAAACTGTGGTGAATGTGGAACATAGAGACGGGGTAAGGTGGTTGCTATATGTTGTCCCAACATAGGACTAAAATATAGAAGCAAAGTGGGACTGCTAATGTTCTGTGTGGCTTCGCTTTTCCTTTGAGCTTACTTGGAATTCTATATTAAACCAGGGTTAGTCTGGATGCTGAGTGGAAGGGGTGTGGTCTGATACGATCTTTTTGGTTGTTCCACATTCTACTGCATTGAGAGATGCTTTCTGTGGGTTTATCTCCCTTGGTTTCTGTTTCCTCCTCTCCATCTTAAACCCATTCTATGACAACAAAATTCATTTAAAAAAATTTTAATAAGGTGTTTGAGGAACACATCTAAGCTCCTGTAGCATAACACCCATCACACTGGCTGGAGCTGATGGGAATTGGAATCCAGTGACACCCGGAGGCCCACAGGTTCCTCATTCCTGCTTCATACTAATGGAAAGATGGTATGGATAGATGTTCTATCAAGGTGAAAGGACTCTGCCACAGTTCAGAACCGTTGGCCAGCGGAAGCCATGCTGGGCTGCAACTTACACCCTCTTACTGACAGGGCTTTATGAGGACGAGCTGTCTACCACTGTAAATTTAGTCATGGTACAATTACCTCTCGTTCTTAGCATGCATTTATGTTCCTTGAATTAAAATGCTAAGCACCTTTCTGCACCTTGGTAACATGGCAATCTCTGCTTTTGGTTAGCTAACTCCTCTGTGTCACAAGTATCTTCTGGCCGTCAGGAGTGGAGACAATGCGTCGGCGGTGAAGAATGAGCTCCAAGAAAGGCTTCTCAAACTTGAAGAGGTGAGAGTTGGGGGTGGGGGGTGGGCATCTAAGGAAAGCTATACATTAACTTGATTGTGAGGGAGAGAAGTTCCCCATTTCCGTTCCACACAAAAGGTCCATTCAGTTTTCCAACTAAATTCAAGCATATGTCCTTGGGCAACTGTTCTACTCTGTTACTAGGCTGAAGGGATATGTTGAATCTGTGTTAGGGAACATATTGCTCTGTTCTCTGTATCTTATTTACATAGCTGTACTTCATGCAATGGAAGTCTAATATTTTGATCCTCCGCATCCTACACAAGGGCTCATTCAAACCTGTGACTCTTCCACATAATTTAGTTTTGGGATTACTCTGAGCAGACTCTAGTGCTGCCCACTAGAGGGAGCCATGTTCATATCTTTATTGATGGAATTGTTTCTATCTGAGGAGGGATTTTCAAACAAAAAACCAAGAGTGTTTCCAGACAGAGAGCTTCTAGTGCTTTCCAGTGGTTGCAGTTTTGCTTTCTGCTGAATCTGGAATTGCAGCCAAGGAGTTCTTAAAATCCAGCTGCACAACCCACTTTGGTCTGTGATCTGTTGTGCGGTCCACTCAGGACCAGTACAGGTTAAAATCACCACACAGGTCTGTAACATAGGGCTCAAAGTTCTGAAACTACTGAGCTTTGTGTAACAAGGTCCTATCTGCTATATATGCAGCCACTTTCCCCTTCCTCACTCTGGATTTCAGTTTCTGCAAGTTCTCTTGGTATATTGTGCTTTTTCTGTAGGAATCTCATGATTCTCTTTCCCTTTTAGATTCTAGTAAACCGCAAGACTAAATATTTCGGTGGGAACACTGTTTCCATGATCGACTATCTGATCTGGCCTTGGTTTGAGCGTATGGAGCCCTACCAGTTATATGAGTAAGCCTTTTGAATCTTTTGTACCTCTCACATTTGAGTACCATTCTCCAGCTACCTTCCTTCTCTTGTCCCTTCGCCAATGGGCTAGGGGAGAGCTACTGCCATTTGTCCTGCTTCATCTGTAATCTGCAAGGCAATGGGGTGTCTGGAGGAAGTGAAGGGGGTGCAGAAAAGGAGGAGAATCATTCTTCTCACTTGAAAATGCACATTTGACTCACTTGAATGTGTATGTTTCTGGAGTGATCCCTTCTAATCTATACTAGTATTTACTGGCAGATTCGGTTCTATTCATTTTTAATTCGATCAAGACAATGGGCTTCTTTTCTCAGTACAGATAATGGTCACACTTGGATGATCATTCCTCTGATTAATAAGTCTAAGGTATGAACAGCCCTTTTGGCTGTATGCACAGCCCCCTTGTTCTTCCCCATGCAAGCATAGTCTTCTGTTAACCACAGCTTTCCAGTTCAGGGAGGGGAAAAAAACTAGTTAAGAGCTTCAGAACAAGTTTGGATACTAAATGTACTTCAAACCGTGGTTTAGAAACTTACCTTGTTCAAATGCTGTTAACTCTGGTTTCTCATTTTGTCCAAACTGAGAAACTGTAGTTAACGGAAAATTACCTGGTTGTGTTTCCTGCTGCTGCAAAGGGAAGAGTGAAGAAGCTAAGCGCTTGGCCAAAAGGCTTGCTCATCTCTTGCCTTGTTAAGCTGAGATGTGATATATTTGGATCCCATGAGCAATAATACCTGCATGTTTCACGAGGCTGATGAAGCTTCTACCACAATCTGTCAGGCTCTAGTAGTGGCACCTTAAAGGAGTTTTTGTTGTTGCTTTAACTGATGCAGCCGCTCCTGCACACATTTTTTTAAAAAACATTTTTAATGTAACGTAACAGTTTAGGTAGTGCACAAAGAACTTGTGATTACTGTGGGAGGATTAAAATTCTCATTAGAAACATTGCCAAGGATAAATGTTATCAAACTATGCCGTAAGGTGTCTAGAGGGTAGTTAGAGGAGCTTGGTGCTCTGGGATGTCTGAGAAATTCCCATTGTATTATACTTGTACAGTAAATCAGATTAAAAAAATTCCTTCAGTAGCACCTTAAAGACCAACTAAGTTTTTATTTTGGTATGAGCTTTCGTGTGCATGCACACTTCGTCAGATAGCATGCACACGAAAGCTCAAACCAAAATAAAAACTTAGTTGGTCTTTAAGGTGCTACTGAAGGAATTTTTTTTATTTTGCTTCGACTCAGACCAACACGGCTACCTACCTATAAGTAAATCAGATAGTAGGAGTTCAGGTTTTAGTTTCTTTTCTTTGGCATTATGTCAGGTTTAGATTTGACTTCAAAGCCATCTCAGGTGCAGGCAGTGTATAGGATTATCATCCTATTTGTGTACTTTTCCTTTTGAAAAATGGAATGATGAGTTGACGAGAGGCAGGATAGGAACATAGGAAGCTGACTTACACTGAGCCAGGCAATTGGTCCATGTTAGTATTTCCTACACTTACTGGCAGTGGCTCTCAACTGATTTCAGACAGGGGTCTGTCCCAGCCCTACCTGGAGGTGCCAGGAGTTGAATATTGGACCATTTGCATGCAGAGCATCAAGCACTACCGCAGAGCTATAGACCTTCTACAGTTAAGCTTGTGGAGCCACCTTCAGGTAGCGAGCTTTCTCCATTTCTAGGTTGTGGGCAGCTGCACTATACATCCCATACCAGTTTGGCTCTGTAGCATACAATAGGAAGGAGATGTGGGTGTTTTTTTTTCCTCTGAGCCACTCCAGAGAAGAAGACTATGAATAGCTTCTAGCTGTGCTGGCCAAATGGAACTTCCAGATGCTGGGAGTGAACAGGGGACCACTCCTTCATACCCTGCTTGTGAGTATCCAGAATCCTCTGGCTGGCAAATGGAAGTAGAAACTTAATGTAGCATGGCTCTTGGTCTAGCAATATAGTTCTTGCCATGGAAAGTGTGTTATTTCAGACTGCATTGCCTGTGGGCTGATCTCACGGCCAAATAGCCTGGAAAAACCCCTCTAATTCAAACTGTTGGAAGTGCTGAAACGACACACCTGATCTCCGAAACTAGAGCAGTGTAGCAGTGCCCCCTATCTATTTTGAAGCACCTCGTCATCTCGAAGGAAGCCAAGCATAATGGATGTCAAAAACCTCTCTTCTTCCAACAGAGCTAAATGCAGACAGATTAGTAGTTTGGAAGCTTCCTTATACGGAAGTAGACCAATGATGCATTGTATTCTACACTGTCTGGCAGCAGCTCGCTGGAGTTTCAGAAGTATGCCAGGGGTTGAATTTGGGACCTTCTGCATTCAAAACATGTGCTCTACCGGAGACCTTTTGCAGACAAACCACCAGAGATGTAGGCTTCACAGTGACTTTTTTCATTTTCTCTGCAGCTGTTTGGATCACACACCAGAGCTAAAACACTGGGTTGAAGCCATAAGGCTGGATCCGGCTGTCAAGGCTACAATCACCGACACTCAGATGTACAAAGGCTTCCTGGAGCTGTATCTGAAGAACAGTCACGAGGCCTGCGACTACGGGCTCTGAAAGTTAGTAGAGGGAAGCCTTTTCAATAGTTGGAAAAGGAAGATGGAGCTACTGCCATCACATGCAGAGCTGGTACCTGCGCTGGCCACTATTGGTTTGGTTTCTGTGTTTGATGTACAGTAGGGATATGGATGTGCTGAAGTGACAGGCCACCTGCAAAAAATAAGGCTTTCTTTTCCAAAAGGAATGATATTCAGAATTTGCCTAACTTTGTTTGCCCACCAAAGTTGTAACGTCTTTTCCCTCAGGTAGGCATCCATATTGGCTCTGCCACTGTTCTGAAATAAACACAGTTTTTTTTAAAATATAGGTGTTTCCTGTTAATTTTCCTTGCTGCTCCACAGGAGAGGTTACATCACTGGAGATGTTAGTGTGCAAGTAAAATATAACGCTGTGTATGCTAGGCTAAACTTTGCTGTGCCTTTGAAAAGTTCAGGATGCACCCTAGGAAGCAAGCTATGTTGCTGTTGTTTTTAATTGTGGAAACAAACAAAAAAAGATCATATAAAAAAATCCATACATTTCCCCCATACATAGGAAGCTGCTTTTACAGCTTATATACTGGTCCGAAGTCTCAGAAGTCTACACAGATTGGCAATGACTTTCTAGATGGGTCTTTCCCAGCCCTACCTGGAGATGTCAGGGATTGAACCTGGGTCTTGGCATGCAAGGGATGTGCTCTGCCACTGAGCTACAGCCCATCCTCTTTACTATTCAAATAACTTGGCATAAGTACAGAATTTGGGCAAGCTGGCAACCTTATGCAAAGCAGCACTTGTACTTGCTAACTTAAATAGAGGAGGGGTCTTGTATGAACAGCTTTATATCATGTAGGGATATTATTCAACCATAGTTACTTATTACTGCCTTTCCATCTGGCAGAGGTATAGTTACTTATTACTGCCTTTCCATCTGGCAGAGGTACAGCTCTTGGCTATTTTTCAGCTGTTCTACATCTGACAATTTTATGTCCACACTCTGCCCCAGTTACTTGCAATTTTCCATTTGGTGTAGAACCAGCCCACTTGTGCTTGAATCCCATTACTGGTTGAACAGAACAACTGCCAGTCATGTTAACAGAGCTTACCCTCTCTCTCCTCTTCCGTGACCCAATCTGCTCTGGGGATTCTCCTGGTCCTCTAGAAAAGATTTAGGGGCAGTGCAGTAGTTGTTCCACAAACACAATGACTTAGATTCATCCTCGAGCTGTACATTGAAGTTTGGTTCCATTGGCTGGTTCTAGCTGCAAGTAGCCAACCAAAAAAGTGTAACAATGCACATTTCTCAAGGCTGTTAGGGCAACAGCAGTGGGTGCTGCATCAGAAAAGGATATTATCCCAGAAGTCATGTCTTCATGGACAAATACAACATGTGGGCAGCTGCTGTTGTCTTCTTAGAAGTTTTTGGCAGTTACACAGTAAATAATAAATAATCGGAACAAGCGGTATCTACTACTTTGTCATTTACCAATTAGTGTCAGCCATTATCCTAGGTCCTTTACAAGAGGACCTGAAGAACAAGAGGACTCTGCTTAAATTGGAATCTGCATGAAACATGCCAATTGCAGATTTACTTACTGAACAACGCACATTCTCTTATTCTTGGGAAGATAGCGAGCTATAGCTGAAAGGATGCAAAGCAAGAAAATGAGTAATTCCCTCTTTTTCTTTTCTTTTTGGTTACACAACGCTTTTGCCACTGGTGGATTTCCATTCATAATACATAAAGCATAAATCTTATTCAGGTCACCTTGAGGATGAATACATACAATACAGGCATACAATGGAGGCTGCTTGCTTTTTCTTTTTCTTTTTTAATGATGGAATGGAAATATCACTTAACTGTTCCTGAAGCACCCCCAAGCACCCTTCTGTCAGGTTGACATCTGCCAGTTGAAATGACTTTAAACTAGTCTTTGCAGGTGGCAGCTGTCCTGTGTATTCAGCCTCAAAATCCAGTGCAGGCCATACTGGATTCCTGCAAAGAGCGTCTCCCATTTCTGCCGTGAGTTCCTCCTTCAGCGGCAACCTAGGCATGTTCCAGAACATTCACAAGACTGGACACCCAGAAAGAAGCACAGCCTATTAACTGGTCTGAGTAGCATACTGCTACGTACTGTTTTGTCAGAAAAGTCTGGCTGCTTTCCATGAGGCTTACCAAGCAAGTGTGCACTCAGTCAAAATCTTACCCTTTCCCAAAATGTTTTTCTGCTCATGCAGAAGGTTTAGGAAGGTAAGTATAGTACATACTTAAAATTGTTCTAACCAGTCTGGTTTGCATGCTGAGTAAGACATTTTTCGTATCTTGCATTTTGCAAACTAAATGTAAATGTTGAGGGTGTTTTTAAAGTCTTACTAAAGCATCAGATTAATTAAACCTCTCATGAGTGCCTGATTACGACCTAGATAAGGATAGCAACTCTTGTGGAAGTACCCCTTGAAAACACACAACTCCAAAAAGTGTCATATTGTAAACATTCAGATTTTGTGTCTCCTCGGAGAGCTTTGTTTCAAGACCAGCAAAACTGGAAATATTGCTGACTGAGAAAGAAGAGAGAGATTTTTCCATTTCAACCATGTAATTACTTAAAATAAAATAACTGAAGTTGCAATGGGTTGTTTAATAGGCCTATTAACTGGAGCCACTATTTTACAAGGAGTCAATTATATAGCACGTTGACGAATGGAAGAAACATTAAAAATTTAAAAGTGCAGAAGCTGCCTAGAAAAAGAACACTACAAGGAAGAAGGTATTGCAGCGAGGTATCTGACACCTTTTTATAGCTTCCCTGGACTTCTTGTCATTTTTCAAAACCCATTTTCCAGACCTTTACTCTTTTTTTTTTAAAAAAAAGGTAGATAGGTTTAACTGTTTCTTCCATCTTCCCCTTAAGGTTTTTACATTATATAAATTGTTTTCTTCAGTCATGGATTTATGTCCTTATAGTGTGGGCCAAAAGGAGCACATTACACTTGGTTTGATATTTCAGCACTTCTTTCTACTGGAGACTGGACTTGCTCAGCTTTCACTGTCCCTAAAGTCGGTCAGATAACAAATAAGCATTTGCACAGAGTCAGTGAAATAACCAGTGGGCCGATTTAAAAAGAAGTGTGTGGGCAGGGCTTTTTTTTTCTCCAGCCAGAACTTGCCAGAACTCATTTCTGGCACCTCTCAGGTGGGCGCATTTGCCATTCTAAGAGAATGAGGAAGGTGCTCATGTTGAGTTCTGTCACCTCTTTTTCTAGAAAAATAGCACTCTGTGAGCAAGCTCTTTCCGGTAGGATGTGTAACTAGCCTACCTGCTGAACAGGTTTGGAATGCTGAAATGCCCTTTTTTGGCCCATCACCACCACCATCACCATCATATTGTCCCTCATCTGCACTACACATTTAAAACAGTGCCATACCAAAGAATCATGGGAATTGTAGTTTGTCAAGGTAGTTGAGAGTTGCTAGGAGGCTCCTGTTCCCCTCATAGAGCTACCATTTCCAGAGTGGTTTAATGATCTTCCCAGGATACTCTTGGGAATTGTAGCTCCACGAGAGGAACTGGCAGAAGACAGAGTTTAATGAAAATGTAGATGTCAGAAAGCTCTCTTTCAAGCTAGAATCATAAATGTGCATAAGACCTACATGCACATACTGGGGCTGTATGCATCTATGGTTCCTTCCACCCAGAGACCCGGTTGCAAAGGCGCATTGCTGATCCATTAACAAAGCACAAATGGCATGTTTTCTGGGAGTGGGGCAGGGGCACAATTTGGTCCCTATATTCTCCCTCCTAATGACTGATTAAATAGAGATTTGTGGTGGCAGGAACCATGTTCTCTGTGTGTCTTTTGAGTGGACCTACACTGCTACATGGGCATGCAGGTAATGTACAGGAGAGCAGTGCTTTATTATGTAAGATGAAAATTCTGCCTATAATCACGTTTGGCTCCTTTATGAACCTATGTGGTGTTCATACTTCTGTTTATCCAGCAATCAAGTTCTCAGTTCAGGAGACCATTCCTAAAACAAAAACAACCCCTCCCCTCCCCACTGCAATACAAACTTTCCCCATTGGCATTTAACTATTGCTATTAGAACACAGTGTGTTCCATCTAAGCAGCAGCGTAGCAATGCAGTCTGGGCACTAGACTCTAGAGAATAGCAGCAGCAGCAGTAGTAAAGTCTTACTTCCTAAGTGATAACTGCCATTTCCAAAGCCCTTTTCCAGAAAAGAACAAAACCTGGCACATGTTCAGAATCACAGCAGATACAAATGCAAGCTGGAAAGCAGTAAAGGAAGAGCCAATGGCTCATCTAATCTAGCACCCTGTTCTCCGTGTGGCCTGTGGAAAACCCACAAGCAAGGCCCAAGGCCAAGAGCCCTCTCCCCTCCTGTGGATCCCTGGTATTCGGAAGCATTGCTGTTTCCAAAGGTGGAGCCAGAGCCCAGCCACTACAGCTAGTAGCACCTTTACCTTCCGAAAGGATCCTTTAAAAAACAAACAAACCACACCTCAAATTTTGTCCTTCCTTTCCCTCACATTACACCAAATATATGGGCACCAATCCAGGATGTCATATTTGTAGAACAACCTGAATGTCAGGAAATCTTAAAACATATGGTCATTCTTTCGTTTTGTTGAGAACAGCAGTTTATTGCTGTGGTCTGCCTGTGACACTTAACATGTAAAAATAAACCAGTGTGTGTGTGCAATGCATCATAAACTCAGATCCCTGGCATCTGTTTACGCTAGTGGTTAATCTAACAGTTCTGGACACTATTCTTGCCAGTTCGGTCTGGTGCTATCGGAGAGAAATACGAAAAAGGTATTTTACTGGCGTGTCAAGTCTTAAAAGCAATAGTAGCTGGAAATGTAGAAAAGGCATGCTCAAATACCCTGCATGATGCTTGCATCACTGGATGGCTTTTTGTAAGTATTCCCATTGGTTCACAGATATGAATATATTACACTAGAGGTGGACAGAAATTCTAGATCCTCTCCAGGGGCTCAGGGTGTGAAAGTATGTAGAGGCTATCTAGATAGTTGCAGGAAGCTCTACTGAACTGGTATTTCTGCAACCTACTTTTGCATTTGCTTAATAGCTTAGGACAAAGTAAAATAATTCCCTTCACAGTGGATGTTTGATCATTTGTGAGGTACAGGGCTGAACCTCTACCACCAATTTTCAAACTATGTTTTCTCTCCTACAAGGACTCCTTTTGCAGAGCTGTCACCATCTCCATCTTCACATAAACAAACCACAGAGACTCTACCAAATCCCAAGGTCTGTAATGTCGATATAGGAATAAATTAGATACCTCTTTTGCTTAAACTATTTACAACAAACTTGACACACAACAGTTTAAATGTTAAAAGCTGCATAAATATCAGCCAACAACATTGGGAAGAAAATGAGACAAGTATCTCCATTCTACCAATCTTTGGAGTTATGTGAGTATATAAAGCAGTTTGCTCCCAATCGGGGAGATCTGTTCATATTGTAATTCTCAGAGATTTGGCTACAGGGGTTCTTTATGTAGTGAGGTCACTCGTCCATTGGGAACATGCATGGCATATTCATTTATTAAAGCTGCTGTGTTCTTTAGCATCTCGTGAAACGTGTCCATAGTCTTTCTGTAAGCGCCTCGTTGCAATACAAAGAGGCGGAAAAGGTTTAGAGGTTCTGCCTTTTGGAACTCTATGGGGATACCCAGTTCCTCTGGCAGGTTCCTGTTCCCAACGAAAAAGTGGTAAAGCCTCTTTTCCTGCAAGCTTTTCTCTAAAAATTTGAGCATGTCTTGCAGCCTGGCTTGCAGCTGTGTAGAGGCCCAGTCTGCACAAGGAAGCGTCTGTAGTAAATGTAGCATCACTGTTTTGAAGTGGTAGTTTGTAAGGCTGCTTGCCCCCATTAGACTGCACTGCTTTCCATGAAGGAAGGACAGAATCTGGAGGCAGCTGAGGTGGCAGGAGTTGGCAGGCAGAGTTTTGGAAATAAACTGGATGTATCTCTTCTCATATACTGCAAACGTGAGAAGCCAGTGAATGCTGGAAGAGGGGCCCTCTGCCAGGCTACTGCATGGGAAATGGGAGATGAAATATACATCAGAATCAGCATATTGTACCACTGGGGTGAGGTTGAAAGTAATGGTCTTTCCAGATCGAAACTTGATTTTTAGAGCCCCAGGCGCATCCAGGAGATTGAAAGTGAGGTTGAACTCGTACTTGTGTGAAATTTTGTTCCATGCCTTAGTAAGCGCAAGCTGGAACCACGTCATAACCTGGTCAGAATCAAGGTATCGAGTGTCCTTATAACAAAGGAGGTCCTCCATATGTTGGTTCTGCCTAGCTTGGTTCATTTTGCTGTGAAGAAGACACAGCAGGTCTTCCCCGAGCTTAGTCTTGTCGCAGATACATCCTGTTGAGTTCTCATCTGCCCGCGAGATCTTTATCATCCCATAACCCTGTTTGTCTGGGGAGACAGTTTCTTCCGAACACCAGCTTTCTAACTGGAAACAATATGGCTCCGGAGGAGTAAAAGGGACAATGAAGTCACAAGCTAAGGGCTTGTGAGCTCTCCAGTTCTCATACATGCTCCCGACTCCTATGGATTCTTCCACTTCCATGTCTGCATCTCGGTTACACACACTTCTCAGGGCTTCCAGCAAGTCATCTGCAAAGCCTTCTACAAGCTCTCGGTTTCTGGCGATATCACCAGTCACAATCTGGAGGCATTTTTCATAGAAGTTGGCCAGTGTGGCATTGTCTGGCAGGACGACTCCCTTGAGCGCTTTCCCAAGGACACTAATTTCATCCTCCTCATTGGCATAATTCTGCCAAGTCCCTTCCTTGTAGTCCTGCCGCCAAAACTCAATCAGAAGGAAAACCACCATGGACAAAGCAGTCCAGAAATTCCAAGAGAGGGGATTGTGATTGTATTGCTCCTCTGTCTCTGCAGCCTTCACTGAAGGCTTTGTTAAGGTCTCCTGCATGGCAATCTCCTGTTCCAGTTTAAGCTGCTCCAGCCTCAGGTTCTCCTCCCGCTCTTTCATCTTCTGGATGACTTCCTGTGTGTTTTCAAGAACAGTGACATTTTCCTTTGGGAAGAGGAGCGGATGGTTGACGATAGCCGTGATAACCACCAGGCACACCCGGAAGATTCCTGCTGGCATGGCAAAAACTTTCCTGTGAGGAAGAGGGAGAGAAACAGTCAGTTGTGTTTAGATCTCACATGCACACAAAGGAAATCAGATGAATTCTTGGCTTAGTGGATAAAAACCAAACAGGAACACAAGAAATATCTGCGAACTTTCAGATACAGGGTTGTTATTCAATGTGGTGATAGCGCTAAGATTCTGTCTGTGCAAAGATTTCTTCCTTGCCCACTCCCTAACTCTGTGCTGGGGTTTCCTCCAACCCTCTGGAGCAGATTTGGGGATGGTGGGGGAAAATCTCAACTGATGTACGGTAGCACTAATCCTTATTTATGTCACAATATTTATTTACTGCTTGATTGTAAGAAAATCTCAAAGCACAAAACATTACTTGAATACTTCCCATAGAAAGCAGTTATATTATGAACAATTGTTTTGCCTGAATAATCTGTGTTCCCTTATGCACATGGCCTGTGGATCATGCTTCTAGAGCAGGCACCCCCAAACTTGGCCCTCCAGATGTTTTGGGACTACAATTCCCATCATCCCTGACCACTGGCCCAAAACATCTGGAGGGCCCAGTTCGGGGATGCCTGCTCTAGAGTGCTGTGGTCCATAGGATGCTCTGTTCTTTGAAGTCAGACACTATCAGAAGCTTCCCTGCAGCCAACATCATGGTGCCATAGTGATTTCTGGGATCTCAGAAAAGCCCTAGCTACTGCTGTTGCAGGATTTTATTTGAGGATGAGTTCTGCTCATGGTGTAGCACATACCATATGTGACAAATTGAAGCACTTTTAAAATGTTTATTCCTGCCCGGCTGGCAAAGAGTTAACCCACCTCCAGCCTGACTGGCATAGAACTCTGATGGGGGCGGGACTGTGCCCGGTTTGAAAGGGGGGAGTGTCGGTTTGGTCAGTTAGGAGGAGGGAGAGGGAGGAAGGTGTGGTGTGGTGTTATGTGGTGGCTTGTATGAAGACAGTTAAGAGGCTAGGACAACTTAAAGTTAAATGTTTGACTGAGTTTATTTTGTACAACTGGAACAAAGCTAATTAATAAATGACACGTTAAAGAATCACTTATGTTTTAACACAATAAAACTTCATCTCTGTTTTTGCCAACAAGAGGTCCGTTTGTATTTTTCCAGCGAGGTACCAGGACTCACAGCCGTGGTGACTCAAGAGAGGGCCAAACTCACCTCAGGCAGGGAGGAGGTGGTTTGTGTCCTGAAGTTACACGGAGGAGGCTTAGAAGGGTAACCTGAGGTGCCAAGAAGTTGCCAGAGTGCCTAGGGCAAACTTCTACAGTGGGGGAATCCAACTGAGGGAGACCCTTTACAGGAGGCAAGAGGTTATTCCTGGGGGACAGCCTAGAGTTTCTTAAGGTACCAGGCCACGTAGGCTGGAAGGCTCTCCTTACTTAGAAACCCATTAGGAAAAGGGGTTGATTTTTGAGGCGGCAGGAGCAGAGGGTGGGTGTTTTCCCCTCTGGATTCCTGTGTCGCAGTGATAGTAGGAGAGAGTGGGACACGGGTCGTCACATTTTTGGTGGCAGCGTCGGGATCGAAATTCAAAGCTCACGCGCCTAGTTTGGTTTGAGTCTGTCAGGATTTTCCTGTGAGGAAAATGACTCACGTAAGAAAACCCAGAGAGGCAAAAGGAGATGAAAGAACGGAAGGGGCTGAGGGAAGCCCAGGTTCTGAGGTAGAACTGATGAAACTACGAATTGAGATGGCCCGGATTGAAGCTGAAAGTGAGAGGGAAAAAGCTAGAATTGAAAGTGAGAGAGAAAAAGCTAGGATTGAAGCTGAAAGTGAGAGAGAAAAAGCTAGAATTGAAGCTGAGAATGAGAGGGAAAAAGCTAGAATTGAAGCTGAGAGGGAAAAGATGGCATCTGAGGAGAGAATGCAGTCCGAGAGGTTAAGGGTACAATTAGAACAGGACAGAATGAAGCTTGAAGAGATACGTTTGCGATCAGAATTAACTAGTGGCCCAGTTAATAATGATAGTATCGCAATTAATTTAAAAAGGTTCCCCAAATTTGGAAAGGACGATAATGTCGAATCGTTTCTATTTACCTTCGAACGCGTTTGTGTGGAATTTCAAATACCTGAGGAGAACTGGATGCTTTATTTAAGACCTCAAATTTGTGGGATACTAAGTGAAATTTACGCTGACCTGAGGGAAGAAGAGCTGTCAAGTTACCAAGTATTTAAGCAAAGGGTCAGGGTTCGATGTGGACTCACGGCTGAACAAAGCAGAAAGGCTTTTCGTGAGGCAAAAAAGGAACATAAAGAGACTTATGCCCAACTAGCTAGCCGCTTAGATAAATTACTTGACAGATGGATTCAAGGGAGTGGAGTGAAGGACTTTGATGGGTTAAAACAATTAATTTGTTTAGAACAATTTTTTAAGCAAATCCCTAGCAATTTACGTTGGTTCTTGAGGGATAAAAAACTGAAAACTGTGGCACAGGTTGCCGAGGTCTTAGACGAACTACAAGGTGATTTCAATGAAATAGCATTCCCAAAACACTCACAGAAGGGTAATCCATGGAGAAACAGAGAAATTAAAGACAGGCAAGAAAATTTTCCTGTCAGGGAATCAGTTTCTGACAAGACAGGGTCTAAGAAAATCACTTGTTTTTTCTGTAATCGTGAGGGCCATGTACGTGCCAGGTGCCCCCTGCTGGTTAAGTCGCAAACTACACCTACTGCAGCTAAACAAGTAAAACTGGTAATGCAGTCACAGGAAAATAGCTCGCCTCAGACAGAAGGCTCAGAGAAAACAGACAGTCCAGCTGAGACTACTTCTAAAGTCTTGCAGGTCTGGAGGGCTGAGCAGGAGTGCAACCAAGATTACATGGAGCCAATTGAATTAAATGGTCAGTTTTTTTTAGGTTTGAGGGACACAGGAGCAGAAGTCTCACTTGTCAAATCACAATTTGTTCCAAAGGAGCAGTACCTCAAGGGTCAGTCCTATAGTTTAAAAGGCATATGGGGCCCACATTTTGAAGTACCATTAGCTGAAGTTGATATTACCTACAAAGGATTTTGTGGCAAATGGAGAGTAGGAATCCTAAATGAATTGGAGGTACCCTTTTTAATAGGGAATGACCTAGCTAGTCAGAAGCATCGTATTCAAGTGATAACTAGGTCTCAGTCTCAAGTCACTGAGAGTAATCCTCCTGCAGTTATAGAGTCACCCATAGATCCTAGTGAGGATGAAGGGCTGATTAGCGTGCCAGTGGTCCAGGAGCACGGTGCCCAATTCTTGAGTGATCAAAAAGAGGATGAAACTATAAAAGAGCTGTGGGGTAAAGCACAAAGTCCTACTGCAGAAGTAACTGTGGAGAACCCCTGCTTATTTACCACCATTGAGGGAAGACTGTATAGAATTTCTAGGAGGAGGAAAACTGCTGCGGTTTGGGAAAGGAAGAAACAGTTAGTGTTGCCAAGAGCTTACCGGTTGCAAGTGCTACAAATGGCACACGACGCACCCTCAGCAGCGCATCTAGGCATTAGAAAGACTAGTGATAGAATCCAAGCAAGATTTTACTGGCCTGGGATGGGCAAAGACATCAAAGAGTATTGCAAGTCCTGTGTGATCTGCCAAAAAGCAGGCAAAAGAGCGGACAAAACGCGAGGCTTGTTACAGTCTATTCCCGTAATTACTGAGCCCTTTTCCAGAGTAGGAGTGGACATCCTCGGGCCTATCTCCAGAGTTACAAAAAGGGGGAATAAGTTTATTTTATGCCTAGTGGATTATGCTACGCGCTATCCAGAAGCAATACCTCTGAAGGACATTGACTCAAAGACTGTAGCAAAAGCCCTCATGTCGGTATTCTTAAGGCTGGGATTCCCCAAAGAAATTATAACAGATTTAGGGACATCCTTCACGTCCAAGACCATGGAAGAGCTTTTAACTCTTTGTGGGATTAAGCATGTTAAAACTACGGCTTATCATCCACAGTCGAATGGCTTGACGGAGAAATTTAATTCGACCCTGAGCCGGATGCTAAAAACCTATTCCATCAATCATCCTAACGACTGGGATGAGAGGCTGCAACACTTCCTATTTGGTTATCGCGAAGTGCCGCAGGAGAGCACAGGGTTCAGTCCTTTTGAACTCCTATTTGGACAACAGCCACGAGGACCCCTAGACTTGATGAAAGCAGCGTGGTCAGGGGAGGAGCAGATCGACAGCCCTGATGTTGTGACGTATCTACAGGAGCTGCAGAGCGACCTTCAAGAGCTACGGGAGCAAGCTGCTCACAACTTGCAGCAGGCACAGCGTCGACAGAAGCAGTGGTATGATGCACACGCAAGAGACAGATCTTTCCAGCCCGGTGACAGTGTGCTCGTGTTAAGAACAAGACGTCGAAAGAAGTTGGAGATGTCGTGGGACGGTCCCTTCGAAGTGGTCAAGAGGATATCAGCGGTGAACTATTTGGTAGAGTTAGATGGGGAAGGGAACCGATGTAAAAACTTTCATGTAAATTTACTTAAGCCTTATTTTGACAGAAATAAGTTGGTGTTGCAAGTAAAGGGGAAGGTGACACAAGGAATTCATTTAACTGGATGGGGAGTGCTGAGTAAGGGCACAACTCTAGCAGAGGTGTCATTCGATGAAAGTCTGACCCCAGAGCAAAAGGAGCAGTTAAAATTAGTCCTTGCCCAGTTTGCTCAGATCTTCTCAAACATCCCAGGGAGGACCAGCCTAGCAACTCATGTAATAGACACAGGGTAAGCACATAAGTGGGAAGGAAAACATCATAGCGGACGCCTTATCCAGGTATTTTTTGAGAGGTATAGGATGGTGCAAATTATTATATGAAACGGTGATAACCCTAGCAGAACATTTGTGCTTAGGCGTTATAATCTGACACATGCCAAACATGGTTTATCTGTGTACAAGTTTATGAGATGTTGATTTAGTTGACTTTGTAATATGAATGTTATAGAATGCATTGAAGTATTTTGGACCCCAAGCCCATTGCTTTGGCATTGCTCTAGTTAATTAAGAGCAAGCCGACGCAATGTCTTTGTGGTGGGGGAGATATGTGACAAATTGAAGCACTTTTAAAATGTTTATTCCTGCCCGGCTGGCAAAGAGTTAACCCACCTCCAGCCTGACTGGCATAGAACTCTGATGGGGGCGGGACTGTGCCCGGTTTGAAAGGGGGGAGTGTCGGTTTGGTCAGTTAGGAGGAGGGAGAGGGAGGAAGGTGTGGTGTGGTGTTATGTGGTGGCTTGTATGAAGACAGTTAAGAGGCTAGGACAACTTAAAGTTAAATGTTTGACTGAGTTTATTTTGTACAACTGGAACAAAGCTAATTAATAAATGACACGTTAAAGAATCACTTATGTTTTAACACAATAAAACTTCATCTCTGTTTTTGCCAACAAGAGGTCCGTTTGTATTTTTCCAGCGAGGTACCAGGACTCACAGCCGTGGTGACTCAAGAGAGGGCCAAACTCACCTCAGGCAGGGAGGAGGTGGTTTGTGTCCTGAAGTTACACGGAGGAGGCTTAGAAGGGTAACCTGAGGTGCCAAGAAGTTGCCAGAGTGCCTAGGGCAAACTTCTACAGTGGGGGAATCCAACTGAGGGAGACCCTTTACAGGAGGCAAGAGGTTATTCCTGGGGGACAGCCTAGAGTTTCTTAAGGTACCAGGCCACGTAGGCTGGAAGGCTCTCCTTACTTAGAAACCCATTAGGAAAAGGGGTTGATTTTTGAGGCGGCAGGAGCAGAGGGTGGGTGTTTTCCCCTCTGGATTCCTGTGTCGCAGTGATAGTAGGAGAGAGTGGGACACGGGTCGTCACACCATGTCATCACTGTATGGCAATAGCATGGAGCCCAAAGTGTGTGGGGAGAGGGGATCTAAAGACCCAGCTCCATGGCAGGTATAGAAATTAGTCATGTGATGGAAGGAGTCACAGGTAAGGGGGGGCTGCCACATGCGGCCCATCCCGAATATACATCCTGCATAATGTGAACAGTGAGAGGAAGCAGATGGTAATTCTGACTCCAAAAGGGCTCCATTTAATATTTCCACAGTGCTGATGTGCACCCATCCTGTTCCCACAGCTGCCAGGAGCCTACAATTATTCCCTTCTAGCCTGTAAACGAATATGATTCAAAGATTCGCCCCTCTGCAGTATCATAGCACACCAGCTTAACGAATAAGAACAATCCATGCCATGTCTACTCAGTACCGGTAAGTCCTACTGAATTCAATGTGGCCTAGGATTGCAGCCTTTATCTTTTGCTAGATGAAGTCTCTTTTGTTTTGCAAATCGATTTCCCATCCAGGTGTCCGTTATATGTTTAGCAGCCTGTGCACATCCCAAAACGAGAGTGAGACAAGGGCTTTGCACTTAAGGGAGACAGATGCAAAAAGTAATGAAGAATGTAGATGTGGATACACAGATAAAAACTTTAGGAAAAATGTAATGAGAAAGGAGAGAGGATCAGGAAAGATTGCCGTTGCACGGTAGCATCTATGACACCAAATATATAGCCTGTCTGTTGACATCACTGCAGGAACCCTTCTTCACATATCCCTCTAAAGCCTAAACCAATCTTCCCCAACCTGGTGCCTGTCCTACCCTATAAATCAGGCATGTCAAACCTGCGGCCCTCCAGATGTTTTGGCCTACAACTCCCATGATCCCTAGCTAGCAGGACCAGTTGGGGAAGATGGGAATTGTAAAACATCTGGAGGGCCGCAGGTTTGACATGCCTGCTATAAATCAATCAATATACAAGGAATTTTTTGCTACTTTAGCAAAAAAGATCAGTATTTTAAGTATCGCCACAACAGAGCACATTACTGTTGCTCCACCACAATCATGAGAAAAGAGAACACGGATGCTGTCCAGAGATTTTTTAAGAGGATAGGGGTGAGAAGCCAGGTAAGGGGCCCCTCTGTCCAGAGACAAATTTTCATCACTAGGTAGCATCAACTGGCTTGGTTTCAGGGGGGTGACGGGGTGGGGGCTACGGCATAGCCATCCCTTTGTAATTCTAAGACTGGATCTTTCACTACCTTACCAGCTGCCACCTTGCCCTCAATCCTGGCAGTTAGCTACCATAGCAACCAGATTGGGTATGGCCGCAAAGCAAGGCCTTTATTTACAAGTGAACCGCATACATATGACAGAGGAATGAAAACCTTCCCAACTACAGTGGTACCTCAGGTTACAGACACTTCAGGTTACAGACGCCTCAGGTTACAGACTCCAGTAATCCATAAATAGTACCTCGGGTTAAGAACTTTGCTTCAGGATGAGAACAGAAATCGCGCAACAGTGGCACAGCGGCAGCGGGAGCCCCCATTAGCTAAAGTGGTACTTCAGATTAAGAACAGTTTCAGGTTAAGATCGGACCTCCAGAACAAATTAATTTCTTAACCCGAGGTACCACTGTATAGGCAACTGCTGAAGCACCACATTCAATTCTGTCAGTTAGAAACGTATCAATCTCATTGGCAACATCATTAATTTTACAAAATTAAACTGTTTGTCCATCTATCTAACATGGGAGTTGACCCTACTGCAGTTGAGTATGCATTTGATTGGTGGTAGTGGGGTGGTTAAAAACTATTACTGGAAGATGGATCAATAGTTTATTGCTGTTTCTCCCCGAGATGCTAGAGTCTGTATAGGTGATGCAGTGTAATGGTATATGCACTCCAGATTAAAAATAGGGTAGAGTGACCTTTTCAAAAGCAGAACCATCCCTCCACTCTTACATGGCACAAGAGAATACATGAGATCAATGCTGCCCTTCCTATCTGTCTTGTCTACAGGCTGAGAAGAACAGTACTAGCTCAATCCCCACTGTAGTGACAATACGAGTGCTATCAGACAGACGGAAGGACAATAGATTACAGCCATTTGAACACATAGGCTCTTGACTTCTTTGTCAAAACTTACGATTAGCCAAACTGGATGTGCAAAGTAAGGGCAGGCATACGAGTCCCTTGGCTCAACCTCATTTTAGCAAACATTTTAGAGTTGCTCCCGTCTTGCTGTGTAGATAAGGACAGTGAACCATCTATCTTGTTGTTTCTCTGCTTTCAATGATAGCATTAAAAAGAACACCCCTAGATCCATCACCAGAGCACACAGATATCAGCACAAATCCTGCAACTGATTTGAGAAGAGCAAAGTGAAATGGTATTATTTCTTCCTGCCTCACTCTTTCCTAGGTGACATCTTCACATCCTTATTACAAGTGCAGCACAATTATTTCATTTTTATCAGGTTGGATCTACAGCAGATGTTCACATGGCCGTCATTTGCACATTATTAGAAAATTGTCATTTTCTCCAGCACACCACTCTCCAAAGGGAAAGCTAAAGCTCATCAAACACAGATGCTCTAAAAGCAAGAACACAACCACAAAACCACACAAAAATCTGCCATATTTTTTTTATTAAGTGCTGCTGGTGGACAACACCCTGCACAGTGTGGAATTCAACCCACCACCCATGACTGGTGATAGCCCTGGAGGGGGTAGATAAACCTGTTTCTGCAGTCCCTGATAGAGAAAAACCAGATTTACTAGCTACAAGACTGAATTCTGTTTGGTGAATCAGAAACTGCAAAGATCTAGTCACTAGCGTATAACATGATGCCTATTTAAAAAGAAGTGATCAGACCTCTGCCTCGAGGATCTTGCAGCTTTTGATAATAATGGGGAAGAGTGATGGGAGTGCAGGAAGGGTAAAGAGAAATTGATCCAATGCAATTGCAGGTGTTTCAGACTTCATTGTGGTAGAAGTGGGAATGAATTAAGGGGCCATGCTAAACGTTTCAGGGAAGAGGTGGGCTTCATAGCTGCCAAGTTTTTCATTTTCTCGCGAGGAAGCCTATTCAGCATAATGGAATTTCCCTTTAAAAAAGGGAGAACTTGGCAGCTATGGTGGGCTGTGAGGAGAGATCTGAAGGAAAGGCACCGTGCAGATGTTCTGGGAGGGAGGTTGCCAAAAAGATGGCTTGAAAATCAGGCAACCTTTGAGTGGCTCAAAGTTGGGTAGTGCCCCAGGGTTATATATGCCCCAAAGCCAAGCATTTAGGAAGACTAGAAACACAAGGCACTTCCTTCAGTTTCAAGAGAATGGTGCGCAAGTTCTATTACGTATAATGGAACTTCATGAAAGTACAGCTTAAAGTCACTCCAAAAGAAGATACTGGGAGCACACTGGATCATCTGCCCAAGTACATGCACAGTACAGCTATCTGAAAGGAAACGTATGGAGATCTGCACAGGTCCTCCTAATGCAGTGTTTCTCAACCTTGGGTCTTCAGCTGTTGTTGGACTACAACTCTAATCATCCCTGACCACTGGTCCTGCTAGCTAGGGATGATGGGAGTTGTAGTCCAACACCAGCTGGGGAGACCCAAGGTTGAGAAACACTGTCCTAATGCATGCCTAATGATTATTACAGTATAATTACAAGATTATTGTATAATCTCAGGAGGAGCATGGCTGTGACTGTCATGAAAGGACCCTGAACTTCTGGATTTGCCACCACACTGCGGGTAGAAGAGTTGGAAGGAGTGACAATCAATGCGAAATGGATTATTGAGAGACAAGGGCAGATGGAGGAAGCTGGCAGAGGATCATGAGAATGAGGACAAATAGTTTGTGCGAATTCCAAAAGGGGCTTAGAAGCCAGCATGGGTTTTTTTGCAAGGAGTATATGGTGAGAGAAGCAAAGGGTTATTGAGCACATAGAACTAGGTATGCCGCAATATATTTTGTTGCCTGAAGACAGAAAAAAATCCCCCTCTGGTAAGACAAACACTTTAGAATGAGGGTAGCCAACCTGGTGCCCTCCATTTGTTTTGGGCTTTAACTAATCAGCCTCTAGTCAGCATAGCTAATGTCCAGGGATGATGGGTGTTGTAGTCCAAAACATCTGGAGGACATCAAGTTAGCTACCTTCGCTTTCAAAAGTCTTGATGCACCATTCAAACACCAAATACAGTGGTGCCTCGCTAGACGAATTTAATTCGTTCCACGGGTCTTTTCTTATAACGAAAAATTCGTCTAGTGAATCCCATAGGAATGCATTGAATTTTTTTTTGCCCATAGAAACGCATTAATTGAATTTCAATGCATTCCTATGGGAAACCGCGATTCGCTAGAAGAATTTTTCGTAAAACGAATTCGTCTAGCGAGGCAACCTCCGCTAGAAAGAACCTTTCGTTAAGCAGAAATTTCATTAAGCAGGGCATTCGTTAAGCGAGGCACCACTGTACCTGCCTTCATATATTTCCTCGCTATACCCTGCTGCATAGCAGAAGCAGCCCTGCCAAGAACATATTCCCTGCAAGGAACAGCCAAGAGTATTAGGGCTCCTTTGTTTAGAAGAGTCAATGGGGGAGGACCATGAATAGTCTTAAAAAAATAAAGTGTTTATTATCTTAAACTCTTAGGTAATACTTCAATTAGAAGGCATCCATATAAAATTAAATATATCCTATTTAACTAAAAAAAGAGAGGAGGAAATAGTTATATTCCAAACCCAAATCCCACCGAGGTTGTTTAAAAATAAGCCACAAGGTGCCTTCATCCGTTTGCAAGAGATCTTCAGGAAGTGCCACAGAGTTCCTTTTTTGGCTCTGTATTTTTAGAGAACAGCTTGTATGTTTTGAGATTCAAATATAGCATGGCGGGTTGCCAGCGACTGGGCTTTGGTCTTGAAACACTAACTACAGGCGCCTCTGACATGGAAGTGAGCAGGGAAGACGCTTGACAGCAACAAGATAACAGGCGGCGCTCATTAGGGGCATGTCCCAGTCCCTTACCTGATCAAATGGGCATGGCTTCTTCCACAGTCAACTGGCGGCCACAGTTCATAAACAAAAGGGTGATTTAAAATTGGTTCAGCAGGGCACAATACAGAGACGGGGGGGGGGCAACAAGCAGATTTTATACGAAGTATGTGTGCATGACATCTATTTCTATGTATAAAAGCTACATGCAAAACAAGCAACACCGCCAACATGCTCCTTTCAAAGTTTAAGGGTGGGCAATCTAGCAAGCTTTCCGGGAACCGGTGGGAAGAGATGCCACAAGCCGAGATCATAGCAAGACCCACATGGCTGAAGGTTTTTCCTTAAGAGACTTGCCGTTTTGGTGAAAAGCAAGCTATGCTGGTTGATCTTAGTGCTCCAGCAGCATTCAGCTCGGGGCCGAAAGGTGTGGCTGAGCTTCTTGCGTATGTGAGATTAGATGCATAACAACCGTAATCCCAGCCCTGACAAACACACAAAGCTTTTATTAACATTTATGCATGCTTTCCCACCCTACCTGTGCACACCAGCTGGTTAGCAACATCAGATGGAACAAGGGTGTCACCAACACCACTTTGCATGTCTACTTCAATGGGTAGTATAGAGGGAAGAAAGAAAAAAGAGCAGAGCAGCTCTGACACAACCCCTTCAGGGGGTGTTTACCTGGCTTCTGTTATCGAGTGATTAAACTGCTTCGCTTTGATTGTGTTGCCAATTATGAAAGAGGAAAATGCCTTCTGGACTTGTTTGGGCCCGTAGATAGAAGCGAGGCCCCCCAACTTCCCTTCTCCCAGATTTTCGTTACCCCCACAAAGTTAGTAAAAAAAATAAAAATGTATTTTTATTAAAAATTTCTTGGTTTACAAAAGTATGTGCAATGTCTCTTTTTTCAAATTACATTGTCTACAGTTACAGGTAGGTAGCCCTGTTGGTCTGCCGAAGTCGAAATAAGTCGAAATAAAGTCGAAATAAGTTGAAATAAAGTAAAAAAAAAAAAATTCCTTCCAGTAGCACCTTAGAGACCAACTAAGATTGTCATTGGTATGAGCTTTTGTGTGCATGCACACTTCTTCAGACACTCTTCTGTTTAACACCAAAAATGATATACCCTTCTGTGACATTTCAGTGCAGCAGATTCTTGTAGGAATGTGGCTCTGGTTGGAATGGTAAACAGGGTGAACGTTTATTTAATTTTTATTTAATTTACGAGAAACTGCAAACACTTCTGATCGGTGGACACTTTGGAGGTGAGGAGAAGGAGAAGGCTCGTGCATGAAGCGTTAGATTATGGTTTAGTGTTCCAATTGAATCAGGCCAATCTGTCTTGACAAACTGTAGCTCACACATTTTAAAACCTTGTTAAAGGAATGGCTATACAAGGAGAGTAAAATATATATAGGCAGTTGTTTCAATTACACCTGCTGTCTCTTCAAAGCTCTTGCTATAATAATGGATCATCTATGAATTCTTGCAATCCCCGCTATCATTAGACAGCTTATGTGATATGATGAAAGTTTTAAAAGATTAGGACACTCCACCTTAAAAAGATGATCAGCAAGGAAGATTGTTACACATAAGAGAGTAAAGGGTGCAGAGGCTACAGCAAAGGAAAAGCAATTTATATTTTTGTGGTCTTCATTTACACAATCAATTTCTATCCATTTTAATATGGTATTTATCTCTAAGCATCCCTACAACAATCATTCACTCTTGGTGGTGTTGGAATGCTGAGTTTAAAATTATTCAGCTAATACCATATGGTATAATACAAGGTTTTACTTTAAAATCAAAGCAAAATACCTGTGCGTACCGTCAAAGGTTAACTATTTAGCTGATTCTGCCTTGAAGAGGGATTTGTGCTAAGATTTTACCCCTGTATTAACTGATGACAGGGCGGGGGTGAAATGAGGAGGGTGTTTCATCACGCAAGCATAAACACTTGTGCTGAGAGAACAATCACCTTAGAACGATATTGAATTCCACCCACATCTTTTAAAGTAGCAAATATTGCCTCAACATTTCCTTGTACTCTCCTTCGTGTTTCTTACATATTCTGATTCTTAGTTTATCTGGCCATGTTTTCTAGGGACTCGGCTATACAGTGGCAAATAAAATGTTTTAGGTGTGTTGTAAAGTGCAATATACAAATGTGACTCTAGATGGCGATGGTGAGCTATGGCAAATTCAATATATTTTTCAAAACTTTTTTTTAAAAAAAGCATTTTCACAGCGTTTTTGGTGTTCCACCAAGATTATAGGCTATCTAGGATTACCACTGCCACAGCATATATAGTGTTCCTATGTCTTTAACAGCAGGCCACTATGCAGAAATAAAGCAAAGGAAGCTTTCCATATCACATTATCTCTATGGCCAGGAACATCTTTGCCAATTTGATTTCTGATGTCAGCAACAGTGCCAGCGGGATTTTCAGAAATTAACTTCTACGGAGTGTCTGATCTCAGAAGAGCCCACCACAGGAAGGTCCATCCTGGTTGCTTAGGAGAAAGCAAAATCAAAATATGGAGATTCCAAAGAGTAGAAAAGAAGACAGAAGCAGGAAAACTGCACTCAAGAGGAGCGGAAAGCAACACCAGGGGTTCCTATCACCTGCTGTCTAAACAACTAATCAATCACAGTTCTGCCTTTATTTATTGGTTAAAAACACTAAAAGGCAGGAACAGGCTCACCTCACAGAAATTTCTTAGAAGGGTAGATGCACATCTAGCTACAAAAGGAGTCTGGGGATCCTGTCGGCTATGGGTCCAGTGCATCAGTACTTCCTCTACCAGCCTTTTGGGTGTCAGACTAGACCTGGGGATGAAGCAGAAGAAAAATGCAAAATGCCCATTTTTGCCTCCCACTATGAACACTCTTTTTGATGGGTCCTGTGCTACCTATGCCAAAAATGGCAAAAACGAGGTGATTGCCCTTCCCCATCAATGTGGCTTTTAAAGCTACCAGTTAGGAATAGGTACACAGCAGATTGGACATCTCTAGGTAGCTTTGTGAAGATTCAAAAGAAAACTTTAGTTATGCCATGTATCTCAAAATGCTGCCACTGATTACAAATACTAGCAACATTCTGCTTTTGCCAGAGCAGTCAGTCACCTGGCCCGCACTGGCCACTCTTTCCAGCATAACATTTGGAAAGGACCTCCCTTTCAATTATTAAGGTTAAATAATTTTCATGGAAATCCTGACGTTTTTCCTGTGTGATGTTCGAAGTGGCTCCTCCTTTACCAGAGCACAAATGCCTGGCAATCCAAATGGAGACAGGGTCAAGTATTTGTTCTTTCAGAAAACAATAGGAGTGACATATTGTTTAACAGCCTAAGGGCTTTTCCTGTACAAGGCAAACAGAAGCAGTGTAGTATTCCTGAAGGGAAGACGATTCACTTTTTCTCCAGAAAAATAGCTGAACAAAATTGCACAACCAAAGTTATTCTCAACCAGTTTTATCTGAAACCTAGCATCTTGTTCTAAATTGTCTTTAAAAGTATGCTGTACTGAAGAAGATCTTAGCACCCAGCCAAGTCTAATTCAGCACTTCTCGGTCATGTGGTTTTATAGGCACAACTACATGCATTAAAAATAACATTCTGCTTTTTTAATTTGTTGCTTGAGGACTGTGCTACAATATTATGAAAGTTGCTCTGGTTTCAACGAGAAGCTTAAAAGCAGCATCAGCAGCAGTTCATTTGATCACATTGTCTCATGACAATTGCTTTTGGGGACTCCCTAAAATAACAATGCCTATGAAAAGGAGCCATACACAATAACAATCCTAGTCAATACAAGCACTATACATAGCATAGTTTTTGACATTTCTTCCTTCCACTGGCCAGATGTGTTGCTATCAGCATGTAAGACCCAGGACCAGCAGATCCCACAAGATTTTCATAGAGCAATTTTTCTGTAGTATTTCAATAGGACTTAAAATCCCTATACAGTCATACCCATTCGTTCTATGGACTGAAACAAAGGTAGGGCTGAATGGGTACCCCTGTATGACTGGATGTCCTGTTCCCAGCAGTAACTATGGTTTCCTTTACACAACCACTTGCCATTCTCCTTTCTCCTCCCAGGATTTATATCTATCATCTATCTATCTATCATCTATCTATCTCTCACCTTTCTTTCATCATGTAACTCAAGGCTGGACAGGTGGGTTTCCAGGGCAGTCTACTATTCTAGGCATTGACCAGCCAGATCCAGACCTGATTTGCTTCAGCAAAGTAGCTGCATCATGTGCCCTTGGAACAGGAAGTTGTCAAAACAAAAGGAGGAAGTGGAGAAAACTTGGCAGAAAGCGGTGAGAATGCATGGTGACAAAATGCACTCCTGGACCAAAAGCTTCCCCACTTGGACACTCACCAATTTACTAAGAAAGGGACAAGAATTAGATCTAGTTATAAAAGTAAACAAGAACTCAAATGTTTCCTCATCCTTCAGACAACTTAAGAGAAGTATTGTTTGGACCACTAGGGATATGCAGTCATTTACAGGCTGTGTGGTCAGAACAAGGGCATTCACAGCAGCTTACAACATCTATCTCAAATCACAGATAAAAGGGTTGAAAACTCAGGCATCTCTGTTCAATAGCAGCTCCAGAGCAAACAACATACCACAACTGCTACAGATACAGGGTTGCCATATATCCGGACATACCCGGAATACTGTGGTTGAAGGCAGTGGCCACACCTCAAAAAACATATATGTCTGGATTTTCACTTTTTGAAATATGGCAACCCAAAAATGAGCCCTTTCAAGTTCTCAGACGATGAAAAGGATTTACACCGGGAATTCCATGGTTGATTAGGAATGTTAAGGAAAATCCCGAGGTGCAAGGATACTCAATAGCCCAGCTCACCCCAGAATTTTCCTTAACAGGAATAAACAGTGCACATAAGGAACTCTAAAGCTATAAAGTGTAATATCATTTAAAGTGTGAAAAGACTAGCAGGCTGCATGGCCATACCTTAATAACCTCATGTTTTCAACCATTTACAGCTGATTTGCTCAATTGTATTGCTTCTAGTTTTATTTTACTTGGTTGCTGGACTGTGTCAGAAGACACTGCTTTAAGCCTTTTAAAAGGTACTCCTTTCTCTAGTCCGTTTGATTTATATCCAGGTGGAAGAATAAATTATAGCTCTTGCTATAGATTTTGAAGATGAGAAAAGTCACACCAGTAATGAGACAGAATTTTTAGAAATGCCTCAGAATGTCACCAGATTTCCCTTTTTATGTCAAAACCCTTGAAGGGACCAAAAGCATATGCCAGAAACTGACCTCTACAATTTAAATTGTCAAGGGTCTTGCCATAAATGAAAGACAGACTCCCACAAGTGACTGCAATGATGGGGAAGAGTTTGGAAAAAAGTTCACGTGAAATCAATAGTTCACATCTGACGGACATTTGCTTTTCCTTTCCTGTTTGTAAGAGATGAAGAAAGTGAAAGCCCCTTATGAACAATGAATTTGCCAGTAGTAAAGATGCTAAAATAAAACATGTACTGTTAGCACCACATGCAGTTTCCAGAAGGAGAGCTGAGTTTCTGCATCACGTACATTTAAACAGAGGCAGAGAATAAAGAGTACAAGAATAGACAGGTGTGGTGACTCACCAAAGCATTTCACCCACATTCATCACAAAGTGAAGAATGCCAATATAACTTTCTTGCTTGCTTTCTATAAAGATTTATATACCGCTGCATCATGAAAATATAACACAGCAGTCCACAACAATATAAAAACATAAAACCAAACAATTCCCTAATAAAAAGTTTAAAAGAGTTAAAAGCAAAAAGAAATTATGGGAGTTACCAGAAACTTTAGATCTGTCTATAATTTAAAAAGGTAAAGGGACCCCTGACCATTAGGTCCAGTCGTGACCGACTCTGGGGTTGCGCGCTCATCTCGCATTATTGGCCGAGGGAGCCAGCGTACAGCTTCCAGGTCATGTGGCCAGCATGGCAAAGCTGCTTCTGGCAAACGCCGTTTACCTTCCCGCCAGAGCGGTACCTATTTATCTACTTGCATTTTGACATGCTTTCGAACTGCTAGGTTGGCAGGAGCTGGGACCAAGCAACGGGAGCTCACCCCGTCACAGGGATTCGAACCGCCGACCTTCTGATCAGCAAGCCCTAGGCTCAGTGGTTTAACCACAGCACCACCTGGGTCCCTATAATTTAAATTTAGATAAATATCACTCACCCTCTTCCTTCGAGAAGCAGCAGAAAATATTAGAAGGGCCATGCCATGTGTCTCCATGGCAGATCCACCAAATACAAGGCAATTGGCCAACACATGACTCATCTGAGACATGTCTGTGGTGAGCAAAAATGGTTGCTTGGTTTGTAACCAGGAGGCAACTGGTTGGTAGAATAGCCAAATGGAAATCTTCTCCTCCCATTAGAAGGCAAATTTGCAGCACCATGGAAATGATGCATCATGACTCGTAAGGCCTCACAGTGATGAAATGATAATACTGTTCCAGACGTCAAAAAGCAGAGTTGGGCAGTTTTCCAGTTAAAAGCAGGGTGGATAAAAATCAATGATTAAAAAAAAAATTAATCAGATTTTTAAATTTAAAATGTTTTTTTTATTTAAATCAATTTTTTAAAATTTAAATTGGATTTTTAAAATAAAATGCTTTTGGAGGAAAAATCTTTCTACATATAGTTTTCTATTTAGGTTACATTACAGTCGAAAGGCTATCCCTCAGGAAATAAGGATTTGTTTTAAGTTTTTCATGTGTGCTAAAACTCAGCCTATTTTTTTAAAACAACAACCGTTGTTAACAAACATGGATACATACACTATAATGTTATTGTTTTAGTTAAATAAATTGTGTAAATTGTTATCCTAGGGCAAAGTTTGCAACCTGAGCAACTACTTCCGGGTTAGCGGAGTTTGTAACCCAAAGCGTTTGAAACCCGAGGTACCACTGTATTGCTTTTAATGTATATTCCAGAAGGGGCCTAGATGAGCCATCTCTACATGTATGCAAATGTTTACATAAACTTGCAAAACAGCAGCAATGCATAACTCAAAATATTTTCTCCAAAACTGTCCATAGCGCTGAACAAGTTTGTTCAAACTGCACTAGACTACTGCCAACTGGACTGCAACATGTGCCTCAGAAAGGTGTCACATGGTCAGCAGAAGTAGATACAGTTAACATGCATGTTATTCAAAGTTTACACCAGTTCCAATAAGTTAATGTTGTGCAAGGTTCCAAAAATGTGGTTCTTTTCCACTGTTTTGTTGCTGCACATTGCTCCATTCTTTCCCATGTACTTCACATCCTGCTTCTCTGCTAAAAAAAGTGTGGGCCAGGGCTTTTGCTTATACACTGTACAGCTGAGCTGGCACCTACTGCTTCTGGCAGCACGTGGACCAGGCATCCTCATACACAGCTGCATCCCTGCCCATGCCACACCCTGCCCATGCCACCCTGCCCATGCCACACCCAAACTGTGCCAGCTCCCGACCTAGAACTGGAATGTCTACCTTTCAGGAGCACTCCACTATTAAAAACCTAAATGGAAACTATGCAGCTGGGCAGAAATTTTTTTGACTTTATGGTCACACACACAGTTACAGGCAAGCATTTTGTTGCACGTATATATGGTAATAGACAGAGCTACAGGCACACACCCCATCTTTTCTCAGAGTTGCATCAAGTATATTTTTCAGTTCAGCAGTGAGTGGGTCACGTCAAATATGCAAAATATAGTGTAATGTTTCATTGAGCCCCTTCTTTGGATACCCTAGTGCAGGGGTGGCCAACTCCCAAGAGACTGCGATCTACTCAGAGTTAAAAAGAGGCAGTGATCTATCCCATTTTGGGGGGTTTAGGTTGTTGAGCTTTTTTTAGGGAGGAAAGCCCGTTTTTAGGGGTTCAGGTCAAAGGTGTTGAGCTTTTTTAGGGGAGTCAAAGTTGTTGAGTTTCTTTGAGGGGAGCCAGTGATCTACCACAGACTACCACGATCTCCCTGACCATTAGGTCCAGTCGTGACCGACTCTGGGGTTGCGCGCTCATCTCGCATTATTGGCCGAGGGAGCCGGCGTATAGCTTCCAGGTCATGTGGCCAGCATGACAAAGCCCCTTCTGGCAAACCAGAGCAGCACATGGAAACACCGTTTACCTTCCCGCTGTAGCGGTTCCTATTTATCTACTTGCATTTTGATGTGCTTTCGAACTGCTAGGTTGGCAGGAGCTGGGACCAAGCAACGGGAGCTCACCCCGTCACAGGGATTCGAACCGCCGACCTTCTGATCAGCAAGCCCTAGGCTCAGTGGTTTAACCACTGCGCCACCTGGTAAGTGGCTAGTTTCCTCTAATTTCTGCTTCTAATGTTTCTATCAGTTGCTTCCACCAATAATCACAATGCTTTTGCAAGCACTAGTTGTGTTGCTGGCCAGCAGAAGAACTATGCTGAAAATTATATTTAAACCACCAGCAGCCTTCCCCCCCCCAGTGGCCAAGCAGATAATTTTGAGAAGCCCACAAGAACGGCCTAAGCGCAACAGCACTCTCGCATTGTTGCTCCCTGGCAACTGGCATTGCATGGTATGCTGCCTCTGATGGGCAGCCATGACTAGTAGCCATTGAGACTTAATACTCCAATCCCCTTCTAGTCAGAAGTAGCAATGTATTATCCAAAGCAGTGGAATAAAATGAGTCTGGTAGCCCATCCCTATGCATATTTACTCAGAAACAAGTGCTACTGAGCTCAGTGCTGCTCACTTCCAAATAAGTGTATGCAGGATTGCTGCCAAAGTCTTTCGAGTTTTTAAATGCCCTCCCCAGGGAGGCTTACCTGCTGCTTTTAAAAAATGTTTTCAGCACCAGATGAAAATCATTTAATTCTCATAGGCTCTGTTACCGGTACATCTGCACACTCTTAATCCTCCGAATTGTAGCTCTATTGTGCTCTCTTAGTGACACAGTGCATCTTATTATACTTTTTCCCCCTTGATGCCACTGACATGTTTGTGCTACTTGTTATTGTTTTATTGATTGTAATTACATTGTAATGGTTTATTGTCATAAATCAGCCAGAGGCCAGTTCTATTGGGCAGCATATAAAACTGTAAATAAATTAGTCCCAACCATTATAGTACCTACCTGATGAGAAGCTAGATTGGATATGAACAGTCCCTACAGTAGGTATGATGGATAGAACAAAGTCAGTGTTATTTAACTCACACATCCTTTATTCTTTGTCCCGTGTTATCTGAAGAATGTTATATCATTTACTATGTGATGGCAGCCCCTTACTTTCTGAATTGCAGTGAGTGGGTCATGCCAAATATGCTAAGGATATGCCAAATATCCTAAGCACACCCATGGGTGTAGCTGCCCCCCCTCAATAAAAATACATAGCAACTGGGGGGGGGGCAGAACCTCGAACAAAAATCCTGGCTATGCCCATGAGCACATCTATCTCTTTAATACCGTATTAAGTGAAGCAGAAGTCAGTAGGGCTTACTTTTAAGGAAATGCATTTAGTACAACCCAGGCGTGCCAACGTATGTCTTTGTGTGGGATGCACCAACATACAGCAGCAAGCTACAAAAACGAAGTTATTTTCGTGGGGGAAGTGCAGGGTTTGGGAAAGAGACTGTATCTTTAAATGGTCCTTTTTCTCCCCTGCCATGCTTGATGCGCCTCTTCCGCTCTCATTTCTCAAGTAACTAAGAAAGATGTTGCCCTGCTCACTACAAGCCCAACTTCCTCTTGTTAAGGCCACATCGCGCATACCTCTCGCAGACCCTCGGAGAAGCAGCTCCGCCTTGCTCGCCCTTCCTCACGAGGAGGCGTCCTCGGGGGCTGCGTCCAGCAGAAGGGGAGGGCGGAAGCGGGCAAAGCGAGGGGGCAAGACTCGCATCCCCCGGTCGGCGAAGATGGAGGTGAGGCGCACTCCTCGACAAGCAACACGGGCTCAAACTTGGAACCGCGTTTTCAGACACACAACACACGCGCGCGCACGCACACCAAAGCAATATATTGCATGGCCATCTTTTGGCGGCAGAATGTGCTAAACTTCGTACTCACAGCGTCCTGCAAACTTCTTGTATGACCCTAAACGGTTAACACGGATCTCTTTGCCCGCGTCCTTTCCTACGCCGGACTTTTTCACGCGGCTTTCATGCTGGATAAGTTTAGGCGGACAAAGGGCTCAGTCGGAGCTCCTTCCAGTTTCTCTCAGCATCCTCCACACTCATTCTTCTCTGGCTACGAAGCTGGCGTTACTACGACGATCACTTTCTAGCTTACTCATTTCCTGGCGGTCGCTGTTTTTCGTTCTGACAATCACCGCCCCCGCCCCCCCCCACGCGCTCAACTTTTGGTCGAGTCCCGGGACGCCCTTAAGGTGGAAGGCAAGAGAAAACTTTTTTTTTTTTTAATCAGCGCTCTCAGCCTTTGGCGATTACAGCAGGAACTCGCGGCGGGGTGAAGAAATCGCGGACGCCCTTAATTTCTGCTTGTTGTGCAAGACGCGAGAAAAGGGGAAAAGCAACGACGCAACAAGTTTCCGGAGTTTGCTCCTCGTGACTTGCAATACTGTATATATGAAATACAGAGCGAGAACTGAAGCAATTCCCGCTACCTCTATATAGGCAAAGTTTCCTCCCCCCCATTAAAAAGTCAGGAACCCACTTTCTTTCTTTCTTTCTCTACTTTTTTCTTCCGTAAAATCGGCTTGCCAATCTCTATACTCGATTGATAATAGCCAGTTGCCGGTGCCAAGAATTTGGACGTTATAAATCCAGGTTCAAATACCCGTGGGCCTTGCTTTGGTGGAATTATTACCATGCAGCCTGCTCTACCCTACCCTCCAGGGTTGGTGTGAGCTCCCAGAACAAAAAGCTCCTTGGGAGGAGAGTGAAGAAACAAATGAGAAAAGCATTTAAAACAATTTAAAGTAGAGCGGTACCTATTTATCTACTTGCACTTTGATGTGCTTTTGAACTGCTAGGTGGGCAGGAGCTGGGACCGAACAACGGGAGCTCACCCCGTCACGGGGATTCGAACCGCTGACGTTCCAATTGGCAAGCCCTAGGGCTCTCCGGTTTAGACCACAGCGCCACCCGAGTCCCCGAAAAGAAGACATAATAATGGACAAAAGAGACAAGGACCACACTTTGCATATGAACTATTAGGTACACCCAAGGCCATTGGACTCATATTTTTTCCTTGTGAGTTTGTTATCTCCTACCTCCCATGAAACCGCAGACAACCCTGAAATTGTTATCAACAGCTGTGTGTAGCCTGATCGTTCTGAAGAAGTGTGCATGCACACAAAAGCTCATACCAATGACAAACTTACTTGGTCTCTAAGGTGCTACTGGAATGATTTTTTTTTTTATTTTGTTTCGACTACGGCAGACCAACACAGCTACCTTCATGTAACTAGTAATAGTTAAGATTGTTAAGATTCAGCAGACGACAACACAACATGATCAGATCACAAGGTGAATATAACTGAAATGGAAAAGGAACAGAAAAAGCAATAATCAAGGAGATGGGGAAGAATAATTACATAAAAAAGCTTTGGAATGAGTTTACTCTTTAAAAAAAACCAGAATTTAAGCAAAAGCTAAGCATCTCCACTGTAAGATTATGGTTGTATAGTGCCATCTAGTGCTTTTATTCATTATAACAATGCATAAGCAAATGCTCTTTCCTGGGTAACCTGTCTTCCTAGAGAGTTAATAGGTGAGGAGACAGTAGAGAGGTTTCATTGTAGATGTATTAGAAATGGCCTCTGAAGCCCTTGAACAGTTTTCTACTTCAATGCCAACTGAGGCATTAAACTTTCGCCTTAACACTATGATTACAAAACTGGTAAAACACATACAGTATATCCACCAAGTATCACATAAACTGGTCTGAACTTTGTTGGCCACATCTGTGCACTTACTTTGCATTGTTTATAACACATTGACATTGCATCATCAGCTATTTCTCTCTTTTTAAAAATTGGTTTTCTGTTTAATCATATAATCAATGCATACTGTGTTACAGTCAAGCAGAAGGAAACAAGAAAAAAATAACTTAAATATAACACATACTGTATACATATTGGTAATAATCTTAACATAACTTATTCTTCCACTCTTATATGCTTTGACATCATCAGCTGTTTCTCAGGAAGCCACAGCCTGCATAGATCATTTGCTTTATGCTAGGTCACTTGGGCTATATCTTGGAATACTTCATGCTTGCAGTACTTCATATGCTTACAAACCTTGCTGGCACAAAGCAAAACATTCAGACACATATATGCACGCTGTGGTTGGTTGAGAAAGAGCAGAAGATACAGAGTTGAAAGCCATTGTCGTTTTTTACAACCTTTCTCAGTGACCGTATAATTTCACACAGAGATAATTAATAGCACAGTAACATTATAGGAACAAAAGTAAGTCTTAATAATCTGCCTGCATGCTTGTTGCAGTGCCTTAGTCTGAAGAGGGAATCTTATTCTCTTTGGACTGGTGCAATTTAATTTTAGTGCCATAATAGAAGTGCCTACACTGATTCTCAGATCTTTTCAGTTCAGGCTGAATGCTGGTTGCAATGCAGATAAGCCATGTCACCAATATCAAATCAGCAGAGGCTGTTATGTTTATTTAAGTCAGAAGATGCAGATACATCTATCCAAGAGACAATATTGACAAACATCTGCAAAGAAGGAGAGGACAGAAGAAGAGAGGACAAAGAAAGAAAATGGGAAGAAATGGTTTTGATTAACAGACTAATCTGTTGAGCCATATGGATCTTAATGAAATTCACTTCAGTGGGTTGTTTCACTGTGACTGGAATGGAAGGGAAGCAAACAGTTCAGTGAAAGTGAGAGATTCTGAGATATAAAAAAATAAACATAAATTAATATTCTGGTTATGCAGCTAATGTGTACACAATAATTACTGGGTATGCAGCCATTTAATAAATGTTAATTATAGCTTGATCCACAGTTATCCAGTTATACTTGGCTGCTTGTGTTTAAGCTGAGTTAAACTGAATTGAGCTCTGGCAGAACCAGGTTCTCTGTTTACTCACTCAAATTAAGTCCTACCCCCCACCATTTATTCCAGTAGTTTCCATCACACCTTCACAATCAGCCTTTCCTGCCTGGAATAATCTTCCCTGCACCAGAGGAATCTCTTTCCATGCTCATCCAATCTTTCCCTTGCTCCAATGCTTCATTTGAGCCAGGGTCAGGAAACAATGTCTCTGAGGATATGAAGAGTACATTTTTTCTTGCACATAGAGCCAAGGCCAGCCCAAGACATTTAGCTGCCTGAGGCAGAACAACAAATAGGGCCCTGCAACCAAGGCAGAGTGCATAGTCCTCAATGCTGGTGAAGTTTTTTGGCACCCAAGACAAGAAAATCCCACCAGTGCTTCTCCCTGGCAGAAAATATAGCAATAATATATAACTAAGAATTTGCAACCACTCTTCCTAATGATGGAGCCTGTGGGATAAAAGAGAAGGCCTCTAGAGGACACCATTTTCTGGGTCCTCATTTTTTTAGAATTAAGCACGGAGGACTCCCCCAAAGAATTCATCTGCTAATGTGATGCAATAGCACAGCCACATAACATTACTTTGTCCATGCTCCATTCCTCCATATACTCCATGTTGGAAGTCTGTGTGCAACTCAGCTTGCAGAGGGGTTTTGCATGGATTAAGACAGAAGAGTTAGGGACATCCAGATTCTCATATTATTCATGTAACTTTAACCTCTCGATCCAACCTCTCTAGCTCTTTGTTGTTAGACTGATATTCTCAGGTTGCACCTTGTTTTACAACTTCCTCCTCCTCACACTTCTCTCTTGGACCTTAAGATGTGAAGTCATCTTTAACTATTCTCTGGGAGAACAAAGAAGCAAGCAAGGCTGCCTCAATCTTCTCTAGACCAGTTAGCTTAGAGCTAGACAATGTGCCATCCAAGTTATGCACGTCCTACAATAAATAACTTCATTTTTCTTACCTATAAGCATCTCTGCAACAAATAACCCTCCTCTTTAACCACAATTCACTCGCCAAACACTGCTCACTCAGCAACCAAAAGGGTTTCTGTGGGTGAACTTTACACCTTGTAGCATGTCACATTTCTCACCTTTACAGCCCTCCATGCGTTGAATGATACTCTTTTGAAATGGGGAGGGAGACTTCCATACTTATGGATGCTTTCTACAGAATTTAGAGTTCTAGTTAGGTATGTGTTGTGAATAGGTTTTACGGTAGTGGATGCATCTAATCTCAGTGCACATGCATGTAAATGAACACATAAGGTATTGAGGAGCACACAGCCTGCCATTTCACAGGCTTGGCTAATTTGAAATGTTGACAACATACTGCAAGAGGCTAGCTATCTTATTATAGCATAGTGTAGAAGAACATTCAGCAATGCAAAATTGAGTGTTGGTGTCCCAGCCAGCGATGACTGGAATGAGAAAATGGGTTTTCCAACTATGCCAGAATGTTCCTATTGCTGCCAACTGGAATGTTCCCTTTGCTATCAATCGATATGGACTGATTTGTTTGCACAGAGGTTGGACGATGACAGCTGTTTATTCAGCATTCATTCTGTTTTGCTTGCGGGGAGGTTAGATGGTGAGTCAAGCAAGTGTTATCCTGCACTTTGCATTGCATTTTCCTTTCACTTTCCTTGTCACAAAAAGTTGGATTTTGGGGGAAGCAGGCTAGTTGTGCAAGACCTCCTCATCAATTAATTGCCCAACCTGAATTTACCAATATGTGATAGACTCCCATGAGACAATAGTGACAGTCTGGAGGCGCCTGCTGTATAATAAAGCAGCTTGATATTGTTGTCATCACCCAACAACAGCATATGTGAAACCACTATCCCAGATCAAACAGAGACATTCACATCACTTCAGTCTTCACGAAACAGGATTCGTGGCTTGGAGCTTCCTTCCTCTCTCGGATCCTCTTCTAATTGAGAGGTTGGACTGAATTGATGCTTTACACCCATGCTTTATATATAATCAGTGCTTTTTCTTCTAAAAATGTTTAGGGGTAGGCTACTCTCATTTCCCTACCCATATAGAAATACTGCCCCTCAATGAGGCCAAAGTTTGATTCACAAAATGTTTAGGGGTATGCGTCCCCCCAGAAAAAAGCACTGTACTGTACAGTATATAATGCTTTACATTGCCACTGGTTTTAAAACTGTTTCCATCTTAATTGTTTTAGATTGGATTCACAGGTGTGTGTTGAGATGGGCTGTGTTTCTGTAAAGTAAATTCTAGTTTTATTTGTACTGAGGTGGGCTTAGTCCTGAAAGGCAGCATTGAAATATTTTTTTTTGGGGGGGGGGTAAGAATTGACAGACATGAGGGACTGAGCAGCTTATGGCACGAAAGAGAGAGCCCATAGTAGTCACTTGCTGGGAACTGGAGAACCCTGTTTCCCAGTGAGCTACTCAATGGGGAGCAGCAGCAGCAGCACTGAGCTGGAGAGGGAGGGGAAGCGGTTGCTAGGAGACGAGAGCAGCAGCCCGTGTACACAGCGGCAACGCGGCAGCGAGGAGGAGGACAGGCCCTTTCTCCCGGCCTGTGCGCGGGGTCCTCGCTCCCTTCTCACCTCGGGGCCTCTGCGCTTCTCCACCCGCTGCAAAAATGGCAGAGGTGAGCCCCTTCCTAACGGTGCAGCCTCTTCCGTATCTCTCCCCCCCCCTCCGCCGCTCTAGGGCTCCCTCCTCCCCTTTATTACATTTCCTTAACAATACATTCCCCCCCAATCCATCCATACCTAGGAATCGCCTTCTTCCTCCCCAAAAGGAAACAAGGGTTACTGGGCGCCCTCTCAGGTATATCCACGTACCCCTTCTGCTGCCACCACACCCACCCACACCCCATTACTGTGGAAGAAGTAGAATAATATCTTCTTTCATTTGCCAGTCGCAGTAACATACATGATAGCAAAATAAAAAAAATTCCTTCAGTAGCACCTAAAAGAATTAGCACCTAAAAGAATTTAGGATTTTTTTATTTTGCTTCAGTAGCACCTAAAAGAATTTAGGAATTTTTTTATTTTGCTTCGACTCAGACCAACACGGCTACCTACCTATACATGATAGCGTGAGTTTCGCCAGTTTTAATAGATCTAAACTTTTGCACGCTTGTGCGTACGCTCAGGACAATGTCCTTTCTGACCTTATTTTATAAAGACACGGATGTAAAAAACCCACCTCTCATCCCATCCCCTTGAGTACGTACATATACCACACATTTCCTCACCAAAACTCAAGGGTGTGCGCTCTCTACCTTGCACCATTATTGTATGCAGAAGTAGTATGGTTTAAGAATGGTGAAAAAGTGGGATTATTATCTGAGTTAGTGATGGAGCCAGGTAGAATTTTGTTCTGGATTAATTGACCCAGAATAGTTTACATGTCTGATCATACACCTATTTTAAGTGTTTCACTCTCCAGACTTTCCTATGCCTTACCTCTTGCCCAGTTCTTTCCTGGGAGCGGCCGCTGAAAGATCTACATTGGCTCCCAGTACGTTTCCGAGCACAGTTCAAAGTGTTGGTGCTGACCTTTACAGCCCTAAATGGCCTCGGTCCAGTATACCTGAAGGAGCGTCTCCACCCCCATCATTCTGCCCAGACACTGAGGTCCAGTACCGAGGGCCTTCTGGTGGTTCCTTCATTGCGAGAAGCCAAGTTGCAGGGAACCAGGCAGAGGGCCTTCTCGGTGGTGGCGCCCGCCCTGTGGAACGCCCTCCCAGCAGATGTCAAAGAAAAAAACAGCTACCAGATTTTCAGAAGACATCTGAAGGCAGCCCTGTTTAGGGAGGCTTTTAATGTTTAAGAGATTATTTTATTTCATTTTTCTGTTGTAAGCCGCCCAGAGTAGCTGGGGAAACCCAGCCAGATGGGCGGGGTATAAATAATAAATTATTATTATTATTATTATTATTATTATTATTATTATTATTATTATTATTATATACCCATCATTGTGTCCTAGAATTCCTGTCCATGAATTTGTCTAATTTGTTTTACCCTGTTCCCTTCTTTTCCCAGAATGACTCTCTTAACTTGTTTCTCCCACATCTGTATTCCATCGTGCCCTGTATTCCATTTCTGCCATCATTTTCCATTTCATTCTACATTCCTTTTACTATCCTTTCTTCTAATTATCACTTGCTGACATCTGTCAGTGACTAGAGGAATGTTTTTCTCCCTCCCCTCATAACAGTAAAACTCATGGATGCCCAGTGAAGCTGGATGTTGGGAAATTCAGGACAGGCAAAAAAAGTACTTCTTTATGCAGCACATAGTTAAGCTATGGAGTTCCCTCCCCTAGGAGGCTGTGATGGCCACCGATTTGGATGGCTTTAAAAGAGGATTAGACCACTTCATGGAGGATAATGCTATCAGTGGCACTATTTATGATGGTTATGCCTTGCCTCCATGATCAGAGGAGACACTAATGCTTCTGAATGCCAGTTGCTGGAAACCACAGGAAGAGGGTAGTGGTGCTCTTGCGCTCAGGTCCTTTCTTGCTGATTTCCCACAGATGTATGTTTGCCCACTATGAGAACAGGATTCTGGACTAGATGGGCCATTTTTCTGATCCAGCAGGGTTCTTCTTATGCTCAATTTCCCTTTTTGTTCTCATAATGCCTTCTTTATGTATATTGGTGACCTGTTCTTTAAACCTTGTTCACTGCTTTCCTATCCACCATTTCCCCTGTGGGCTTGAGCAGACAACAGTAACTCCAACAGACGTGCGTAGCACTGAACTTGAAATGGAGAGGGGAAAAAGTCAGGAGCACCAACTCTCTTTTGTACTGGCGGAACATGTGCTGATCCTATGGGTAGTCAGTTTAGTAAGAAATCAACATGTGGACTAATCTTTGTGTATTGTTGATGACCAAAAAACCCACAAAAGAATCCTGGATAGCATTTAACACTACTAACCATCCCAAGGTCCCCGCCCCTATTCCATTTTTGTGGTTTCCCCCCCCCAACACGAGGACTGGATCTCTTTTCTGTCTCTTGTTTGTAGTTCCCTACCTGCTCACTTTCTCTTCCCCTCCTTATATCTGTCATGTGCTCCCACCTGCTTTTACTCCTTCTCTCATCCCACTACCTTCCTTCTCTCTCTGTATCATAACAACTTTGCTAAGACACTTGAGATGGAGTGAGAACTCAATTTGTTGTCTGTTGGTTGATCTCATGTTTTAAAGGATGCTTTATGCTGTTTTAGTCATTATGTATATAAGATTATTTTAATGATTTGTTGATATATTAACTGTCAAAACTTCCTCCCTGGGGACAGTTGGTAAAGGGCGGGATAGAAAAACTCAAAATAAACAAATGACTCTTTTTTTTGTTTCCTGTTTTGTGTGTCTGTTATTATTTTAATCCCCCTTTCTTTCATCTCTCAAGTCTGCAGGGGTTTCTTTAAGAGAGACCATTTTCTGTGTCTTCTAGTACAGTTGTCCTATGCACCTTGTAGCTAACAATCTTTTTGTCGTTTCAGCTACCCGTTGCCTTTTCCCTTAGTTTTGTCCTTTATTAATTGAAATGTTCCCAACCTGTGTTTCTTGATACTCTAGGCAAACGGGGGGCAATAAACCAAGCTTTATGGGCTGAATAACTGAGTTTGGCATGAACTCAGACAGGGAGAATAAAACAGGCAGCCTCACTGCTCTCCTTAGCCCACAAAACATCTTTACTTCCGTTTGATTTCACACATATTTTTCTGTCAGCAAGTAGTTTATCATGAGTAGAGAATACCATTACATTTTAAGCATTGTGAATTGAAATAGTTTTATGGTGAGGTGCAATATTGTGGGCTATAGGCTCAGTGGTGGCATGGTGATACAATAGTGATATATTGGCTTCTATAGCTAGAAGATATTAGTTGAAACAAATGGGATCCTGTTCTCCTCCCTCCACATCTTCCTCACCTCCTCCCAGTTGATCAGCATTCCATGCCCACTGAGCATGCTCAGTTCTCGTTGAACTGTTCCGGGGTGGGGTTTCCCCCTCCATTTTGGATTTTTCTTTGTGAGTTGGGGTGGACACACTTGTGCACAGTTCTGGCTGGATTAAAATCTTGGATTTTTCTATTTCTGTAGGCAGTTCTCACTTCTTAGAAATTCAATTGTTGGGGCTGTTTACAGTATTTTTACCTCTCAAATCAGTCAGTGTTATGTGGTCATAACACAGTCCTCATTGGACTCTTTCAGGCTCCCTTACGGATGGGGTTTCTGGTGTGATACTTGTGTGCACCACAGCTTCCTCAGACACCTCCCCACTAGTTACCTGTCAAGTCCCCCCTGCCTGTCTCTCTCTCTTTTTTTTTAAGAAAGGAGGGTTTGTGGGCTCTTTTGTTTAGGAGGGATTGTCTTTTTAGGGGTGTTTTAAAAAACGTTTTTGAGATGTGTATAGGTGTTTTGCTTTTTGCCCGTTTTCTTTCTTTAAAGAGTCTGAGAATCTTCAGTTTTTCTTCTATGAAATGGGTATTATGTGGTGCCCACGGCAGTTTCTTAAATTTATAAGTATGACCCTGAGCCCCAAAAGTTTGGGGACTCCTTATCTATTTGCTAAAATGTGATGTTTGGTGATCTGTCTGATTTTATGTAAGAACAATTTAGGCTGCAATATTATACTCACCTGGAGGTAAATTGTATTAAACTCAACGGGGCTTACTTACTTTGGAATACAAATAGCACAGATTTTATTTTGAGACCAACTTAGTTATTGAAAATGTAAACAACTCAAAATGACTTAACTCTGAATAAACTTGCATAGGATTATGCTGCAAATCAGTTTCCTTTCATCAGACCTGTGGTTTATCCAACTTAAATTCACTATCTTGTTTCCAATAGTTGTTTCAGAGGAAGTGTACAGAAACATAGGACAAACATAGAGTGCTTCAGAGTTGTCAAACAAATGGCTTCCAGGCTGTGGCATGTAAATCATGCACTGTAACCTGCCAGGCCCTAGATATACTCTCTAACTTCCTGGGACTACAAAGTATTGATAAGCCTAGCATTATTTTAAGGCCAAAATGGTGTTGATTCCCCCAACCCATCCCAAGTAATTGCTTAGTGAAGAATTGAAGAACAGCATACAGTACTTTGAAGTGACATCTTCAAGCAATATACAGTATGATCATAAAAACAAAGACAGCAGTTGTGATATAAACACTGGAATCTTTAAAGGTTGTGTTTTATAATTGGATACTTTGTGTAATGGTATGTCTTTATAGATAGGCTGAAGTCATGTTTAAAAGACTCTGCTTGCCTAAAGGATTGTGCATTTAAAATAGGATGGAATGTAAGCTTCATATGGTATGAGTTGCCATAATCACAGATGTTTTAATCAAAAGGAGGTACCTTGGAGCTATAATTATACCAATATTTTGGAATATGTCATTATCTTTATCAAGATGCCTTTGGTGACTGACTGATAGATTCTCCCTTTCCTTTCATCCAGGAAAAATATGACAAACCTGCAATAGAAGAAAATATCTTTGAAGCGTTGGAAAAAGACTTCCAAGAAGTCATCAATGAGCTTACAGGAGATCAAAGCCTTGAGAAATTTCGCGTGGAATATGAGAAGCTCCACACGGTGCTAAGAAAGTCCTATGAGAATGAAAAGCGTCTCATGGCAAAATGCAGGGAGCTGAATGCAGAGATTGTGGTGAATTCGGCTAAAGTGGCTACTGCCCTGAAACTCTCACAGGATGACCAGACAACAATAGCATCTCTGAAAAGGGTAAGGGAAGCAAAAAATGGCAAATGCATAACTGAGGTCATAGTAATAAATGGAGGTCTTGAACCCATAAGATGTTAGCACTTTCATGATCCTTAGTATGATGACTTGGTGTGAGTTTCAGTTTGTAGTGGAAGTTGATGTCACTTTACTGTTGATCTCAACTCTTCTAATTCTGTTAATCATCTGTGGTGGAGAGGGAAGATCAGATTATGCAGGGAAACATATGCCACCTATACTAAATGTTTAATAATACATATTTAAACCATACATTCACATTCAGTTACATTGACTTTATTCTCACGTCACTTGAAACAATTGTTAAACTAGAGTATAATTTAAATGTATATGTGTAGTGTATGCGTGCTGAAGTTTTTTTTTTTTTTAAAGACCTTTATTTACTTATAAAAATTACAGGAAAAAAAAAATACATAAAAATAATACACACGAACACATATTATTCAATTACAAAAACACAACAATATATATATATAGCAAATAAACAATATTTCCAAATTGTACCATTATAAGATCAGCCTCAAAGTCTCGGTAATTTAAAGTTTGATCTTTACAATTTTTATGATCTTGAACCGAGGAACTCAAAATATAAAAGTCAGATAAAGAGAAAGCCGGAGCGAAAAGAAGAAAAACAGGAGCGGAGAGAGAACAAATAGGAGGAGAGATCCCAGGTAAGTCAGTAAAAAAGAAAAAAGGGGAGAGGGTAAGACAAGGGAGGGGATGGGATAAAATAGGGAGGAAGGGGAAAGAAAGAAAAAAAAAAAAAAAAGGGGGGGGGGAGGAAAGGAAAGGTGAGAAAAGTAAAAGCAAGAAAGTAAAAGTAAGTATGATGTAAAGTAGAATAGCGGTGTGACTTCCAAACACTTATCATCGGTTCCCTCTCATAATAAAGTTCTATTAAGCTTCTCCTTTTCTTTTCATTAAATATCTTTCTCTACTCCCATCACCTTATTTCCTAATCTCTTATGTCTCTTAGTCTAAACATATCACTAATTTTGTGCTTATTTTTTGTTTGCAAAAATACTCATCCACATATTTCCATTCCTCTTTGACTTTTTGTTTAGGTATCCTTCTAATCGTTGCGGTTAACTTTGCTAGTGTCATGTATTCTGTCAATTTTAAGTACCAGTCATGAATTGTTGGGATCTTATCTCCTCTCCAATTTTGGGCAATCAGCATTCTGGCTGCCGCACATGCATAGAGTAGTATATTCTTCCTATCCGTCGGTATATTCTCCGGGATCATGCTTAACAGCAGGATCTCGGGTTTTTTCTCGAATGTAAATCTCAACATTTTTTTCAGTTCTTCATATATATTTGACCAATATGAGCTAATCTTACTACAGCTCCACCAGCAGTGGAAGAAGTCTCCCAACTTCTCCTTACATTTCCAGCATTTATCTTGGTTGTTTCTATAAATTTTAGCTAATTTGGCTGGTGTGAGATGATACCTGTAAACCATCTTCCATATGTTTTCCCTTATTGTCATACATGCTGTAAAATTTATATCCTCGATCCATAATTTCTCCCACTGCTTAATATAAATTACCCTCCCTATATCTTTAGCCCACTTTATCATTACATCTTTTACTATCTCATCTTTCATATCCCATTCTAGTAAGAATTTGTAAATTCTAGCCAATGGTTTTTCCTGGTTTTCCAATAATAATTCTTGCAATTTTGATCTTTTATCCTCAAATCCAATTACTTTATGTCCTTTGAAAATCGATTGTAATTGAAGGTAATGTAACCAGCTTTGACAATATTGCTCGATTTGATTATATGGTTTTAGCTCATATTGGTCATTTACTTTTCTAAGCAGTTCTTTATATGTCGGCCAATTACTCCCTTTGGGTTCCTTACCTGTCGCTGACATTTCTACAGGTGAGGCCCACCATGGAGTTTTGGGCTCTAATAAACATCTAAATTCCTCCCATATATCTAATAGGGGTTTTTTAAATACATGGTTTGTAAATGATGTGTATTCACCTCTTTTTCCTTTTAATAGGTGTGCATGCCAACCTCCGATATTCTTAAAACCCTCCAATTTAAGTAACTCCAAGTCATCCAACATGAACCATTCCCGCATCCAACACAGGCAAGATGCAGCATAATACAATTTGAGATTCGGAACTCCCAAGCCGCCTCTTTCTTTTGCATCCGTTAGTAACCTGTATTGTGTTCTTGCCTTCTTTCCTTGCCAAATAAAGTTATTTAAATCTTTCTTCCAAGTGTCAAATGTTTCTTTTTTTAATTTTATTGGCAGCATTTGAAATAAAAATATCAATTTTGGTAAAACCATCATTTTAATTGCGGCAATCCTGCCTGAAAAAGTTAAATTCAATCCCTTCCAATTATCCATGTCTTCTTTTACTTTCCTCCAAATTTTAACATAATTGTTATCAAATAATTCCATTTTATTGTTAGAAATATTGATTCCCAGATATTTAATTTTCCTCACTATCTCCCACCCACTATTCATTTGTATTTCTTCTCCCTCTGCATTTCTTATATTCTTAAGCATCAATTTAGTTTTTTGATTATTAACTTTTAATCCAGCTACCTTCCCATAATCCAATAACTTTCTTTTCAATTTGGGTAGGGTCTCCATTGGGTCTTCCAGCATTATTATCAGGTCATCGGCGAAGGCTTGTATGCGTGCTGAAGTTGTGGGTCCTTTGCTCCTCCCCCTGCTCTTGTTCCGTAACAATCCTAGAAAAGTTTTACATGAGGTCAGTGTTCACCATCAAACTGGCATTTTCAGAATGTAGGTCAATTGAACCCATGCAATGTTTGGCATGTGGTAAAGCTATTGTGTGATAGTTTCATCACATACATGCCTCCAGCTCTCAACAGAAGCTACATTTACAGCGTAACACCAAAAGTGCTGAAAGTGAGTTTAAAATAATATGCAGGAAATGGACTACTGCATATCTCTGACTGCACAGAGTGACACAACCTACATTTACAATGCACCAATTTCATAGTGTGAATTTGGTAAAAATATAGGCTAATGTATTTATATATCTAATTTTAGGGGCTAGCATAAGATTAAGTCTAGTTAGAAGTATCTAACAGGTTTTTGCATTCTTTTTGTTTTGTATCTTCAATCAGTCATACTTGAATGGCTTATTTTATTGTCATGGACATGGCATGGGAGTTATAGTATAAGCAACTCTGAATCCTTGGTTAAGAGCAATGTATGCTGGGAGAGACAGCAAAGCAGGCTGGGCCTTTAACAATACCTGCCAAGTCTCTCTCTGCTGCCCCAATTAGCTGCCTGTAAAGGAATGTGGTAATTGCCTTTAGCTATTTCCTTGTGGTGCGGATGGGAGGGGGTCCAATTAGACTATCCTGTCCACCTGAGGTCGGCTTGCCATTGATGAGATGGAAAGGGATGAGAGAACTGGAGGTCGGCTTGCCCTTGATGAGTTGGGAAGGGATAAGAGAACTGTCTTACTATCTGCCAGTATTCAATCAGGGTATGAAGTAAGACAGGTGAAGATAAATGGGTTACACCTGAAGTCATTGGTAGTTGCTAATTGGAGCTCTATTTCCATTGGTGGGAAAACGGAACCCCACCTGACCCTTTCCCCCATAACTTGGGAGTTCTAGCGTTAGAACTTCGCATTTTGCCACTTGCAATTTCATCAGAGCTTCTGCCAGTATGAAGCTGTGAGAGGGGAAGGGGGGCCTGCGGGCTTCGCCTTCTGAAAGCTTTGCAACGAGATATATCATCTGCCGTATCCGTATGTATCCTTAGTTAGAGCAACTAGTATGCTTATGTTTATTATTTGCTATCTCTGTAACCTCACAAGAAATGTGCACTGCTATTTTTAAGTTGTATGTTTTACACTTTTTAATAAAGCCTTGAAAAGGTATATTTTGGTTTGGACCTTGAGTGCTGTTCACGGTGGGGCAACTAGTCCAGTCCCTTAACCATTTGGTCGCATACTGAGTGTTGGGCTGCACAAGTGAATGGGCCTGGGTTTGAGTAAAGAAGCCAAACCAGTTGAATTTCTGTCTGCTTTAAGGGTAGTCAGAGGCTTGCAACCTTGTAACAAGGCGGAGAGCTATCCCTTTTAGACTCTCTGGCCAGGTGCAAGTAAGAAAGGGTGGTGGTAGCGAACTATTGGGGAATTGTTTTGACTACGGTTCACAAGAGACGTGCCGAGTTGTGTGTTTCCCACCAGCTGCCCAAGTCAGGGGATTGGCTGGGAGGGGCAAGGGAGAGCCACCGACCATTACAATTGTTGTTGTTGTTGTTGTTTAGTCGTTTAGTCGTGTCCGACTCTTCGTGACCCCATGGACCATAGCACGCCAGGCACTCCTGTCTTGCACTGCCTCCCGCAGTTTGGTCAAACTCATGTTCGTAGCTTCGAGAACACTGTCCAACCATCTTGTCCTCTGTCGTCCCCTTCTCCTAGTGCCCTCAATCTTTCCCAATATCAGGGTCTTTTCCAAGGATTCTTCTCTTCTCATGAGGTGGCCAAAGTATTGGAGCCTCAGCTTCATTACAATTATCTTACCATATTAATACTTCTTTGTCCTTTTACCCTGCTACAAAAAGGAACAACCTTGTGTTCCTCCATCTGAAATAAGACAAACAAACAAGAGGACACTTTCATAATGCTGTGTATAGTCATGCTCTAGCCAAAGTAAATGACAAAAACAAAAGCCCATTTGGGTATTAAGATGTCCTTCATCTGAGTGTACAGATTCCTTTGACTATGTCAATGAGAGCAGGAACAGTATGGAGATGAGATGAGGAATTATATTATGCACCAAATTATCCAGTTATGCCACTGCAGTCCTTTGGGAACGCACAGTAAAGTTGCAGCTTAAGGCTAATTGATTGGACCATTTTTCACCTAGGCAGGTGAAATATGACACCTTTTACTTAGGCAGGTGACACTGATTTTAATGAAACTATTATGAAAAAAAATAAATAAAAAATAACTGATATCACGGAACTGTGGAATCTATTTGATGGCTTGCTTTGGGGCTGCAATGTTAAGAAAAAACAGACCAATGAATTTTTGTGGGGTTTTAATGGGATAAGGAATATTCCTTATAAAATATTATTTTCCCCTTCATCTGCTTTGTTGAACAAATTTGTTCCTTAAAAAAATGTAAATGTTACATGGACATTAAATACTATTTTAAAACATGGAATTGTACCAGGATTAATTTTATGGCACCAACAAGTGGTTTTCCTTCAATATAAACCAGGCATCCCCAAACTGCGGCCCTCCAGATGTTTTGGCCTACAATTCCCATGAACCCTAGCTAACAGGACCAGTGGTCAGGGATGATGGGAATTGTAGTCCAAAACATCTGGAGGGCCGAAGTTTGGGGATGCCTGATATAAACAGTAGCTTTAGATGGGTGATTTCAGGACTGAAGCAGAGGAAAATCATACTGCCTGCTGTGAGCATGACAATTATCACCCCACTGCAGGGGCTGTTATTTGCATTTTAAAGAAATGAATACTAAATATAAAGATGCATTTAAAACCAGATCTAGATTGGCCCTTAGATTCTGAACACAAAAATAGTTTGGCTGAGGCTAATTCTTCTGTTCTTAAACATACAGTATTGTTAGTTATGTATATAATGCTTTATTGAACTGGACAGTAAGCTTAATATTATTCAAAATCAAACAATATTTACATAATAATGAGATGTGGTATGAGAGCATAGAACATAGAAGAAATATGGTAGATGTAATAGGTGAAAACACATTTCAAAAGCTTTATAAGAATCCTTTAGGGAGCTTACCTTTTTGAAAAAAATCTTACTCAAATTATCCTTCTGAGCTGTCCCAAAAAAGAAGAGAAGAAGCTAAGATGTGGTAGCAAACAGCTTTCCTGACCCAAGAGCCACAGATATTAAGGGGATGACCTTCTTGCTACCTGAACTCTCTCCATATTTTTATGATTTGATGGACTAGTATGTGATGGTTAACAAAGAAAGGGGGGGGGGAATCCCTGGCTATGAGCTGGAAATAATATCCCAAACAGTAGATTTTAAGTTCTATGACAAAACATGTGGCTTCAGGTCATAGTTGAGTACCCTTCCTTTGACCCCCATTGTTTATGGACTAGCTTAACCATAAACTGCTTTGTAATCTACTCAGTCTCCCAACTATTCATATCATGTTTACTCGTTTATGAGGTAAGCAGAAAATATTAAAAATACTAGCTTGCTTTCCCCTGAATTTCTTTTTTGAATCTTGTTTGAAGAGTTGGAAGCAACCCCGAGGGTCATCTAGTCCAACTCCCTGCAATGCAGGAATCTCAGCTAAAGCATCCATGACAGATGGCCATCCAGGCTCTGCTTAAAAACCTCCAAGGAAGGAGAGTCTACCACCTCTAGTGGGAGTCTGTTCCACTGCTGAACAGCTATTAACTGTCAGAAAGTTTTTTCGAATGTTTAGTTGTCATCTCCTTCTGGACATTTTAAGAGAAAAGCTGGATTTTAAAATTATGATTATAGAAACGTTGGGCAAAATATGGATAAACTTGGGCATGGAATCCAGTGGACTTTAAGCAAGATTCATGCTGATGAAAATAAACAACTTTGAAAATACAATATAATTAGGTAGAATGTTCCATATTAGTAGGTATGGATTGCTTAATTGAAAGTACTAATATTTACTGGCCAGACAGAATTGGCTAATAGAACAGAACACAGATGAAGATCAAAGGTTGAAAGAAGGCTGAAAACTTTTATTCATTAACCTGGAGGAAAATTAATTAGCTGATTGTTCATTTTTAATTTATGAAACTGTTTTCTTCATCCACAGGAGATCGAAAAGGCCTGGAAAATGGTGGATGCAGCTTATGAGAAGGAGCAGAAAGCAAAGGAAACCATCCTGTCTCTTAAAGAAGAAATCGTGAACTTATCTAAATTAGTGGAGCAAGGATCTGGATTGTCATTGGGTCAGGAGCATAAGTGAGTTGCATCTGGAGAGGACTGGGAGAAATTGCCATTCATTGAGACTACATTTGATAAAGATAATGCAAATAATGTTGCAAAAACCTGCACATATTATATTTTAGGTGGTAAAATACATTTCATGTGTGAAAAGCTGTGTGTTTGCACCCTCAGAATAGCTTGATAAATTTTATTCAAAAGCCACAGCAGTCTATCCCCTATGTGCCCCCCTCCCCCCCAGCAAGTTTTTCTGCCACTGATTTTAGTGGAAAAAATAATAGAAGCATGGCACTGGGGCTGGCAGAAAGGTTTAAACTCCTTGGCCAAGTCCAGTTCCCTGATGAGGATGCAAATTTCCCCTTCCTGGTCTTCAGATCAACCATATCATGAGTGGGGAGAGGGCAGTAATGGGGGGGGGGCTGTGTGGCCACACACATTTTTTCCAACCCCTACCACTGGGATGTGGCCCCCAAAGTGTTGGCCAAAGGTGAATGTGGCCCTCAAGTCCAGAAACGGTTGCCACCTCTGATCTATAATTTATGTTCTTGGGAATGTTAGGCCATGGGGACATCTTCAATCTCTGCATTGATTAGTGGTTTTTATCAGTGAAAAATGTTAAGAAATTGACAGTGTGATTGGTAGATGGGAAAGCAGTTGCCACAACCATTTGGTGTTGCTATATATTCGCTTTAATTTGTACTGTTAATATTGTGATTTTAGGTTTGCTGCTGGGAGCACCTGTGTAACAGTAGCGTAGCAGTTGCCAGCATACTTGGAGCATAAGTTCAAGCTGCCTTCCACATGGGTTTTCAGTTGGAACCCAGTGTCTTTCATTGTTACTCAGTGTGTCTAACTTTTGCTGTTGATAATAACGATAATAAACAATCATTGTACTTGGCACCTTCCCTGTGGGTCCTTGCTTTGAGGAGCTTACAATCTAAATTTTAGCACTGCAGTATGTGGTTGTTTCATTTACAGGTACAGCTAATAGTTAATGCAGGGCACAGGAATTGGAGAGCTTTGCCAAACGCTTCATGGAAAAGGTGGGAAAGTATACCGGTCAGGAGGGGAGAAAGGGAAGTCTTTTTTGTTGGTCAGAAGGTCTTTGGAGGGCCGAGGGTGCTAAAGATGGATGAGCAGATATCCTGGGCAGATTATCTTCTTGTCTCTTGGATCCTGGACATTTATGTGTCATGTAATATCTCAGATTAGCTGAGACAACCTATTCAAATCCAAAGGGAGACACCCAAAGAAACGGCAAGACAGGAGTAGAGGAGTGGGCATACAGTGAACATGCTGCAGAGCAGGACAGTTTAGAGTTCTGTCATTATGTTGGAAGGAACTAAGTTTGAATCATGAATTCAGCTGAAGAATAAAAACTACTGGGTTATGATTTATGCTACCAAGTAGTAATAGGGTGTTTTTAACAACTGTTCACAGACATGCAATTTAGTTGACAGGTTTTGTGAGCTAGTAGAAGGGGAGTTTCATGTAATGCAGTTATATCTTTACACTGTCATTTCCCACAAAGCACCTTTTGCCGAGAACACAGAGAAGTTGACTTGGATCTTTTTTTTCCCCACAGCCTGCGGGAATTGCTAAAATTCAAGGAAGACGTAACAAAGGAGCGAGACCAGCTTTTGGCAGAGGTTGTAAAGTTACGTGAAAATGTAACAAATATGTCAGATCAACAGCATGAAGCAGAAATGACAAAAACTGTGGCGGAACAAACCATTGCTGAGGTCTGTGTAAACCCTATTTGCTGTCACTTTTGTCTTTGTCTAGAAGGCTTTTCAAGCTTGCCAATTTGTCTCTATTAACTACCACCTGCTATTTTACTTCCTAAACCTTTTCTAGGCAGGTTGGTGAGAAGTCATCAGTGACAGAGCATTTAATCTCTTTCATTGATCTCTGACATACCTTTTTCAGAACAGTTTTCCTTCTGTAGGCAGGGGACTTAAATATTTGCCAAATATGCACCAACCAGAGCTGCTGCTTTATAAATACTGAGAAGACATGTTGCTACCCTGCTGAGTTCATAATCTAGATTGAGGGGAGACATCAGGGGAGAGGGCAGAATGGAGGCAGGAATAGGTTTTTTAGCTTAGGTAGAGGCGGAGGGGAACAGCCTGAGAACCAGGGTTCCTTCTGCTGGTTCCATCCCTTTTGCTTGCATCCCATCTGGCATCCCATCTGAGTTTTGTGATCATTTCTTGTACTTGTAAAACCCATATGGGTTTGTGGGGTAGATAGTGGGGTGTTCAGCGATCTCTATACTTTCTTGCCCCTTACTCCTGAAACATTCCTTTCACTGTTCATCCGATCACTTCTTTGTATTCCCTGAAGTCTCCCTAAAACATATTTTGTTTCACAAAACCATTCCTTCACAAAACCATTCCTTTGCTTCACCCTCCTCACCTCCATTCTTCATGTGAAGCATCGACTTTATCTCATTAACCCTACTTTGCCCAATACTGATTGTAAGTTCTCTGGCTGGGGTTCTGATCAATTTTACTGTGTAGGGACATAGTTAGCACTGTGGTCTAAACCATTGAGCCTCTTGGACTTATCTATCATAAGGTCAGCAGTTTGAATCTGTGCGATAGGGTGAGCTCCCATTGCTCTATCCCAGCTCCTGCCAATCTAGCAGTTCAAAAGCATACCAGAGCATACCAGAGCTTGAGGGCATCCTGAGCAAGTTTGCAGATGCCACCAAATTGGGAGGGGTGGCTAATACCCCAGAGGACAGGATCACACTTCAAAATGACCTTAACAGATTAGACAACTGGGCCAAAGCAAACAAGATGAATTTTAAGAGGGAGAAATGTAAAGTACTACACTTGGGCAAAAAGAAAAAAAGAAAGGCACAAATAAAGGATGGGTGGCACCAGGCTTGAGAGCAGTACATGTGAAAAGGATCTAGGAGTCTTGGTAGACCACAAACTTGACATGAGTCAACAGTGTGATGCAGCAGCTAAAAAACCCCAATGCAATTCTGGGCTGCATCAATAGGAGTATAGTATCTAGATCAAGGTAAATGTTTCTGACTATCGGTCGAATAAAGTATATTGATTGATTGTTCAAGGTAAGTAATAGTACCACTGTATTCTGCTCTGGTCAGACCTCACCTGGAATACTGTGTCCAGTTCTGGGCACCACAGTTCAAGAAGGATACTGACGAGCTGGAACGTGTCCAGAGGAGGGCAACCAAAATGGTCAAAGGCCTGGAAACAATGCCTTATGAGGAATGGCTTAGGGAGCTGGGTATGTTTAGCCTGGAGAAGAGAAGGTTAAGGGGTGATATGATAGCCATGTTCAAATATATAAAAGGATGTCATATAGAAGAGGGTGAAAGGTTGTTTTCTGCTGCTCCAGAGAAGCGGACACGGAGCAATGGATTCAAACTACAAGAAAGAAGATTTCACCTACACATTAGGAAGAACTTCCTGACAGTAAGAGCTGTTCAACAGTGGAATTTGCTGCCAAGGAGTGTGGTGGAGTTTCCTTCTTTGGAGGTCTTTAAGCTGAGGCTTGACAGCCATCTGTCAGGAATGCTTTGATGGTGTTTCCTGCTTGGCAGGGGGTTGGACTGGATGGCCCTTGTGGTCTCCTCCAACTCTATGATTCTGTGATGCTAAGTAGATAAATAGGGACTGCCGCAGCAGGAAGGTAAACGGCGTTTCCGTGCGCTCTGGCTTCCGTCACGGTGAAGCAGTTTAGTCTTGCTGGCCACATAACCCAAAAAAAGCTGTCTGCAGACAAATGCCCGCTCCCTCGGCCTGAAAGCGGAGATGAGCACCACACTCCATAGTCACATTAAACTAGACTTAACTGGCCAGTGTTTTTTTTTACCTTTACCTTACTGTACTTTACAATGCTGTGTAAATTGTTTAAATAGCAGAAAGTAGAATGTTGAACTTATATGTGGGTAAAATATACACTTATTGATTCCCCTGTTTAAAAGAAAAATATTTTTTTTGCCATTTCCTCCTCTATTGCTGTTGCAGCTTAATCAGGAAATCCAGTTGCGTCAGAATGAGGCTTCACGGGAGGCCCGAAGGAAAGAAAAAATGGAGAGGGAACTAAAACAGCAGCAGTTGGAATTAGACAGTAAATTGGCTGAAATGAAGGCAATGCAGCAGAGTATGAATAAAAACAAGGAGGAACTCCTGAGAATTGAACAGCAGCTCAAGGAGCAAAAGGTAATGTAGGGTCTGACATTGAACTTCCTTAAAAATAAACACACATAGACTCTTCAGATCAAGGTCAGATTTTGAGGACAGAATGAAAACACTTGGGGAAACTAAACTCTCTCTTTTTCTTGGTCATATATGGCTAATATAGATTTTGATGAAAATCCCACCTGCTCCCTCACTCACACTGAAGTAATTTGAGAATGCCTTCTAAAGATTTGTGGCAAAAAAGGACAATAAAGCCACATGCACAAAATTACATCCTGGTCCCTTGGGTTTGTTAAAAGTATCTCTGAGTGGAGCCTTTAGTTACATGACATGAGATAAATGAATGCATAATTGTGGGATCCAGGAACATGGGAAGGAAACATGGTTCCTTACTGTTGGACTCCATCTCCCAATCCAACAGCATCTGGACTGTACCCCCCCCCCCCCGGTAAGATGACAGGGTATTTCCTGTTTCCTCTGAGGTCTGCCAAGGAACAAATACAAGAGCAGGGATCAGGAAGGATTCTAAAGATGGGACTCATGTCTGGTTTGTAGAATTATCCAGCAGCACATAACATAGTTTTACATATGTGAGTCTAGCAATACCCATTTATGAGCCCATTGATAGTTCTTGAAATTATGGTCTTTCTTTTGTTGCTTTTTAATTTTTTTTTTAAAAGTTGCATTGAAAATGTGGCAGCTCCGGAAAGTGACTAGTAGTTGCATTTATGACTTATTAAATGGGCTACTGGCTTTCTACTGAATATTTCTATGAACTTGATTCAGATGCATCTGAACCTTTTTAGTGGATACATTAAAATGAATATGCCATATTTTCTTGTATATAAATGAATTATATCAGAAAACTCACCAGAATGTATTTAGTTTCTGTAGGTCTTCAAGAACTCACTTTGGAAATTTCAGTGTCTCAGGGTATATTCACACACAGTTAGTTTAAGCAGCATGGCATCTGTGGGGAAAAATCAGCTTATGCTGACTTATTATTGTGTGAATGCTGCTTTTTGTGCAAAGGAATAAAACTGCCACATTTTTGGTGTTGGGCCAGAAGCTGATTTTGACTGAGAAGAGCATGTGTATGACTGTCTCGGTGTGGACTGATGCAGCTTGAGTAGCAGAAGCCGATTTTTTTCTGCAGTTGCCTCAAACTAATAAAACATAAGAATGGACTTTCACTTCTGCCTAAAACAGTGTCCATGCTATGATGCCATGGCTCACCAGACTGTCATTTCATACTATATTTCTTAACATAGAATTGTTGCTCGTTTCCCTCTGAAATATTGAAGCCTGCAGATAAACAGGGAAGCATGACAATAATATTTTCCTATCTGTCACTTGAGTTGTAAGGTTAGCTGTCAGAATGTTGGTAAAGATCTTTAGACAGAAGTTGCTGTCAGAGTGCAAAGTATTCATTTTTTAAAACCAAAATATCATTTCTTAGCATTTTTCTGGTCAGGCCTTAAAATGGTCTAGAATCTAGATTATTTTTTCAGTCCATTTCCCTTGATGCTGCAAAGCCCTATGAGAAGCAATTTTAGTAAACAGCAAAAGAGGTTTGGTAATTGTAAAGCAGTTTCTTCCTGGAACAAAAGTCTTCCAGGAGTTGCTTGTGTCATGCAAATGTATAGTCCTTCCTTCCATTCCCTGAGTGTATTCGGGTAGACGTCTGTGACAGTTGTTCATTTACTGTAGATAAAGTTTTTAATAAAACCAAACACAGATTCAGTGTATATGCAGAACTAAAAGGAAAATTTTATTGTCTCTGTCAAATGCATTGGTCCTTTTTTTAATTTTTAAAATAGTTTTATTTGGAAATGCATTGGTCCTGAGGTAGCCTTTTAAAATAGTGTGAGGATCCATTTACACATAATGAATAGTAATTGTGGGCCAGTCCTGGCATAGCTATTAGCAGCCGTAGAATGGCACCAAGTTTGCTTTACTAACATGCTTCTCTGCTCCCAGAATGTCTTGTGTGTATTGATTTTAATCAGTCTGTCAGATAGCGATGTCCTGCTACCCTTTTCTGTCCTTCCTATTGAGGTAACTGAATTTCACTGGAATATGCACTTCTATGGACTCAAGTAATTATGAGCATGTTGAACAACATGAAGTTGCTTTAGATAGACTTTGGGGTCTATCTAAACTAGTATTGTGACAGGCACCCCTGAAGGTGCACTCTTCCATTGTCTCCCAAGACAGATGGATGCCAACCCATCTAGACCAATATTATGACAGGCAATGGTGTTTCATGGTCTTAGGGGCAGTCTTTACCAGCTTTACCAACTGCAATCCTTTGCCTTGAAATGCTTGAGATTGAGCCTGGGACCTTCTGCAGTGGTGCAATGTATAGTCTACCATCTCATAATAGTCCCTGCTTCTTATTAATGTAGCATATGTCTGCTAAGATTTATAATTTATTTTCATGATTGCTGATAAAAACTGTTTGACTCTACTGCTCATTTGCAGTGATTACAGGAAGTGTTGTACAGTATACTGTGTCTGCCAAATGTCAATAAGGCATTAAAATATTTATTGGCTACCTATGAGGGAGGCTTACAAAGATCCTACAAAAAGATTACACCTGCTGAGTTATTTATTAGAAGCTGCCATTCTCGTTCCCAGCTGCTGAACAATTGTCATACCGGTATTTCTCAAATAGGATACATTACTAATATGGTGGTAAATGGCATTTGATTTTAAAAAAAAAGAACTGCAGGAATTCTGTTCTCCTTGGAATCCTTGTAGAAGCTGAGGGTGGTACAAGTATATTATAAATATATTTATGGCTTTGTGCAACAATTCCACAGATTCTGAATGAAAGAGCCACAAAAGAACTTGAACAGTGTACGGCAAGAAATCTCAAGCTCCAGCAAGAAAATGAACAGCATACTTTGGCCATCGATCAACTCATGCAGGAGAACCAGCAGAAAACCACGGAGCTGAGAGTAAGTTCAGTATGACATCATCAGATAATATCCCAGTTTCGAAACTGCATTGTACAAAATGGCTGCTTGGTAGGTGTGTGACTACTAGATTATGTGTCTAGATGTTTGATCGCTATGAGGCTTCCTTTGAAACATAAATAGCAGCTATGGAAAGACAATTCTTGTTGGGACAGAACATTCTCACCCCTAGTGAGAATTACATTACAAAACATGCACATGAATTGCACTGACATCCAGGATAGCCCAAATTTTGGAAGTGGTGACATCATAATCTGCTCATACAATTTATTTTCCGCAAAAACCTTATTCTTCCTATTACTGTCCCTATTCTATTCCAATTGGTTCCCTGACCTTTTGTGTTTTTTACATTGTTTTTGTGGCATCTTAGAGATTCCTGCCTTTCCAAGATAGGTCAATCTCTCCTTGAGATGAAAGGCACTATATATACCTAATATATGGCCATTGTTCATCTCTTGTATCTAATCTCCAGTCAAGAACACATCTGCAGTTACAACATGGTTTCTGTTAAAGAAAAGGACAGAAAACCAATAGTTTATTGAGCTTTAGTAATGCACAACCTGTTTTTCTAAATAGAGGAAGTCATTTGCTGATGAAGTGTTTGCTTCCAAGGGGCCTGGTTGGTTAAAACAATGGAAGCAAGTTCTAGAAGCATATAAAAATATTTTATCTGGTGTAGTAAAAGGATTCCATTTCAGAGTTTCAGGCTATCAAGATTATTTTCTGATCTATGTTCATGTTTATAAAAAAGTCATTATTAAAAGCTATTATCCCAGCCGATGATCTTCCTTTGGCACCTAAAAAGCTAAAAAATTAATTGTGGCACAAATTTCATCAGATACATGGTAGACTCAAGCCTACAAAAGCTTCTGCTGCACAGTTCTATGAGTGTCAACTTAGAAGTAAGCCTTATGAGTTTAATGGGTCTTACTTCCAGGTACATAGGATTACACCCTAAAATGCCATAGAACCTTCTTGTTGTTGGCATAAGTTACCAATATTCCAAACTCTTTTCAGGAGTGGGGCTACTGTTGGCTGATTAGCCAGAGCCCAGAAGAGGGAATATAATACTTCAAAATAGAGGTTGGCTTGCACCACTCTTTTTGCCAGTGTAAGTAAGATCTGCTGAGTTGCCAGGTCATGTGACTGAACTAAAAGGTTAAGAATCAGTGTCTCTCGTTATGCTGTCCCACCCCACCCCACCCCTGCATACATTTGAGTTCTGCAGGCTGAGTCCCAGCTGAGCCAGGATCAGGGAGTTACACCAGCTGAACCAGCTGAACTCACTCATCCTGGTGGATCTTGGGTTTGGAGTGCACTGTTACTGTAGTTCTTCTGTCCAGCTGTCATTAGGCAAGTGATGGCAAGTGGAAAATATTTCCTTGGCACTAAAGCTGAAGAGTGCAGTGGAAGAAAAAGGATAGAGAGAAAAGAGGATGAAAAACAAAAGCTGTGCTCTGTAAAGCCTTAAGGGCTTTGCATATTTTCTTTTATTGCAAATGGCAGTGGCTATTGTATTTTTTTTTAACCCAACACATTTCAGTAGGAGCAAAAGTTGATATGTTGTTGTTGTTTAGTTATTTAGTCATGTCTGACCCCATGGACTAGAGCACGCCAGGCACTCCTGTCTTCCACTGCCTCCCGCAGTTTGGTCAGACTCATGTTGGTAGCTTCGAGAACACTGTCCAACCATCTCGTCTTCTGTCGTCCCCTTCTCCTAGTGCGCTCAATCTTTCCCAACATCAGGGTCTTTTCCAGGGAGTTGTTGTTGCTTCTCTATTCCTATTCTTTTGTTTTCTGTAGGCGAGAGAAGATGAGGTGTCTCAGATGCGTCAAGAGATTTCAAAACTTTCTAAAGTGAGAGAGGTTATGCAGAGAAAATTACGTGCTGTGGAAGAGCAAAAGACTCATGCTGAATTCGAAAGGGATACCCTTAAAAATCAGATAAATGGGCTGGAGAGAGGTAGGAGTCAAACTTAATGCAGTGATATGGAAATTTGGTAGGGCAAAACAATTTTTATTCAATATATGTCTTAGCTACACTTCAGGTGTTATAGAAAAAGGCAAACTCCTGAATTCCCATGATATGTCAACTGTGGATTTATTATTGGTTTTTTGGTGGTGAGGGGTTGAGGGTATGACAATGTGCTTCATCATATCTTATTTTTTTTTCTTGTTTATTTTTGTAATGTTTGAAGGAAGTATGGGAAAGCAAACGTGCATCTGTGAAATGTTGGCAGTTGCAGTTCCCCTTGCAAGTATTTTCCATATGTTTTGTATCTCTGAGTCTTCCTTCCAACCATTTCAGAATAGACCTGGTTGACATGCTTGGGAAATCTGCTATTAACAGTTACCTGCAGGTGCAGGAACTTGCAGTTTCCAATAGAAAATAGCAGAATGCAGAATTCCAAGAATTTTGAAGCAGCAGGACTGAGAAATGTGCTTAGTGCTTGGCTAGGAATACAATGCACGTTGTGGGAGCAGCTATGAATATGTAGTTATGGTCCACTTCTCTTGCCTGGAATCCACCAGAGGTTTATCTCTTGTGTCCTGAGATGAAAGAAGTCAACAGAGTATTAAATACTTCATTGTATAAAGGCAAAGTTGAATCTTCATTCCCTCGGTCTTAGAAACCAAATGAGCTTTTTCAAGAGATAAACAGAGTGAAAACAAGATAAAATCACAATATAAAAACACACAATACAGAATCAAAATAAAAAACAAAACCAACCCAATAAACCCCTAGTATTTGCCTAGTATTGTATCCTGTTGTGATAAATGTATTCATTATGTAAATGAATCATTATTAAAGCAAACTTTTAGTTCAGAAATAGTAATTTAAAAAGTAAGAAATAGAAAGTGGGGGTTGTTGTGTATTAAATTCTTGCCATAGATTCGCTTGATCTGATTAGACTTGCTTTGTGACCCAGAGTCTTCTACTTTGTATGGATTTTGAGTGTTGTCAGTGAATTAATGAATTACAGTATTATTTTTTCAGTTACTAGCTGTATGGATTGGTGTATTTCATCAGGGTTATCCTGTATTGCAAGGTTTTTAACCCCACACCCTACAGCAAGCCCAACAAAATCAGACCTCCCCGCAGTTGCAGTAAGCCCTGGAAAGAAACCTCCCACTGGCATGTTCATTTAAGAGACCTTATTGTTGAACTACTCCTGGGCACCCATACATCTTAATCTGGCAGATACATACTTAGAGGTTGGTTAGGAAGGCACCTGCCAAGACCGCAGACTTGGGGTGGGGTGGCAGATGGAAAACAATTGCACCTCTCCCGACACCTCAGCAGAGCATTCCTGACATGGCATGGGCTGTTGCACTTGCAGCAACCCTGCAGAGCCCCTTCCCCAGTCTGAAGCCTGTAAGGACACTGCTGCTTGGCCCACTGTCCTAGCACAGCCGCTGCTCCTGCCTCCCCCCGCCCCGCTCCCCGTGTTTGCCCTGATAGTGGCCTTTCAGCTGATGTGGTGACTGTTGAGGCTTTCAATTCACCACAGCTGAGTCACTTTTCCCTGTTTTCTCTCCTGCCTTGACCAATTTCCAGGTGTATGTGCCACTGCATGTTCACATCAGAGAGCAAGGGCCATTGACTTAAGCAGAGCTTACTTCTGAGTAAAGTGTGCACTGGGGCAAAACCTCCAAGTTAGTGCCTTTCTGCTGTCACCTTGTCAGAAGTAAGGAATAATCATATTGACTTTTAGTTTTAAAGTAAAACTGCGTTTAAAAAATAAAATCCCATAATGTTTTGTTTTGTTCAAGTTATGCAGTCTGACTTAAGGTTTATCAACTTTTCCTGTGTTTTAGAGTTGGAAGGTGCAAAAAAACAAGCTGAAGTTGATAAAAAAGCTATAGATGAGCTTGTGAGAGAAAGGGACATATTGAACAAGGTGAGTGTCTGCATCTGACTCTAAAAAACGCATCTCTCAGTCATTTGTACAAAACCAAATCCTAGTTGTGGTCATTAGTTGTCATTTGGTCAAGTATGAATATGCACACTGCTGCTGGAAAATGCTTCCCTTTTCTTGGGCCCATCAATCTTCCGTGAAAGGGCTGCATTTTTGGTGGCAGGGCTGGGAGAAATTCTCTTACTTTTGTGGGTGATGTGGCATACCATAATAGAAATGAGGTGGCAGAGAGTTTTAGTCTTTCTTTTACTGGGAAAAAAACCTTTGCTGTTCCATCAGGTGGCCACAGAACTGCCACAAACAGCAGCAGCATCCTTCTCATTGAGAGTGGCCCAATGGGAAAAACACAGCAGGGGCATGCTTGGTAAAACTAAAAAGGTGCATCCACAGCGGAGTACGCCTTCTAAAATCAGTCTGACAGATATACATCTATTGATAATTAGCGATGAACGGATCAGCCTATTTCTGTTCCTTGATCAGTTTTGCATGTACTACTAAGTCATACATCTGTTTCCTTTTTGGTTTTGCGGATTGTGTTCTGATCCATGTAATTCCACAACTAGCAAATTAGGTTGGTTTGTGACATATTGCAGACTGAACAAATTTATCCTCCATCCCTATTGAAATGAATTATTCTTGGATATAAATGTAACAAAGTGCTGCAGTTGTGTAGACAGTTTGTCTGGTGAAGTTCCACAGATGCCAGTTGTATCCAGGACTGCAAGCTTTGTCCACTATCTGTAAAGGTAAAGTTAAAGGAACCCCTGACTGTTAGGTCCAGTCCTGGACGACTCAGGGGTTGCAGCACTCATCTCGCTTTACTGGCCTAGGGAGCCGGCGTACAGCTTCCGGGTCATGTGGCCAGCTTGATAAAGCCTCTTCTGGCGAACCAGAGCAGCACACGGAAACGCTGTTTACCTTCCCGCCAGAGCGGTACCTATTTATCTATTTGTATTTTGACGTACTTTCAAACTGCTAGGTTGGCAGGAGTCCACTACCTGCAGTAACATGCAAACTTTAAATGGAGTGTCTTGTATCTTGAGAACAAGCATTTAAAAAAAAATGAAGTACCACCTTGGGATGATTTATGTACTTTTCTGGCACTGAGAGTCAAACTATATGTTACATAGTCTCTCCACATTTCTTCTTTCATCAAAAGCAACTGGGAGGCTGCAGTGAGGGGTGAAGGAGGAGTCTTCTAGATAGGAAGATTTTGAGCGGGAAAACAGCCAGAGGAGACATAATTAAGCAGTCTTCTCCCCCACCCCAACTCCTCTGCTGTTACTTTTATTCTACTATAGCCTCCTATGACTGCTTTTCATTAAATAAGAAAAAAGTCAGGAAATTCCTATGTCATGTATCTCTCATGTAATGTCATGTTTGGACATGAGTGCTTGGTATTATTAGGCTTTGTGAAATCACTCTTATACAATGTGTCCCCTAACCATCTTCACTGTTTGTTTGCAGAACTTGCTCAAGGCTGCTACCGTTACTCAAAAGCAGATGAATCTTGTTAAGCTCCATGAACAGTCAAAGAAGAACCTGGAAGAAGAAATTCAGAATTATAAGGATGAGGCTCAGAAACAGAGAAAGATAATCTTCCAGCTCGAAAAAGAGAGAGACCGCTATATCAATGAAGCCAGTGATCTCACACAGAAGGTAGGAGAGAGTTGTTTGCAGACTTTTGCCTTTCAGAACTAACAAGATGTTCCTTTCAGTTCTTGACTTTCTATATGGATTTTGCCAAGGTCCTCTCAGTGGTCTTTAGGGTAGAAGAATAAAGTTCCAGTGAGTCAAACTTATTCCTCTGCATGTTCTTTACATCTTAAAGAGTCCACTTAAGCATACATTCTGGTATCTACAGTTAGTGTCCTAAAAACCCTCCTGTTGCTTGGCTAATCAAGAGATCTAGGATCTAAATTAAACATAATTATGCTGCCAGAAAAACTATATTCTGTGATGGGAGTAAATTATGCAGATTAAGAAAATTGACATCTTTTTACTTAACTAGCATGTTTTGCTTGATGTGAAAAATTTGCCGGTTGGGGACAGAATAATTTTGTTTTTGTTGGAACATATGAGCAGGATGCATGGGATTTTGTGAATTAGCAGGCATGCGGAAATGGGAGAAAAGGGGTGAAGAGCCTGCAGAGATTACAATGAGCTGTGCAGAGCATGTCTTATCAGTCCTCAGATAGCATGTAGAGGGACAAAGAAAGGCAAGTGCTCCCTAGAAAATTGCTTGCCCTTCATTTCTTTTCCTATTTGAGAGACATTGTTAGGTTGCTACAGCTGTTAAATCCTGAATGACTATATAAGGTTTTTTTTGCATGTTTTATCTGAAAGCTTGGGCACGTTTCCCCCCTTGCTCTCCTCCAACCTTACCCTGCACTCATTAGCTTGTTGCATTTGTAGTACAGCCCATACCTCAACCACTAACATTTATACACTGATATCTCCTGGCTTCGTGCACTTAAGGTGAAATTGCTTGTGTATTAATCAATTATTTATCCACTATAAAATAACTTACTCTTTTCTCAGTAATATCAAGGACATGGCATTATAATTAAGAAGGTTTTTTTTAGATTGTTCATGCGGATATCTAGACTTATCTCCCTGCATAAAAAAACTGTTACTTCTCAGGATGCAACTTGAATCTGAAATCTGATCCGTTGAACAAAACACAAGTTGTGAATTTTTGCAGAAGCTATGTCATAGCCTGTGTTGTTCACTCAAGCTGGTTAGGTGGAGCTTGCTTGCCCTGCTATGTGACTGTAAAATGCTCTGTTATTTGCTTGAGAACTGACTGAAGAGCTCTACATAAAACTCACTGACAGGCATGCTAGCTTCCAGTCTGTTTTCCACTCATTGTTATTCCCTGCTCACTTTATGATTACTTTCTGTATCTTCATCTGATTAACAGATATGTGCCTTCTTGTATGACAGCATGTATAAATTCCTTGTAATAACAATCCCATTTAAGTAGGATTTGTTATTATTTTGGTATCTTAAATTGTCTTGTGTTTATGGCAGTGAATCCTTATCAATAGCATTACATACTGTGTATCAGTATGTGTGTGTGTGTGTGTGTGTGGAAAGTGAAAGAAATTGATGTGTTCACCTGTCCACAGTCTCTTGATGTGTTAAGTAAGCAAGAAGAGGATTTTTTATGTGGTAGCATGATTTTTACATTTTCCATTGGCCTACTTCCTTGGCCTAGAGATAAAGAGCTATGTATGTATGTATGTATGTATGTATGTATGTATGTATGTTTGACGGATGGATGCCAACAGCAGGAGCCATGGCCCTTTCAGTGCTGCACCACAGTTGATGTTAACCATAGGAAGGAATATTAAGAACTCTTGGGTATTCTTAAAAAAGGTTATTGGGGTCTGTTATGAACAAGGTACATCAGTCATTGCTGCCACCTCAGAAAGGCCTTATAACTAGAGGTGATTGTCCAAGTTTGGGTATATGTAATGCCAGTCCAAAATGGAAACATCATAAACCAAGGAAAAAAAATACATTTAATTTCTTCACTGGAGGTGATTTCTGACTTTGGACAGCCTTGGCACATAGCTGGTGCAAATGCATTTTGCAAAAAGATCAGGATGTTTATACATCATCAACTTCAAGTCTAGAATTAGCTCAAGATCTGTTTTATCATCTAATGTATTTCATACGGTACTCTCTAGCTACACATAAAAACCAAGGAGCAAAAATGCCAATACCTAAAAATTGGCAATAGGTTGCACAAATAAAACTGTGAATACGATTTTGGTGATTTTGATGTTTACTGTATTCCCTTCATTGCTTCTTCCTTTCTTCCCTTTGTCTGAGAAGCTTATCCATAACAAAGCATGATCTGCCTGCCAAATTTCTATGTTTAGGAGACTTGGGGACTTTCCAGACCAGCTGCTTATTGAGCAATCATGCTGATATATTCACACACAACTTGAGCAGAAATTATACAGCATTGTCTGTTTATTGAGTATTCAACCTGATAGGTTTGAGTTGAAGTTATATGATATTGCCAACTAGTGGTTATTATCCCATACTTTCTAGTGCAATTTTCCATCACCTTTCTTACCAAACATTTTGCTATTAAAAAGGTAATGGGATATTTGTGCTAGAAATTGTTGTGTAACAATCAGGTTTTGTGTGAATAAATCCATCTGGAAGCTCCAAAATAATAGTAACTCTCAAAATCTTTAGTTCCGTATATAAAACCCCAAACATGTGACCATTTTTAGGTCAAGGAAGTAGCATAACATAGCACTAGAATTTGTAGGCATCCAAAGAAGCTGAATGTTGAAAGATTCAGGACAAAGTATTTCTCTACACAGCACATAATTGAAACAATGGAATGTGCTCCAACAACCTGTAGTGATGACACAAACTTGAATGATCTCACTGGTTGCAGGTTTGCTACTGGGCTGGGTTAAAGGTGTTACTATTTGTATATAAGGCCCCTAACAACTTGGAAGAAGTATACCTTTGAGATCACCTTATGCCACATGTACCAATAGACTGCTTTAACTCAGCAGAACAGGTGCTACTCTAGGTGCCACATAATACATAATGCATAATGCAAGAACTTGATATATGAAATAAATAAATAGTTAAATTAAAAGAAGAGTAGACTAATTGATGGAGGATAAAGCTGTTCATGTGGGCACACATTACAGGGATAATTTTCTGTGTAGGACAATTAAGCTCTTTTCCTTTATTACTGTTTTTCATTGTATTATTATTAAATGTTTTTATAGAGCATTTCATGCCATAAAGCCATCAAAGCAGTGTATTAGTAAAAACAGAATTATAAAACAATAAAGCTATCCATATAGACTCTAAAAACAATGAAACCATTTAATCAAATATAAAATTGATCTTCATAAATGACCGATTATGCTTCAGGGAAAACCTTCCTAAACAAAAATGTCTTTAGTAGGTGCCTAAACAAAATCACTCTAGGTGCATATCTTATGTGATTCCACAGAGCTGGTGTGTCAATACTAAAAGCCCAGTTTCTGCTACAGCCTGAGTTGGTACTCTCAACTTACAGTTGCCAGGCAGGTATATAGTGGGTAAGGCAATCTTAAAAAATGTAGTATAAACACTGACAACTGGGAAACACTGGCCTGTGAGCACTCCAGTTGAGAACAGCCTTTACCAAAGGTGTCATGGGCTTTGAAGAAACTCGATCTCAGGACGCAAGGGAGAAACGTGCTAAGAGGAAGGCACGCTTGGCAAATCCACATCGTGATAAACTCCTGCCTGGAAACCAATGTCCCCACTGTGGAAGGACGTGTGGATCCAGAATTGGCCTCCACAGTCACTTACGGACCCATTGTTAAAACCGTGTTTATGGAAGACAATCTTACTCGGCTACGAGTGATCGCCAAAGAAGAAGAGATATCCTGGTCCCCAGAGTACAAGTAATTCTCTTCAAAGTAACCTTTCAAATGTAGTCTGAAAGACAAGATTGCTTAGTAGTAAGTGAAGCAAATACAGTCATACCTCATGTTGCGTCCGCTTCAGGTTGCATCTTTTCATCTTGCGAACACGGCAAACCTGGAAGTGTTTACTTCCAGGGTTCGCCGCATGTGCAGAAGCGCTCTATCGGCGCTTTGCACATGCGCAGAAGAGCCGTTCTGGTTGCAGACTTTTTGGGGTGTGAATGGCACTCCGGAACGGATCGTGTCCGCAACCAGAGGTACCACTGTAATATAGATCCAACGCAGAATTTGTGATAAGCAACTTAGTTCATTTAACAATGGCTGCACTCCGAAGCATAGTTACAGGAAAGTAAAACTTAATGAATTCTGGAATTTATTTCTGAGTATGCATGCTTAGGATTGCACAGTAGTTGGTGAAAATGCAGGGTGAAAAGCAAAATACAAATAGATCACGGCCAGTGCTATTTTTCTGGAAAAGAGCTGCTGGAACTCACCAAGAACCACCTCCCTTATTCTCTTAGAATGGCAATGGTTCCCACCTGAGAGGTGCTGGAACTAAGTTCTGGTGAGTTCCTGCTGCAAAAAGCCCTGATCAGGGCTATGGTAAAGGTAGGAGAAGCACCATGGCACATGATGTCTGGGCCGAACAAAAGCACTAATGCAAATTGTCCTAAATCTGGCTTCCTAGTATGAGGATATTGACAGAACCAGTGGCTGGCTATAGAGCTAATACTTCTGTGCTTTGAAGCAACTCAGAAGCAATTGCCTTTTTATATTGTTCTAGTTGACCCCAGAGAGCTTCCCAGGATCAAAGAATTTAGACTATTTTTTCAGCTGATCTAATCACAACTGAGGTTTTCTTTCAGATTTTTTTTAATGTTGCAGATCAGTTTCCAAAACTTATATACTGATTTGTAAATAATGTATGATGTGCCAAATTGTTTGTGAGAGAAACAACCCTCTCCAGGCTTCTTACTCCAATTTAGGCACATCAGTTTGCTAGATAGGTTGCTTGATGTACATTGTGCACTGTGGCCCCAGTCACAGAGGAAGGATGCTGACTGCTTTCAGTCTGAGATGATTACACCCTGTACAAGATCAGCACATTGAAATCTAGGAAGTTTAGTTATTACAGTTTCATATGAGTTTCTGATGAAGAAATGTTAGAGTTCATTAGTTCATTGAATCATGCTGAAGAACAGAGGATTCAGATTACCTTTACAGATGACAACCTCCAGCAAATTGAACAAGTGTGAATAACAAGTGCTATGCCAGAAATGCATCTAGAATTTTAAAAATGCACTTGAATTAGTAAAACAATTTCAGATGGTACAAGTTACTTGAGTCATGGCACATTGTCCTGAGAAGACAGACATTCGTGGCAGTAAGTAAGCAGTCTGTTCTGATCCAGCTCCATGTATGTATGGCAGTTGAAAATCTGACCTTCAATGCAAAATCACTCTATTGAAGCTCATCAAGTGATACTTTGTCCATTCTTCCCAACATGCCATCTGTAAAGGAGATAATTACAGAGTTCTCAGGAAAAGAAGAAGAGCTCAGCATTGTAAGGGAAATGTTTTCCTATTCTCAGTTGACAACTCTTGAGTTCATAATAAAATATCCATTAATTCATCCTGTTCCAGTTTGAGAGTTATTGGAGAGGTGTTACTCCCACACAACAATTTTATAAATTCTTATGAAAGCACAGTCAACATCAGAACAATGGATGCCAACTTGTAAAACATAGTAAAGTAGTTTATTATTGTACTTTTGTTCATCAACTCCCAAGATGCATGGTTACAATTCAGTGATCTGTTTTCTAATTTTGCTTCAGCCTATATAATCACTAAGCTAGGCTTCAGATTTGAAATACACATTATTGATTTTGAGCTCACTTTTATTGCTATTGGCAACTTGTTTTTAACAGGAAAAAGCAAAAGGTAGGAGTAGGAGTTAAATTATAAGCTGGGTCTCTGCTTTTGTTTTAAACTGTAAGCAGTTTTTAGGCATCTCTGCAGTCAGCAACAAATGCACTTGAGTACCATTGCCACTACTGCAATAAAACTTTCTATATTTAGATGTACTTTATCTCCTGAGTTGGTTAGAGGTATCTGGTAGAGTAATCAATTAATTAAGCATTCGCCCCAAAGCTTGCACACTGATAACCCTACTATACACTAGCAAAGCTTGAATTCTTTCAGCATAGACAAATGTGGGTTGCAAGCTGTACTACTGAGTAGCTGTTCTGAACATTAATGTTATCTCTTCCTTTGAAGGTTCATGAACATAATTTATGAATTTAAAGAATAGGCCTCAATGCAAGGAAGCTAGGCAGGGTGGACAAATTCCAACAATCTATTTCATTACCATCTAATGTCAAGGTAATGAAGAAACCATTTCCAGAACCTCAGATATCTGAAATTTAAAATTTATCAGATTTCTCTGGCTTCTCCTTATGAGTTTTATTAGCAAAAATACATATTTAAAATATTCCCATGTCTCTCATTACTGCAAAGTTTGTACAGCTCTCCCCAGTCAGTTGGATAAATGAAGTGGAAACTACATAGCATATATGTAAATAATTATAGGGGAGAGAGGGTTATTGTACAAGAAAGCACAAAAAACCTTGGTGCTAGGGATAGGTTTCTTCCAGTATCTTGCATGGCAGAGAGGAACATGAATGCATATTTTTCCAAGAGGAAGTTGTAGTAGTAAAATGTTTTTCTTGCTGGTTTCATATCATACAAACTTCACTATTTGGGGGTTCTATGCTCTCCTTGCTTAATTTGAGAGCTCATATGTGCCCTGCTCTTTAAGAAGGCAATTTTTCTTCTTCCCTATCAATATAGTATAGTGCAAAAAATAAATAAATGCTGGAGAGGTATTAAGATTTAAGTATTTGTGACACCTTCAATTTCATCATGACAAACTGTCCAGTGCATTCCAGATGATCGTTGTCTCCATGTTTTCTCCTCCAAATGCTCGTTTTCCTTAAGAAAGGCAAATTGTGATATGATTAGGCAAATAATTTTGGCTGTTTTTATCCTTGCAAAGAGGTATGCAGTACAATGGGATATCCGGATTGATAGTTATGATAAATGAGAAGGACAAGAGCCCATAGTAGCTCAGATACTGAGGATTCTCATGTGTACCTGAAGTTATAACACAGAGCTGTCCAAGTTTATTAAATTCCACTGACCCTATAAAGAACATTCATTGGCTAAAATGATCCATGTAGACACTTTAAAAAACAACAACTATACAGTCCTTTGCTCTCCTCTATTTGAAACTAATTGCAGCTCCTTAAGACAACCATTTCACACTTTGGCAGAGGGCAAGATTCATTACAAAGGTGATGTATTGATTCCAAGGCTAGTTTTCAGCAACAAATTTGAAATATGTCATTAGACAGTTCAAACAACCTGGTCACTACAAATGAGAGAAAGACAGAAATGTCTTCATAACATGCGGTTTCATTTCATATTAACCATATGCACATGTGTATATACAGTACACAGAGTTTTCAGGACGTGGGTGGTGCTGTGGTCTAAACCACTGAGCCTCTTGGGCCTGCCAATTGGAAGGTCGGTGGTTCAAATCCACATGACGGGGTGAGCTCCCATTGTTCTGTCCCAGCTCCTGCCAACCTAGCAGTTCAAAAGCACACCAGTGCAAGTATATAAATAGGTACCGTTGTAGCGGGAAGGTAAATGGTGTTTCCATGCGCTGGTTTCCGTTGCGCCAGAAGCGGTTTAGTCATGCTGGCCACATGACCCGGCAAGCTGTTTGTGGACAAATGCCGGCACCCTCGGCCTGAAAGCGAGTTGAGCACAGCAACCCTATAGTCGCCTTTACTGGACTTAACTATCCAGGGGTACTTTACCTTTACCTTACCTTTACACAGAGGTTGCAATCCTCTACCCATTTACCTAGGAGCATATCCCTCTGAATGCAATGCAACTTATTTACAAGTATATATGTATAAGATTTACACTGCAAAAATCTTTTTAATAATTGCAAAGTGGACTTGACCTCTTCCTAGCTGCTTTTATTCCTGTTGGGGGAAAGATATCAGGAGATCCTGTTGGAGAAAAGCTGGGTAGAGATGATTTTCAGTGGGAAAATGGTGTGTGGGGAAAGGTTATGATCCTGACTTCCCATGCGAAGTCTCCTCCTTCAAATTGCAGCTGCAATTCTTTTACAGCACAATATGGTCTGTAAATATAATCCAGACCTTAGCCCAAATCTGTCTGGTTGAACAGAAATCTTTGTATTTGTAGTTGTATATAGAGCACTGCTAGTCGTCATAGAAGGGTGGTTTAATGATATTTATTTCATGCTTTCTCTGACAGGTCCTCCATCACATGGAAGATATCAAAGTGCGGGAAATGCAGATCTTTGACTATAAAAAGCAGATAGCAGAGTCTGAAACAAAATTAAAACAGCAACAGAACCTCTATGAAGCTGTGAGATCAGACAGAAACCTCTACAGTAAAAATTTGATCGAAGCCCAGGTACTAAAAAGCAGTTTTACTAAGTTGTTTCTCCATTTTAGTTGAGCCACGCAGTGGTGGCTGGTAACATTTTGACTTGGGAGGGCTGCAATTTTCAGATTGACAGAAATGACTCTGTAAATTAAAGACAGTATAAAATGTGTGTGGGACAGGGAAAAGTGTGTGGCTTTGAGTTTTTGAGGATTATTATTATTTTTAATTGCTTGATATTTTCAGTAGGAGGGCTGTGGTCCTATAGCCCAGCCTTTATTTGAGCCACCCATTCTTGGTTAATATCTAGAAGATATGAATGTTGACATGATTGTTTTCATATCTTTGTCCCTCCTGTGGAAAAAGTTATATTAGAAACCTCCGCTACATTGACCTGACTGTTTATGCAGACAGTCATGACTCTAGAACAGAGCTTTCCAAACAGCGTGTTGCAACACGTTAGCATGTCGGTGGCAGTGTGTAGGTGTGTCACATGAATGCTCCCCACGCTCCTCCCGGAGCTAGAAAGGGGTTAGTTCAGGCATCCCCAAACTGCGGCCCTCCAGATGTTTTGGCCTACAACTCCCATGATCCCTAGCTAACAGGACCAGTGGTCGGGGAAGATGGGAATTGTAGTCCAAAACATCTGGAGGGCCGAAGTTTGGGGATGCCTGGGTTAGTTTAACCTCTAGTTTGCTAGTAAAACTGAATTACTGTGTTGCGAAATGATGCATGTCTAAAAAGTGTGTCACCAACATGAAAAGTTTGGAAAGCTCTACTCTAGAACATAGAGTCTAGGTGGCTGTGGGGGGGGGACTATTCACGATACAATCTTCACATGTATGTCTTTGAAAGATGAAGAGATGACTCAGGAGTCAAATTAGGAAAGTGACAAGTCTCTGGTTGTTCTGGATTACAGGAGAACTTTCCATATCAGATGTCCTCCAAAGATTATCTCGAAATCTGTACCCAGTGGAGAGGGGAACCATTTTTCAGATGGCCTAACTTAAGAACATTACAAATAAATGCTCTTGAATGATACGATTATCTGAATATAGTAATGTTTTAAAGTAGATGCCTTGAAAGTGTCTGCCAAGGGTTATCCAAAGCTTCAGGGGGCTAAAGGAGAGTCAAACAAGACTGTATCAGATTGATGGCTCAACCATCAATTTCCTTTTGTCTTCAGCTTTGTGTGAAGAATCAATAGACATGTACAGTATAAACCAATATTAAACAACAAATTATTTTCTATAGTAGGGAAAAGCTGTCATTGCAGCATGTAGTAAAAAGATACAGATTTTTTTTTCCTGAGGGAAAGTTAGCCCATCAAATTAGTAAGGAAGTAGCTACAGTGGTGGCGTGGTAAGGAAAACATAATTTAAATCTGACTATGGAATTTCTTGCACAGGCTTGTAGCTGGCTAGGAATATAGCCCTTGCCCAAATGGAAGTGGGTAATTATCATGGCATCTATAAGGTGTTAATTTATTTCAAAAGAGTGTGGGGAGCAAGAGGATTCAGTTAGCATTAATTGCAAAATTCAGGAGTAGGAGAAAACACCTGAACATACAGTAACTTTTATAGTATAGTCAAGCTATGCTACAGCAATAAGACCATCATTCATAGTTCAGTAACAAGCCAGCCAGCCATGAAAACAAAGATGGTCTTATCTGAAAAACTATGCAGAATTGTCATCTCTCTTGGGATATAAGCTTAATTGGTGCAAGCTTATTTGAGAAACCAAACCTCTTGGTAGGCATTTTCAGATTATTTAATAAGGAAAATTCCCTCATTGCCAAACCCTGTTCACACTGCTTCTGATATCCAGGGTATCATAAGCTCAGACCCAGTAAAGCCATTTGATAAAGGAGGTGTTGGCTGAATTTCAGTACTTGCTAGGATGGTTTCACATTTTTTGATCATTCTGTTTTTGTGAATTGTTGCTTGTTAATTTAAATGAATATAACCTCAAGCTTTGCAAAATTCATGGGAGCATTTCCTTTTTCATTACCAAAGTAGTAGATTTGGAAACATATGTGCATACCAACTTTTAAACTAGCTGGCTTTCTTCATGAGGATGTGTAACATACCTAGGATTATACTCAGCTTTCTCCTGTTCTCTTTACATGAGTAATGATGTGTATATCACATGACAAGCTCTAGTTTCAAAGGATGTGTGTGTTTGTGTGTGTGATATTTGTTATGTTGCATTTACCTAAGTGCGAACCAGAGTTCTTATTTTGTCATTGTATTATACCTTTATATCAGACAGGGGCCTGAGACCTTGCTCCTGCTTCTTGATATTTTTCTGGTTTTTGATGCCATTGTTCATGGTATCCTGGACTGGCTCTGGGGTGAAATACGACTATGCTGAAAGAAAAATGTAGATGTTATATCTATCACTGCCCTCAATTCTGTCATGTTAGGATGAAATCAATGAAATGAGAAAGAAGCTGAAGATTATGACACACCAGGTAGACCAGCTGAAAGAAGAGATCTCTGCTAAAGAGGCAGCTCTTGTGAAAATGCACCTGGACCACCAGCGGATAGAAAAAGAGAAAGAGGCCTTAAAGGTAAGGAACTTCCATTAGAAAAAGTGTCCCAGTATTGATCAGAGGTAAAGGAATTGGTTTTAAGTTGTTGAATTGGCAGAAATGTACCTGTTTACCTTCTTGAATAGACTTTTTTGTCTATATAAAATACATCTTTTTTGTCAATAGCTGTTGAAGAGCAGTATTAAAATATATTTAGTCTTCTGTGGCTCTTCAGAGTGGACCAAGCTAGTGCTGTTGTGGAACATTAATGGTTTTAGTAATGGTAGGAGTGCATCCTGCAGTCATTGCAAGTGAAAGCAGTGAGAGCTGGAAGTCTCCCATTCCATTGCCCAGAAGAGGCCCTGCCACTTGGCATATGTTGGTGTACTGCTCATTCTGCAGCGCTCCATCCATCAGTCTGAGCTGATAAAAGTGGTATCCGATTTGGTGTTGTGGATTCCTGGGGATTTCAGCATCCATGTTAAAGCTGCCAGATCCAAGTGCCTCAGGACTTAATGGCTGCAATGGCTGCAGTAGGGCTGTCCCAAAACGTCACCAGCTCGACATAGAACACACTTGATCAGGTAGCTGGATGGTGATCTGAAAGGGATGAGTGGGATCTAACGTCTATCAACTTGCCATGGACAACTCACATCCTACTTAGGTTTAGGCTTGCATGAGCCTTTCCTCTCCTGCAAGGATGGGGCACCTATTAAAAAGGTACCTCCTCTGGAGGCCATTGGATTCCATAGAGCTCTTGGGGATTTTCCTGCCAGGGTGCCCTGGGATGATTGGGTGGTTGACATGATTGCATCTAAACATTCTCTCTCTCTCTCTCTCTCTCTCTCTCTCTCTCTCTCTCTCTCTCTCTCTCTCTCTCTCTCACACACACACACACACACACACACACACAGGATACAATGCACCTGCAATTTCATATCCTTAATTTGAAATGGGCAAATTAACTCTCCTATCCAGGTTCAAATATTGGATAAGAAAGCTGACTGCATGTATAGCATGGTTGATCAAAGCAAATGATTGTCCTATTGCTACTTACAATGGAGCGGTGAGGCTCAAATTTCTGTTCTACTATCTTGGCAGGGAAGCTGTACAGTAGGGTAAGTGACAGGTTACAAGATTTCAGGTGATCTGTCAAGCCAGGTAACTAGAGTTAAGATAATTAGGAATTAAGCAAAATAACTGTTAGACAATAAAGAAAGATAAGGAAGGAAGGGAGAAAATGTTGCACCAGCAACATATGGGAAGCTACAAAAAGTTTTTACAATTACAAACTCAAGCTTCCTGGTAAACATTCTGATTCTACTAACACTTGGGGTTCCTCAAAAAGACTGCAATTCAAAGTGAGTTCTCTGCTGGCCCATGCTGGTTAGTCATCATACTTTTTGGTCCACATTTGTTGAATTGACTTCTGTTTAACAGATTTGTAGGATAGGAGTATTTTAAATTGACTGTTCCCTAGTCTATAAATGGCAGGGTAGAGTCAATATTCCATGGTTGCCCTCATTTTTCTGGCAGGGCTTGTATCCCTAACATTTGTGTGATTCCTGGCATGGAGATGCATAGATGGAAAATTGTCAGTTCTTGAATTTTTGCTGGCCATGCAACTATAAAAAGTTTATGATCTTGCCAGGAAAAAAACTTAGTAAAGAATATTATAGAGATCTAATACTTTTGCCGATTTGACTATTTTCTGTGGATATAATTCCGCCTTCCCTGTAGTATATTAAGAAAGAAGAAAAGATACACACAGAGAGTGGTTTTAGTTTTTCATTACCAAATAACTAGATTCCCTGTGAGTGGATTTCAGGTGGAAATTTACTTTTGAGGAGCAGCAGAAAGTGATAAATCTGTGCTAAATCAAAAAGAAAGTAGAATACTGTCAATGCTTTTTTTTTGTTACATTGAATGTAGCTGAATCTGGCTGCATGAAATGTAACTTTCCCAACTTCAGTCTCTCTCTTTTTTCTTTTTAAGATCAAGAGAAACAGCATCCATCGCAGGTCATTTTTATTCTCACTAAAGGGGGAGATCCCTTCCTTGCTACTTTTTGCTTTGCTTTCTTTTTGTCAATTTTATGCTACGCCCCAGTGACTCTGTAGGTTTTCAGCTATTGTCAGCACATTACTGTTATGACAGAATGTCAATAGAACTCTGTAAAGAGGTGATGAATTTGGGTTCTCGGTCTGTCTGCGAGTTGTTATATCAGCTATGGAGAAAGCATTCAGAACTTTACTTCTTGTGCAAAACTGTCTCCTTTAACTAGCCTCTAATGCTGCCTTGTCACTGTGGAGCCATCCACCAACAGTTTGACAGCAGCTTGATTGCTGTGCTCTTTTACCTGTTCAATTATTCAGCAGCAAAAGTGTCTGTGGCCTATCCTCGCTTTAGTAACTGGCTTGAGGGCATTCTGCTCTGATGCCTACAGAGTTTCTGCTAAATACCTAGAATGTTAAGAGTGTTCTCCTCCCTCTTTTACCTCTTTCCCAACCCCAACCCAAATATTATGCATTAAATTCAGTGGGTGTCCTAGTATGCAACTTCTACATTTGTCTTTGGCGCTTTGGCCAGGATCTAGTGGGAAAGCTTACCCATGCACTGTGTGTTTCCCGTCACATGAGAATGTGCAGATCCTATACATGAAGGTATTTAGATCACACCTCTGTGAGATTTCTGACACCTTTCGGTCTTCTGCTTAACATGGGGCTCCTGGATTGTCTGGTAGTTGTTTGGTTTTCACTTTGCAAAACAGCTTAGATTTTCATGCACTTAATGCATCTGAACCAGAATATTTGTTTATATCAATAGCTTCTGCCAACATCTAAAGCTGTATCTTGTTTACAGCTTGTATATTCTGTGACAAAAAGGATAGCGTTTTGATATTAAAAAAATGTTTCAGCAATGCTGAACCACATGAACAGTTTTACACTTCCAGACTGTTACTTTTTACACACTGTTGCTTGCATTTATACTAGGCAGCATCCATTATTGCTCTGCTGATAAAGTTTGATTAGTGTCCTAACTGAAGTAAGTGTGGTGCAAATATTGTGCATATGGGAAAATAAAAGTTTTATTAAAGAAAACAACATGTGAGCAAGGTATTTTATTAGTACGTATAACAGAACAGTTCTACCAGTTCTCTTAAATTATTGCTTTTGCAACCAATTTTGTTGTTGCATTGCTTTTTTCTCAAGAGACCAAACACACATCCCCATTTATTGGAACCGGCCCTTTTCAGAATCTGTAGAGCAGGATCAAATGTCTGTCTTTGAAAAACTTCCTGTCCTGAAAATATATCGCAAATGTTGCTTGTTTTTGAAGATACTTCCCAACTAAGGAATCAATAGGAATAGCCTTTTCCTTTCTATCACTTTAACAAAGTGATTGTCCCTTTAACAATTTAAGCACCACAGAATATTTGGTGGTTCCTTTGGCATGGTATCATTATCATTTGAAAATAAAACACCTTGAGTTGCTCCCAGTGAACTACTGTACTAGCAATTTATCTAGGAATGATACAACTTTGCTAAAGGCAAAAGCAATAAATTACAGATAAATAACAAACCTATTGTGTGCAAACTTTATCACCTCAGCTCTTGACTGTGAACCTGTTGTAACTTATTACATAATATTGTCTATGTACTATCCTTGAATCTAGGATCTTTGTCTCTGAGTTCTCTATGCTGTTCCAAGCACACTATAAAAATGTCAGCAGCTTGAATGAAGGTGACCTGGACTGTTCCCACGGTTATGGGCTTTATCTGAAAGTATTCTCTGTCTACTGTGTAATGCTATTAAGTCATCTGATTGTAATGATTTCATGATCAACCAACTGCCTGTGTGATTGTGTCACAATTTTCTGTGTCGGAAAACGTATAATTTCACTTGCACCAATTCCAGACAAGTTTGATAAGTTATAAAGATAGTGGTGGGTTATTACTGCAAGCAACTGAATTCTCCACTATCTACTACTGTTCATTTCCCCCCTCTGTAAGTTTAAGAAATGCCTGAGAATTACAAATTGAGCCTAAACCACACTGACATTTCTCCTGGGTATGATGTACAATACAAAGATGTTGGACATATTGTTACAACCTTTCTTTTATAAGAGTTTAGTGTGCATTTGTGTGGTATTTCTCATTTGCTGTTGAAAAACAGGAAACTCAATCCAACAAAACATGAGAACCTAAGCAAGAGTACAAGATTGTCTAAATCTTAATAATCCTAAATTCCCAGGTTTATAAAGTCAGAAGCTGTTACTAAACACAATTTATTTCCTGTTTCTTTTGTTTCTGTCAGAGTGAACTGCTTAAAATGAGACAACAAGCTCTGGAGACTAAACACTTTATTGAAAAACAAGAGGAAGAAGAAAGAAAACTCTTGAAAATTATTTCTGAAGCTGATGCAGAGAGGATCAGGCAAAAAAAAGAATTAGACCAGGTAAGCAATACAAGCACTGCTTCAGTGGCACTTACTCCAATGTGACTCAGTTGAAGCAAATTGGCATCAACCCACTTAACATACCATAGTGTTGTAAAACAGAAAGATGCCAGCTTGTCCTAGATGAAGATCTGGCCCACTGTCAGGACTGCTTCAGACCCTCGTCAGTAATATTTTTATTTACTGACAATGTGCAACATTTTGGTGCTATTTTTTTTTTTTTGCTGATGAAGGCACTTCTCCCCCTTATGCTTTATGACTGACAATTTTCATACTTTCAGCCCATCTGTAGAATCTTGTCTTGGCCTGTCACTTTTTCTAGGTTATCAGTGAAAGAGACATTCTGGGGAGCCAGCTGGTTCGTCGCAACGATGAATTGGCTCTTCTATATGAGAAGATCAAAATCCAGCAATCAATTCTGAACAAGGGAGAAATGCAGTACCGGCAAAGAATGGAAGACATCCGACTACTCAAGCTGGAGATCAAGAAACTTCGTCGGGAGAAGGCAATACTTGCCAAGAGTGTAGCTAATGTGGAAGAACTCAGGTAGAAAGACAGAATGAATCAATTTTGCTTGTGGCTGCGGCCATGACACTGCTTTTGAGACACTGGGGAATGTTTGTTTTCATGCATGACAAAGATTTGTGTTGACATATCAGTTATTTTAAAGAAGGATTTGCTTCACATGACCTCATACAATACTAGATTTAAATTCAAGCAAATAAGCCAATCAATAGCCACGAAAAAGAAACATCATTTTAAAGGGAAGTTGCTGGTACCAAACTCTCCCACTTCCAAACTTTACTTACCTCTACAATTGCGATGACATAAAACTTGACAGGCAGCAATGGGGAAAGTGTTCAGAGTTCAGTGAATAACTTAGTGGGGCCCAGGACCCACATTAGCAGGTCTGTTTTTTATTAGGTAATTCATAGTGGAAACAGAACATTTCACATATTTATAACAAGCCCTAATATATTCTCAGTTTTTTGTCCTTTAGATTTATCAGGTAGCTTGATCCTAGTAGAAAGATTTGCTTAAATTTTCATTCGAGATTGTGTTTACCTCAGAGCAAAATTTTATGGGCTTGCTAGATTTATCTCCTCCTTTTTTGTGCTAATACTTTAAAAAGAAAAAGAAAAAAGACCTTGCTGTACTTGAGACATATTTTGTTCTTTTGGGAAAACATTGTTATATAGTCACTGTGGGCTTGTAAGAAAATAGACTAAAGAAAAGGACTGCTTTCAGTGAGTTACTGGTTTGGCAAAGGAGGATTTAGTTCTGTCTTCTGTTAAGTAAGATTTATGCTGTTGGCAAAACTTCACAGACATTAATAAGGTTTGCTCTAGAGAGTTACTCTGCTAGTCCCAAAGAATAAGAACAATAAAATAGGTAAGGTGCTTAAAAAAAATTTAATTGGACTTATTTCTTTGGGTGAATGAGTGTGCAAATTTCATGGAACTTTTTACTGTAGCTAATTCTCAAATACTAAATGACTTTTAGACAATTAAATAACAGGGTCCTTCTAAGCATTTTTTCCTGAAAAGAAAATCTTATTGAATTCAGTGGATGTTACTCTGTAGTAAGTGTATATAAGATGCAGCCTAAGATAGTTTTAAAAGAATTTGCAGGTAATGTGCCAGTGGTGGCTATAACGAACAAAATTGTTTTCTCCTTTGGAAACTATTGTAGAGAGAGGCAATGGTCATGGGATGTTTTTATTGTGAACTTTAGATACTAGAGAGCTAACAATTTCTCTTGAGTGGCTTAGTAGACTGATACCTTTTTGTGGGGTGTGTGGTATCCCAAACATTTCCGCATCTGAGGCAAACCACAAAATGGTGCCCCCCCCAACTAGGGAAGAAGGGATAAGTGAAGTTCTACATTAGAAACAAAGGGGAATAAATATCTACATCAGAATTTGTTGCCTTGGTGGATCCTGTTGCCTGAAAGGGTTGCCTCAACTTGCCTCCATAAGTCACAGATGGAATGTCTGGGAAATACTCGACAACAAGGTCACCAAGGTTGCTTTGGCGACATTACATTTATCTCCTTGTGGTAGTAGGCATGATGGGATATGTATGACATCTGGACAGTTTCAACTATAGTTTTGTTATCACTAGCCACTCATTTGTTGTTGTTTAGTCGTTTAGCCGTGTCCGACTCTTCTCATCTCAAGTCCTAAATAATGCATGCTGATTGTACCATATTTCCTTTTGCCATATTTTGTTTCTTGAAACAACACTTCCAATTTTTGATCTCTTAGGTAAAAAAGATCCTTTGTGACAAGCCTAATGCTGGTATCTTGCATAGTAGACCTCTGAACGACTGCCTTATGTAAATAGGGAAAGTTTGCCATTGCTTTTGGCAAGAGTCAAATGGGATGCCTGAGAAAAGCATTACATCATGAAACTTTTCTACAGCCAGTGCTGAAAATGTTTGCTTGAGTAATTGAAATTACTAGTAAATATATGCGAAAGAAGAATTGTACTGAGAGATGGCTACACGTTTCTCTCTTACACCAAATAAGAGAGCTAATAAACATTTTGCCATGTTGACTTCTTTGCAGAGGTAATGGTGTTTGTATGTCTTGCATTTTGAAGGCAAGAAGTTTATCATATGCAGAAGGAGTTACTAAAGGAACGGACCCGCTGTAGAGCCTTGGAGGAAGAGCTTGAGAACCCTATGAATGTTCACAGATGGAGAAAATTAGAGGTAAAGTGTCACATTTCAAAGAGCCCAGATTTTCAAATACCGGTAGATAGCATGGTACAAAACATATTTTAATCCTGTGCAAACTGACATTAAAAAGGGCAGACAGGCTAAATTTTTCACACCATATTCTATGGTGGTTAATGGCAGACAGGCTTTATAGGCACAAGGCATTTGGGGATTATTTTTGTGTTGCTTCCATGATGTATGATTGCAGAAAGTTTTGCAGAATGAAAACTGATAAAGCCCAAAAGAAGAGAAAGGTCTGAAGGTGAGATTGAAAGTGAAATAGTTGGATTAACTTGGACAGGGGGCTAGAGTATTAAACAATTCAAAGAAAGTCCCACCCACCTTAGAGAAGGAACGACTCTTCCATGGTCAAATGTGAAATGCTGCATTGGATGAAGTTTACAGAGAACGGAAGAGAGAACAATTGAGTTGAAGCAGAAAAGGGCATGTATAAATTTGGGAAAGAAAAGAATCTTAGTAACCAGCACAACATTCTGTATAGTGTATTATAAACACGTACACTCGTTTGCTTCACAACTGAAAGCAAAATAAATAAAGATCTCTTTTAATATAAGCTAAACCCATGAGCAGAAATGATACATTTGAACATTTCTCAAGCAGCTGAGATTTCTGTTTTGCATGCATGTTGGTCTTTTACGCAGTGCCAAATGTTGTTTAGCTGACCTCTCAAATTGGTTGCGATATTCAAGTTTCTGAAGAACTCCAGCTGAATGTTTTGGTTGTATTGATTTGCCCAGCAGACAATTCTGATATTTTGATGCTTTATTTTTATCTGATAAAGTATTATGGATTTTTCCCTTTAGAAGCAGATAGAATATAGAATATAATTTAATTTAAATGCTTAGAAATTGCTTATATTTTAGAGATATTTACTTTAACCTGTCCATAGCCTATGGGATAAAGTCAGCTATACATCTAAATCTTACACATAAACAACAATTCCATACTTCTGAGTACTTCTGCATAGCTTTGCAGAAAATGAAGTCTTTGAATTCTAGAATCATTTTGAAATAGCTTGATCATCCAGTATATAGAATCAGTTGAAATAATTTGTAACAGTGCCTCAGTTCATCTCCAGAACAAAAAATAGAACATTTCCTACAAATCAACACTTTGGCTGTTAAAGGCATGAAGCATCTCTGCTTTAGTCCTTAGGAATTTATTAATTGGACACGTTTGTGTAAACAGATGGAAGGATTCTAGAAAGCTTCTATTGTCAGCAGGGCCGGCTCTAGGGATAGGCTGGGTGGCGCGGGGTGGCAGGGCGGCAGGGGGGCGCTGCATGGCAAAGCCGTGTGGAAACCGCGCTGCGCCCGCCCCCCAGCCGCGGGAAGAATTGGGACGGGGCGGGGGCGCCGGAGCGATCCGCGCACCACGGCGCCCGGGCGCCCGACCCGCTTAAGACGGCCCTGATTGGCAGCCTGGTTCACATTTTACAATAAGCCAAACAATGGCTTATCAGGTTTATGCAAACATTTGTCCAGTGGTTGTAGCTTGTGGTTAAGGAGCAGAGACCTAAACTGTGATGCCAGGTTCAGATGACATGCAGAGCCAAACCTTGGCTTAACTGCCACATTGTGCTAAAAGGACTAGGGAGGAGTAAAACACATGGGAGCTCCTCTTTGAGAGCCAGCATGTTTGTGCAGCCCCTGTAAAAGACATAGTTTGGCATACTGTGGGATGCAAACAGGGCCAGTGTTGTGAGCCAGTGTGTTGTGGTTGTGGTTGTAGAACACAAGGAAAAGTATTTGGAGTCTATCTCATTAGGAATCACTGGGTTCATTTGTTTTTCAAGTGTGAAGGTAGAATAGCAATAGCATATATAAGAAAAATGCAGTTTGCTAATACCCCTTTCTCCGCTTGCCGTCCTGTGCTAGAAAACCCTATAATTGCCTGCATTGTTATAGAAGCATTTGCTTCTGAGACCCTGCTGTCATAGGAGATTTTTCTTGCAGCATGTTGCAATGGCTAAACTTTCACACTACTGCCCTGCAGCAAAATAGCAGATGCCCCAGGGCAAAGAGCTCTAATGTTGATCCCTGCTGATAAAATGTTCTGGGACCATGTGCATGTCAACACAATTTTCCATGTGAGCACCGCCTCTGGAAGTAATTGATGACAGTAGTCACTCTGTAGCATTTTGCCAATGTATTCCAAAGCTACCAGAATAAGAACATAAGAGCCCTGATCAGCCCACAGACCCATGTGAACTAGCACCCTGTTTGCACTATGGTCAACCACATACTTATGGGAAGCCTGTAAGCAGGATATGAGCGCAACTGCATTTGCCTCACTTGTGTTCCTTGACAAGTGGTGCTCGGATATATTCCTCCTCCAGTTCTGAAGGTAGCACACAGCTATCATGACTACTGTAATAGCCATTAATATTGTAATCCTCCATGAATTTGTCCAAACCCATTTTAAAACTCCAGTTTAGCAGCCATCACTTCATCCTGTGGCAGCAAATTCCATAGTTTAACTATGCACTGTGTAAAAAAAATACTTCTGTCCTGAAACTTCCAATATTCAGCTCTCATTGGGTGGCCCTGGGTTCTAGCGTTATGAGAGAGGGAGAAGAGCATTCCCCTATCCACTTTCTCCACGTCATGTATAATTTATTCATCATGAATTATTGTATTTTAATATTTTGCTGGAAGCCGCCCAGAGTGGCTGGGGAAACCCAGCCAGATGGGTGGGGTTCAAATAATAAATTATTATTACTAGTGGATTTGAGCCCGTTTAAAAACGGGCGCTAGAGGAAGCGGCCTGCCGGGTCGGCACCCAGCAGCGCTGCACGAAGCACCGGGGGACTGGTGGCGGGGAAGGCAGGCAGGCAGGCAGGCGCTTGCTCTCTTGCCTGCCTGCATTCCCCACCGCCTGTCACATGAAGATCGGCGGCCGCTGCTTGCCGGGGCTTGTCAACCCCGGCAAACAGTGCCCGCCGATCTTCGGCTCTGTCCCCCAATGCGCTACGGCTCGGGGAAGCAGGCAGCTTCCCGGGCTGTTGCCGTCTCCCTGCCTGCTTCCCCAAACCAAAGCGCGTGGGGGACTGAGCCGAATTGCGGCGCGGGGGGGGCTTTTCACCGTTTGCCTTCCCCCCCAGGGGGAGGCAAACGGTGAAAAACCCCGCCGCGCCGCACTTCGGCTCGGGGACTGGCTTGGCGGTGGGGGGAAGAAGGGGAGGAATCCCCTTCTTCCCGCCACCGCCAAGCCAGTCCACGGGGGGGGGGGGTTCGCCGTTTGCCTTCCCCCCAGGGGGAGGCAAACGGCGAAAAACCCCGCCGCGCCGCAATTCGGCTCCGGGACTGGCTTGGCGGTGGCGGGTCTTCCCGCCACCGCCAAGCCAGTCCGCAGCGGGGGCTTTTTGCTGTTTGCCTTCCCCCCAGGGGGAGGCAAACGGCGAAAAACCCCACCGCGCCACAATTTGGCTCCGGGACTGGCTTGGCGGTGGCGGGTCTTCCCGCCACCGCCAAGCCAGTCCGCAGCGGGGGCTTTTTGCTGTTTGCCTTCCCCCCAGGGGGAGGCAAACGGCGAAAAACCCCGCCGCGCCGCAATTCGGCTCCGGGACTGGCTTGGCGGTGGCGGGTCTTCCCGCCACCGCCAAGCCAGTCCGCAGCGGAGGTTTTTCGCCGTTTGCCTTCCCCCCAGGGGGAGGCAAACGGCGAAAAACCCCGCCGCGCCGCAATTCGGCTCCGGGACTGGCTTGGCGGTGGCGGGTCTTCCCGCCACCGCCAAGCCAGTCCGCAGCGGGGGCTTTTTGCTGTTTGCCTTCCCCCCAGGGGGAGGCAAACGGCGAAAAACCCCACCGCGCCACAATTTGGCTCCGGGACTGGCTTGGCGGTGGCGGGTCTTCCCGCCACCGCCAAGCCAGTCCGCAGCGGGGGCTTTTTGCTGTTTGCCTTCCCCCCAGGGGGAGGCAAACGGCAAAAAACCCTGCCGCGACGCAATTCGGCTCCGGGACTGGCTTGGCGGTGGCGGGTCTTCCCGCCACCGCCAAGCCAGTCCGCAGCGGAGGTTTTTCGCCGTTTGCCTTCCCCCCAGGGGGAGGCAAACGGCGAAAAGCACCCGCCGCGCCGCACTTCGACTCGGGGACTGGCTTGGCGGCGGCGGGAAAAAGGGGAGGAATTCCTCCCCTTCTTCCCGCCGCCGCCAAGCCAAAGCCGGCTTCCCTCGGCGCCCGCTGCCGCTTCAGCTTCCTCGGGTTCCCCGAGGAAGCGCCGTCCCATGCCGGCGGTGTGCGGCACGGCTGCCGGGGGGGAGCGCTTCTCTCCCCCGCCGCCTCACCGCGCACCTCCAGCATGAGACTGGGCTTCGGAGCGGCGGTTGGCAGAGCGGCGGTTGGCTGTTCCCTGTGTCCCTGGTTGTCTCTCCGTCCAATCCCTGTGTCCCTGGCGCACATGCGCAGTACCCCAGGGACACACGGGACAGCTTGGACGCAGGGACAACTTGGACTTTATATATATAGATTATTATTATTATTATTATTATTATTATTATTATTATTACTACTACTCACTCCTCCCCACCCCAACTGAAACACCTCAAATGTTGTTTGCAACTTTCCACAGCTGCCTGGTAAGTTTGGTTGCCCTTTTCTGCACATCTTTCAGCTCTAAAATATACTTTTTGATATGTGGTGGCCACAACTATACACAGTATTCCAAGTACCCAAAAAAGTACTGCAGCAATTTTAAGATTCCACTGAGCAAAGGGAGGAAATTTTATTCCAGCTGCTGTTAAACTATTTGCTGGAAAATCTATAGCACAACTATTATATGGTACACAACTAGTTTCCCCTCTCTAATTTGGACCCCTATGAAAAAATACAATCAGGATTTCTTAGGTCAATTCTCTGAACCCGTAAATGTGTCCCTAATGCAGCCCTGTGACTGGAGACGGGCCTATATAGGATTGAAGCCAAAGTGTGGCTAGTTACTCTATACACATGACAAGACTTAATAAGACCCCAACTGGGCTGTTTCCCTTGTTGCTAGTTGATAACTATCAAACAAAATGGTGGAAGGGCATTTACACGAAAACTGTCCTTTTACAGCCTTTCTCCTGAATAGTTTGGAAATGGGAAGGGCCAGATATATAATCAAAGAACAAATCTGGGACATAGAATTCCAAACTGATTTTATCTGATCCTCTAAAACAGGCTTCCTCAAACTTGGCCCTCCAGATGTTTTTGGCCTACAATTCCCATGATCCCTAGCTAGCAGGACCAGTGGGCAGGGATGATGGGAACTATAGCCTCAAAGCATCTGGAGGGCCGAGTTTGAGGATGCCTGCTCTAAAATCTAGAAATCTCTGCACGAACCCCAGAGACTTTTTCCAGAGCCCGTTTTAATGTTCTCCCTTCAGCACTACTAGAGGGCAGATATCATGACATCTCAGCTGAGCAAAGATTATGCCCATGCAATTCTGATGAGAGTGAATCCATTTGGCACGCTCTTCTATACTGCCCATGGTACCATGATACCCAAAGAGAGCTAATTTTACCTTTATTAAGGAAATTAGCTGGATGCTCAGAGGAAACATCTTGCTGATAAAAATCTGGATATCATTAGGCCTGTTGCAAAATTCTGTTTTGTAGCAACAAGGACAAGACAGGCTGTGGTGACAGTGATGACTGACGAATGAGTATTCATTTTAATCTCCAGAATACAGATTTAAGCTGAAGGAGTGTTATTTTTAATGTAAATAAGTTTATAGGCAATTTTTAATTACATCCACTTCTTCATGTGGATGTGGCATATGTTCATAGCTGCCAAGTTTTCCCTTTTCTCGCGAGGAAGCCTATTCAGCATAAGGGAAAATCCCTTAAAAAAGGGATAACTTGGCAGATATGCATATGTTGTTATTGTTAACTTTGCTGTCTGGTCTTTGACCGCAATAAAAATTGATTGAGGGGCTATATCAAAAGTTCTTTGAAAGCCCAATAATACAAAATGTAGCATGAATGTTACAATTCAGAAGGTAGTACGACTGGCCAGAAGACAACAATCATGTGACTATGTTCTATTGTGCTCAGGATATGTGCTTGCCTGCACATGTTGATCAATGAAGCTGATGCTTCCTCAAACCCTAAATGAGGTACATAGGCAGATTTCCATGACTGCTCTGTGTGGAAGCAATTTGAACCTGCTACTGTCTAGATTGATAGCCTGGGCTGTTCATATTGCTAGGGGAATAAATAACAGCTTTAAAGTTTAAGTTTTATTATGTAACGCCATGTTTAGTGTGGAAGGTATTCATTTAAGTTTTAAGCAATTAGGCGTACTACAAGGCACAGAACTTGCAACTAAAAATTCGTATTCCTATCATGCAGGCCAGCGACCCAAATACCTATGAGTTGATACAAAAGATACATGCATTGCAGAAACGACTTATTAGCAAGACGGAAGAAGTGGTTGAAAAAGAGTTGCTCCTCCAGGTACAGTTGGCATGTTGGATGTATCCTGCTTACATACATGTGTTTCTCTTGGGTCATTCCCCTATTATTGGGTTCATTTCTGCACAAATGTTATTTTTATTTGCTCTGAGGGATCCATATGTCATCCCCTAAGGCTGTGCTTCTGTTGCAATTGGGAAAAATGCAAACTTCCTTCAGCTAGTGCAGTCAGTGGTGATGGGATCATGTGGAATGACTGGTGTGATGAATAGTGCATGTGATGTGAATGGTTGCATGGAACAGAGATCTATTTGTCTTCACAGCTCCTTGCTGGCTAATTTCTTTTTCTAATGAGCACACTCCTTAGAAGACTTGTCTAAATCAAAAAGGCTTCCTGCTGCCTTCTGACACATTGTTGTACATAATTTTGCTAGATTAACACACTTTTGCTTCACTTCACCAGTGCAGAACCACTCAGCTGTACTATGCTATATTGAAGGGAATAGTCTAGTTTAGTTGAGGCATCTCAGCTTCCTATATTCCTCCAGCTGAGCAATTCTCTGGGGTACAGAGCCGTGCTGTTCTTTGTTTTAAAATGGCTCTACAGCAAAACTATAGAGCAAGGCTATGGTACCGTCA